>NC_134700.1:282335241-282935241 GCF_043290135.1 Rhipicephalus microplus | reverse complement strand
TCCACTCTGCTCTCTTCTTGTCTCTCAAGGTTACACCTACCATTTTTCTTTCCATTGCTCGCTGCGTCGTCCTCACTTTAAGCTGACCCCTCTATGTAAGTCTCCAGGTATCTGCTCCGTAGCTAAGTACCGGTAAGATACAGCTGTTATATACCTTCCTCTTGAGGGATAGTGGCAATCTACCTGTCATAATTTGAGAGCGCTTGCCAAATATGCTCCACACCATTCTTATTCTTCTAGTTACTTCAGTCTCGTGGTTAGGCTCCACGGTTATTACCTGCTCTAAGTAGACATAGTCTTTTACAGCTTGAAGTGCACTATTACCTATCTTGAAGCGCTGCTCTCTTCCGAGGTTGTTGTACATTACTTTCGTTTTCTGCAGATTAATTTTAAGACCCACCTTTCTGCTCTCCTTGTCTAACTCCGTAATCATGAGTTGCAATTCGTCCCCTGAGTTATTCAGCAATGCAATGTCATCGGCGAAGCACAGGTTACTAAGGTACTCTCCGTTAACTCTTATCCCTACCTGTTCCCATTCTAGGCTTCTGAAAACCTCTTGTAAGCACGTGGTAAATAGCATTGGCGACATTGTGTCCCCCTGCCTTACACCCTTCTTGATTGGTATTCTGTTGCTTTCTTTATGAAGCACTATAGTAGCAGTTGATCCCCTGTAGATTTCATCCAGGTTTTTTATATATACTGCCAGGTACTTGCTGGTTGAATAGGCACAAGCGCACTTCTGGCCTAGTTCTCGGCAGAGTGACTATCATACGTAGTAGCTTGGAAGGGCACCCACCTTCTGGGGAATCGGCGGCGTGGGACCGCGAGACCTAAAATTAAGGTCATCCTCCTTTTTAATATAATATTGTATATTATGAGATAATATTTTGTATAAAACTCATAAGTTTGTGTAATATGACAGTATTTTTGTTGTGATAGAATAACGAGTTTGAAATGAGAGCGCACTATATAGACGCAGCCAAAATAGACGGGGACGAGCGCTTCTGTCCGCGTCTACATAGTGCGCTCTCATTTCAAACAATTATGTACCAACAACTCGCCACCATATGGAATATCGAGTGCCTTGCAGTAATGTAGTGTAATCTCCTCATAGGTTGCGTCTAAAAAGTTTGAGCTTAATTAATTAAACCACTTGTTCATTTTGCTTCACTTCACAGCTGAACTGGCCAGCCACATAGTGGACACGCACAGCAGTGCCTTGCACAAGTGCCAGATGTGTCCGATGGCCTTTATAAATTTAGAGGGATTCCACACCCACCGGCTGACAATGCACCCCAAGATGCGCAGCCAGTGCTGGGTGATCCTCAAGTGCCCCCTATGCGAAGCCGTCTTTGCATCGGCCGAGCAGCTTACCAACCACACGATAAGCCACCTGGACAAATGCGGACGGTCCTTGTTCAAGTGCGGAACATGCGACTCCCTTCACCCCACGCGTGCAGACCTGGTGGCTCATGTGCGGAAGCTGCACCCCGCCATGCACCAAGAATCACTCTGGGGCAGGGAAGAGGACCCAACCATGGCCTTCATCTCGGGACAGAGCAAGAGTACAAAGGTACAGTGCAAGTTTGCCAGGCACAGGGGGGTTGCAGCCCAACCTGAGTTGACTCGAAAAGAGCAACCTTTTGTTTTTTTTTCAAAATTACATTCTTGTTTTCAATTGTGTTCACAAGTCTTGCTTCTCTACATTACGAAAAAAAAAAACCATCAATGTTGTAGTTTACGAAGTACGCTAAAATTGCCTTTGAAGAGCACAAGGTGACTATAAAAAACTAAAAAGAACTCATTGCTTAGACTCCTTTGGAAATTGTCCCCTGGCTGCTTGCCATTGTGTTTCACTTGAGGAGTTCACCAAAGCTACATGCCTAAAATAACCCATGATTCTGAAGCTCTCTTAATGCAAGAAATCATTTTAAAGAGCTTACCGTTGCCATACAAATGAGCTTTTATTTTTACATTTAAAATGCGTTTTTCTCTACATGTCATTTTGGGCTACTTGCTGAGTTTATTGTCACAGTTTTGGCAATTCTGTGGCCAGATCAAAATGAAATGTTTGCCACATATTCCCCAGCTTGTGCAGAGCGCAATCATCTCTTTCAAAGCACGATATCCAGGCTTCTGCAATTATTGGAATGCTTTGATAATTTTGATGAATGATGCAGTATTCAAATTTGCTTTGAATTGAATCTAAATTATTTGAAATTCCAAATTATTTGAGATGGAACAAATAGGTGCATATTAGTCTGCATTTAACAGCTTGTAAAGGAGGTTTCACTGCAGCAGAGGAGTGTTAAGCCGTGAAAACACATATCCAAAAAATTCTCACTGCCGCAAAGTCTTGTTTCAGGTTAAATGAAGGAATTATCCTAACATTGATTTTTTGCTTAAAATCTTCCTATTCTGGTCTATATGCTCTAAGTATATCAAATTTTAAAACGTAACATATTTTGCAGGCCATCAGTTGCAATATACAGTAAGTCAGATCCTGCTAAAAAAAATTCAAAGATGTTTCCACTCCCTCTGATGCAAAAAAATGGCATTTGCATAGGCCTCATTTCAGTTTTAAATAAGATTGTGCAGGTCAGTTAGGTGAGAAAAATATGCCCAATTTTCTTTATAATGTGATATAAACACTGCTTGGATTTACTTAGAAATAATTTGATCAAAATCACTATGCACATCAAGCCCAAAGTTCACTATTTGCACAAGCCTAATGATATCATTTATATACACTCAAACTTCAACATAAATCAGGATATAATGAAATATTGGTTATATCAAAGTAAATGAAAAATAGTCTTGCACTAGATACAGTGTTAAGAATAACCTTTATAACAAATTTTCGAATATGACAAACTTATTTCTTGTACGGTGTAACTTTGTTACTGTGATTTATTGATTGATTTGTGGGGTTTAACGTCCCAAAACCACCATATGATTATGAGAGACGCCGTAGTGGAAGGCTCCGGAAAAACTTTGTTACTGTGAGCTTGGAGTGTAATTATTATGAACATAAAGTAAGCAGCTAGTATGGTCTAAGCATTTAACACTGCTCATATTAATTGTTTTCGTGTTTATTTAAATATATTTTACACAATTTCTTGTTATTTGCATTTACACATAATATGGAGCAAGAGAGCCATTAATGACTCATAGTTATGAAAGTTTAGTGGAAAAAAAGCTAGTCTGAAAAGAGCTATATTTTACACATCGTCATAGTACCAAACAAAAACTATGCGACCTACTATAAAATGAATTATGTACTTGAAATCAGCGTGAAAGCCTATGTAGATGGCAGAAATTTCAATAAAATTTTGTGTCAATAAAGCTTTTATGTTACAAATCGCATCTCCTCTTAAGAACTAGCTAATTGTAGGTGCTCTTTTCTAAAAATATTCTGGTATTGCCCCTGATGGTCACCAACTTTCAGATGTATGTGTAGTCAACTCGAGGGACACAATACACAAGCAATAGATGGGGGCTTCACAACCACGATCAAGATCACAAGCGTTGACCAACTAACACCCTACTCTGTCTCTTCTAAACTGTTGCTTTGTAGCCTTAGAAAAATAGCCAGAATGGGGTGACCTGGAGTGTGCCAGGCACAAGGATGTGTACATATGCAGGGGTCGGGAAATTTGCCGCCATGTTGACTGTAAATCAGCCATAAAAAAATTGGCCCCGTATCTGCATGTGACACCGCAGATGTCGTCAAAAGACGATAGTCTTGTGTCTGGAGAGAGTGAACAAAACGTTTATTTGATGTTCTGCGCAAGAAAATCGGTGAATGGTATTCTGGAGGCGCTGCGTTAGGGTGCCTCGAGCGTGCAGTGGACGCGAACAAGCGCATCAAGTCACGTCAGACGTGAGACATGAGTGCTATCCGGCAGTTATCTTGGAAAACTAAGTGCGCGCGCCCTGCGCGCCCCTCTTGAAGGTGATAAGGTGTAGAACGCAAGGCGACGGATAGGTGCCACCACCGTGTCGTCTTAGCAAAGCGTTCGAAACACTTCCCTTCTTGGAAGCGTTGCATGGTCAGTACAACATGATAAACGCTACGGTCCTTAGAATTATTCATGCATGCTGTCACGGACGGCCATTTTTGGCGACACCGCGTCACGGCAATTAACGGGTGCCGTACTCCCCGACTGACCGTGAGAAACGGCGGCGCATGAAAGAGAGCCAAGAAGGGCAGAGTGGGGTGCTCTTCTTAGAACGTCGCCGCCGACGGTTAATCCTTTTGTAACTGTGGCGGCGTCTGCAAGGTCGTAGAAGGCCGCGGTATACCCCGAACAAGGATTAGACTACGAGACGCCCGGCTGAGAGCTAAGTGGTTGAGACCGTTCCCACGGGGAAAAGCGTGGGAAACGCTCTGGTGGCCAAGCCGTATGACAACAACCCGACAGGTTGTCACTCTCGCTAGTTGCGGGCCCTCTCCCAATCAAAAAGGGGTGGGGTCAAAATATTTTTGGGGCGGAGTTGCCCATCAATTAAAACGCGCATGATTGGACCCAGGCAGAGGTCTCTTGTCCCCAAGGAAGAGAGCGAGGAGACACGAGGGGGATTTAAGCGCAGGATTTTGCCCTGCTAGGGAGACTAGTCGCTGACCAACATGGTGTAGAAACAGATCAACAAGCATCTCTTCTAGAAGTTTTTAGTGTCGCTCTGTATCGGCTGGCCACCTAAACTTAGCCGTTCGTCTAGCTGTGACGCGATATTAACATCTGCAACGTAGACATCGGGACTTCGCCTTGAGTTAGCTCAACCTGCTCGAAGTCACCTGCAAGCACTAGCCTCCCGGAGCCACCAGCGTTGCAACACCGCCGACATCGCAGTCGTGCCAGAACTCTCTTCGACTTCTCGCATCCGATCGTCGGGGACACAACGCTGCCGGTCATCACACGTATGCCTTCACCTGTTTATATCTTCGAACTTTCTCCTCCGTAGTTCTATTGTTGTTAGTTTGTGTAGTTTGTAATAGTTCTCTCGCGTAAGCTGATTTATTGTTTTTCTACGTATTTTTTAGTTGTATCAAGTGTTGATGTATTTTGTTAGTTGTATTGAAGTGTTGTATTAGGTCCCGTGTGCTGCAATATTATCGCTAGAGTAAAGTTGTTTTGTTTTCTCACGTCTCTGATCTCTTCACTGTCTCTGCTTGCGTACGGAACGGACCAACCTGCTGTCATTCCCGTCGCCGACTTCGCGCTGGCGACGCTAGAGTGGCAGCTTGTAACACATGCCTTTTCTAGTAAGAGACACGCAGAATATTGACGTGTTGTTATGGTGCCTCAGATATGTGCAATAATTGCTTTTTAATTGACAATCGCACAAGTATGAACGCTGAATCTTGAGCAATATTGGTGGGTGCTGCGGATGGGGTCGGCAGTTTGGAGTATCGTTTGGCCACTTTGGTGCCATTTAGGGTACCGTTAAGGGTGTACAAACAGACAAATGTACAGACAGACAGATCAAAATTTTTGCGTCGAAGGTTCCTAAGAAAGACTATAGTCTTTAAAAGTAGACCCTGGCGGGTCTCATTTGGTGCGAAAATTCTACCTTCAATGGTTTAAAAGAAATGGGATAAGTGGCGGAATTGTCGATGCCTTAATACAACACGTCTTTTATATGGGAGGTTGTGCCCTTACATGCAAGTTTCAGTTGAGGCTGACCACCACAATAAATTTACATGGCCGTTTTTAAGATTAAGAACTCGTAAGCAGAAACCTGTATGGTACCGTATGTCTTGCAAAATGTGACAGGAAATTTTTTTATAGAAGAAGAAAGAGGTTAGGAGATAAAAGCTTCGAGAGAAGAAATATTCGTGAATACAGTGCATCTCTGAAGCTGTTTCAACCAGTGAAATTGTCTTCTTCAAAGCTACACCTTCTGCAACTGCAAAGCAGTTGCAGCCTTTACGTGACACTTCGTGTCGATGAATATTTCATCTTTTCAAAATTCCGTGGGGTGTGACATGGCCTGATATTTATTCTAAAAGACTGGCCATTCAAACACAGGAAAGAGGGCAAGACAACACAAACTCTGGAATGGAGTAACCAGGCCGGATAGAGCAATCTGCATTTGAGGGGTAGCAACTTCTTTCACGTGTACGTGTTGGCATGCCCATTCTTTTCAAAATACTGAACAACTAGGTCGGCTCGGTTATTCTGGCCTAATATCCGTCATCAAATAGATGCATGGAGAGAATATGACTATGTATGATGTTAGGATAGGTGACATCAAAAACCGTAATCAGTGTATCGTAACAAGCTTATCCATTTCTCTTTAAGATATCAAGTGATGAAGGAATGTGTCATTGATCATTTTGCACCAATATGGGGCTGTCAAGACATCAAGAGCTTCCTACGTTTTCAAAGAGTGGCTTGGTCTTGTGTCAGTTTGGGGTGGAAGTGCAGCGTCCTTCGCACCATGCTGCATCAGCTTGCTCCTGCTGCGTCATTCTGCTCCAAAACACATTACTGCATTGAAAGTTCTTCCAGGTGGTCTATAATGCATTTATGCGCCACTGTCTGTCATTTGCGACTTGGTGGTCAGGTGAGCTCCCATCATCGTCCCCTGACGTGCCTTGCAACTTGGTGACGGCGCGATATCATCACAGTTTCACTGCAAGGGCGAAGCAATGAATGCGATTGCAATGACCCAAAGTGTTATGTGAAGGGCTAGCTGCTAACTCTATTGGATCTGATCTCACCAACTTTTCAAGACATAGGGAGCAGAACGTTTGTCTGTCACCTCACTGCGAAGTAAGTAGGCCATTAGCTGATGTCTGCCGAGATAGTGACCATGCCCGTATGGTCAAAGTTACTACTGGAGCCCTTCTCTTCACCCTCTCAACACTTCTTTTCCTGACAAAAGATGGCCAGGACGTTGCTTGAGGAAGAGCCATCAACTGCACACCTCGCACATGGGGAGGTGTCGCATACACCTTTCATGCAATGAAGATGGCCAGCCTATGTCATCTCTACGTCAGCCGTGTTCGTTCCCAACAATTGTATGTTTTTACTCATGCGGGAGGTGATGTCATCAGTTTGAACTTCATTTCAAGCATCATAGTGATGAAAAAAACCTCATCGAGCATGTCCATTTTCTCGTTTTCTCACTTGCGCATGTGAGCAGTTGTTTAGTCACTGTGAGTATTTAACGAAAATTGTTTCCACTCGATGCAATAGAAGGGGCATGTTTACTGGCCACTATCAGTTTTGATTCAACCCTTAGAATTCGATTATATATATCTCTAATTGCATGCAACTTAGGTGATTTCTGAAAATTAGTTTGTGATAAATTACCATGCACTGCAACTATCCAAGATAAACCAGTGCACTCTAGTACAGAGATTTTGTTAATTAGTCTCATCAATGTCATTTCAGTAGTGGCCAGCTATTTCTGCTTCAACATACAGTACATGTACAAAATATTTTATAAAAATTATATTTGATAAAACATTGCATTGTCTACAAAAGGAATTCGTGTATTAAGTTCTGGGAAACCTTGTCGGGTCATTGTTTTAATGTTTAATGAAAATTGCTGGAAAACACTGAAATAAGTAAAAAAAATATATAATTCGCAATGATCTTTGCAAAGCTGCTCCAAAACTCCCCTTTAACCACTCCATTGCTGTTCCAAAACAGCATTATTCCTGCTCTCTAAGCTGCTTCAGAAAACTGAAACCCACTGCCACCCCTACCCATTGTTTTTTACTTTTGCCCCTTTTTCACCCATTGTTTTTTACATTGTTTTTACTTTTGCATTTGCAGGCAAAAGCGTCCCTTGAAATCATCAACCTGGATGATGATGAAATGGCCAGCTCTAAAGACAAGGCAATGGACACTTCTGCACCATTATCGCAAAAGCCGAAGAAAAGGAGTATTACAGGGAAGCCATCACCTGCCCGAAGTGCTACCTCTGACCAAGCAAAGAAAAACAAGCAAGATACTCCTAAGAAAGCTAATCAGCAGTCTACCAATGATAGCGAGCAGGTAAGACAAATAGAGGACAGTATTGTAGCAGTTTTATTAAATAGCTCTTCAATATCAGTCTTGTCAAGCTGATTCACGTAAATCTCTTGTGCAAAGATTACATTGTATAGTTGGTTATAACGTAAGAAAGAATGCAAGCTCCAGCCTGTGCTTCTTGCCATTCATCTTTGCAAAAGAGTGGTGCTCTGTGCTTTTTATTCTAGTTATGCATAGTTTTTTATTACTAATGTAAATACTGTACATATTAAAAATTAAGAGTTTGAATTCCTGTCTTGAAGGAGCCCTGCAACACTTTTTGAGCATGGTCAGGAAATGTTGCTGATCAGTAGTGGAGGTTCCCATGAACACATGAGCCAAATATTATAGCGCAGCACGTGGACTAGAATTTACAATTCGTTTGCTGAGTCCGCTAGAAATTGCTCCATCGTCTCTCTAGAAATTATGACATATACCCAAATTTCTGCAGCATTTGCCCACGTTCATGGCAGTCGGTTTATTTCAGTGTCGGGAGCTGCGTAGTTAGCATGGCTACCATGAGATGCCATCGTGTGTTGGCCTGCACGCTCGCAGTCACCCTGGAATTAAGCTGCGCATTTGGAGAAAAAAAACGAAAAGAAAGTGCTGAAGGTCATGACCCGCACTGATTAAAGGATGCGTCTTCTTACCCTCTTGCCATCCCCCTCGCTGTGTAACTTTCAGCCCCCTCGCTTGCACAAAAGGGGAGAGAAAGCGCTAGAAACATGCGACAAGTGTACCTGTAACTTCGCTCGTACTTGATAAATTCTAGAAATTTTTGAGGCACCCAATTCGTGAAGCGTCTTGTGATAATAGTATTGAGGCTATTTCATTATAACTTGGAAAAGTGTTGCAGAGCTTCTTTAAAATACTAAGTTTGGCTCTGCACATATGTCTGAACCTTTGTTGGAATTTCCTCAGGAAATTCAAGTTGCTAACCAAAAGCCAGCAATATGAACTCTTCATGAGAAAATCACCTGCACAGAACATGCGAGAGTTGGTTGACGTCACAGATATGAGAAAATGCAATTGCATAGGGGCATGTATGCGAATTTTCTCAGGGTAGACAGCGATGGCTGGGGGCCTGGACTTCTAGTGCGATAGCGCTAAAGAGGTATTTTCGTACAAACTTCAGTGTTGGCGGCAATGTTTAGTTGTGAGCTATGAAGCAGCGTTAGCCATCAACAAAATTCGATGTAGATGCAAATAAATAAAGGAGCCATAGAGCATTTTCGCTTTGGCTTTTCTCGGGCCAGAGTGTACACGTCTCCACCGAGAAATGAAGGCAAGCTAGCAAATGGGAATGTGACACGAATGCAGATATTGCTTTTGTGTTCATCTCTTAAAAGCGAAGCTTAAGAGTCGCTCAACTCTTCCTAGGGTATATATCGCTACAGTTTTTTTGTATGATTAAAAACTCTTTGCGAAAGTGTACTAAATATTTTTTGCTCCTCTGTATGTAAGTCATACTCTCGAGGTAAACATTTACAAGTGGGCAAGCACTTTTCTTATTCATCGTTTCAGTTTACAGTGTAGAGAGGCATTCATTTTGATTAGAAATTTGTCTGCATACTACTAGTATGCATGCATATCTTCCAAAAATTTCAAGAACCAATAAAATCTCATCCAGACATATAACAAATGATTACTGCACCTTCCTCCCCTGCTGAGTTTTTCTGGTCACGCCGCACATAGCACAGCTTGCCCATGTTATTGCTGTGAAGCCATATTCTGTATCAGTCCTTTGCATGTTTTCGTTTTTTTAGATCATGGTTGGGATGTGGCACACAGGCCACTGCACCTTTGTCTCTTAGGATTGTGCTCTCGGTGCAATACTTGATACACGTCTCTTATTTTTGTAACTTAGACTAGGCACCTTACTTTGTAGCAGTTCAATTTTGAACGCATTGTAATATTTTCAATTTGTTGTCTGCGGCTGATAACACCGAGGCTGCACTGAACAAGCCCGTTAGGAACGGTGAAAAGAATAAGAAGTATAATGAACCGTTGTTAGAATGGCAGCTCTAGTCATCAAGACTGATACAATTAATAGTAATATGTGTTATCATTGTGATAAATGTTTTGAATTTTCGTAAGCAAGTTTGACTGCAACACTAGCATTAATAGGCCAATGTCGCATATTTGTGACGGGCAGTGCGTGGACAGGGGAAGCTCGAGTCCAAAACAATCATTTTGTAGAGTGCAACCTTAATCTGTACTGAACCAGTTGGTTCTCTTAGAAGAAATGCTTTGCTGTGAGCAGTATTTTCAACAGTGGTTAGTCAGAACTTCTTTGGAGTCTATTGTCTGATACAGCTTAAAAATTCCGGGGAGGCCCTACTCAGACAATCAAAGCACACCAGCCAATCACCTCTGCGACCAAAGAAATAGTCCCGCTCACGCACTCTGCAATGTTCTCCGAAGTATTTATCAGCCGCCGGCTGATGACGTCAGTCTAGGGTCTGCACCGATTGGGCAGGCTCGTATACATCCGTGTTTGAGGAGGAAATACCACAGAGTTCTCAAGTTGTATCTGACTATATGTCCAGGTCAAAACTATATGTCCACGTCAAAAGACAATTTTCTGTACCATTTCTGTCATGCTTGCAAAACCCTCTTCATTTCAACATGTCGACGTGTCTTTATTAGACTGCTCCCCTTTTCAACATGCTAGCAGTGGACTGATGCTTCCCGCCTCATGATGTTTACTTCAAGTTAATCAGTTGTAGTATCTATCTTCGCACAACCACTTTGTCTTGTTTCAGCATTCAATATGAAGCCTTACAGTGTGCCCTTTCATTTCTATTGACAGACGACTGTCATGCAGGAAGAGAAGCCGCCAAACAACACCAAAGCGTGTGCGAAGTGCGACTTCCAAAGCAGTGACGTTTCCGTTTTCCGCGAGCACATCAAAGTGCACCGGCCGCCAAATCAAGAAACATTCCAGTGCCACGAGTGTGGTCTGTGTTATGTGGTGGAGCCCTCGTTGAGGAAGCACCTTCGAGGAGTGCACAGTGTGGAGGAGAAGAAGGCCGCTGACAGCCTCGCGGAAGCAGACCCCAACGGTGCTGCTGTCAGTGGGCTTCGCTGCTCCGTGTGTTTGGCAACATTCGACACTGAACGAGAACTGAAAAGCCACACGCGTAGCCACGGCATGGCATTCCTGAAGAAAGTGAAGGCTAAAGACGGCACTGTTTGATCTGCTGTGTGTGAGTGTATGTGTGTGTGCATGCTTTTCATTGAATGAGTGAATAAATTGATATAAGTGTGCTTTTACATTTACTTTGCTTTCCCTTTCTCTGTTTCATAAGCTGTAAAAAGTAAATGTTCTAAGCAATATGTACATTGAGTGAGTATTTAAGCACACAACCTAGTCTAATGTATGTCTGTAGCTGATCTAGAATTGTGAAAGCAACTGGCTCTTCCAAAAAATTTTAAAATTTCCTTTGGATTAAGCAGACAGCAGACTATGGCCAAAGTTAGAGACTGTTGACATATTTGTATTTTTGTGGTACAAATGTTATCGGTATTTGGCAAGTATATTGTGCATATGGCTAATGGGCAATGCTAAAAGACAAGGCGTCCCAACGCAGATGCTAAAGAGCAGTCAGGACAGCACAAACACAGGCATCTGCGACATTTTAACTTCTCTCCTTCCACATTTGTACGCCATCTTTTTTAACATGAGCAACTACCAAGCAGCTCAGCTCTCAGTTGTTTTAATCTAACGAACAACCCCAACTGATAAACTGTGCCTTTCTAGAGTTATCCACAACATGCCTTATATTAAACAGAGTTGCCCTCTTGACGTGTGACCCAGCTTTTAGCAATGGGTGTGGCAATTCACCAGTGAACTTATGAGTGTGAGATGGGTAGAAGTCCTCTATCACCAGTTTCAGGCAGACCAAAGTCATAAAACAAGCTTTCACATTAATGTTGAAGACAAATGTTTGTTTGTAGTAGAAAGGGTGTAATTAACCAGGCACCAGCATATTAAATTAACGGGTACGCTTTACAAAGATGCACAGTACTAACACATGCTTCATAGCACTTTGGGGTGAGCCCACTTCATTGTCGATTTGCGTACATATGGAACACAAAAGGCGAAGCTGTTTGTTCTCATAGGGGGTATATATTTTGAAGATCATGTTTATAGCATTCATCATTCACTTGTGCAGAGCTATATAATATAGATTCCCTTCAAGGTGCATATATATATATCTTGTCTTGGACATTTATATATATCTTGGCACTTTCACTGTTCTTATTTGTATTGTAGATATCAGTCATCCCCCCTGATTCCCTTTGTGCTTGACCCTGGGCACTGCCTGAGGAATAAACATATCAGCATTGCCCAGTCATATTCTGTATTGCTTATATTTGTAAAGCCCCGCCGCTGCGGTCTAGTGGATAAGGTTGTGGTCTAGTGGCTGGCTGCTGACCCGCAGGTCGCGGGATCGAATTCCGGCTGCGGCGGCTGCATTTCTGATGGAGGCGGAAACGCTGTAGGCTCGTGTGCTCAGATTTGGGTGCACGTTAAAAAACCCCAGGTGGTCAAAATTTCCGGAGCCCTCCACTACGGCATCCGTTTCTCATAATTATATGGTGGTTTTTAGGAATTTAAACCCGACGTATCAATCAATCAATATTTGTAAAGGAGCCATCATTGTAGGACCGGAATACAGAATGTCATAGTAGTCTTCAAGTCGGGAGACTTAAATAATAAATATCCTGTTAGTGAGGATGGTGTGAAGAGTTCCAGTAGTTTATCAGATAGCCGAGTGGAAACGTTTAGCTAGGTACGTGGTATGAACTATGGTGGTTAGATAATGGCTTGGCGCGGAGAGGCCAAGAATAGCAGCTTGTATCTCGCGTTGTTCAGTGTCAGTATGAGTGAACAACTAGCCGAATCAGTCACCCATAGAGTTTCATATAATAATATCTAGAGAGGAAACTGATATGCGATTGCTGTACTCCTATGGAAATGTTGGAAAGTATACAGGCTTCGGATTAGATGGTGTCAACTAGCAAGCTGTGGACGAATCTTTTTCCGTAGTTTCAGTTTCGTTCTTCGCGCAGCGTGTGTAGTGGAACGCGTTGCAAAGTACTGAAGCAGTGCCTTTGTTGTTCAGAAATGCCGAAGACTGCTAGGTCTTTTGATTTGCAATGACGTTGCAGCTTTACAAGTCGTATTTGGCAGTTTAAGCGAGGCGTCGTCCACACACCGCTGCGTATAGATGTAGTGTCCCATGCCAGTGCAGGATATTGCACCGAGCTAATGTTGTTTCAATAGCGCGTCTTGCCAAAACTCGTTTAAATTGATAAAATAAGGGCAGGGAGGTTATGCATACAGGGCTGTAAAGGTGGGCTTGCCTGCACTTGGAAAAGGGAAAGAAAGCTGAGAGGATGATAAAAATGCCACTGCTGCCACCCGTGCAGGGCATGCATACCTCAGAAAACTCCTATTCTCATCCTTTTTTCCCAGCCAATGCGGCAGATATGTCACATACATGCATGTGGTTCTGGAAGCAAATATAAGTATGTCTGCACAGGCGTGCGAATTGAGAGGGGGGGGTGCAGGAGGCACCGATTCTGGCCCCTGACACCCGGGTGTCAGATACAAGATTATTATCATCATAAACTGGTACTCGCTATGCAGCCCAGGCTTTCTGTATAGACGGTTAGCAAGAGAAGCTGAAGCGTGCCGACCAACTCTGCTGTGTCCGAGTCTTGCGTAATTAACTTAGTGCACACTGCCCAACTTTTTAATGCTCAGGATTGGCAGGCCCTCGGGCTTACGGCTACGCATGTTTTTTTAGCGGCGGCCAAGAAGTCATGGTGATGAAAACAAAAAAAAAACACACTTCTGCATGTTATACCCTGGAGAGCAGGGGACCAGTGGCAGGCCGTTGTGAGCAGCACATCATCGTTTGCTTTTTTACTTTTGCATCCATTGTGAAGCTTGTTTTCTTTCGGACTCGACAAACTGGCGGGTTAGGGGGAATGTGACTGAGGCGAAACTCACCACCCTCCTTCACACACACTCATAGAGAACCCTCCTATGTATACGTCTATTTATATAGACATTAATGAGCTTCACAATGGATGCAAAAGTAAAAAGTAAGCGATGATGTGCTTCTCACAGCGGCCTGCCATTGGTCCCCTGCTCTTCAGAGTATAACACGCAGAAATGTTTTTTCTTCATTTTTTTTTTCATCATCATGACTTCTTGGCCGCCGTTATCGTTTACTTTTACTAACAAAACTTCACGCAAAAATCAAGCGCCTTGTTTCGCTCTTTCTGTTCGTTTATAACATGCACACATGCATGCTCCAATATATAGCACAGTTCGATATATCGATAATGCGAAATTACCAGGCATATCTAGCTGAAGTTTATCGGAAAGCTCCACATGTGCCGTAAAGCAAAAAATCGGGAATTTCACGATTTCCCTCTGCAAGGACGTGCGAATCGCTCAAAAGTTCACTCTTTACTCTTCGATTCATGACATGTACCGCAGGGTGCTATAGTGCCTAGAATCTATAAGCCTTGTAGCACGCTACTGCCGCCGTCGAGATTATAACCCAACTGCTGGTGAGGCGACTTACGGCTATCGTCCAGAGCCACCACAGTCCTCTTCGTTCCCCCCCACGTCGGAACAGTCGCCGTGGCTTCGACAGGGATCGGTCGCCCTAACCAGGGCGCCGTTCGATTTTTCCTATGCTTCCTCGATCAGCACCCACCCAAAAGGAAAACTGACCATCGCAGTTCCCGAGGCAAGAGTTGCGCATATATTGAAACTTTCAAGGCCTCCGTTTCTACCTTCTAATGAAATAACTGTGCATATTGATGGTGGACGGGTGCAAGCGCTCGTTGATACTGGTGCTGCCGTGTGTGTGCTAAGTGGTGAACTGTGCCGCAAGTTGAAGAAACTTACACTGCCACTTTCCGATGTCTCTCTCCGCACGGCCACTGCGCATCACATCCAACCTTCTGCGGCGTGCACAGCTCGACTGGTCATCCAAAATATTTTGTATATAGTCTAATTCTTTGTGTTTTCCCCATGTTCGCATGATATCATCTTAGGCTGGGACTTCCTCTGCGCTCATCATGCCGACGTTCACTGTGCGCGTTCCAAACTAGAGTTGTCGACGATGTCTGAACTGCCCCTGTGTGAAGCGCCGACGTCTGAAAGACCTTTCAAGCTGCTATCTTCCCGAGTCTATCCCTCCTCTATCCTGTGTTCTTGTGCCACTCTTCTGCGACGACGCGCACTCTGTCACCTCCTTCTTTTACCCCTCAGATGCCTTTGGCTCTCGCAAAAGCTTCCTTCTCCCGTTCGCAGTTGTCACCGAAGAAAACTTCCGTGCCTCCATTTATATAATGAACTCGCTTCCTTCTCCAGCCATATTATTCCGTGACGAAGTCCTCGGTCACCTTGAGAAAATTGATTCTGTTTCGTCCAGTCACTTATCTGACGACTTGCCATTATCTCACTTAGACACCATTACCTCTGATACCACTCCCACTTCATCTCCGGAGGCTTTTTTCCCATCGATTGACCCTAAACTTCCCGCTGCTCAGCGCACCCAACTCCTGGCTCTGCTAGATGCCCGATAATGACAAATTACGCTTTTTGGATTTAAATCTGGTTTTTAGCTCACAGCACATCTGTTGGTGTTATGAACCACGTGCGCAGAAAACTCTACTTCCCTTTTCTTCTGCTCACAGTAAGATAGTTAAGCGAGGCATAGCACAAACCTGCCTTGAGAATGCTTTAAATAGGTCTTGCGCCCACAATATCTCTGCGAGCTTCAAAGCTCAAGTTTCCCGCCTTAAGGCTTCAGGTTTCCCCGAGGCGTTTATCGCGTCTGTTGCGGAGACGATCCTGCGGACTCATAAGGCGGAGCAGAAAACGCGATAGAATCTGATCAACACGGATACAGAACGTGAAAGGATAGCCGTGATTCCTTACATACACCAGATATCACATAGGCTCAAAAAAATCGGAAAACGTGTTGGAGTTCGTGTCATGTTCTCAGCACCGTTCAAATTAATCAGCCTCACCAAATCTACCAACCCCCTGAAAACGAAATCAACAGATTGCAGAGTTCAACATCGAAACAGGTATGCGGCCTGCTCCCGGGAAGTCGTCTATAGGACCCCCCTTTCATGTGGTGCTTGTTATGTCGGAACGACCGGAAGGTGTCTGAACGATCGGCTGAGAGAGCACGCGAACAATGTTAAAAACGGGAAAGATGGTTTTCTTGCCCAGCATTGCACTGAGTGCAAGTGTGTTCCCCTCTTCGAGGAAACAGCGACGTTGTACAAACATAGAGATGTGAGCACCCGGGTCATTGTCGAGGCTGCGCAGATGGCACGCGAACAGGTGCCTTGTGTTAGCAAGCCCTCCGTGGCCTTGTCCGAGAAGGAGCGCAGGTTCCTCGAAGGATTCGGTGCGGGCAGGTAACGCGAACAGGTGCCTTGGATTAGCAAGCCCTCCGTGGCTTAGTCCGAGAAGGAACGCAGGTTCCTCGAAGGATTCGGTGCGGGCAGGTAGCTTTACCTTTCTGGTTCGGTTTCTTCTAGGTTTTTCTTTGCTGTTTTTCAGTGCCTTTGTATTTGTGTTGTTTGTTTTTGGTTTTCTTACTCATGTTCTGCTCTTGTGCCATGGTCACTGTCTCCTCTATATATTTTCGTGCTCTGCGCAATAAACTCAGTTGGAAGTTAGCGCTCGTGTCTTTCGTGTCCTTCTTGTTTTGTGTCGTCGTTTTGTTCTCGCGCTATAACTATCGTCTGCTAGATCGCTTCAAGATGTCGTTTGACCATAGCCAACCTTCTTTGGGTCGCACATCTGCAATCGTTCACCAAATCGACACCGGTAGCCATGCACCTTTGCACCAGCGCCCATATCGAGTTTTTCACGCTGAACGCCGTGCAATTGATGATCAGGTGAACGATATGCTTCGACGTGGCGTAACACAACCTTCAAACAGCTCTTGGGCCTCTCCGGTTGTACTGGTAAAAAAGAAGGATGGTAGCATCAGATTTTGCGTTGATTACAGGCGTTTTAATAAGATCACAAGAAAAGATGTTTATCCGCTGCCAAGAATCGATGACGCCCTCGGTTGCCTACAAGGAACAGAGTTCTTTTCTTCTTTAGACCTTCGATCGCGCTACTGGCAGGTTTCTACGAATGAAGCCAACCGCCCCAAGACTGCGTTTGTTCTAATTCATAATTCTAGACATTATGGATTCTAGGCAATATAGGTGCCTCAGCGAATGTCTGTAGGGCAGCGTGAAACGGCCGGAAATGTTGACTTTCTCTCAAAAAAGACTATATAGGTGCGAAGCACCTTATATAATCTCAGCATATTGGTGTCTAATGTCACGGAGTGTTTATGTAAAAATTACCGCTTACTTAAGTAGAAATTACCGCTTATCATCTCTTTGCCTTGCCCGTCGACCCGGGCTAATCGTTCTCTTCTCCGTAAATTTCGCTGCGTTTGTTGAGAAGGCTACTGTGAAACACAAGAACTTGCTGATATGTGCAAAGCTGGCAATAACCAACACAATTGAAGGGGGAGAATATAAGTCTCTCGTCGCTGCTGTGTACAGGATCCTTAAGAAGTTACGATGTTGAACAAGACTAACATTTCGGTTACGGCAGACTGGAGACTTATGGCGCCCGACGACTACGCACAGCTGTGTATTAAAGTGTCCGGGCGCAGTTTGCATGGATACTGTATTTTCATAGATTGTTATAACCCAACCCCGCATAAAACTACAAACCGCGGGATAATAACTATGACCTCACAGGCATTTTGCTTACGGCTGGCTTCTTTGAATTATCACAAAGTATTGTCCTGAAGACAACATAACAATAACTTGTTTAAAAGTTTTGTATCGAATTATACGTGATATTAAAATAATGTCCGTTGTTGTGTGAGCGTATTATATGAGGGTTTGACTACATATTGATTATAAGTGTGATATGCCGAGGTGAACGGGGATGACATATGTGTGCATTTTAAGTAATTAGTAACAACTTGAATGAAGCCAGTAGGTTCATGTCGATCGAACAAGTAATATACCGGGCAATTTCATCAGGTCATTGGGAAGGTCCAAGTTCACACATGCATTGCCGATCAGTCACCGGGTTCAGTTTCTTGACATCAATCTATGTTTTTCCATCAGGTAAGCATGTATACTAGGCATATCAGTCTATGTCAAAGGAAACCTTGTTGCCGTATGACAGCGCGCAGAGCAAATTTATTAAGAGGGGCATAGCCACCACGTGTACTAAGGCAGCATTAAATAAGTAGTGTGAACACGAATTTGAACGTGACCTGATGAATAAGCTAGCATGGTTACGCGACACAGGCTGTCCCCATTATGTCATCACATCCGTCTGCGAAACAATTCTGCTGGGAATAACAGAACCGCCAGGCCTCTGCAGAACGTGCAGCACTGTCAAAGCGAAAGCTGGAAAATCGGCCTTTCAGAACCTTCCCCCCCCCCCTTTTTTTTTACACTCTGGGTAGCTGCTACAAGCTTGCCCAGTTGCTGAGTACCCATTCACTATACGCCATAAATCATAACTATTGTGTAGTAGGTTGGCATTCTTGTTCACCTTCTCTTGTGGCTCATACCCACTTTAGAGGATTGGTAGGGCATTCGCTATGTCATCCTTATTGACTCTTTGGAGAATCATGGTACCTGCTACACAGTTGCAAGAAATTTCGGGCAATCGTTTATGCTGCCCTGCCGTGGTGGTCTAGTGGCTAAGGTAATCGGCTGCTGACCCGCAGGTCGCGGGATCGTATCCCGGCTGCGGCGGCTGCGTTTTCGGTGGAGGCAAAAATGCTGTAGACCCTGTGCTCAGATTTGGGTGCACGTTAAATAACCCCAGGTGGTTGAAATTTCCAGAGCCCTCCAGTACGGTGTCTCTCATAATCCTATGGTGGTTTGGGACGTTAAACCCCACATATCGATCGTTTATGCTGTGGCTGACGATGATGAAGAATTATGCCTGAAGCTTTTGTAATAAGTTTGGAACATTCGAAAACCATCTCGTTTCGTAATTCGCATTGTGTGACGCCTGGTTGTTTGCTGTTCTAAAACGCTTTATGGGTCATATGAACGTGATTCCTTTCCTGACATCAAGCCTGCTTATAAGGCTAGTTTGCAACGTAGTGCCAAGCAGTGGCGTGGCTCATTGGTGGAATACTGGCTGGCACGCAGGGGACTCGGGTTCGAATTCGGTTGTGTGCTTAGTGTTTTAGGGGCGAAGCTTCTCTTTGTGTAATGATGTCATGTGTAACCGAGAGAAGAAGAGACGAGAAGGAAAAGATAACCAAAGAATTGTATTACCTTTCTTGTCTCGCAGAATAACGGAAAGGTGGGCTAGTTGGTTCGGGCTCATAATAAATTCGTCTTAACGCTGCCCCATTCAATTCATTTCTCGTCTCATCTCCTAGATGGCGTTACTCTGCCACTACTCTCCGATTGGCTGCTGCGCGCGCTTTGCACGAGTGCGTTGAGAACTAGTGCCTCTCTCAGTCTCCTGAATAGTCGCCGTACGTGGCGGATCGTTGGTGGGGCATAGACGATGCAGAGCGGCGGACACGTTGAAGACGCTTGCGCTCGGCTTCCTCGGCTCGCGTCTCGTCGGTGCTACCCGCGTGCCGTCTGCATTCTCGAATGCTATCGGACGCATGCACGGACGGATGGATGGACAGACCCTTTGCCCCATTCTTCATCATTCACTCCGTGGACATGCTGTGATTTTTTTATATACGAAATTTTAGAGGCGAAGCTTCTTATCGTCTAGGGCAGTCCCTCTCCGGTGTTGCCAGCACAGCATATCCACAGATGGACGGACGCTTCACCCCACTCATCATCATTCACTTCCTGGATATGCTGTCATTTTTTTTTCTTGATTAGCGCGATAGTGGTTACGGACACCGGCGTCGGACAACTACAGCGCACGCAACCCTTAGTGTTATCTCATAACAGCTTTCGCTGTAAAACAGAACCTGGCAACAAAGGAAAGAGGGCAGTGCACGTAGTTGATTAATTTAAACTTTATTTTGGTCCTGAGAAGACGCATGGGAGGCCCCACGCCACCGGGCTAATCCCACGTAGGGACCCACAAGCCGAACTTGGTGGCCCATTCATGGGCACTCTGGACGGCCAGGGTTTGGCCGTTAAGTTCGAGGCTGCGTAAGAGCGCAGCCCACCTGTCCTCGCTGAGGGCGGAGCCGATGGCTTCACATTCCCACAACCCATGGTTTAATGTTGCTAACAGTCCACAGGGGGGGGGGGCAATCGGCACTTGGATACCGTTCAGCGTACATGGCATGAAGAACCGCATGGTTAGGACACGCACTGGCTTGCAATAGTCTAAGAATAACTAACTGCCTGTGCCCTGCACAAGGCAGGGTGGGTGTGTGTGTGCGGGGGGGGGGGGGGGATACCCTTCTTGACAGATAGAACTGCTTTGTTATTTCGTTGAACGTAAGTAAGGGTTCCCAGTGAGGGAGACGGACTGCGGAGGCGGCGCGGTCAGTGAGTCCTCGCGCGGCCTCGTGTGCGCCCTCGTTATGGTTAGAGGTATACAGAGCCCTCAATCGACCCCAGGTGAGCGGGAAACCAAGTGGGAGAATGGGGCGTTATACTCTTGATGCTTTGGAGAATGCGGAGGGCCTGAGGGGCTACCATCCTGGTTTCGTAAGCTTTGATAGCCGCCTTGGAGTCGCTGTATATTGACTCTCTGCGACTACCTAGCACAGACAGTGCGATTGCAACCTGTTCGGCTATCACGGGCTTCGATTTGCGTGCCGTGGCGGACCAAGTGAACCTGGAATTTGAGTCGACGACGGAAACAGCGACTGCCTCTTATAGGACATATGGCGCTGCATCCACAAAGCTTGCATCAGTGGGGTGGCTACAGATGGGCTTGAGCAGAGCTCTGCCCCTGGCCCTACGTCGACCGACGTTGCGCGCAGGGTGAATATTGCGGGGAATGGGTGCGATGCGCAGTTGAGACCTGATGTTTCTGGTTGTCTGCATGGAATCGGGGCACTGGTCAATAGAGTTGAGGCCCAAATCGTCGAGTATCTTGCGGCCCGATTTGGTTCCAGAAAGCCTGAGCAGCCGCGAATGATCTTGCGCCTCGATTATCTCTTCGAGTGTATTGTGAACACCGAGCTTGAAAAGGTTTTTAGTGCGAGTGCTTACAGGCAAGCCGAGCACGAGCTTGAAGACCTTTCTTGTGAGGGAATTGAGCTTACTCCTCCCTGCAACATGCCAATTATGCGGCCACCGAGTACGAAAGGTGGCAGAGCACAAACGCATGTATGATGCGGATGAGATTGTCCTCCTTGATTCCCCGGTGTCTGTTGGTGATCCTACGGACGAGGCCGAGAGCACTTTCCGTCTTGGTAGTGATCAGTCTTAGTGCAGCTGCGTTAGCGCCGTTAGACTCGATATACGTTCCCAATATTCGGAGCGAATCCACTCTGGGCACTGGGGACCCGTCACCAGTGAAAAGCCGTATTTCACTTTGAGACGCAGGTTTCCAGTCACGGTGGCCGCCGCCACGGGGTCTTTTCTTGTAGAGCAGATCGAAGCTCAGATTTCGATGGGGAGCACCTGAGACCGGTGGGACGGAGGAAACTCTCGGTCACGTCGATTGCACGCTGCATGGCTTCCTCAACTTGACCATTGCCGGTGCACCAGATGGTTATATCATCTGCGTAGATGGTATGATTGATTCCTTGAACCTTCGTGAGTTCCTTGGAGAGCCCGATCATCACGATGTTAAATAGTGTTGGTGAAATAACTGAGCCCTGAGGCGTGCCGCGTGAGCCGAGGTTGATCTTTCGTGAGAAGTATCCTTCGATCTTGAGCTTGGTAGTTCTCTGGCAAAGAAAGGATCTCACGAAGTCGTATAAACCTTCCCTAGACCTAGGCTGGCAATAGACTAGAGAATAAATTCGTGAGAAATGTTTCCGCAAGCCTTCTCTAGGTCTAATCCAAGGATGACTCTGTTATCTCCTGTGTTCCGGTCAATGATCTGATGCTTTATCAGCTCGAGAGGCCAGCTCTGAAACCAATAATATTGTGGGTGTACTTGTCATTGGTCTCGAGGTGCACCTTCAGTCGGTTCAGAAGGGCATGCTTTGCGACCTTACCGACACAGGAAGTGAAAGAAATTGGTCTTAGATTATATATTTCAGGTGCTTTACCAGGTTTCGGGATTAGTACCGTGTAGGCTGTCTCCCACTGTGCGGAGACTTCCCCACGGCGCCACACCTCATTGATCTTTTCCGAGAGGAATTCGATGGAATCATCATCAAGGTTCTTGAGCATCCTATTAGTTATGCCATCAGGTTCAGGGGCGGATTTGGCATTTAGGAAAAAGAGATCCTGTCGGATCTCGGCCACAGTAAAGTCCTGGTCCAGTTCCGGCACGTCACACCCCGCGTAGTCCGGAAACTGTGTGGGTGGAGAGCTATCCGCGACTAGCAGATACTTGTCTATAAGCTTGTTGACAACCAATTCGTCCGGGGTATACTGTCAGTAGCAAGATGGATGGCTCGCGCGAGGGATCGTCTCTGGCTGGACCTGGTGCTGCCCTGATCGAGAAGGTGTTTGAGAAGACCCCACCTCTTCCCCGATCTGAGCTGTCCCTCGATGCTCTCGCCGAGCTCATACCATTGTTGTTTACACAGGGTTTTGCAGTGCTCCTTGATCGCCCTGTTGGCCTCTGAAACCTTCTTGTGGAGCCTCCTGTTACGCTTCCGCCCCTTCCAACTCGTGAGTAGGGCGTGCTTGGCTTCTAGTAGGTGGGTCAACCTGCTGTCCATGTTTTCAATGTCGAGGTCAGTGACGACTTCCCTGGTCGCTGCCTTGGCGTCATCTCTGATTCCTTTGTACCACCCTTCAAAATCTGTCCCGGTCGTCCATGCTTTCTCAGCTCTGACTTTGCGGAAAACGTCCCAGTCGACCACCTTAAATTTTTTCGTCCTAAATCGGGCAACGAAATGGACTTCTTGAAAAAAGAGTGTAGTTGTGATAAGAGTGTGTCTGATGTGCACATGTTTTTCACTAGAGTGTATAAAAGGCCGTTTTTTTTGTGATAAGCATCCAATTGGCAGTCGGCGCTTGTCCCGTGGTCTCCATTTCTTCGTCATCCTTGCTTCTTTCGCGCTGTTGTTTTCTTTCCTGCTTTCGATGGAGGCGAAAATGCTGTAGGCCCGTGTGCTCACATTTGGGTAAACGTTAAAGAACCCCAGGTGGTCAAAATTTCCGGAGCCCTCTACTACACGGCGTCTTTCATAATCCCATGGTAGTTTTAAGACGTTAAACCCCACATATCATCATCAGTACTTTCTTTGATCTAAGTTATATAATTGTGCGCGAGGTTTCCTACGTACATGACGTTAAACCTGTTCGACGCAAGGAATAATTAGATATACCCTGGTTCGATTGCGTAATGTTTATCGGCCTACCGATTAGTTACAAGAAAAAAAACTAATATAACAAGACGGAAAAGTTGTTCAGTAGTGAGTCAGATAATCCTTAAGTACTGGGGCTCATTATAAAGCAATAAAGACATCAATTGAGACAATGGGCCGTGCATAACCGTTTACTGTGCATAGAGAAAATCACCGTATACCTCGACTGATTTCGTTGTTGGTCCAATATGCTGTTCGAAAAAAAAAAGAATGCGCCTGCCATGACTCATAACGGCGCAGCAGACATATTGAATATGGTCATTTGTACTCGTGTTTTTCGGTTGAAACTTTATATGCCACGCTATATGTATTAAAAGCTAGTTTATCGAGACCACCATTCCAAAACACAAGAAGACGATCCGCGTCGTATTTTTTTCTTGTCGTGCGTGTGCGGTGTGTGTTCGTGGCATAGGGGGAAGGTTCCACCCCCCTTTGAAATTTTAGCATTTTGTAAGTATACCAGCGCAGTCTTTTACAATAGCACACGAGCATACATAAAGGTGTAGGTCAAATCCCCTCCTCCAATAGGAAAATTATTTTGATATATTATCCAAAATTATAATATAGATCAGCGCATGGTGCCTGTGCATAAGTGCAATGTCTCAAAGGACACAAACCTTAGTGACGTAAATGTGTTGACTTGTCCGCGATTTCTTTTTTCTTTTCTGTCTGCTTTTGTTTTGTATTGCTTACCTTTTAGTTTCGTTCAATTCATCTATCCACTGATCAAGAGAGCCAAGCCTGGAATGAGCGTGTTCTCTTAGACGTCCATTCACTCTTTCCCGTCCATGGATCTTATGACACTTGCAAACTGCATCGCAGGGCAATGTGTACCAAAGCGATAAGCAAGAAAGCCTGCTCCTGCCGTGCGCCTGCGGGTGGCGGTCCGTATAGACTGCGTCGTCAAATGTCGCCGGCAAGCTGGAAGATCCGGGAACCACGCGAGCTAAAAGCGTGCGCGCTAAATGCTCCAAGAGCAGCAGCGTCGGTGCGGCCTTTGCGCTGGCTCTGCAACCAACATCTGTCACGTTCACGTGGCGCATGCTTAGAGCGGGAGGAGGCCTCCGAGGCCATCCATCTTAGGAGTGCCGACCTGGTCTCTGCTTACATTTCCTCCAGGATGGTGCTGGTTCAAACCTCCCACATCGTGAGGCAGCGTGCACGCTTTTTGCCCTGCAGGGCGTGACAAGAAAGCAACACTGGAGGGGGGGAGGACAAAGGAAACAAACAAAACGTAGTAGCCTACATCTCGGGTGTACCTAAACGCTCAAAAGCAGACTAAGCAGGCAAAACGCTCAAAAGCAGGCAAAACTGCGCCGAGAGAGGATCGTGTGTGTGTGAGACAGGCGCTAACTGCATTATGCACCTGATTGGCCGCCACCAACTTGCCGGTGAGAGGGAGTGCAGAGGGAGAGGGAAGACAAAAAGAAGGCAGGCCACTGCGAGTATTACGTTTCTGCATATTCGATCAAATCGGGCGCGTCCGGAGGGGAAGCCCCGTTGCGATAGAAAAGGTAGAAAATCTGGCAGCCGTTGTTGAGGTCTGCGCGTGTACTGTTTGTGGCAAAAGAGGTGGTATAAATAGTTCTAAGAGTATAGCAGTGCTCACCGAGATATATCTGTATACCCTCGCCATCTCCACATTCTTTCCTTTCGCTCTGAGATCATTGATGCTATAAGCAGTACTAGTTTGGATCGGCTGGTTTCCTGGGCATGGTCATCGATTGTTGCGGTGGTGGAGGAAGGCTTTCTGCCGGGGAATGAGTTAGATGCTCGACAAAATAGAGTATTCAGAGTGTCTCACTCTGATGACGATGATGCTTGTGATGATGATGTAAAATCGTCTGCTTCTTGGCCAGTCTTCCGCAGTGGGTATGAGCCATTGACGAGGAGCAATAACAAGAAAACGAAGCGAGGAGTTGTTAGAGGTTTCGTACTTTACGTCAGATCACCGCCGAGGCACATGGGGAAGGTTTTCTCCCGTTACTTCAGCATGGGCGGCGACAGCGCTGTCCTGTCGAATCTCGCTCGTTCACCCTGCGTGGTGACAATCGACAAAGTGCTCGACTCGCGGCTCGAGGCAGCCACGGAGTCACCGATCGCGGCGGCGGGGCTACACCGTACAAGGCCGACGCACCCGGAAACGGCACTATCTCAGAGGCTCAGCCACTGCACTAAGGTACCAAGACTATACCCAGGCTACCGACGTTGTTGACGTCACTGGCATTCGTCAGTATAGCCGTACGATATGCATGCAATGGATCACTATTTACCAGGACATCTAGCACACAACACAAGACAAGGACCTCGTACTGGCGACGAAGAGAGGCGCGCTAACTCACTTCCAAAAACTTAATTTTTGTTCGAAGCGTCACACTCATATGAGGTTGATGAAAATCCTGCTCAATCTCATTTGTCATATTATACATCAGATATGATAAACAATGCTATAAGAGCCCGCTAAAAACTATGAGATTACAATATCATTTGTCTTTATTTCTCTTCCCGCCGAGTTCAATGCTTGTAATTAGGATAACAAGCTATGAACTCGCTGGATAGGGCAATACAAATAATTTCCTTATATACACTACACAGTTGGTAAAAGAACAGTCGAGTTTCCATATCCTCTCGCCCTGACGTAATCCGATTTGACCTCGGTTGCTCGAGCCTGATTAATTTTCCTACACCGGCAAAGATGGTTGAATTTTACGGTGGGGCTATCAAAGACTGACCTTGTCTGCTTTTAGGTACATTACTGTTAAACGCAATGGATCAGATGCGCGCATATACCTTGAAACTGATGATGTCATACTAGAGTTTTATCCACACAAATGAAAGAAAATTTCGTTGATCTGTTCAATTTTTCGTTATATTGACGTATACTTTAAGGATAAGATTGACTGATTGATATGTGGGGTTTAACGTCCCAAAACCCTCATATGATTATGAGAGACGCCGTAGTGGAGGGCTCCGGAAATTTCGACAACCTGGGGTTCTTTAACGTGCACCCAAAACCGAGCACACGGGCCTACAACATTTCCGCCTCCATCGGAAATGCAGCCGCCGCAGCCGCGGTTCGATCCCGCGACCTGCGGGTCAGCAGCCGAGTACCTTAGCAACTATAGACCACATCGGCAAGGCACATTTTAAAGATACTCATGAAATAATCACAGCTGCAGATATGAGTGCGAACTAAAGAGTATTCCAGTTGTTACTTCGCTGTTTTTGAAAAGTGCGCTAAACGGGGCCTACCCAGCGAGCGAAGTGACCTTTGTGGCCCAAGCAGCTAAATCAATCGTTCCGGTGAAAGGACAAGGCACACGATTCTCCCCACCGAAGGATAAGTGCGCGCACAAGCTCCTATAACCCCCCAGGTCCCATCCGCGGGGCAAAGTATATGCGTGGGAGAGCTGGGTGCTGAGCGCGGGTGGCTTTTTTTTTATTTCTTGAGTTCTCATATAGACACGTATACATAGACGGTGCATGCCGATGGCGGTGACGGCAAAAAACCAGCCGAGACTGTTCATATAATCGCTATTGCAATGAACCACTGATTCTAAAGGCGTGAAATTAACTACAGCGATTTAGTGTTTCACTGATGCCCATCTAATACTGCGGTGAAAGATCCGCTGCTTCCCAGGAACGCCAGGTATACATGGATCAGTCGGAGGTTTACTAAACAGATTTCACAAATTACTTATAGCACCAGGGCACGACAGTTGCTTACATTCATCACTTATTATCAGAGTGCTTACTGAGAACCAAACAGGCCGGCAGGTGAACACAGAAGGATGATGTCGTCGTACATGTGTCGAAAAGTTCGAACGTTGGTACAAATAAATATTACCTGAACGATCAAGCTTCCTTCGCCCGTCTTGTGCGATTAAAGGAAAACCATGGAGGATGATACAGCGAGTTCTTTTCATCTTGCAGCCACTATGAACAGGGAGTTTTGAGACGTTTTTGAATAGAGGCCCCAAGAGTTTTCGAATAGGGTGTGCGGCACTTTGGACACTCACCCAATTCTTGGTACACTCTATAGGCCCCGCCGCGGTGGTCTAGTGGCTAAGGTACTCGGCTGCTGACCCGCAGGTCGCGGGGTCGAATCCCGGCTGCGGCGGCTGCATTTTCGATGGAGGCGGAAATGTTGTAGGCTTGTGTGCTCAGATTTGGGTGCACGTTAAAGAACCCCAGGTGGTCGAAATTTCCGGATCCCTCCACTATATACGGCGTCTTTCATATACATATGGTGCTTTTGGCACTTTAAACCCGACATATCAATCAATCAATCAATCAATCAATCAATCAATCAATCAATCAATCAATCAATCATCGGTGCACTCTATAGTCTTGGCCGAAAGCCGCCATTTCAGTGGGTGCCGTCACGTTTGTCTGACGCAAAACCTTTCAGGCAGGCTTTGGGGCTGCCGCCAAATTCAGTGAATAGCGTTCACAACGTAAAAACCAACGCCGTTTGGGGTTTTGCGCATGCGCAGTGGCACAGACGCTATTTCCTTGGGGCCCCTATTTTAAAACTCTGTAGTGTTATTAAACTGACGCCGATGGTGAATTCGTTCATATGATGACACCACATCACCTACGCCAGTTTCCTCGCCGTGTTACGATAAATGAGCAGAATGGAAAGTTGGGCTAGTGGAAGTATTTGCGTGATTAATACAGGGCTAAAGAGGAAGACGTAAAGAAACAAAACTGCCTGCACATTGTGACGTCGTATTGGTGCATTCCGTGGCGGTGATGACGATGATGATGATGCTGCTGCTGCTAATGATGATGAAAAACTTTACTTAGGCCAAAAGAAGACGCAGAGAAGACACCGTGCCATCCGGCAAGTCCCACGAATAGTGACCTCCAAGCCGAGTTTTCCGCCCGTTCATGGCAACTCTAGACATAAATCTTGTACTTACTTTGCATAAGGTCAGATCGAAAACAGCAATTTTCGCCAGTTATGATAGTGTTCACAGTGTGACCGTGCGCATAGTCTAATGGCCTCCCGCTCCTCACGAACTCTTGGTCACGGGATCGAATCCCGGCTGCATTTCCGATGGAGGCGGAAATGTTGTAGGCCCGTGTGCTCAGATTTGGGTGCACGTTAAATAACACCAGGTGGTCGAAATTTCCGGAGCCCTCCACTACGGCGTCTCTCATAATCATATGGTGGTTTTGGGACGTTAAACCCCACGTATCAATCAATCAATCAATCAATCAATCAATCAATCAATCAATCAATCAATCAATCAATCAATCAATCAATCCTCTTTCAGAGAATATGCACCGAGATAAGCCCTATGCCCGTTTTTATGATCCAGTCATCCCAAAAGTCATGTGACCGTTCTGGCTGTATATATATTTGGTCACAATGTAACAAACGTCCGTCAATCACTCTGATGAGCTTGGCACACGGCACAGCATTCATCGTGCGCACTCAGGCTTTTTACGGTTTCGTCTTTAGCGCCGGATGAATTATACGATTAATGAGCCGATTGTCACAGTTTATTATTATAACTATACTGTGCAAAATGTTGCGTAATTAATTGTCAGCAAGCCATCGCAAACGAACTGCATGATATTCGTGAGCATGATACTGGGCGTCACGCTGCTCCTGGTGCTCGTCACGACGCTGTTAAAGTGTGGCAGTTTGGGCTGGTTGGTATGACATCACGACACGATAGTTATAGCGCGAGGACAGAACGACGACAACGAGACAGGAAGGACACGAGTTGGAAGTTATAGCTTCCAACTCGCCTCCTTCCTGTCTCTTCTTGTCCTTCTTGTCGTGTCCTCCTTGTCTCTTCTTGTCCTTCTTCCTTCTTCTTCTTCCTTCTTGTCTTTTTGTCGTCGTTCTGTATAAGCGCTATAACTATAGCACTATAGCGCTCGGGTCCTACTTGTTTCTTTGTCGTCGTTATGTCCTAGCGCTATAACTATCGTGCTGTTAAAGTGCTTCACTTTAAACGGCCTTTCCGCCGGTCTGCTCTCAACGGCCACCACCTCCCCGATGGCGCTGAGTACGCGGGGTTCGAGGATGATGCCGTCGTGAGCGCCAGGAAGACGCGACCAAACGGCGTCACGAATTCGCCATCAACGAACCCACAGGAAGCCGGTCGCGTTTCATCCTGCAATTCGATTACAGTGCCCAATTAATAACTGCCGCGATGTATTGAACTTTAATGGCACACAACGTGTGCAAGTGTCTGTGGCGTATACGGGTGCCTTTAAGCTTCGACGCCTTACTCGCAAAGGCTTCTGAAAAGACTTAACATGGGTTAACGTGCGTTAGTAAAACGTTTTGAAAGCCTTCAGTTTGTCGTACTCCATTTTGTGTAAGCTTTGCGCTTCTGTAGTTGAAAAAGAAACAACCTTGGTCTGTAAATAGTTCACTGTGACGAGGAGCCCGCCACAGTGATATGGTGATGTCGCGGAGTTCGGCTGCCGACCCGAAAGTCACGGGCAATTCGATTGAGGCCAAGTGTTAAGATGCATGAGTACTGCCTGGTGTCAGTTCCCGTTAAAGAACACCAGATGGTCGAAATTTCTAGAGGGAAAAACATCTCTAATAAGCATGAGGCTCCCTGACGAGTCCTTCACTACGGCGTGTCTCATAATCATATATGGTGGCTTTGCCCATGCACTTAACACCCCATAAAGTATGAATTGTGATCAGATGATCACCGTATACTGTCGCCACTATAGTTCAGTGCCTCGCCTATCAGTTTGACTTTTTACTTGTTTACTTAAATTGCAACGTCAAAAAAAAGAAAAAAAAACGTGACAAATATTCGCTGTTTCAGATCGATTGCCGTCTATTACGCTGGCCATTATTAAACAGCACGCATAGTGTGATGAGGTGAATCTACCCCGAGTTTACGATAATCCTCGTGTTCCGTATTTAATGTTCAGCTGTTCATGTTCATTTTATAGCTGTGCGTCGCATTATATATCTGCGCCTACATAACACACAAATGCAATGGACTGTATTGCACCCCGCCTTCCATCCGAATTAGAAGAGGCACTTCGAATACAAGAACTTCCGCCCCTGGATTCACAAAACGCGCCGAATTTCCGAAACATGCCTGCCCCGAAATCAGATGGCGACACTGGCGGCGGAGCTGCTCTTTCCTGCCATACGCTCGTGTCGCATGAGCTCGTCTGAGCACGTTATTTCAAGTGACAGGACCGTGATCTGCAACACGACAAATGGGCAGGGGCTGCGTATGATTTGAAGTCGAGATAAGCGTAATGGTAAAACTTTGACTTTTGGTCAAGGATAACCATTTTGGAGCTTCTGAGTGCGCAAGAAATTTACATTCGAGGTTGATTTGTATTTTGGTCTCATTATTTCTGGTCTGTTCTTACGTTGCCTCATGGATGAAAGTGTACTCACACGGCAAACGTGCTACAAATGAAACTTGCCGGTAAATCACTACAATCTATATAGCAATGCACAATATAATTGCATATTGCCTTTGCAAAAAATCAAAAACGAGAAACTGGTGCTTTACGTGTATAATAGAAGCTTGAATCATGCTACATAATTTCTTTTAGTCCTCACACGCGTTTAGCATGACTTAGCGAGAGATATATAGGATCCCAAGTGGTCAATATTGATCCTATTTTCTGCACTACGGCGCTCCTCATCATCTACTGTGCATACACTTTCGAGAGCTCTGACCTCATGAGTGAATTCAAGGTGTAGTTGTGGAACGGACGCATCCAGAATTTGAGGCGGCGTATTCAGTTTGCCGCCACAAAAGCTGACAAGGTTTTGAAGAGTCCAGCTCTTGGGCGCCCGTTCCTGCGTCGAACGGAGTCGCGAACGAGGACGAAAGAGAACGAGCCTGTTGATATTGATACACAGCAGCCGGCACAGCCTTGCTGCAAGAAAGAGAAAGACAACGTTTGTTGCTGGTTGTTGATGAACTGTCGCCATCTTGTTCGCCGAGCACGGTCCATCGTATATAATTTATTAAATGAAGTTACTCGTAACATTATTGGTGGAGGTGGACGACTCCCGTACCTCGATGGGGACGCGCACCGGTCGCAACACCGGGGACTCTTCGGCTACTTCAGCTGCCAGTGCCTTGTCTTGTCTTGTCTTGTCTCCTAGGAGATCTTGGATCATACCCACATGGGGGATTGGCCACACTGTACCTCTTGATAGATCATTTTTTACAACGCTTGCTAAAAAAATAAAAAGAAGTTAGAAACAATAATAACGTTCCTTTGATTCATCAACAACGAGCAACCAACGTCGTCTTTCTCTTTCTTGCAGCAAGGTTGTGCATGATATTGTTACTCGTAACAATATCATGAACCACTGACCTGTAACCTTGCTTTGTCCCTCCGTCACGCGCGCTGGCCGCTTGGTGGGAGCTCTTGCGCATGCAGAGGTTGGCACGTGCAGTGAGGTTGGCTTCGCTCGTCGAGACGGGTCCGTCAGCGTGTCACTTGGTTCGCGATGCCTGCAATGCCCATAGCGATAAGTGAAGCACTCCAGCGCTGGTAGTTTCTGTGGCAATATGGAACGAATGTCACATCGCTACAATTTTGGGTAGCCTAAACTTCAAACACCGAAATGAAGCTGCGGACAGAATTTTTTTGAGTTTGTGACGCGTTCATTGAACTTCCGAGGAAAGTGATAAATTTGAAAATTTGAAAATCGCTTGAAGCCAGAAAGGGCAGCCGTCGTTATCATGCTGCCTATACCGTTCACGTGCAGTCCCCGTAGGCCCCAGTCGACAGTGCCCATAGAAGTTCTTAACATAAAGCTATATTAAGGCGAAAGCCTTGGGTACTTCATTAAACGTGGGAAGTAATTGCAGACGCCAACGAGAAGTGATGCGAAAAATCATGGTGATGGCGTCACAGACCGAAATTTGTGACGCCATGTGACAGCGTCATGATGTCCTCATCATTATATGACGTCATCATGTGCATCCATAATGATAAAGATAATCGATGATCGAGGTTAAAAGACCAAGACAGGGTTTTACGTGCGGTAACAACACGGCGATGCGCATTGGTAGCTGGAGATTCCGAACTGACTCAAATCGTGGGCGTTCTTCAACATCAGCACAAGTCGAAACGTACAAAAGTTACCGAATTTTCATCTTAATGAAATCGAATTGTGGCGGTTAAATGGTACAGAACCCGCGACCTCGGGCTGGCTGCGCAACAGCTTAGTGGCTTAGACACAGCTACAGGATGAGCTACGAGGCGTCGTTGCTGGCGTAATACCAAAGCAAGTCGACTTTCGAAGTTATAACAATAAATAGACAAAAAAAGAAAACATATTTGGACGGTGAGCGCAGCAGTGCGAAATTTTTTTCGCGTGCAGTGGGGCGGCGCGCATTTTAAAGTTCAGCAGGAACTGCAAGATAACGGGGCAGGCTTCACAAAGGCGCGAAAATGCCATTTTGTTTGATATGCTACACGTTACCTAAGCTTTCATAAAATATGTCACATGCAGAGCTGCTAACAGTATTAATATTGCTACGGAGAGGAAGAAAAGGAAGAGGTGCGACTGACAGGCGCGCGACTGGGCCAATCAGCCATTGTGTCTCTTGCCTGTAGTTTTTACTCTGCAAATACATCTTGCTCAGAAGCAACCAACCTCGTAACATATTGGTGAGAGGTGCTGGGTAACCATCAGGCAACGGAGCTCCGCAGCGGACGTCGCATCGCCCTTCCAGCCATGGCCAATGCTCAGCCCTCCGCGTCAACGTCAGCGTCTCCGACGAACATGGCGTCGCAACCGTACGTTTTCACGCCTCTCAAGGATCCCGGTACATTCTGCGGAACCGATGGCGTCGACGTTGATGATTGGCTGGCCATGTTTGAACGAGTGAGTGTGCCGAACAGATGGGATCCCACACTTCAGTTGGCTAATGTGCTGTTCTATTTGAGAGGCACGGCCAAGGTGTGGTATGAGAACAATGAAGAAGAACTCACAAGCTGGGACCAATGCAAAGCAAAGATGCGAGAGGTGTTTGGCAAAACCGCCAGTCGGAAGATCGCCGCCAAAAAGGAATTGGCCTGCCGTGCCCAATCCCCTACGGAGTCATACCTCGCTTACATTCAAGACGTGCTGGCCCTTTGCCGAAAGGCCGAAAGCGACATGACAGAAGGTGACAAGGTGGGACATGTTCTGAAAGGGATTGCCGACGACGCGTTCAATCTCCTGATGTGCAAGGGCTGTTCCACCGTAGACGCGATCATCAAAGAGTGTCGTCAGTTCGAGCAAGTGAAAAGTCGCCGCATTCTACAAACATTCGCTCGACTCCCAAACACCGCTGCAACATCTACTTGCGAGGACCAGTCAACACCACAACGTGCATCGCCGCCGGGAGACCTTACACGCATTGTTCGTCGTGAACTGGAAGCTATGGCGCCCTCGGCGTTCTATTCGCGCAGTACCGATGCCACTCCTGTTACTGTTCCTCTTGTTCAAGCCATCGTGCGCCAGGAGCTTGAAAACATCGGAGTGCATTCCGTGTGCCATGTCACCGCGCCTAGAGTCAGCGAACGCCCTTTCGTGATGCCCTTCTCCGACCGACGGTCTTCTCCACGTACTCGCAACCCGGCTGAGTGGCGAACTGCAGATGACCGCCCTATATGTTTCAACTGCCACCGCGTTGGACATATTGCCCGTTACTGCCGCAACACATGGTCCTCGGCACATCGCGCAACGACCAATATGACCCGTTTCGACGATACCGCCCGCACCTTTCCACCTGCCGAAGAGCCCAATGCCATTGACCATTCTCGGAACACTTGGTACAGCCGCTCGCCTTCACCACGTGGGCACCAGTCTCGATCGCCGCAAACACGTCGTCCATCGTCCCGTTCGCCGCAGCCACGGCGCTTCTCGTCCCCCGTGGCTTCCGGCCGCGTTGTCTCGGAAAACTGAGAAATGCAGCCCCCGGAGGTGGTGCTGCATTGACGACTTCCGCAGCAAATCCTCTTTCCGTTCCCACCAGACGAAGTGTAATAGACGTTAAAGTAGACGGCGAACCTGTACAAGCACTTGTCGACACCGGCGCAAGCATTTCGGTCATGAGTTCAAGCCTACGCACACGTTTAAAGAAAGTTCTGACACCAGCGGCTGCACAAATGCTCCGTGTGGCCGATGGCGGCACGCCGATGGTTCTCGGTCTGTGCACTGCCCGCTTACGTATAAAGGACCACACTACTTCTGTCATTTTAGCCGTGATTGACCACTGCCCTTATGACATTATCCTAGGCCTGGACTTCTTGTCGAATCATTCTGCTCTGATCGATTGTGCTACAGGCGTTCTTCAGCTAGAGTTGCCTCAGATAGTCGCTGAACCCCACACTGCCCCGCCGCGCCTGTGCTCTCTTCAGGATGTGCGGCTGTCAGCTCAGGCAGCCACCTTCGTCGTTTTGACCGCACAGCCCCAAGTTCCCGATGGTCAATATGTCCTCCTTCCTCTCGCCGACGTCCTCTTGAGCCGCAACATTGCCATTCCCCATACGCTTGTGACTGTTACTGACAATTGTACCTCGCTTCCACTTCTCAATTTCAGCTTGTGCCCTCAAGTGCTTCCTCGTGGCATGTTCTTGGCCAGCGTATCTAATGCTGACGAATTCGAAATAGCAGCGCTCACCACCGAGATTGATTTACTTCAGTCTCCTGTAGCGAACAGCACCTGTTCTCGGCCAGATCGTTTCTCGAAGATGATTGCACCCGACCTCAATCCTGCGCAAGCCAATGACATCCATCGCCTTCTCGCGTCATATACCGACATTTTTTCTTTCGACGACAGACCTCTAGGGCAAACATCCACTGTTCAGCACCGTATAAATACTGGTGACGCCAGTCCTATTCGCCGACGCCCCTATCGTGTCTCCCCCACTGAGCGTAGAGTTATCCAAGCAGAAGTGGACAAAATGCTCAACAAAGGTGTCATAGAACCATCAAGTAGTCCTTGGGCCTCCCCTGTCGTCCTTGTGAAGAAAAAAGATGGTACCTGGCGCTTCTGCGTTGACTATCGCCACCTAAACAAGATCACACGCAAAGACGTGTACCCGCTACCACGCATCGATGACGCGTTGGACTGCCTACACGGGGCTACATACTTCTCGTCTATAGATCTTCGGTCCGGCTACTGGCAGATTTCTGTCGATGAAATGGACCGCGAGAAGACGGCCTTCATTACACCAGATGGTTTATACCAGTTTAAGGTCATGCCTTTTGGACTCTGTAACGCCCCTGCCACATTCGAACGAATGATGGACTCTCTCCTGCGTGGTTACAAGTGGTCTACTTGTCTTTGTTACCTAGACGATGTGATAGTCTTTTCATCTACTTTCGATAGCCACCTGACCCGTCTCGCTGCAATTCTCGCAGTCTTCAGAACAGCTGGGCTACAACTCAATTCCAAGAAGTGTCAATTTGGTCACCGTCAGATTGCCATTCTGGGCCATATTGTAAACGCCGATGGTGTCCAACCAGATCCCGAAAAGATCCGCGTCGTCCGTAGCTTTCCAGTGCCCCGTTCTACATCCGATGTCCGTAGCTTCGTCGGCTTATGTTCCTACTTTCGCCGTTTTGTGAAAAACTTCGCCGACGTTGCCCGGCCACTGACAGATTTGCTGAAGAAGGATACCACATTCTCATGGGGCCCTGAGCAGGCTCAAGCGTTCGCCGCTCTCATCGGCTACCTAACTACGCCCCCCATACTTGCCCACTTTAATCCTTCTGCTGCCACAGAGGTTCGCACCGACGCCAGTGGCCACGGTATCGGCGCAGTTCTCGCTCAGCGGCACCACGGTAGACAGTGCGTGATAGCTTACGCCAGTCGCCTGCTTTCTCCCCAGGAGATGAATTATTCCATCACCGAGAGAGAGTGTCTAGCTTTAGTTTGGGCCGTCGCCAAGTTTCGGCCATATTTATATGGTCGCATTTTCACTGTCGTTACGGACCACCACGCCCTCTGTTGGCTGACTTCTCTGAAGGACCCGACTGGACGTCTGGCTCGCTGGGCTCTGAGGCTTCAGGAATTTTCGTTTAGCGTCAGCTACAAGTCTGGCCGTTTGCACAAGGACGCAGACTGTCTTTCTCGATATCCGGTAGATCCTCCTGATCCCGTTGCGCCTGACCTGGAGAGCAGAGTAATGGCGTTCACAGACGTCAGCGATATGCGCATCGAACAACGACGGGATGAGTCATTGCGCACTATCATCGACGCCATCCAGTCTGACAGCCATGACGCTGAATCCCGTATGTTCGTGCTGCATGACGGCATCCTCTACCGCCGCAACGTCACCACTGAAGGCCCTGAGCTTCTGCTTGTCATCCCTCGTCATCTACGGCCTGCCATACTTCAACAACTTCACGACGCACCAACAGCGGGACACCTCGGCGTTTCCCGCACATACGACCGCGTGCGACGTCGATTTTTCTGGCCTGGATTGTACCGCAGCGTACGTCGATATGTCGCCACTTGCGACCTCTGCCAGCGCCGGAAAAGACCTTCTTTGCTGCCAGCTGGATATCTTCACCCAATTGAAGTCCCCTCTGAACCATTTCATCGCGTGGGACTCGACCTTCTTGGCCCTTTTCCGACGACGACACTCGGAAATAAATGGATTGCCGTCGCCACAGATTATGCGACCCGTTACGCGATAACAAAGGCCATGCCAACCAGTTGCGCCACTGACGTCGCGGATTTTCTTCTTCATGACGTCATCTTACACCATGGTGCACCCCGACAGCTGCTTACGGACCGCGGCCGCTCTTTCCTGTCCAAAGTTGTCGATGACCTCCTTCGCTCGTGTGCTACAGCGCATAAGCTATCTACCGCCTACCACCCACAAACTAATGGCCTAACTGAACGTCTCAACCGCACGCTCACAGAGATGCTTTCGATGTACGTCTCCGATGATCATCGAGACTGGGATACCACGTTGGCCTATGTGACCTTCGCATATAACTCCTCTCGACATGACACTGCGGGATTCTCGCCTTTTTATCTTTTATATGGTCGCGACCCCATATTGCCATTTGAAACCACCTTGCCTCTCGTGCCATCTGCTTCCGAGTACGCGCGCGAAGCCATTGATCGGGCTCACATGGCTCGTCAAGTTGCCCAGTCTCGCCTCACCAGGTCACAGGATATGCAAAAAGCCCGCTACGACCACCGGCATCGAAATATAACGTTTGCCCCAGGTGACCACGTGCTCCTCTGGTCACCGTGTCGCCGTGTAGGTCTCTCCGAAAAACTTTTGTCCCGATACGCCGGACCCTACCTAGTCTTACGTCAAGTTAGCGACGTAACCTACGAGATAGCGCCATTGCACTCCAGTACGTCACCAAGTTCGTCACTAGTTGACATTGTCCATGTTTCGCGCATGAAACCCTACTTCTGTCGCACTTCTCCGGACTCTCGCCGAGACGGCGCTCCAACGCCCGGGGGTCCTGCTACGGAGAGGAAGAAAAGGAAGAGGTGCGACTGACAGGCGCGCGACTGGGCCAATCAGCCATTGTGTCTCTTGCCTGTAGTTTTTACTCTGCAAATACATCTTGCTCAGAAGCAACCAACCTCGTAACAATATGTCTCAACAGACTCCCTCGTTCATATTGTTTCTGAACTACTGCGATTCTCATGTCTGGAGCTCAGCTCAACCAAACATGGATTGCTCAATAGTGTCAGACACCACAGAAAACGCCGAGCTTAGCGGAGCTTTAAATTAACGAGGCAGCGTTTGCGATGCTGTTCGAACTCTGCATCGTTTAGTTCGCGCATGCTCTGTATCATAGCTCGCGTCTAAGCATAGGCGAATACATGCTTGGCTTGTGGTGGAACGTGTCGCGTAAACAGCGCCGTTCGTCTGGTTTGGTAAAAACCTTATTGAGGAAAAGACCGAACGTAAGTGCTCTAGATGATGGCGGACCACTCTCACGACGGGGCAGTCAAACCGATACTTACCGCAGCCTCGGGGGCCCTCTGGACAGCCCAAAGCTGTAAGTGTATGTTTCAATGCCATAGAGCACAGCCCCACTCGCTAGCCGATGCTGTATAAATGCCACGCATAACATTTATACAGCCGATGCTGTATAAATGCTGTATAAATGCCACCTTACACCGTTTGTGGTGCAAGGACTGAACCACCACATTTTGTACAAGAGTGTGTCAAATAAACATAAGTTGGAAATACAATACAGTAAAAGCTCGTTTGTTCGAACTGGAAGGGGACTATAATACTGTTTTGTAGCGGAGTCCGAATTACTAGAACGAAAGGACATCATGGCATAATACACAAACAGAACTTAAAGAGGCAACCTGCGGACTCGCTGTCACAAATCGGGCGTCACTGCACGTTTGTGGCAGTTGGTTTCATGAATTTGTTAACTTCACGAAGCTCCAACAGCAAACGGAATTAAATGAACAATCGGTGATACGCCAGAAACAAGCACCGGTATGCATTCATGCGAGCAGTGGGCATTTATGTAAAAATATATCAGGATATTTATGCTCCAAGACACGTTTATTTTCGGGGCTGACTTAACGCAATCAAAATAATTGTAGGTAAAATTCACTTGCTTGCGTTTCTTCCGCACCCGTATGCCGCTGCAGAGTGTCAGCGCATATTTCTGACGCGGCACCGCACCCTGTCCCTGCAAAGAGAGAGAGGGTGCATGACTACAGGAAGCTACGAGCCCACTCTCTCCATACGGAGAGGGCACGGCACCACGTCAAAATTTCAGGCGCTGACTCGCTGCAACAAGTACGTGCGGTCAAGCCTTAAAAGAGGTCTAACGCAGCGTCCGAGTGCAGAAGTGCATGCTGTGAAATACTGCTGTTTCGTTGCTTTCTATCTTAAGTACATTTAGTTTTGTTCAGTTTTGCAACACATTGTGGTCACTGAAGGCCGAATTGCGCGAGAAGCGATGATTGATTGATTTGATTGATTTGTGGGGTTTAACGTCTCAAAACTACCATTTGATTATGAGAGACGCCGTAGTGGAGGGCTCCGGAAATTTTGACCGCCTGGGGTTCTTTAACGTGCCTCCACATCTGAGTACACGGGCCTACAACTTTTCCGGCTCCATCGGAAATGCAGCCGCCACAGCCGGGATTTGATCTCGCGACCTGCGAGTCAGCAGCCGAGTACCTTAGCCACTAGACCACCGTGGCGGGGAAGAAACGATGAAAAACAAGGACTCGCAGTTCGAATTAACCGTTGTGGATATCAACGCGTTTGACTTATCCGGAGTTTTCCCCCATACACAGGGCAAGTCCAGGTGCGGGACGTTATTTCGAAGGAACTGCACATTTGAATTTACCGCGAATTAACGAGCTTTTATTGTACAATATAATATGATATCACATAACTTGCAGCAAGAAAATTTCTTGGTAAGGGTTTGGGTTTTCGATTGGATCATGAGCTGGATTGGTGGGGCCCCTGCAAGTTTAAGGTTCGTTCCACCAGCTGCTGCCACCTGCCTGAATTGAGTTAGTGCACTATTTTCTTTAAGCAAAGAGACTTTCGCTGCTTTCTTTGCTTTCAGTTTGCTCCCATCGCTTCCTTTTTGTTGTTGTTGCTAAGCACCACAAACAAGTGTTTTTTTTGTGCGTTGACAATCAACGCAGGTGAGTGAGATTTATCGCCAAACATCTCGCAAAGCTCGAACAAACAGCGTTTTCATTTCTTTAGCGTTTCTACGGCTGATCTCTCTCCCGCGCAGCGTTTTCTCAGTGCGCACTTCGCGCGGCAACAAACCGTTACGTGCTAAACCCATCGCGGTGCTGTACCTCTCTTACAGGCACACAGTCCCACTCCATTGTAACGACTCGACTTTCACGCGGGGAAAGAGTTCCGTTGATGCGGAATGGACAGCAATAGCAGTTGGTTGTGTGCGAGCGTGGATGGATGTCGGGGAGCTGGAAAATGATGGGGAGAAAAAGAAAGGCGCGCGGGAACTCCAAGATTCGACAGAGGGAAGCTGCTCGGGAGGAAGGGATTGCACGAAGCAACCGTCGGAGTATAGAAGAGCATCGCCGCCACCGTCGCGCCTTACATCCCCTCGGCAAGGAAGACGAACCACACGGAGCAGCGGCCCTAATCCCCGTCGCAATCCCAATAATCCCGACTCGGAAATCCGTTATTCGGGCTCGCCCTGCCGAACTCGCCTTTTCTCCTCCCTTCCCAACATCTTCCTGCTTTCTCGTCGCCCACACTGAAGCGAAGCGTGCCGCTCGGCGTTCGCTGTTCGTTCCAGTGCATCACGAGAAGGGGGTGGAAAACGCCGCTCTTCGCGCCGATGAGTAAGGAGCCCCCCCGAAAAACTTCGTGTTCGGAACGCGGCATTTTCCAGATGCTTTGGTCGCCTTATCCCGGCGTTCAACTCGTACTCCCCATTTTCCCTCTGCTGCTGCTGCTACGGGTCACGGCACCCCTCCCCCTCTCTCTCCCTCTTCATCTCCGACTCCCTCTCTCTTTCTTTCATTCCCCGCTGGATTTCGCAAGGGTATCTATCGGCCGGTGCCTTCGGCGACGTCTCTTCTCGCCGTTCGTTCACTACGGGACGGTGTTTACCATTGTTAGCGTTGCCCTAGCAATAGCGCTTGGCACGCCTGGCTGTTTTCCTTAAGATGCTGCTGCTGGCGGTTGTGGCAGTAGAGAGAAGCAGCTCGGTAAGTTAAGTCTCATGCACGTGTGGCTGCAGTTTGTGTCGCTATCCGTACACATCCGCCCACATCACCACATAATTTTACCGCCGATTTTACCACGTCCCTCTTTTGCGACGCGGTTCCTGCTTCTCTCAAGAGATCCGGAGACCCACCTGGTTCCCGTAGAAGAGGCTAAGCTATAATATTACATGAATAGTCCGATGCTTCGATATAGAAGGTATTCACAGAACGTCACCCGTAGGTGTTTCCATTCCTTAAGCCGTAAAGTTTGTTACAGGTTGCAATACTTCGAGGATGCTTTGGAAAACGCAATAGTGAAGGCGCAAATAACTTTCGACGGGAAACCTTACAGTACTCGGCATGGTATCTCTCGCGTGGTGGCAGTGGCGTAGTTGAATTTGACGGCGTAGTCAGTGCTGGAAAGGTGGGTGTTGCGGAGTGTAAGTTTACGCTACGTATCCTGTGGTGCACCAAAGCTTCGGCAGGAGATGAAGCAAAACCATCCAATTGTTGCAGATTTCATATGGTGTGACACACAAGTTCTATTACGCACTATTACAGCTGAGAACACACTTTCTTGCACATGCACGACGCTTTTATAGGATGTTAAAAAAAAGAGCAATGGCGAGGCTTACGTTTCAGAACACTTGCTTGCCCCGCGCAACTTGGTCTACACAAAACTCTCGAAGTATAATAATTCACGCTCCCACGTTGTAGTGACACGGATTAACGACACACGGACATATACGTGAGTGCATATTTACGCACACGTGAGTGCACGTTGAGCAAGCCGTTAATTGCCTTGACAGGCAAGGAAATTAATTGCCTCTCAGATAGTTGTACATGCAATGTGCATAGTTTACAGTGATAATGGTGGTAATTTATATTATATTTGTTTAGGATTTTTTCGTTTTCAATTACGCAAGTATATGTACTGCGCGTCGTTGACGAATAAACCTTTGTTGTAAGTCAGCGCTGCTGTTTGTCACTTTATTTTTCTTCTGCTCCATCTTTGCACGGGTTTTTTTTTTCAGCTACGTCATACCAACATGCCCTGCGTCCAATTTAGCCATATTGCAAACTTTCATCGCATAAAGCTATAATAAAAGGCACTATGTAGTTACACTAATCCAAAAGATCTTGCGGTGAGAACCATTGTTGGTCATCAAACCTCGTCCCACGTGCCCAGTTAGTTTACTCTCATGCATGGCTCAAATCGGTCCCGTGTGAACTACGGGCATCATAAAATGTATACAGTGCCCTTCGCGACACTCTTTCAATGTTTGATCAGGCGCACCTTTATCACCTTGCAATTGGCGAGAACGCTGAAGAAATTTTGAATCACATGGGAGGGCGCCGTAGGTGCCAGATGGTAACCTTAAAGTAGCAACAACATTGTAGAACCGAACACAATCAATTTTGAAATAAATGCCAGTTTACGTGTTTGGTTATGAGTATTCATGAGTATGGTGAAAATCAATACTTTTGCAGCATTACGACTATACTTTTTTTACTAGCAATTAAGATTGTGTTTCCTTCCAGCGCCTCTTCCTACGACCGCACAAATCGCTGCTTGATATACACTTTTTGTAAAGTATCCTTCACCACAACAAAATATTGAAAGGACAACTATTGGTTGTTCTTTTTTTTCCAGTGCAGGCGTTTCTCAGTTTCCAAGAAATGCAGAAATTATCGACGATGATTGTAACTCTTAACGGATAGCCGAAAGATTCCTAAACGCTATTAGTTTTCATATTTTTATGAGTTGACGTCTATAGAATAACTCGTGCCTAGAATAACTAGCTAGCATACATTTTTTTAATGCGAAATACACGTCAGAAAACGGAGACGTTAACCATCGCATAGGTAGCGGTAAGGTAAGTTAGCAACACGTGGGTTTTAGAGAATGAAACCAAGGCCTCGGTAAACCACGGTCGTAGACTTGCATGCGCAATTGCACTCGTTCTTTACATCGGTGTTGCAAACTCTGAACGCCCAGCCTCCAAGCGCCAGCATTTCATAACGTCTCATTCGTTAATTTTGTTTATTTAGATGCTATTTAGATGCGCCGGATTTTTTAAAGCATGTGAATGGTACTAAGCGTTGTGCATGCAACTGCATAGAATATTTGTGTCCACCACCGAAACAAAAATATGCATCAAATTGCAGCGTTTTAAGGGTAACTGAGACTTGTCTCATTTAGACTCAACGTTTCGAGCTACAACAGAAATTTTTGCATTCATAATCGTATTTCAAAACAGAAAAAAAAAGGCGGAGGCACAGAAAGAACACATCAACAGGATGGGCACTAGACATCAACTGATTTTTTTTATTGAAAAATACAAAAATCACCCGACAATTCTTGAGCAACGAAAAATAATATCAAGTTTTAAAATGCACTGAGCGACCCCTTTTTGATAGGTTCTTTTTTACGTAAGCTGTTTGAAAGAAATGAAAAGTCTCCATTTTATACTCATACTTTAAACATATTTTAAAAAGAGTACTGAAAACGAAGTAAAAAAAAAATGACAGATCCCACGTACAGTGGGAATCGATGATATACGAAGCACGAGTGAGAAACGCTGATATGCCACTTTAAAATCATCACAACGTTACGAAGTGGAGGTAAATGATACCGTACATGACTTCCGCGTCAAGATTATCATGTTTGCATGTGTCATTTACCTTCGTCATCTATTCACGACACGTGATACCAAATTTAGTATATGTGGAGATAGCGAAACAGCTGCGAACACGCTATGAGCGTGTTATGTTGTCCTGTTCTTACTTGACATGCGTGTCACGATTATGATATTTGCATTAGTCATATATTTCGTCATCTATTGACGTCACGTAACACCAAATTTGGTATATGTGGAGCTATCAAAACGACTGCGAGAGCATCACGGAATAACAAGATCCCGATTGCAATGGTCTGACGCAACGTACATCGACAACATGCCACCAAGAGTTCGATTAAATCGTTCAGTTAAACCTTAAGTCTGTGGCTGATATGCGGTAGTGGTGCGGTGAATAATTCTGCATTCGGGTAGGAGGGATTGCAACTCGTCGGACAGAAATACACGGCCCCGACCACTGAGCATTTCTAGGGGGGGGGGGGGTGAGCATGGCGGAGAACAAAGCTGCGTAGAATGAACAAAACAACCCGTCTCTTTTGCTGTTGCGGCAGGTAAGGCAGTGGTTTCGGCGTATCAAACTGCGAAGAAAACTAATCAGTTTTGTGTATGTTCTTCGTGTTATAGCAGGACTGAGATGGGGCCCTTCGGAGAAAAGTCTTCTGCAGTTATACAAGGCATTGTTTGTGGGCTATATAAGGTACAGCTCACCTGTGCTTTCCAGCATGCGGGCAACGTGCCTTCGTACTTTAGAGAGCCTTCAGGCACGAACACTGAGAATATGCCTTGGCCTGCCACGGTGCACGTCCACCTCTGGCACTATAGAGGAGTCTCGCACCTACCCTATACAGGTTTACACGTCCTGTGAGCCTCTTCGAGTGCACCTTCGTCTGCTGACGTGACATGCACAGCACCCGCTGTCTTCACTACAAGTGGGCCGACCAGGCTGTACCTATTCGCGATGCCTCGATACGCATAGGCACATGATCCCTTCAGGCTTTGCACCTGCCATAATACCAGCAGTGCCTCCATGCACATTGACTAAACCGCTGGTGTGCCTTCACATACGTGGGATTTCGTATAACTCACGTGTTTCTTATATTGCCCTCAAGCAACTCACTTGGCACATTTAGATGACTGACACAGCGACTCTGTGCACATTTACACAGATGGATCTGTAACTTCATTCGCCTCAGCTACAGTCTTGGTGATCCCTCAACTCAGTATTTCCCGACAGTACAAATTAGATCATAGGTCATCTTCGACAGCTGCAGAACTTGTTGCTATACAAGAAGCCATAAAATTTGTGAACGACCAAGCACCGCGTAAATGAACGATTCTGTCTCATTCAAAATCAGCGCTTCAAGCTATCCATTCTTGCTCAAGAAGAGGCAAATTTTACGAGTTAGCGTTAGGAACCGTCCAAGCATTTGACCTAACACACAGGAGTGGTCACTTGATTACACTCCAATGGATTCCTGGACACTGCGGCCTGGTTGGCAACGAAACAGCCGATAGCGAAGCAAGAGCGGCAATATACAACGCTCCTATGTACGTCAAAGTACCGTACTCGCGAAGTGACGTCAACACATTGTTGAGATCACTCATGCGCGAATGCGCTGTCACTTACTGGTCGCTACCAGATCACCGGAACAAGCGCCTGCGGGAAATAGACCCCGGTATGAATTTTCGTCTTCCAGATAAAATCATCCGAAGACATGCTAATATACTGCACCGAATTCGCCTGGGCGTCGCCTTCACTCGCCACTACACCTACCTAATCGGCCATGCAGGCAGCCCGAATTGTGAACGCTGCCAAGTGCGCGAAACGATAGCTCACATATTTTGTGACTGTGCATTATACGTGGCGCAAAGAAAAATGCTAACTGCAACGTTGGGAAGCATTGGACGAACACCATTAAGTGAAAGCCACATATTGTCAGCAATGAACGACCAAACAGTGTCAAAAACTGTTACAAAGGCCTTTCTAGACTTTATAAAAAGCACTGGACTAGAAACTAGACTGTAGGGTACTATGCTAAGTGGCTACTGTACATACGCACCACTTCATCTTGTCCCCATCATCACCCTTCATCCCTCTTACCTCTCCTTTCCCTTATTCCCTGTGTAGAGTAGCAGGCTAGAGCGAACTAGCTCAGGCCGACCTCTCTGCCTTCTAATAAATTCTCACTCACTCGGCGTATCTTGTCAAATAATTCACGGCGACAACAATCCAGCGGTCGTCAGCGCCAGTACATGGGAGTGGCCCGTACAAATGAATGTCGATGTGATCAAATGAGTGGGCTGGGCATGAAAGCGACTGGAAAAGTGCTGTGGAGAGTAGCAAGGCTGGTATGCTTCGTTGGCAGGCGAGGCAAGAGCGGACGTATTTGCAGACGAAGCTGTACAAGCCACGCCAGTAATAGCGCAGACGAAGGCGCGTGTTCGTCTCAAACACGCCGCCACGACCACACTGCGGGTCAGTGTGGAAAGCAGAGCATAAGTCCTGACGAAGATGGCGGGGAACGACTAATAACCATGTATGGTCATCGTTGCGGTACTTGCGGCGGTATGGAAGGCCGTTGTGGATAGCGTGATGCGGCGCCTGGCAGCGGAGCGCTCGTGGAGTTGGTGCGGCCAGGGGTCTTGACAAAAAGTTCAACATTACGGTGGTTCATGGGTTCTTTCGTTGCTCTGAGGCCTTGTCCAAGAAATCAAGTGGCGAAATATCGTGATCGTGACTAGATGCGTTGGCGTCTGAAATCAGTGGGAAGCGGGACAGGGCGCCAGCATCGGAGTGTCGGCGGCCAGAGCGATATACGGCGCGGATATCACATTCCTGGAGTCGGATAACCCACCGAGCGAGGCCACTTGACGGGTCCTTGAAGTTTTACAACCAGCAGAGAGCATAGTAGTCTGTTACAACACCAAAAGGACAACCGCATTGATAGGAAGCAAATTTCTGAAGATCCCATATGATGACGAGGCACTCCTCGGTTACAGTGTGCTTGGACTCGGATTTTGTGGATGCACAACTAGCATATGCAACCATGTATTCGGCGTCGGCATGATCACGTTGTGCATCACAGCACCAAGGCCGACAGCACTGGCATCAGTAAGAATTTCTGGGTGTGCGCCCGGATCGAAGCCACCCAAAATGGCGGAGACGTAAGCAGGCGGCGAAGTGTCGTAAAAGCATCATCACAAGCTTTCGACCAAGTAGATAGGTCATTGTTGCCTTGGAGAAGTGCATTGCGGGGTGCGATGACAGGAGCGAAATTTAGAATGAAGCGTAGAAAATATGAGCATAGGCCATTGAAGCTGCGTAATGACTTGAGGTTAGTAGGCTTCGAGAACTGGGATACGGCATTTTAGCAAAATCATAGCATAATCAAGTTTAGCAGATTCATAGAGAACGCCTTATTTGGAGACGACGTGGCTTGATATTGTCACGTGGTTGTGACGTGGTTGAAGGGAGCAGACTGCAGGTCGAATATTAAACTGTTTATTTCGGGCCGAACTTGTGGCCACATAAAAGAAAAGTCAGGACGCAAGACGCTGACACTTATAGCGGCTAGCAGAGCGTTGGCCGTTGATCGAGTGACAAGCGGCGAAGTGTGTCGGCATTTATACACTCGCCATCAAATATTCTAGCATTATCGCTAGTGACGACGTAGGTTCCAGAATAATCAAGTGAGCGCAATCTTAACAAAAAAGTCTACTGCAGTCCTGAAACTTATCGAATACTGTAGGTGCAGTTTGCGCAGATAATTATTGGCAGTGAAATGGGGCGATAACGAAAACTCGAGGAGGAAATGTGGCCATATAATTAGTTAGCGAGCTGCGGATAGCCACTTTTTCAAGTTAAGCTACAGACCGACATTTTGGAGACCTGTGAAAGCTTGATGTAATCGGCGTAAGTGGGTTGGAAAATCTGGCGAAAAGACGACAATGTCCTCTACATAGCAGAGACAAGTGTGCCACTGCCCCTCCGCGATGGTCTAGTGGCTAAGTTACTCGGCTGCTGACCCGCAGGTTGCGGGATCAAATCCCGTGTGCGGTGGCTGCATTTTCGATGGAGGCGAAAATGCTGTAGGCCCGTGTGCTCAGATTTGGGTGCACGTTAAAAAATCCCAGGTGGTCAAAATTTCCGGAGCCCTCCACTACGGCGTCTCTCATAATCATATGATGGTTATCGCACGTTAAACGCCACATATCAATCAATCAACAAGTGCGCCACTTAAGACCACGCAACATGCCGTCGACCTTGCGTTCAAAGGTGGCAGGCGCGTTGCAGAGACCCAAAGGTATTACAATAAATTTCTCAGCCAAGGGCACTTGCCAGTAGCCAGAGCGGAGATCAAAGAAAAAAAAAACTCCGCTCTTCGAAAACAGTCGAGTGCATCATGAACTCGTGGCAATGAAGTGTAAAACGAACGCTCTGCGTTGGTCCTTCTTATCCTGTCAGCCTCTGACAACATCATCTGTGAAGCTGTGTTTGTCCTGTAAAGCGTGCTTCGCAGCAATATGGTTATTATAGAGGAGAAGCCAATGCAGTTTTTGGTGCTGACGGTTGTTCAATGATGTCGTCTAAGCAGAGCGCCGACTGAGTATTTCCTCAGCGTTCAGCAGTCATCACATGACGTCAAATGAAAGCAAAGCAAACAAAAAAATAATGGTATTTATCTAGGTTAAATTAACAAATAGTGTGTACTGCGACGTCTCAATGTTCGCCCACATGGGCCACTGGCTTCGATTCTGTCCTGCCTACAATTCAGTTTTGACACTTACCATTCACTACTACGTTTCTTTCTTTCTTTCTTTCTTTCTTTCTTTCTTTCTTTCTTTCTTTCTTTCTTTCTTTCTTTCTTTCTTTCTTTCTTTCTTTCTTTCTTTCTTTCTTTCTTTCTTTCTTTTTTCTTTCTTTCTTTCTTTTTTCTTTGTTTCTTTCTTTTTCCCTTCTTTTCTTCTTTCTTTCTTTTTCCCCTTCTTTCTTTCTTTCTTTTCGCCCTTCTTTCTTTTTTTCTTTTTTCGCTTATTTCTTTCTTTCTTTTTTCCTTCTTTTTCCTTTCTTTTTCCCTTCTTTCTTTCTTTTTCCACACTTTCTTTCCCTCTTTCTTTCTTTTTCCCTTCTTTCTTTTTTCTTTCTTTCTTTTCCCTTCTTTCTTTTCCCTTTCTTTCTTCCTTTTTCCCTTCTTTCTTTCTTTCTTTTCCCTTTCTTTTTTCTCTTCTTTCTTTTTTCCATTCTTTCTTTTTCCCCTCTTTCTTTTGCCCTCTTTCTTTCTTCTCTTCTTTCTTTTTACCCTTCTTTCCTTCTTTCTTTCTTTTTTCCCTTCTTTCTTTTTCCTTTCTTTCTTTCTTTCTTTCTTTCTTTCTTTCTCTAACAACATCTAACTTTACAACAGCAGTAAAAATTCTGAAAACAAGGACAAAGTCCTTTACAATGCTTCGTTCAACCTTGTCATCTGAATTCGCGCTGTTGGTTAATAGATCATAAGTAACCGGATAGCTCGCCATTACCTCCTGAACAAAATGTGCTTCATTAGCACTATAAATGCTATCACACGACGGAAAGGCTTTGACAGCTACAATACACCGCGATTATTTTTTTAAAAGCCAGGCTGGACATTCATATGAAGGAGGCGACGTATAAAGCCGCACACAAGTGGCATAGATCTAGTGCATCCTTGGCAGAAGAAGGCAACCATTTGCCGCCTGAATTCAATGCGTTTGAGCTGTTATACTGTCACCGTCGGTGTAGCATATTACATGTGTCAGAGTATCAACAGTACCCAACAGTACACGGTGGTACTTAAGTCATGGTACACCACACGCAAGTGCACAGAAGTGTGCCGGTTTACCAAGCTGCGGAAGAGACACGGTAATACGTACTTCTGAGCCTCACATTCCACACTGTGTTGGCGTTTCTAATATGAAAGCCATGGCAGAAAACGCTCAAGCGGCTGCAGCTGCGTAAATGAATCGAGTGGTTTCCCATAAGTAAAACAAGAATGAAAGAGCAAGATACGTGGACTAGTTGTTTCAAAGACAAAATAGAGAGAGAGAGAAATAAAAGAAACGCGACATGTTACGTGTTGCAGCGTAAAGGACGCGAGAAACGCTAATTAACTTGTTTCATTACAGTCTCTCAATTGCTGGATGTTCCACGAACTTGTTTCATTAAGCGCTGCAAGGGGCAACCAATTAACGTTGCCTGTGAGAGGCCCCCCCCCCCCCACTTCAGGAGTACATATATAAGCCTTTCTTTGCGGCAGCTGTAAGAATAACAAATTGTGAGTGCGAGTTTGTGAAAGTTATTTTCAGAGGTTTAACGAAGTAATGCCACCCTCGCCGAAGCACAGTTATTTCGCGAAGGAACAGGCATGGCGCCAACCGGCTTGGGGAATAGTTAACACGAGGTTCTCAAAGCAGTAGCACCTGTGTCAAATGGAATACGTAGCAGTATAAACACAACTAATTTAAATACAGAACATAGACAAGGGTTGTTCATTGTGAAGTGTAGCCATTCGTATGCCGGGCTTTGCTTTATTTATGAAGGAAGTGGGATGAAAAGAAAATGAATCCGCGAAGAACGAATCTATACCCACACTCTCATCGCTAGCAAGCTGATCTATATTGAGTTTATTCTCCGCCCCCCCCCCCTCTCTCTTAGCAAACGTCATAAGTAACAATCGTGTATGTGAGGAAACGTAAAGGCTTTATGAAGACCATGATATAAGGTAAAGCGGCAGTGGTTGATAGCTTCAATCTGAGCTTGCAGCAACACTCGATATCCGCCATTGAAAAACGAAAGGGAGCTGCCGTTTAGTTGAAGCCTCCAAAGTGTTGAAGAATAGATAGTCAAGTTTATTACGTTCAGTAGACTGGCAAAAAAAAAACAACGTTTCATGATTGAAACTCAGCCTCTAGAACCTCTGCAAGAGTTCAATTATACAGGTGAAATGTTGAGAGCGAGCTATGATCATAAAAAGAAAAAAAATACAAAAGAAATATGGAGAGGGGCGAAGGATATAGGAAAGAGTGTTTCCGCTTCACTAATGTCGTCGGAAAACTTCGTCGAAATGCAGCTTACCCGAATTTTTTTGTTTCCTTTAGGGGCTAAGCTTTTTAAGCCATGGGTCTGTCCATTCCTTGTATGTATGCATGTAGTAGTACGTAGCCACCAGTGGCACATACCCGCTCTAGAGCGGGTATGTTCCACAGGGGATGCGAGATGGGAGATGGCGGTACTTGGAGTGTTCGCTAGGTGAACGTGCGGACGGATGGATGGACAGACAGACTAGCAGTTGGACGGACGGATGGACGCACGAACAGACAGACAGATAAATGGATGGACGCATGGACAGACGTACGGAAGCATGGATGGACGCACGGATGGTCGCGCGAACGGTTGTAAGCAAGAACGAACGGACGGGCTAACGGACGCTTTGCCCTACTCATCACCATTCCCTCCGTGGATATGCTGTGATTTTTTTGTTTTGTTTCGCCGCAACCAAACTCCAGGATGGGGCGTACGTAAAGTTTTTATCTCATAAGTGACGCATCGATACGCATACCTGAATTCTTATTGTAAAACCGGCGCAACAATTTTATGGCGCTTTCTGTTTCACGATTGTCTGGCTCTTGTTTGGTGCTGTCAATTTACTCTATCCACGTAAACGAGCCCAGATATTTTAGGACTTGTGAAATCAGCTCATTTCGATAATGCAGCGAATTAAATACAGGGACTGATACAGGGAAGCCAAGTACAACATATTTGCTAACCTTGAGCGGAGAAGACAGTCTACCAAGCCATGCCTCATGCTCACTCAAGTAAGACTAAGATATGGTACAAGGTTGGATGTATCTCAGGATGACGAGAAATAGGCAATTTCATTGGCGTAGACGTAAAGGTGAACATTTTCTTGAGTTGGGATTGATGATAATAGAATATTAAATAAAAGTGGTGACAGAACTGATCCTTGCGAAACACCTCTTGTTTGCATATTGGGGTAAAATGTAAAGCCCTCGTGGCAACAAAATATTTGTCTCTCCAAGAGAAACTCCTGAACCAAAGATATAATGTAATTGGGCCCATCACAGCTCACCAATCTAGAAATCAATATACTGTGTTAAACACTACCATAGCTTTTGCAATATTTAATGTGACTAACGCAGAAAGATCACAGTTAGTATGAAATCTGCCAGTTTTTATATTTTTTATTTGAAGATACTGCCAGCCTCACATCTGAGGCTGTTGCAGGAAAGAGGGTATCTTCAAGTAGGCGTGTACGTAGGTAAGGTTGAATCAGGCAATGCATATGTTCTCTACATTAACTATACAAGGGCTACTAAATGATAGCAGTAATAAACGGCATATTAGAATGGAGATACATATTCAAAAGAACACAGTTTAAGTAGGCACTAACATAAGTTAGGTTCAACTAGACAGTACATAAGCACTATGACACAAATTATACAATCGCTACAGAAATGAATACAATCGCTACAAAAAAAAAGTTCTTTTTCTACTTCACATGTCCGGTTTCAGTTCCGTACGACGTGTAAGGAAGTAAGAACTTCTCGGCGAGTTAACTCAGCACGCTGGCGTGCAAAAGAATGATAACATTTTCGCGCTACTTTCTCGGTGTTATCGTTTTTTTTTTGCGCACTACCATGCTAAGGCATGTAGATAAGGATGCCTCTGGTCAACTTGTGTAATCGGCTATTTGTTTGGCTGACCATCACCTTCATATTTAGTGGACCGGTGCGAGTAGTGGGATTTACCTATAGTGGCACATATCCATTTTATGATGTAACGTGACCACTTGACACACCACGACAACAGGATACGCCGACGAACCCAGCCTTTAAGGTACTTTGAATCTAATAAAACTGAATAGAAGCGCATACTACAAGTGCTATGAAAACGTCAACGACTGCTCAAGAAAAGGATGCAGCTACTGTACTCTGAATTTCTAGAATGCAAAACAGAATCTTGGCCGTAAACGAGTAACTTTACGAAGTTTGTTAATAACTTCGCAGCACGGGATGGAACGAAAAGTGTTAAGCATAACATTAAGAGACAAGATGGAAGCTCCGGCGAGTATTTAAAGAAATAATTTGAACGCTAAAAGCTAACACACGACGCAATCTTTCTCTCTCTCTCTCTCTTTCTCTCTCTCCCACACACACACACACACACACACACACACACACACACACACACACACACACACACACACACACACACACACACACACACACACAGCGCTCACTTTTAACCGATTTATTCATACCACGAAGACGAATACACACATGTGGCTCATGTGCGCATTAACACCAAAGAGAGACAACAGCATACACTATCAAGACATACCCTCTATCTTCTCACAGCCTAGTACCGATAAACTGGTATTCACTTGAGAACGAGATAGCGAAGGGGTGCTTACTTTGGTGATCCTTTTTTTTTGATAAAAAAGGCCTCTAACACTTCACGTTCTGGCGAGTATAGAGCAAGCAAGGTTAGTCGATATTTTAGATGACGGTTGATGTCAGAAGAAAGAAAATGAAGCCGGGAAAGCCCTGTAAGGCGTTGGGAACACCGTGATGGTCGGGGGAGAATATTAAGCTTTTATTCTTTGTTTGTTGCGAAAACAATTTCGCCAAATTACTGCTGTGTGGTTTAGAAACTCATGATAAAACTGGGTGACGTATAGTAATCGAGATGGCGCCGTTTTGATACGCAGCATTGATAATCAACAACTATTGACCTTTTACGCCTCGAAACCACGAATTGATTGGAATAGACGTCATTCTGGAGGGCTCCGGGTATTTTTACCACGAGGTGTTTTTCAACGTGCAGCTGCGTCTGAACACATGGTCCTCTACCATTTTGCCTCCATCGAAACGTGGCCACCACGGCTGGGATTCGATCCCACGACCATCGGGTCAGAACACAACCACCATAACCAATATATTGCCACAGAGATTGCTCTTAGGAATCATTTTACGAAGAGAACCAACGAGACGCTATGTGGGCGTCTACAGTGCCTCGCGCGTGCTCACGCATCTTGGTGCAGAGCAGCGCATGCCTCTCGTGCACGAGCACGAGCCGGGTAGACTGACTTGGTGGTTGTTCAAAAAGGGACACGTAGGCGGAAGGCTTTTAGCAGACACTTGTTTGTGACATAGCTACTTTTAGATGCGGAGCATCTTATACTCGCGCCTTGTAGTGCGCCGTCCGCGTCGTCCGCGCCGTCCACACCGCTTCTCGAACATTCGACAGCTGACGCGCGCGCATGCGCCGTCGCGCCGTCGCGCACTCTTCCACCATCTGTGCATCCCTTCCTCCTCTACACACCGCGCGCGCTTCACTCCTCCACCATCTGTGCACCCTTCCTCCTCTACACACCGCGTTCGACATCTACAATTCTCCTGATTCTCCAGTGGACGCGCATGTGGCGTCGCGCTTCGAGAACATTCAACAGCTGACAGTGCATGCGCCGTCGCGCTGTATATATACTCAAGGTCGGCGCTCGCTCGCTCAGTTGCCGCTCGTCGGTTGGTTTGTACGGCGCGTCGACGTCCAAGGTCGTGGTGAAATGAATTCCAACGAATCCACAAACACAATGATCGACATCCCTTCGACCAGCGCCGCCCTTTCGCATACGTGTGTACGTGTTCACTCATTTAACACCCCCTCCTACAACCACGTTAACCAATTTAGCCATCGACCCAAGTAAGTCGCAATTTAACACCCCATTTCACAACCACGTTAACCAATTTAGCCATCGACCCAAGTAAGTCGCACTTTAACACCCCGTTAACCAATTATATGGTCCGCATCCTCCTCAGTGTTCCCCCGAGGGAAGCTGCGGGCAATTTTTTTTAGCAGACACTTGTTTGTGACATAGCTACTATTAAGGGCACAAGCTCGCCCTTAATAAATCATTGTGTGTGTGTTCCCCCTCTTGTATTACGTGACAATATCACCGTTGCGGGCACAAAGTATCGATGTAAGCATATGAGGAGAGTGCCAAAACGTAACCGTGGCGTCGCTTCTATAACTTGCAGTGCAATATCAGCCTGATTGGCTTCTCAGTCAAGCGTCAACAGTGTCGATGCGTATTTGCATGTCTCTGCGTAGATGCGATAGCGCACACGCGTGTCAGAAAAAAAGGAAAGGAAGAAAAAGCAGTTCAAGGTTGTGCACAACACCACTAAGTACCACGTACGCACCTCTTGTCGTGGCGTTGGTCCGTTAGTGATATGTTCCGGAAGGAACAACACGCGAGAAAATGAAAATGAGTCATATGTAGGCACGCATGGTGTAGAATATATATATATATATATATATATATATATATATATATATATATATATATAAAAACTTGTCAACGTGGTGCAAAATACGGCACTTTCGTATTTTAGTCTTGCTTTCCGCGTAACGCCGGAGCGATTCTCTCGAACCGTTGGCGCCAAGCCAAGCGTGCGAAGAGCCAAGAGAGAACGGACACCATAAAAGAAGAAAGGTACGCTCTAAGTACATAGTTGCCTTCGTTTCTCTTTGTATTCGCGCTTACATTATGTTCGAGAGCCGTGTCTCCATGAGCACACACAGAGAGAGAGAGAGAGAGAGAGAGAGAGAGAAAGAAGTGTTTTAATGAAATGTTGGAAAAGTTAGCCTGGCTATTAGCTTGACAGAGCTGTGCGTCTCACACATGCTCGTGGCGGCGTTTATACTCACCACAACAACACGCGAGTAATGATGTTAAAGCAAAAATATTTAGCCCGAAGGAATGCCCAAAAGCGCATTTTCAAGACTCGCGAAGTAACTGCGAAGAGTTTCGACCTGACGGACCAACTGCACATGTGGCTGGAAACAGTAATTTCTGTGTGCACGCCCTTCACCCTCAAGTCTTTCTTTTTTTGACGAGAGCCCACATAACACGGCGGGAACTTAAGCGATCGAAGCAGCAGGATCGTTTAACTACATACGTGAACGCCACATAGCGGGTGGTTAGTCACTTTAATAATGAAAAGAAATGAGCATTTGAGGATGTAATTGGAAACCACGGATAGAACATAGGTGTAGGGTCACGTCTTAAGGGTTCAAACGAGACAGCAAATTAGTGTCAAAGTGTGACAGCATTCGTGTCTGTAAGCGTGGGCAGCTTCCACCTTTCCTGGAAAAAAAATCTTGAAAGAGGGGAGTGCTACAAAGCTGACGCCATTGTTAGCAGATCGAAATATACACGTAAAATATACAGAGAAGCATGGCAGACGCTATTAGCTTTACGGCCACGCCTTACCTTTCACTTTATTTGCTTGCTTATTCTTGCACACATGCTCCTCTCTCTGTTAGTTTTCTTTTTCCAACCTTTTTTTTTGAACTCCGTTTAGTGTAGAATAGCAAACCGGATGTTTCCATTCTGGGGGACCTTCCTGTTTTTCTTCATATTCTTTTTAACAATTTATCGACTGTGGAGTAGCGAACCAAGTCCTCTCTTACTACTCTTAAAAACAGTAAAGGGCAACGATGATCAAAGTCCAATCAATCAATCAATCAATCAATCAATCAATCAGTTTATTATCATGTCATTAAAGGATGTTACAGGGAGTAAAATATACAGACGAGGGTCCCAAAGTACACTACTGCAACGGGACCCTCAAGTTCTTCATGTCGAAAAAAAAAAGAAAACAGCGGTAATCTTGTCGTGCGCTCAAAGGAGAGCGTAGAAGAACGTGAGCCGAGGTTGGGATCTGCTCCGAGGGGAAAGTTCATCGGCGACAGGCGAGGGCTTACCGCACGCAACGTGACTCATCGGACGAAGAGCCACTCGGTTCGGGCGACATTGTTTCCTCAGTACACGACGGAGTGCATCTTCCTCCCTCGTTCAAGCGCAACCACGCACGCCCTGGTCGGGGTCTTCGCGCCGTTCCGCCTCCGTCTCGCGCTCGACAGCGTCGGGGAAGCGTCCCATTGTTGCGTCTGGGAGGCCCCCCCGTCTTTGTGTATGGTCCCGACGCTGCCAACGACGGGTTCCACTCGAAGCCTCCTCACGCAGACTCCATAGGCAATCCCAGATCCGGAGACCTCGATTGTCCTCGATTGTCTTTCTTTTCAATCTACTGTGCATTAACTCTTGTTCTTGCTCTCTTTCTTCTTTCTATTTCCTTCACGTTCCCTGCTTCTCCCCACGCAGTCCTCGTTGTTCCTTCCTTTTCGGCCTGTTTCGCGATGAGAACCCTAAATCACAGTTGCTTTGCGCCGTTTCCGGCTTGGTTGCAATGGCCTGTGGTGTCTTCCAGGGTCCCCATGTTCTACCAACTCCGTTCGTTTTTTATTGCCGCTTTTTCAGTCTCCTCAATGTCTCTTTACACCCTTGTTCCTCGAACGAACGTCACTCGTGCTGTTCCCTATGGCGTAAAGCTCCCGACATCTCTTCTGGCGCCTTTTCCTATCTGGTTCGGGGTGGTGGGGCTCCCCGCTTTTCTTTTCATTCCTTTTTTTGTTGTTTTTGCTGAGTTATTCCCTATTTCTCACTTATTTCTCCGAAGCCTTCGGTAGGACGTCATGCTCGATCTCACTGCGCGTTTGCCCTTCTCCGACGCTGTTTCGACGCACTTCACTTCCTGTCTTCCCCAACTCCCTTTCCTCTTTCCCGTTTCATCCCTTCCTCCACACTTCTCTATCAGTGGCATCCTCATCTTCCTCGCCCGCATCTTTCCACCCTCCTCGGATTCAAACCCGTGACTCATCTCCAGCCGTAAAGCGGGCGCCGAAACGAGAGATGAGTCGGGATGCGGCAGGGACGAGGCCGCGAAAACCGGGAAAGCCGAAATAAAGGAGAGAGATTCCTAGGCACACGAAGAGGCGAGCGCGAGATCCCCGCGTGTGTACACTGGCGCAAGACAAGTCAGCGGCGACGCACTCGCAGGGGGAGGAGACTCGGCGCCGAGAGAGAAACATTCGCGTTTTTATGGCAGTCTTCTTCCTCCTCCCGCCGCTCTTCTTTCTCAGCCACTTCCTTTCCCTTCCATGCAAGTGGTCGTCTCGAAGCGACGGGAGTTTGGGACGCCCCCATCCCGCTTGCGCGCCGGGCGCGGCGCGCCCGTCTCAACTGACGCACGTGTCTCCGGAGCGTAGGGAAAGGTAGATATGCGGCCGAATGCGACGTAAGTTACAAAACAGTATCCGTGATATTCGATGACGCGTTATCTCCCGCTATTGAGCAGTCGCATCATACTAAATTCAGTGAAAAGTGATGAAAAAGACGAGCAAAGAAATGAATTAATTGTAGGTGTTTCATGTGTGGAAACCTCGATATGGTTATATGGGACGTTGTATTGGAGGGCAGTGGAAATTTCGACATGGCGGGATTCTTTGAAGTGTGGTCTTTAGAATTTAATTTTTATTGAATATACTGCGCCGGGCTTAGAAATAAAATGTAAATTGTATAATGCGTTGTACTAGATGGCACTAGCGCTTCCTTTTCGATTACTCTTTATGATAACATTGTTATTCTTTACGTAAGTAACACTGACCTTTAAGTAAATGGCCTCAAATGCATCGCATCAAATTTCATGTTTCCGTTCAAAACTTTCACAAAGCACTTCTCGAGGGTACACTTTATGCGTTGTTGACAGTTACACAGCAACATTGCTTAATGTTAATCAACAGCGACAACTGGGCAGGAAAAGAAAACATTAATTTTTGTGTAGCTTACTATTTTTATTCAGCGCGGGAAAGAACAAAAGCAATCGAGAATAGACACGAAACAGATGCTGTTTAAGACATTATTTAGAGGAAGATGATAAAAAAAAAATTGGCCCCGTATCTGCATGTAATCTACAAATGTCGTCGAAAGACGATAGTCTTGCTTGTGGAGAGAGGGAACAAGACATGAGCTTTATGACATATGCGGAAGAGTTTGCGATTTTGTGAATACGTGTCGGGTAAATCACGAGATTGTTTTGACGCATTCGCGTCACGCTATCACGTAATACGACGAAAATAGCACAATTTAAACATCCTGTCACAACTACTGTCTCAATGATCGCACGCCCGAGCGTGTTGGTGGGCTGCTGCGCAAAGTCTATTCTCTTCGTTTTTTTTTCCGAGAAGACACTGAGAAGACAACGAACTCTTGGAGCGAAAACGCATCACGACCTCGCGGAGCAGAAATGCCGCTTCAGCGGTTTAACAAGGCGCCCGGCCGTAGAAAAAAAGACACAATACAAAAAAAAACACTTCAATCTGAGGAGAGTAAACGGAACGAGTGATTGTAGAACAACATGATCAGCTTATATAATAAATATAAAGGCAATATAAATGAAAAGACGTAGCTTATAGGAAAGCGAATAAAAGAAGAGGATGCGTCTGATGGAGTAGAATCGGGAAGATGGGGAGTGAGCGTGGGGTAGACGGGAGGAGGACGAAAGACGAAGAGTGCAGTGGGGTGATGGAATAAGAAAGTGAGGAGGAGGGCCGGGACGCGACGCGTGGCGTCGGTGGCGCTCCGATCGTTTCCTCGGTTCGCCCCTCCCACAATCTAATAAATGTCCGAGCCCCCGGAAAGCCGAAACGAGAATCTCGTTTGGAGCGAGCCTCGGCGCTCGAGTGGAGCGCTGCTCTCTCCGACGGGAGTTTTGTGCGCCGTTGGGACCCTCTCGCCCGGTGGCCCGCCGTGTTCGGGCGCCTCTTCTCCCCATTCTCCCCCCAGAGTCTCCCGGAGTCCCGTACTGGGACGTTTGGCGTCGTTGCTCCACCGTTGACGATGCCAGCGCTGGCCGACGTCCGTCGGCGACGCTAACCGACCCGCGTAGCGTGAGCGACCGACGTTGACGCACGTGCTATCTGTGCCGAACCTGCCTACGCCTGACTGAGTGGTGCGGCTGGACTGGGGCTCACTCAAGCGCGCTGCGTGGCCTGTCTTCGAACCCGAGCAACGGCTGTGTCAGAGGCACGCCTCCCACGGGAAATTTGACGGCACAACAACTTGTTGGCTTCCCTAGCACGTGTTTCCTGCGCCAGGTTCGTTTGGTGTCGTCCTGACAAATTCACACAGCTTCTCGCGCTTACTTCCTTCACCGTGTTTTGTTGCGAGTGTCTTGGACAAAACTGTGCGACAGCTGAGTATCAACGTTGGCAAACATGAAAACGAACCTTCCTCTGCTGCCGTAGACAATTTTCGTACCACGTTGTGTAAGCCTAGCACCGCTTTGAAGCGCCCGACCTGCTTCTCGAGGCTTTGTTCTTCGTGAAGAAACGGACGTTTGACCAACGCGCGACGAACAAGTTGGTTGAAAGCGCTAAAGGTGGCAGAGAAAAATACAGAAACCCAGTAAATGGTCACCTCGTTGGCCCGGTAAGCCGGACAACTCACTCGGACGCAGAAATGAAAAGCAACTACACAGCGGAATCAGTGGAACGATCCGAGACTATTCTATAAAACAACCACGTGAACGAAGAGCTACGAAGGAACTTCACAAACACGTGAAACTGCTCCATTTGTTGAAGACCAATCTTTACAGCTGAGAAAAAGCGAGGCGTCTTGAACGAAGGCGTTTATCTAAGCCTGATCAGGGTGTGGCGTCTGTCTTCTGGCGACCGCAAAGTACACAAGGACAAGTACCTGAATATCTCCGAGACAAAAGGGAAGCTTGTACGCTGTACGAAATAAGCGGAATATGTATCTTTCACATGCTCATTGACTCTGTCTTCATCTGTGAGTTGCACTGGCTGTAAGTCGCACATTTAGCTAAAGCATATGGCTAAAGGTCCATTCTGACCCACAAGGAATTCCCGCTCTATCTGGATAATTGTGTATCTGTGCGTTCTCCGTCAGGGCACAACAACGATCGAAAAGCGGAAAAACGTTCTAAACAACGCCATAGTCTACGACTGCGAACATGCACTGAATCGAGAAGGAAGACTGCAACGCCACATAGTTTTTTGAAACGCGTGTAAGCTTGTAGTAAATGTGACCATCGAGTACGTTGATTCTGGTCAATTTGGTGCATCGCGATGGTGACCGAGCCGCATGCCAACTCGCTCGCAACGAACTGCTTGAAGTGAAACATTCCGTTAAGTTCTACAGAGCACGTACGGATGAAACTGAGTGAACGCGATGCCTGACAGCACGCGGAGAACGATGAAGGCCCAGCGATGCCATGGGGCGTCGGCCATCCGCCGCGGTTGGTGCGACGTTCGTCGGGAAAGTTGGCTTCTCGGCGCACTCTGGATTGCAGCCGCTTCGAATTTCGTCTACGGTAAGTTTTCTTTCCTATCGCGTCATTAAATACGGGAAACAGTTCCATTCCAGACATACCCTGGTCAAGAGAACGCTACGAAAAAGTTGGTTTAGTCGGGCTCTATCGAAATAAATGAGATACAGGGAAGGAAGGAAGTATGTTTATTTACAGAAAGGCAGAGAGGTCGGCCTGAGCGATAGTTTGCTCTAGCCTGCTACTCTACACTGGGGGAAGGGAAAGGGGAAAAGAAAGATTAATGGATGACGATGGTGAGATAGAGAGGTGAGTATGTAGTGTTCTTTCTAGCGGAGACACATTTTAGAGCCGCGCACATAGTCCAGTTGTTTCTAAAAAGGTAATAACTGCTCTTGTGACCGCAGTTGCACTGTTGGTGTCTGGCCAAGGGCCCAACATGGTCTCATCAGTTAATGACCTACTGCGATATTGTTCAGTAGAAGAAATCAGTGTTTGTCGTTCACGTGCGTATGCTGGGCAGACACAAAATATGTGCTCAAGTGTTTCTGGCACATCACAGTGTTCAAAATTAGGACCGGTGTCACTGCGACCGATGATATGTGCGTAACGTCTAGTGTACGCTACACCAAGACGAATGCGGTGGATCATACTTGTGAGTTGCCGTTTCAATTTAGGAGGCATGCGGAACCTCATTTCCGGGTCCCATTTGTGAAGTCGCTGGTGTCGCCGTTCCGGTTTGGTCCAGTGCTGAAGTGTGTAGCTGCGCATCACGCAGCGAAGCAGGGCGTTCGTGTCAGCTCGTGAAAACGCAATGCGTACTTCAGGGGCACTCCTTAAGGCATTTTTAGCTTCAGCGTCTGCCTCTTCGTTTCCCATCACGCCGCAATGAGCGGGAATCCACTGGAAAGTTATAAGATGGCCATTTGTTGAAGCAACCTGAATAAGTTCTGTGATTTCTATTGCCAAGCAGTAATATGGACCTTGCTTCATGATGCAATTAATGGTTTCCAAAGCGGGTTTGGCATCACAGAAAATCGTCCAGGCTCGAGGTCGCTCTCCGGAAATAAACCTTATTGCCTCTCGGATAGCGACAAGCTCTGCGGCAGTTGATGTGGTTTTATGGTCCACTTTGAATCGACGAGCGATATCCATGTCTGGGATGACAAAGGCTGCGGCGGAGGTGTTTAGCGTGGTGGATCCGTCGGTGTACACGTGCAGAGAATCACTGTACGTTGTATAAATGTGATATAGGGTTAGTTGTCTGAGGCCAACAGAAGAAATGAGCGACTTCTTCGTAATTCCAGGTATCGTAAAAGAGATAGGTGGTTTAGGCAGAATCCATGGTGGCACTGCAGGGGCATTTGGCGGAGAAAACCTTGGTGGTATAATATTTTCATGCCGCAATATTACTTTTGAGAAACTGCAATCTGGGTGAGTGGCGGGTAGTACTGACAGTGGGTGCTGTCTGTGTCTGCTCAGTAATCGTAGGTGAACTCTAAGTGGCTCGCAGAGCATGTATACACTGATGGGACAAGCCCGAGCCTCTGCGATTGTCCCATTTGTTGAAGTGCAGCGTGGTAGACCCAAGCATCTTCGTAAGCATTGAGCTTGAACACTCTCGAGTGTCTTCACACAACTAGGTCCCATATTGGAAAGCACCGGCATGCTGTATCGAATGTATCCCACAAATAGAGCATTGTATAATTGAAGTAGCGATGATTCTGATGGGCCCCATCTTGCTCCTGCTACGTGGCGAAGAATGAGAGCAAAGCTCTTCAATTTAGATTTAAGTACGGCGACATGCCTCGTCCACGATAGATCTCTGTGTACGACAACCCCAAGGAACTTGTGGTGCGTTACAGCAGGTATCGCTGTCCCATTAATAAATATCGGGTATTGCGACATATGCTTGTGCGATAACGCAAGCACTGCGCATTTGTCGATTGAAAGAGTGAGCCCCTGACGTCGTAGATATTTGTATGTGATCGTCACTGCACGCTGTAGTCGAGCTCGCAATTGCGGACGAGTAGTTCCGGATGCCCATATGCATATGTCATCAGCGTATGCAGTGATCTTCACCGTGCTGGGAAGTTCTGCTGCTAGGCCGATCATTGTGACATTGAATAGGATCGGGCTGAGAACTCCTCCTTGGGGAACACCACGATGAACCTTATATCGATCGGTGTCTCCGTTACTTGTCGTCATGTAAATGGTGCGGTCCCTAAGGTAGCTAAAAATTCAAGCGTACAGTCGTCCACCGATGTCGAAATCTTCCAGTGCGTCAAGGATCGCATAATGCAGCACATTATCGTAGGCACCCTTAATGTCTAAGAAGACCGCCGCCACTAGTCTGCGTCGGCTTCTTTCCTCTTCAACGCTGGTGATCAAGTCGACCACACCATCAATGGCAGATCGGCCTCTTCTGAAGCCGTTCATAAATGCAGGAAAGGAGTTGTTGCTCTCTAGAAGCCACTCTAATCGTGCCAGTACCATTCTTTCCATCACTTTTCCGACGCAGCTGGCTAACGCGATTGGTCTGTAGGAAGAAAGTGCATAAGGACACTTTCCCGGCTTGAGCAGTGCAATAATGCGACTGCATTTCCAGTTAGCTGGGACTTCTCCTGACTCCCATGAGGTGTTATAATGAGATAACAGGATATGTCGTGCTTCTGTATCAAGATGGTTGAGTGCAGCATACGTGATTCCGTCAGGTCCTGGTGCCGATGATCGGCGGGAGGCAGAAATCGCAGCGTCAAGCTCATGTATTGTAAAACGTACATCAAGGCGCTCGTCAGACGATGGAGGCACAATGGTAGTAAGAAGCTCATTAGTGGCAAGATCATCAGTGGTGCCCACGATGAGGCTACAGTAGTCACTGGCTATCTCAACTTCTGTCCGTCCCTGATGTAGAGCAACAGCTTGAAATAGTTGATGTTGTTGGGGAGTTGTCTGCAAACTTCGTACCACCCGCCAGATCTTAGATAGAGGTTGCCTGGTGTCCAGAGATCCACAGAAATTTCTCCAACGTTGCCTGTCAATCTTGTCAAGATGCCGAAGAACATGTCGTTGAGCTCGACGACAGGCGGAAAGGTCTGAAGGTGACTTCGTTCGTCTGTATCGTCGTTCGGCACGGCGACGGATTGCACGAAGGGCCTCGTATTGGGAGTCAACTGCTGATCTCTGCATCGGTAGGTTAACCTGTTTGGTTGTGTCACGCAGTGAAGAAGCAATGATGTCTTCTACCTCGGATGGATCAGTCGTGTGTTCACAGCCAGACTTGACAGATGCCTTGAACAGTGTCCAGTCGGTTTGACGGATGTAGCGTGTGTGCGTGCGGCGAAACCACCTGAACTGAACATAGGTTGGAAGGTGGTCACTGCCGCGAGTGTCCAAATCTGTGCACCAACATGCGGAAGACAGAAGGTTTCTGGAAACGAAACAGAGGTCGAGGCAGCTGCTGTAGGACGTGCCACGAACAAATGTAGGTGATCCGTCGTTGAGCACGCTTAGTCCATAGTTGTATATAAAATTGGCTAAATCCCTTCCGCGATAATTCGTTGTAGTGCTACCCCAGAGAGGATGATGTGCATTGAAATCGCCGATCACAATGTGTGGCCTTTGTGCTGATTGAAGAATGGTCCCCAGGTGGAAGCAGTCCATCTGTGCGCTTGGGTGTATGTATCCTCCTATTACGGAGAATGTTCGCTTTTTATGTGTTATAGTCAGGCTCACGTAATCATTGCTGGTATGCGACGCGACTTCATGTCTCAAGAATGTCAAATCACGGCGTATACAAACGAGAACTTTGCTCGTATGTTGATCACTCCGGGACCAAATCTGGATATATCCAGATATACGAAAAGGTGAAACCATATTCGGTTCACATATAACGATAACAGGAAATTTATATTTAAAAACCCATTGTCTGAAGTCTGACAGACGGCCACGTAAGCCACGAGCATTCCATTGCATAACAAGCGACTGGCGCATGCGTTCTTCGAACATCAGTGCCATGTTCACTTACTGAAGAACCAGTAGGAGAGGCTCCAAAACCTCAAGTAGCTGCACAGCCGCCTTAGCAGCGGGAGTGTTTAGGCTGCTGAGAATCTTACGCATCGAACCCATCAAATCTTTAAGCATAGCCTTGACATCTGTGTTGTCCATCTTCTTGTTTTCTTCATTGGAGGTAGGGGCACTATGTGGTGATGGCGCTACCGTAGCTCTTGACGGTAGTGAAGGCCACTGAGTTTCCGACGTGGGGAGAGCCAATGACTGGTTACATTTGTACTTGCGTGGACTGTATTGGCATTTGAGCATCTGTATCCTCCTTTCTGGCCGACAAAAGTAGGCTAGGAGGTGGTGAGGGCACGGTTTTGTGTGTCGAATTCGATAAGCTATGAGCACTGCTGCTTCGTTTGCGTCGATATCGCGAACGATGTTTACGGCGCCGTACAGCCCTTGCAGCTTCTCTGTGAGTGGAGTGGTCTCGAACCATCTTCTTCAGGATACTAATTTCATTCCTCATTTTGGGACATTCCTTTGATGTTGCGTCGTGGGCACCTGAGCAGTTTGGGCATTTGGCCACAGCATTGCAGTTATCACCATCATGAGGGCCACCGCAATGCTTGCAGGTTACTGCACCCTTGCAAACTGCACTAACGTGCCCAAATTTCATGCATTTATGACATTGCAGAGGTTTTGGTACGTAAGGACGTACCGAGTGCCTCACGTACCCAACTTTTACATGTGTGGGTAACGTCTTCGACTGAAACACTACTTTAACACATCGCGTGCGTCCAAAGCGGTGGAAGCCAAGCACGGGAGCCGACGATGACAGCAGTTTCTCGAGACTCGAGTCTGTTATCTCCTCATCCACATCGTATATAACTCCTGTTGTCGTTTCTTCGTCGTACGCGGAGAATGCGCGAACCGGAATGTTTCCTAATCAAACAATCGCTTTCAGCGTGTCCATTAAGGCCTTCGTAGTGACCTCCACGAACAGTATGTTCTTTCGGGTATTTATGCGTATTTCTACGACTTTCCCTGGAGCGATGAGCTCAAAGTACTCTGTCAGGCTCTGCCTATTTAGAGAGTTCAAGATGTCTGTCTTCGATGTCGGCACATACGAAATGGTGTACGACCGCATGCTACTCGCCTTTGTCTGTGCTTGCCGGCTAGTCGGCGATGTCCGGCTGATTTTCCTCTTCAGGCGTCGGCTTGGTACGACCACGTAGTCGCTGTCCGAAGCCATATCTTCAACGGAGGAGTCATCAGAATTGTCATCGTGGGCCCCGCTTGGGCCGGGGTGAGAACTTGCGTCAGACGCACTATGATGTGGTCGGCCCGGTCCCGGTTGCTGGATGGGGTTTTGATCCCCCATTCTAAGGGGGAACGCCCCTTCGAGGTGTGTCGATTATTGAAAAAACTTGGCAAAAGAATTAGGAAACTCACAGAGCTCGAAGCAGAGGCTGTTCTCTGTGACAACTTCTTCTTCAACAAGAATGGCAGGTATGTTAGCCGTTTGGAAGGACTGGTATGTTACCCTCCACTAGAAAAAAAGAACAGTTTTAAAGATAGAGTTAAAGACAAGGAAGATAGGGGTAGAAAACGCAGAATGTCAAGCACCTCACAGTCAGGATAACGTCATTGGTCAACAACCACCGGTGCAAGTCCAATGTTTTCAAAAATTTAAACACTGCCTTCGTCGCCTTCACTCGCGATGATACCCGAGAACATTTAGAAAAGGTTTCTGTCGTCATCCCCGTTTGGTATGGGCAGTTAAATTTACCGCGAGTGATTTTCTCTGCGCATTGTTGCGATGACAGTTGCAGAAGGTATGCTGCAATGTCTCCTCTCTACCACAGTTGACGCAAGAAAGGTTGTCGGCCCTTTTGGTTACAAAAGAGAACAACTTGGTGAATGCCACTTCTATCCATAAACAGTAAAGCAGGGAAGCATTTTCTATTGGAGTAGCCCAGCAGGTGTCTGAGAAGAACCGAACCGAAGACGCGAAGCGTTCGGGTAGTATAGTGGTGCTGAGTGTTCCGTCTACTTCCAAGTATTCCAAGTGCTAATGACAAAAAAGAAGCTAGGAAGAAAGAACTTAATTACGCTATTTATTCGGGTAGCCGACCTGTGGATAATCTGCAGCCCGAGAGGAAGTGTTCAGTTCATATTTAATGCATAAGACTGGTGCGCGTACCTGGTGAAACCCACACATGCAATTTCGTGTAAACTCGGTTGTTGTGAAACCGTCGTGCAAAACAAAACACAGCACACAAAGAAATGTTGTGAACGTGATAGACACTGAATCGCAGCTGAAGTTTACAAAGAATGTGACAAGAATTCGTAACGAAATTCTAATTCTCTCTGCTAATTTCGCATATCCTCTGTTGCCGGTTGTGTTTTGAACCACGCCCTGGAGATGGAAAACCACGTCAATGTGTACCACAGTAATCTGGAAGCCTATATATATGCACTTAATACTGTTATTTTATAATTTTTTGATCCTAGTATTATTCACGAACTTTTTATGTCTCATAAAATGAGAGAAAGTTTAGCCTCATCTACATGACTTGCTGTCTCAAAATTACAGATTTCAAACAATTAATCAAACAAGTACATCAGCTATAATAACAATAGCACGAAAATTGAAAACGAAACTAAGCCGCCGTATTAGTGAATAAATCTATTTTAAAAGAGTTCCATTAAGGTTACTTAAGTTAAAAACAGCAGTTGCTGGCTTCTAGAAAAGGGGATACGCTTTGAGAAAGTTTCTGAACACTCTAATGGTAGTTTTTTTGTAACAATATGGATGAGCACTTCCTTAACTCGCTTCCTTCTACGTGATTAATCATCATAGAAAACAGTGCTTGCCCAGCGAGACTGTCATGCCATTATCTTTTTAGTAAAAAAAAGAAACGAAGCAGCGATACTCCACCCGTTCGCTGTTCTCATTTTCGGAAATACACTGCCACATATACGAACACGCATATTAGTTACTAATTAGGCTCCCCAAAACGCCTCCCTATTCAGAGTCTTGCCAACAGCTATTTGAAATAATCCTTGCATGTACTACATCTAACGCATTCTGAAACAATGGATGAAGTAGTAGATTGCGAGCTTCAGTTTCAAACGCGTTCGCCTTCGCCGGTCTTAATTATATGTATTCCATAAAAGCATGACATGCCTTAATGATTGATATGTAGTGTTTAACGTCCCAAAACCACCATATGATTATGAGAGATGCCGTACTGAAGGGCTCCGGAAATTTTGACCACCTGGGGTTCTTTAACGCATGTCATTTCTAAATATGTTTCTGCAAAGAAAAAGTGATCAGGATAACTGTACTTGTTCAGGTAAGTACCACCCCGTTAGAAGCAAGAATTACATTCGCTGTATGAGTTGCTCGTTTCTAACAAACATCTCATCTTAACTACAGCAAAAGGGAAAGCTGGGCTAGTTGGTTCGTATTCACATTGGAACAGCACAGAGACGAATCACAAAGGAAGACCGAACAACACGCCCCGCCGCGGTGGTCTAGTGGCTAAGGTACTCGGCTGCTGACCCGCAGGACGCGGGTTCGAATACCGGCTGCGGCGGCTGCATTTCCGATGGAGGCGGAAATGTTGTAGGCCCGCGTGCTCAGATTTGGGTGCACGTTAAAGAACCCCAGGTGGTCGAAATTTCCGGAGCCCTCCGCTACGGCGTCTCTCATAATCATATGGTCATTTCGGGACGTTAAACCCTACATATCAGTCAATCAAACTGAACAACACGAGGGACTTGTCTCGTCGCTGCCGAATCTCATCTTACGTATCAGTACTACATGTCCCAAGGCTGGATTTTTTTTCCTTGTTATGAAAGTGCTATCTAGGACCATTAAGCGCCACGCCGATTGTCTCGTTGTCATGCTCACAGTATCAGGACTGGTTGGTAACTATAAGCCCGAAACTACAAAAATAAACAATCTAATCTCAGTGATAATTAGTAATTATAGAGCCTGACGGCAACCTAAAAAAACAAAAAAAAAACCAACAACAAAAGAAATTTCAGTGGCATGTGTAGCGTACGTTTTGCACTACCAAATATTGATGACGCTGTTATAGGAAAACAAAGCTGTCACTGACAAAACAGTGTGACTCACTACTTCCAGTTAGCATTGCTTCATGATGATATTTTTTACAAGTTCACTCTTTAGTAAATACTTACCCATTTTTACGAATTTAAAACTTCAATTTCAAACACCATCTCTGGTGTCATCACCAAAACGAAAATGTATATAGCTGCGCTCGAGGTTAAACAACACGGCTAACTGAAAGCTCAATAATATCATTTTAGGAGCTGTTGGTAGCATCTAGTGAGCAAATATCTGCATAAAACAAGCATGTACGACGTTGAACGCATTAGCGAACGTGCACCTCACTCTGTACAACTTCACATATCTAAAGCAATTTTTCATATTGAACAGGAGGATGATAGCCTGCTTTATTGCATGTTTGGCTACTTCGAACGGTTGCTAAAGTGTACAGAATGATCACATATAGACAACAATACACGGATATTGCATACAGGCACACTCACACTAGCACATACACACACGAAGTAGTAACACACGTTTCTGTTTGGTCTGTAGTCCTGAATGATACGAACTGCGCATTCGCATCGCGCAACTGCTACTCTGCCACGGGCTAAGTAGATGCCACAGTTCCAAGCTGGGGCCACGTTGCGGAGGCAGGGCTGTTTCCAGAACGTGTCGTTCTGCACCACGACGAAAACAATCACATACAGCGTGTTAAAGGTCTTCCCAAATATTACAGGTCATGCGCATTGGAGAGTGCCACTGTTCCAGTTTTAGACAAGCACAGAAAGGTGTGAATTAGTTGAAGTATAGTGTCGTACTATATCATTGAACGTGCATGAAACTGATGAAATAGATGGTAAATTGACAAAGATAGTGAAAGACAGAAAGGAAAAAAAAACACACCACAAGAAAGCATGAAGATCAAATAAATTGCACTCGGTGATATATTCTAACGAAAACAATGATAATATATACGTATTAGCAACATATACGTAATAATGAGGTATCTTAACACGTTTATGCCTCCCAAATAAAAAGGCGAGAGTACAATTGCATAATTCCAATCACGTACTACCACAAGCAACGTATCTTATTTTAAGGTAGAGTGTATCGCTAGTGGCTCGCATAAACAAGAAGTGTATGACGAAAACAAGGGTTCAGGTTATGGGTGAAAAGCAGTCTTTGAGCGTACGTGAAATATCATTCATCTTAACGTAGGTTACAGAGTGTTACAGTAAAAACTGAGAGCCGCACCCATCGAAAACACATACGTGGCTGGAAGGCCCCCCCAAAAAAGAGCGAGTTTCATATTGATGTTATTTTTAGCGCTAAAGAGAACGATTCGCGTGACTTCCCGTAAAGACGGTCAACAAATGACCAAAAATAAACACAAATGGCGAAAAGAAACACAAAAGACAACATGACGGTGATCTTGTAGCGTTCCCTCGCGCCATGGCTGCACCGTGTGAAAAGAAGAAAATAAAGAGGCAGCTCGCAGACCGTCCTGACAAGATACCTGCCGGAGTGTTTGACAACGACAGCGTCCCACGAAGCGAGAATCGCGAAGAGGACGAATAAATGAGAGTAATCAAACGGGAGTGTATTGCGCGTGTTTGCGACGCGTTGTTTGCTGGCACAGCCATCCCCCCTCAGCCCTTCGGCGCTTCTCTGTGCGCCCGCTGTGTGTTCGTGCGTGTGCGTGGGTGTCCGTGGCCACGCCCAACCTTGGCCCTGTCAAGCTTATCTCAACCGGAACTCGCATGAACATGAAACACATACACGGAAGAGAGATAGAGAATGAAAGAAAGAAGTCGCGCAGGGGAAAAGATAATAATAAGTTGATAATGTCTCGGAGCATGTAAACAGATACGAGAAGGGCAACAGGGCGCTTGAAGGAAGGAGGAAAAAAAGTGAAGGTGCAGGGCACTCGTGAAAGCTAAGGGAAAAGTGCCGTGTAGTATGCTCACGCTTGTTGGTTCCTGCCACATTAAATTAGAGAGAGAGATATATAGATAGATAGATAGATAGATAGATAGATAGATAGATAGATAGATAGATAGATAGATAGATAGATAGATTTACAAAAGCAGATGGATATTTAGATATATCGAACAGTTACAGAAAGGGATACAAGTAGGCGGACTGATAAACCAAACAATGACCTGTATTGCATATGCCATAGTGATGATGATGACGAGGAGGGTAAAACAAGCCCAGTCTGGAGATTTATAAGGACGAAAGCGACAGCAAACCCTTCTAACCAATTTTGAGCTGTTTAGTGCGGACAAAGGGAGAAAGAGAAAGGTAAATAATGATTTGGTAAATTGTAGGAGGACATATATTTGAATAAATATCCCGACGCAACCGGCAGTAAACAAAGCACTGCGGTGTATATGAAAGAAATGTCGAACAGAAAACACACACACACACACACACACACACACACACACACACACACACACACACACACACACACACACACACACACACACACACACACACACACACACGTATCGTTTCTAACCTTAAAAGCACGCAAACCCACTTAATGAAACTGACTACGCTACAGTCTCACCTCTCGCTCTCTTTCTTCTTCGCATCTTCTCCACCACAGCACTTTTCAGCCGTTATTCGAGAGGCACCCTTTGCTGGTCTCCTTCTCTTCTCCTCCCCTCTCCTATTGCTGCGATTGCTATTCATTCTTCTCCACGCCCTGACGTCGACACCCCATTCACCCCAGTATAAAGAAGCCAGCTTCTCTAATTTGCGTGAGCATCCGCTTCCATTTCCTTTTCATCCCCTTGTCTCGTGCTGGTTTCAGCGAACTTTCTTTTGCGCCCCTGTTTCAACCTACAGGAGACACAGTTTTTTGCCCAGAAAGATCGCCATCTCAACGCAAATGAGTTGTGGAGCCGCAGAGGCTATGATTAAAGACGCCTCCACCCTTCCCAAACTTCCTCTCCAACTTTTTTGTTCCTCTTTTCATTTTCGCAATCAATGTCCTTATCCCCCCCCCCCCTCAGTCTATCTCGTGTTTATTTTGCGGTTGGTTGATGTCCTTTTTTTTCGCTTATTTCGTCTCGTGGTCCTTATTCTCGCCGTACGTGTACGGCCATTTTTCTTGTTTGTCCTGTATTGCGCGAAACCCTTTTTGGTTAATTTGACCCGGATATCGTAGCAGCTCACAATATATCTTTTTTTTTAACTTTTACGTTTACTCCTCTCTCGAAGACTGTTTCGTGGAAAGACTAGAGAAGAAGAGACGTGATGAGAAAGAAGAAACAGTTGTTTAAGATGCTGCCAGCGGCTTTGGAGTGCTTTCTTGGTAAACGCTTCGATGATCGTGGTCTGTTAGAGCGCAATAGTGGATATGTAGCGGGGGAAACATTGTTGGTAAAAAAGATGACGAAAATTGCGGGCCAACAGTGCACGAAACGCGTCCCATACATTTCAGTTGGCGTCTCAGTTATCTATTACTAAGAAAAAGTAAGTTACTTGTAAGCTTTAATAAACGTAATGTTCAGTGTTATTAGAGATATCTCGACCCGCGTTTCGGGCGAAGCTCCTTATAGTGGCACATGTTTGTCCCTCGTAGCCGTTGTAGTAGTGTGAAACGAGTATAACATTTTGACCTCCAAGGTGGTGCCGGTGAGAGATTTCTTCTGTGCGTTGTTGAACAATAAAAGATGGTGCTCAATGTACATGTCAATGGCTGCTAAAGGGGAATGAAAAACAGGAGCATTCGGCTTTTAGTTAACGCGCACGCTGCGATCTCCATTAGCAGCCATTGGAATGTACATTGAGCAATATCTGACAAGAAAGGGTTGCTACGTTATACTCGCTGGGTGTAACCTCCTCAGTTTTAGAAAGGTTTAGTGAGCGTTGAGCCGCAGTGCCATGAATACAATGAACTAGTATATACCATGAATGAACTCGAGGTAGTTAAAGGTGGGAAGTAGATACGAAGCGCAAGTCGTAAGAAAGTAAAAGCCGAATTCTCCTGCCTCTCATTTCCCATTAACAGCCATTGGAATGTACATTGAGCACTATCTGACAGAAAAAGGTTGCTACGTTATACTCACTGGGCGTAATCTCCTCGGTTTTAGAAAGGCTTAGCGAGTGTTGGGCCGCAGTGCCATGAATACAGTGAACTAGTATATACCATGAACTCGAGGTGGTTGAAGGTGGGAAGTAGACCCGAAGCGCTCGACGGACCCGGCCAAGCAGAAAATCGCCACTGACCGGGCCGCCCACGTTATGGAACTGCATGAACTCATGAACGCATAGCGCAGTGGGGTCGTGCGGGGACCCTGGGACGTAAGTGCCCAAATCCCTTGGTCTAATAAAGTTTTACCTCCTCCTCCCGAAGCGCAAGCCGTAAGATAGTGTGCGTGTGCTACCTCTCGTTCAGTCCTTGGAATGTCCGCTGGATGGCGGTGCTTCTATACGGGGAATATATGATGAAAATATGCGAGATGGTGGTACTTGGAGTGTTGAATAGATGGACGAACGGACACCACACAGACAGATGCATGGATGGACGCATGAACGGACGCAGGGGCTGATGCATGGACGAACGCACGAACAGACGCATGGACGGTCACACAGACGGACGCATGGATGGACGGAAGCAAGAACGAATGGACGGACGAATGCTTCGTCCCACTCTCCATCCTTCACTCCGTGGATATGCTGCCATTTTTTCTAATTGTTAACTGCGAACGTTGAAGATAAGGTCTTAGTTGTCAGGAGCGTTATCAAGATATCGGCGAAGTTGAGAAAGGATATCTTCTATGTTAACACCTAAGTAAGACGCCCCCTCCTCTACAACGTAAAGTCAGTGCGCATGCGCGAGTATCGTCACACCCCGTGCACGAGACGAAAGCTAATTATTTACTTTTACCCGTTGTGTTTCAATTCTCTTTTCTGTCCCTGTTTCGTACGCAGCGTTCACCCGAGAGAGCAGATCTCGCGCTAATTTGCAGGGCCCAGATGGCTGGGCGGGAAAGAAAGGCGTGCCTCTAAGAAAAAAAAGAAGAAAAACGAAAAAGAGGGTAAACGGGTGGAAGAGAAGCGTATAGGCAGCCTACAGCGCCTGACAAATGACTGGACCTCCTCCTACAGGGGGCACTGATTCTATTTCCTTAACGGCACGCCGCAAAAAGAATACGAAGAAAAACTTAGTTTGCTAATTCAATTCCACGACCGCGTACCTTTTTTTTTCTCCCAAATACGCTTTTTTCGGGCCTTATTCTTTTCTTTATTTCTTGGCCTTGCCTTACCGGCGTCTTGATTCCTCAAGCAGGAATGGGCCACCTCGCTTGCAGCTGCTATATTTCTTCCACCGGGTTTGTCCTGCGCCGAGCACACCTTTCCCTTGTTTCGGAAACAGGTGCGAACGAACAGGAGTTGGCAGACAGACACCGGCGGCACAGTTGCACAGCGAGAGACGAATAATGATACAAAATGGCGTCACGCCTCGGCTTGTGAAAGAGGGCGTAGGCGAAGGTTGGGAAGGAGGATTGTGGGGTGCTGCCGTTTCAGGAAACGGGAAGAAAGAACGGTATTTTCAGACGTTAATACAGCTTGGGTATCTCGCAATCATTTATCCTTTTAGAAGACTGGCGCGGCGACAAGCAGTTGAAATGGTTTGGTGAGGCGACTCAGACCGAGAGATGCCGAATATATAAACGATATAAGAGAGGGCTCTCGATAATTTCGACCACCTGAAGTGGTTGAACGGGCACTGCACGGTAAAGGTGCGGTACGTGCACAGTACTTGAGCATTGTATGTAAAGTTGTTTTTGGCCTCGTTGTGACTGAAATTGAATCCGCGTTCTTGGCTCAGCAGCCAAGGACCATAATCGCTGTACCGCAGCACCACCACGGCGGACTGCACTTGATTCATTGATTGATTTGTGGGGTTTAACGTCCCGATACCATCATATGAATATGAGAAGCGCCGTAGTGGAGGGCTCCGGAAATTTCGACCACCTGGGGTTGTTTAACGTGCACCCAAATCAGAGAACACGGGCTAACAACATTTCCGCCTCCATCGGAAATGCAGCCGCCGCCTCCGGGATTCGATCTCGCGACCTGCGGGTCAGCAGCCGAGTACCGTAGCCACTAGACCAACACGGTGGAGCAACTGCACTTGAATTGTCTGTGTGGTACTGCGGTGACTACTGCAGACTCGAACCTTTCCCACTGCTCACCTCGCTCACTTCGTCTACCTCTCTTTCAACCCGGTCCCTTCCCATAAATACTGCTCCGCAGTGAAAGCAAATCTTAATAATGTTATGTTATGGTGCCCTAAGCAACCCCCTCTCTCGCTCCTCTGAAAGTATTATTATAAGGCACTGTGCTGTGGAAGTCTCCGGAAACTTCGTCAGCCTGGTGTTCTTTAATGTGCACTGAGATTGCATAAAGTACGCGGACCAATCAGCCTCTGTAAAATTGCGATCGCCATGGGTGGAGTCAAAACCACGGCCTTCGGGCCAGCAGCCGAGAGCCGCAACTATACTTAATGTATACTACCGTGGCGGACACACTCAACAGTTCTATAGTACGAACGTCGGTTGTACTACTGCGCCGAGAAACAACGTGCTTGTTTTTTTACTTCATTATAAGAAAAAAAATTTCAGGCACTAAATTACCTCCCAATACCCTTTACCGCAAGCAAAGCTCGAATGCGCGCAAGAGGTAGCGTTTTGCATGCTACAAACTAGATTGTACCCGTCACGAGGCCGACTGAGCCGTTGCAACTCGGACATAAATTCACAATGCCCAGACCGCTCAGAAGTGTACTGTTCACTCGAACGCATGCTCTGGCAATGTACCGCGTTACCTCCAGGACCTCTCACCAGTGAGTCCGAATGGGAGAGCCCCAATTTCCTAAAGCAACGAAAAGCAGCCCAGAGGGCCCAAGAACTGGCGGAACGTCACCACGTTCCCGCCCGGACTCGGGCGTCGCCTACAGTAGCGGCTGCTGGGATGTCCCTCGTGGACACCCTGCTGGCTTAAATAAAGTTCTTGAGTGACCGCAAATGCGCAGCTTGTGTACTCGTAATGTAACAGAAGTCAGAACAACGTCGCGAACCATGCTGCCCGAACTTGACGAATAAAAAAGGCAGAATTCTAAAAAAGCAGAAAAAACAGCGCGCTAATGCATTTATTGGACATGCATGAAACTGATGAAAGAGATGGTAAATTGACAAAGATAGTGAAAGACAGAAAAGGCAAACTAAAAACACGACAAATCAGCTTCTAAAATGGGCTGGATGTTTTCAGTTACCCTTTCATTCGCTTGGGCATAGCATACTACAGAGATGCTGCTGAATCGAGGGTGCACTCATGATGTCTTTATTTTCTCTTCATCGCCGTACTAAAACAGGGAGCGAATGACAAGCAGAGAAACGGCAGGTGGAGAGGGTCATGGTTCCGGAGAACCCCGGGTTCTGTTGTTCTCCTAATTATGTGCCTGGGGCATTTTCGTGACAAGCTGAAGCGTGGATGCCTCTCCCGCGGCCACCTGCCTCCTTCTCGCCTTCCCTTATTTTTTTTTCGCTATATAAGAATAATCTCTCCCCTTTTCCTCAGTGACCCACGGAGCACTTTAACGCTTTTATTGTCAGCCCTGAATAAAGTAACGGGGTAATTGTTTATCTGATGATTGCATTTTTTCTCCCCTGTACCTAAACAACATTCTTTTAAAATCAATAAAGTAAATAGCGCCACAATAAGACTGAACACATCCACATATGCGTAGTGACAGGAGCGAAGAAAGCCGATATGGCCTTTTTGAGGCACTAAAAAAGGGGAATGGGGAAAGGAAGGGAGAGAGAGGTTGGAGGGTTACGGGAGCACCAGAGGCAGAAAATGATTGTTAATTGCCTCCGGTTGCAAGAAAGAAACGATCTTTTTTTTCTTTAAACAGACTTTGAAAAGGTTGCCCGCGAGAGGCGTTGTATAATTAAGCGGGAGAAACAAGCCGCATCGACGCCCCGCTCTCTTCGTCGTCGTCGCGTGAAAAACAAACACGTGCCACGTCTTATAAAACACGCCAGCGGCTATGCGCGCCCCCACTCCCCTCCTTTGAGCGAGTTATAAAGCGAACGAAACAAGAGGGCCTTCATTGCGCCAGACGCGCGCACGGCAAATCGCGACGCACAATTGACGCTCGCACGAGGAAAGGCGAAGGCAGCTTTCGTTTTCGCAAAATTAACTTGAGGAGGAACCACTTTGTTTGTCGCATCCATCCACTTCGTGTCTCTTTTTTTTTCTATGCACAATTAACAGTCGCAGTTGTCCGCTCTTGTTTCACGAAAACGGATAGGTGGTAACTCGATAAATGCGCTACGAGCGTATAAAGTATATATATAGCGCGCCACGAAATAGCAGCACACAGATATCTTCTGTACGTGTATACACTGACGTCGTGCACCGTCGTGTAGTGCTTGTAGTGTACAGAAATTAAACGCAAACGGCGCTGACACACAAGTAAATCGCAGACGGAGACAAGCGAAGAAGTAAAATGTTTCGCGGTGCACCGCTGGGAGCTGCACGTTTCGATGTATACGGAACTTGTACACAAGATACTGGTGTCACAGGAGACAGAAAAGCACACGACGAAACAAGAAACGGTAGCTGAGGACACAATAGAAACGCAAAAAACATGTGCAAAAATACGCTGAATAATAAGGCAGCCGATGTGTGGGCTAATGTAAAGGTTCTTCGTATTGTTAAGTGGCTAGTGGTGTATTTAGTTCTGATATCTTTGTTGGTGAAAAAAAGAAGGAAACTGAAATGTGCTTGAACAGGGCCACAATACAATCCTGCTTCGAGCGGTGTGCCGTAAATCTGCAGCCTTGTATTGCCTCTGTGAGAGCTCACGCCGGTTGCTATAGTGTATTGCATTGTGTTTTTACCCGGGATGTGGTCCCCTTTCTTAGGAACTCAACACTTCCGCAATTAAGCTATCATAGCTGCTATAGTAATAAATAAAGCTATAAGAAGAGAAGGAGAAGAATAAACGGGAAAAAAGCAGGCAGGGAGGTTAACAAGACGCATGCATGGTCGACTTCCGTACACTGGCGGATTGAGAAAGGTGAGTATAAAAAGAGAGAGAGATTGAGATAAAAAGAAGGAAACCATCAGTAAGTGCGCCGACGCGCACGTTGCTGTGGCACTATCCAATAGTATACGCGCTGCACCATATTTCCTACCGGGCTGCAGAAATTAGGCGCCTTCTACCTCTTATAACCACTGCCACCACTACTATACAACAGACACGACTTTTTGTTTTGTGCAACACACACACGGACTACAAAGAAATAGACACTATAGGCGTGTGTCCGTGTTCGCGTGTGTGTTGCGCAAAAAAAAGATGCGAATCAGTACCAACTGGCCTACTTGTCAGTATTGACACTGTAAAATAGTCAAAGGTAGTCAAACAGCCCCGCGGTCAACCTAAAAAAAAAACAGCGATTCAACTGCTTTGTGAGCCTACGAGCGATGGGGATGGTGCTCCATAAGCGCCCGCGCGGAGAGCGGTTGATTGCCCCGCCGCGGTGGTCTAGTGGCTAAAGTACTCGGCTGCTGACCAGCTGGTTGCGGGATCGAACTCCGGCTGTGGCGGCTGCATTTCCGATGGAAGCGGAAATGTTGTAGGCCAGTGTGCTCAGATTTGAGTGCACGTTGAAGAGCCCCAGGTTTTCGAAATTTCCGGAGTCCTCCACTACGGCGTCTCTCATAATCATATGGTGTTTTCGGGACGTTAAACCCCTCCTATGAATCCATCATCAGAGCAGCCGATCGTCTAATCACCGCAAAGCGTAAAAAAGGGTTCGTATCTATAGGACAAATTGAGAAAATTGGCTTAGCAAATCGACGTCTTCTTCAGTGCCACAGATCTCGTATTCTGCACTGTCCAGAACACCACTTAACGTTGTGTATATAACGGCGGGGCTCCGTGGTTGAAGATAAAGAAGAATAAAAGAAGGACAGAAAGTTTACCAGGCCTGAGTCTGGTAGGGTCCACGGCACCGAGGAGGTGGAGAACGTCGAAAACTACACAGTACTGCGGTACCCTTACCGACATAACCACAATACCATCAGATTGAAACCGTGTCGTACGTTTCATTTTAGCAGATGATTCCTATAACTTTCGTTCATCGAAACTCAAACCCCAAGCAAACCTTCCCAGCCTTGTATCTCGCCGTCGAGTCACCCGCCTTTTTCTCTTTCACAAATTCCTTTACAAATCACCCCAAGTCACCGTGATTGTTCCCGCACATCGCCACTCAAGCCAGAACGACGACGAAAAGACCGTATACCCGCCTTAAGCTCACACTGTGTCCCATGCATCCTCCTTCTTCAACCTGACATCAAGGGACTGAAATGGGCTTCCCACAAAAGAAGTGCCTCAATCTGACCGAACTATGTTCAAACGCATCATAGAAAAACTTATATTGTAGATATTCCCACCCTCATGTACATTGTTCTTTCTTTAGGGGTCTTTGAGGTATAATAAATAAAAATAAATAAATGTATTATGCACTTTATCCATCATTCCCGCTGTGTCCGGACGATCGCACCGTCAGTATTCTCTGGTATCGCTGATGAGAACTCTCCGCGTAGGAGCTAAAGGTTATAGCTGTGGGAAGACCGCGAGTCGTATCTGGTCAACAAACTATGCAGAATCCACCGGATGATATGCTCGTCTCGTCTCGTGGAAGCACTCGCGCATGTATGGTGACGGCGGTGACACGAAAACACCGGGTCGACTCATTTTCGTGCGACCCCGCCGGAGGACCTAGCAGCGGGCAGCCAAGCCACACTGGACGCGCTCTTGCAGCTGGGCACCATATCCAGCTGGGCGCTCACGTTTTTCGGAGGTCGTTATCGCGGCCGCACTCACGCGTGAAACGGGCCGCGACGCTGCGCTGCATCTCCCCTTTTGCTTAACGACCACTGGGTGGAGCAACTCGACGTTCCATGCGGTTGAAAAACAATAACAAAAGAGGAAGAAACCTGTTAGTTCGCACGGTACCGGAAACAGCACTTGTCGACAGCAAGCCTGTGGCTGGCTTCGGCTGATCTCTGTGTACCTTGCCATTCGCGCTTGACAAATCGTTCCACCGCGCTCCGCTCACGTGTGTCACCTCGTGGGACGCATTACAAAACGACGACGGGACAATTGGTAGAAAACATATTTTTTTTAATCTTTTACATTCTTTACTTATGTACGTACAAGACTCACCTGTGACACCTTCCGTACGACGCTGCCTGTTTACTATGCGAGGTTGCAACGTCTCTAGAAGATAGTTGTAGATGTTTTAAAAAGAAGATGATTCGTCTTAGGCAGGTTGGTCGACGTTTCGATATATGGTCCCAGCTTTGTCAAAGACACCTTGAGATTCTTCACGTATTAGTCTAAAAGGTTCAGTCATTCAAAATATTGTGTGGGGGGCTAGTTGGAACATACTGATGGTAAAGGCTCTGCTGAAAAGTCACGGTCAGGATCGAACACGTGACTTTCGGGTCAGCAGCCGAGCATGAAGTCCACATTGTCGGACAGGGTGCGTTTGACAAAAATGCATCCGCCTACAGAGGCATTGACCAGCCAATCTGAACATCACTGTACCTGTCTATAGAATGTATACGGCACACTACGTCTACAGCCGTCGGCACCCATCTCTTCCTTAAAAGTGGTTAGCGTTCTTCGATTTTCTTAAAATAATAAACTGTCTCTTGATTATAACGTCGGTTTAACTTTCATGCTTCTCCACCATCCAAAACTACCGGCCATTTTACGGATCGCTTCTGGTGCCGCGATAGTGGGCTGTTTAAATTCACTGTTTATATTTAAATGAACAGGGCTACGCGAGACGCATGCACACGGAAACGGTTTGGTTGGCGCATTCGACGTTTTGTGATGTAATCGATTCACGTCTTCATATTGAACAAAATAAGAAGAAAAATATTCGTTTAAACAGCCCAAGGTTGCGATGCCCACGTGTCTTACGTAAAACCTGTTTTGAACGAAAACTTAGCTTTTTGCCTGTTGCGGCGTGTCGGGGCACAAATTTGGACTCGTTGATGAGCGGCTATTTTCAAATGCGAAGTTTTTCTTAGCCACATAAACGCACTTTAACTCTCCATCAATCAATCAATCAATCAATCAATCAATCAATCAATCAATCAATCAATCAATCCACCCACACATTTTCAACAATCCTTACGCGATCGAGTTTTGGAGCTTGCGTCGCAGAAAATGTAGTGCAGGCATCAGCAGTGTTGTCGGTGAGGGGAAAATTGCTAAGATTCTGCTAAGATCTGGGAGCAGATCACAGCATCTATAAATAACGCATAAGTGACGGAAAGACTGAAAATCGTGATTGGAACAGGAATTGAACCCAAACATTCTGCGTGGTAGTCAAGCATTCTACCGAAGAGCTATTCCAGTGCTTGGAACTGCTATCGACAAAGACCCTATAATGGCGTCATACTGGGGCGACGTTATCTGTGATTGAGTTTGCCATCGGCATGTGTAACAATGTAATGAACATCACATATTAACTCTTAGGACTCATCATGCTATGGCCCGCTGTTGCTCAACCCAGAGAAGTAGGGTGAAAATCGCTTCTTAAAGTCTGCCCATCATGGCACAAGAACGTGCAGTTCGATTGCGTAAAACTGATATATATCCTCTAAAGCGAGTACTGACGTTGCGCCGTACCATAGGATACCTATTCGGTGTCATTGTGGTCGATGTGCCTGGTTAGTGCACGATCAATTCCATTACCATAAGGCCACCACACCCCCCCCCCCCTTCCGAATTGTTGCTTCCTCAAACAATTACTTCACGCAAAATATGCGCTTTTCTCATAGAGTCAAGACTTCCTGCTAGTGCGCCCCCCCCCCCCCCCCCCCAATCCTACCTCTGAATAAATAGTTCTTGCCACAGGTCTGGCTACGGTGTACCCACAGACACTAAAAACCCGCAAAAAGCTTGTCCAACTCTCACTGCTTGAATTACAGCAAAACAAAAAAAGACGTATAAGCCATTATTCGCCTACTGCGTCGCATGACATCGACCGTCAAAATGAGTAGGATCTACTGAATTTTTTTTAGAGATAAGGTGTGAGACAATGAAGCACGTGTTTCTTAACTTCGAGAACTCGACTCACGAACCACACATTTTCTCTGCGCTTGGGCTTCCTATAGCGACGGAGAGGAAAATACATTGAGATCACGCTCAACGTATAATTATTGTCACCTTCACGATACGTGTGAGAATAACCTCAGTAATGCCGCAGGCACTTCCACTGACTTAGACAGATAGATACAACTGCTCCTATAGTACTTGAACGCACTTCCTGCTTATCGTACTAAGAAAAAAAAGAAAGAACTTGCGTTTAATCGGGTATATTTATACCTTACTTCCTGCAGCACGATCAAAAGGAAATGAGAAAATTTCAGGCTGTGATCACGGAAGAAGATAAGAAGATTCACATTTACTCTTAATTATATTCTCATTCTCAAATTCTCAGGGAACAAACCCGGGTTAGGGATATCATAGTTAAAATCAAGAAGAAGAGATGGACATGGGCCGGGTGCATAGCGCATAGGAATTACAACCGTTGGTCTTCAAAAGTACCTGACTGGATTCCTAAAGAAGGCAATCGGGTGAAGTGGAGACAGAAAGTTAGGTGGGCAGATGGGATTAGAAAATTTGCAGGTACAAAGTGGCAGCAGCAGGCGCAAGGCCGGGTTGACTGGCGGAACATGGAAGATGCAGTGGGTGTAGTCAGGCTGATGGTGATGATAGAATTCTCATTCCCGCTATACCCGGAAATAACATGAAAAAAAAAACAGCGTGGGAATCAGCACAATAGAGCTGGTTTCCTCTACAGATACAATTTGGAGATACATGCAAGTAAACGCACTTGGCCACAATGAAGGAAGCTTCAGGCCCTTCCTATACGTGCAGTCATGCTCTGGTACCATCGAAAGATCCGCTACTGTATGCAATTTTGCGTGGTAGTGATTCTTAAAGTAAAAAAAAACGAAAAAAAAAACAACCTACATTAGAAGTGTAACGAGGTTTATTGGGCGAACCAAACGGGCAGGTGGGAGATTGGAGATAGCGACAGGACGAGGAAGATGGAGGAGCTCGAGCGCCGATCTCGTGGTGCCATACTCTGCGATGATGCTTACTGTTCCCTCTTGTTGTCATCATTCCTTCACTATAACTGCCCCCGTCGAGAAAGATCAAGCCATCCTGGCGATCTAACAAGTAGGAACGAGCGGGTCGAAGTACGGCTTCAAGCGGTCCACGTGAACAATATCGTGTCCACGCCGACGGTGGTCACCGGGTGGCGTAAGCGGTTCAATGGCGTAATTGACGGGCGATGTGCGCTCTACCACGCGGTATGGGCCATGGTAATTTGAAAGTAGCTTGGTAGACAAACCAGGCGCACAGGGTGGTACATGCAGCCATACAAGGGTTCCAGGGGCGAACTTGGCGGCAGGAGGGTGGTCGTCATCGCGGGCCTTTTTCTGGCGTTGCTGGTCAGCCGTAGTAAACTGCTTCGCTAGTTGGCGGCATTCTTCGGCGTGACGGGCGGCTTCAGACACGGTCGTGCACTCAGATACATCTGGTGCGTATGGCAGCAAAGTGTCAATTGTGTGCGATGGTTGACGTCCGTATAGAAGGTAGAATGGAGAAAAGCCGGTGGTGACTTGGGTAGCGGTGTTGTACGCGTAGGTCGCAAACGGAAGAACCAGGTCCCAGTTCGTTTGGTCAGATGCCACATGCGTCGCGAGCATGTCACCCAGGGTCCGATTAAACCGCTCAGTCAGGCCATTCGTCTGGGGGTGGTAAGCAGTACTCATCCGGTGTACAATATGGCACTGACGGAGAAGTGCTTGGATTACGTCGGATAGAAATACACGGCCCCGATCACTGAGGAGCTCGCGAGGAGGGCCGTGACGCAACACAAACCGATGGAGGATGAACGATGCGACGTCCTGAGCGGTCGCCGTAGGAAGAGCAGCGGTTTCAGCGTACCGTGTCAGGTGATCTACAGCAACGATGGCCCACCGGTTACCTGCTGTGGTCAATGGCAGTGGTCCATAAAGGTCGATTCCGACGCGATCGAATGGGCGGTCAGGGCACGCAAGCGGCTGTAGTGGAGCTGCCCCTGCATTCGGTGGCTGTTTTCGTCGCTGACACTCGTGGCAGCTGCGAATAAACTGTCGAACAAAAGTAAACATCCCACGCCAGTAGTACCGCTTCCTTAAACGCTCGTAGGTCTTGAAGACACCGGCGTGAGCGCATTGCGGGTCGGAGTGAAATGATGCACAGATTGTAGAGCGCAGCTTTCGGGGAATAACGAGTAGCCACTTCCTGCCGTCTGGTGAGTAATTGCGCCGGTACAAAAGGCCACCTCGAATGGTGAAGTGCGAAGCCTGGCGTCGCAATGCTCGAGTGATGGGAAGTGTCGGTACCCCAGATAAGACGTCCAGAAGCGAAGTTATCCATGGATCGTCGCGCTGTGCAGAGGTCATTGTGTCGATGTCAAGAGCGGACAGCGCGTGTTCCATAGAAGATATAGAGGCAGCCTCAGTCGACAGTGGTGATCGCGAGAGTGCATCAGCATCGGCATGTTGGCGGCCGGAACGGTACACGACGCGGATGTCATACTCTTGAAGTCGCAGAGCCCAACGAGCAAGGCGACCTGATGGATCCTTCAGCGACGACAACCAACATAAGGCATGATGGTCTGTAACTACAGCAAAGGTGCGGCCATATAAGTATGGGCGAAATTTGACAATTGCCCAAAGTATGGCTAAGCACTCTTTTTCGGTAACACTGTAGTTTACCTCAGCCTTGTTGAGCGTTCTGCTGGCGTAGGCGACGACATACTCAGGGGATCCAGCCTTGCGTTGAGCGAGAACTGCACCGAGACCGACACCGCTGGCGTCTGTATGGATTTCAGTTGCTGCCGTGGGATTATAGTGGCGCAATATAGGCGGAGATGTCAGGAGACGGCGAAGAGTGTTAAATGCTTGATCACATTCGGAAGACCATGATGAGATGTCCTTGGCACTGCTTAAAAGTTGGGTCAAAGGGGCAATTATGGAGGCAAAGTTGCGCACAAACCGACGAAAGTAGGAGCACAATCCTACGAAGCTGCGTAACTGTTTTACAGTCGTTGGTTTGGGGAATTCAGCAACAGCGCGTAGTTTAGCCGGGTCGGGAAGAACACCATCCTTTGATACGACATGACCGAGAATGGTGAGCGTCCGAGCAGCGAAGTGGCATTTCTTGAGGTTCAGTTGGAGATGCGCATTCTTCAGACACGTGAGGACATGTTTGAGGCGTACAAGGTGTGTTGCGAAATCGGGTGCAAAGACGACGATATCGTCGAGGTAGCAGAGGCATATGTTCCATTTCAAACCCCGCAGAACCGAGTCCATCATGCGCTCGAATGTGGCCGGCGCATTGCAGAGGCCGAAGGGCATGACATTGAACTCATATAGCCCGTCCGGTGTCACGAATGCTGTTTTTGGACGGTCACCATCTGCTAAGGGCACCTGCCAATACCCCGAACGCAAATCTAACGACAAAAAAAACTCGGCACCTTGTAAGCAATCAAGGGCGTCATCAATCCTGGGCAAAGGGTATACGTCTTTGCGAGTGATCTTATTTAAGCGCCTGTAATCAACGCAGAAGCGAATTGTACCATCCTTCTTCTTAACAAGAACGACAGGTGATGCCCATGGACTTTGGGAAGGTCGGATAACGTCGCGCTTGAGCATATCGTCAACGTGTTCGGTGATAACCTGACGTTCCGTGGCGGACACACGGTATGGTCGCTGTCGTACTGGCGCGTTGGAACCTGTGTCGATGCGGTGGGAAAAACTGGGAGTTCGGCCAAGGGTAGGTTGAGCAACGTCAAAGGATTCACGGAACTGGTAGAGCAGCTGAAGGAGCTCAGAGCGTTCAGATGGCGATAGTCCGTCGGCAATCGATGAATCGAAAAGATCGCAAGGTGGTATATTGGAAGGGTTGAGGGCACTGATGGCGTCGTAGTCACCGGAACAATCTGGCGGCATGATAAAAATTTGTTCTTTATCAATGGCATGCACGTGTCCAAGAGATTCACCTTGAAACAGTTCAACGGGATACGGAAGGGGATTGATGAGGCAAAGAGCACTGTTTCCTTCAGAAATAGAGAGGGTTGAATAAGGCAGAAGAAGTGATCTTCGACTAAGGAAGAGGCTTGATGGCTCAAAGAATGCAGCTTCGTTCCTAATGCCGTCACAGAACACGGGGAGCAACACAGCTGCTGTCGGAGGAATTTCAGTGCCTTCTTTGACGACGAGCTTGTGTACGGCGGGCTGAATGCGGCTGGTTGGTTGGTCGTAAAACGGGAAAAGTTCAAGCTCCGACCTTGCACAATCTATAACGGCATGGTTACGCGATAAAAAATCCCATCCAAGTATGATGTCGTGTGAGCACGACGACAGGACAATAAACTCAACAGTGTAGTGGTCCTTCGCGATCATCAGTCGGACAGTACAGGCGGCTACAGGCTGAACCGGGTCCCCATTCGCTGTTTGCAAGGACATCATATTAAGAGGCGTCGTCACTTTTCGGAGCTTGCGGCAAAGTTTAGCGTCTATCACGGAAACGGCAGCACCAGTATCCACTAGAGCATATGCTCGAGTACCTTCTACAAAAACTTCGACAATATTCGACGGCAATGTCCGAGGACTTGAGCATTTCGACAGCGCAGTTCTTGCCTCCTGAACTGCGGCGGTTAGTTTCCCTCGTGTTCAGGAGCTGGCCGACGACGCATGGGTGACAGGGAGCGACGACGGGGTGAAGGTGAGCGACCAGACATAGTACGCGGACATTCCCGTGAAGACGAGCTTGACTGAGGGTCAGAACTTTCCAGACGGGACGGGGAAAGGTCCATGAAGCTGTTCTGTGTACGGCCGTCTGTGTATCCCGGCACGCGACGACGGCAGTAACGGGCGATATGGCCAGGGCCGCCGCACGCAAAACAGATGGGCCGGTTATCGCGCGTTCTCCAAGTATTGGCGACGAGGGGACCAGTCCATGCGGCAGACGGGTGAGTCGAGGCTGTGGTGGCAATAGGAGGAACCCAGGCGGTGGACGGCTGAGTCGGGGCTGAGGTATACGGCAGTCCCTGGAACGACGGGGGGTGGTGTCGCTGCTGCCGCTTTAGTGCCTCAGCGTAAGTAAGAGGCGCGGTGACGGGGGGCTGCTGCAAGGGCACCGGCATAGCCTCGGAAATCTGCTCCTGGACCACATGTCGGAGCATGGGAGCCAATGGTGGTGGGTGTCGCAGTGGCTGTTGGTGCGAGAGCTCCTGGCGTTGAGCAAAAGGTAGCAGAGAAAGCTGCCGAGCCACTTCCTCTCGCACGAAGTCTTTCATTTGTGCGAGAAGGTTTGTCTGGTCAGACATAGCGTCCAGTGCGGTCACTGGTTGGACTGTCTGGAATGAGCGTCGCGTCTGAGCCCGTTGCCTCCGCAATTCATCATAGTTTTGACACAAAGTCACTACTTCTGCCACAGTGCTTGGAGACTTCGCGAGAAGCATCTGGAAAACGTCATCGTCGACGCCCTTCATAATGTGCTGTACCTTCGCACTCTCGCTCATGGAAGCATCGACGCGCCGGCAGAGATCGATCACATCTTCTATATATGATGTGAAATTTTCACCTGGCTCCTGTGCCCGTGTGCGCAGACGTTGTTCGGCGCGTAGCTTCCGTAAGGCAGGACGACCAAAAACGGCACGTATTGCCTCCTTGAAGGCGGACCAATTCGCGAACTCGGTTTCGTGGTTCGTATACCATAGCTTGGCCACGTCGGTGAGATAAAAATTGACAGTGCCTAACTTAGCAGCGTCATCCCACCTGTTGGGTCCACTGACTTTCTCGTATGAAGACAGCCAGTCCTCGACGTCCTGGTGTTCGGTGCCGGCAAAGATCGGGGGGTCTCGCTGGTGAACCGGGCCGGGGCAAGTAGGAGCCGCGAGAGGGGTTGTCTGTTGGGCAGCGTCAACTTGCATGGTCGATGGCAGGGTGCGAGATCGGAGTTCCAGCTTGTAGGCGATGTGGTTACCCAGCACGATCCACCAAATGTAACGAGGTTTATTGGGCGAACCAAACGGGCAGGTGGGAGATTGGAGATAGCGACAGGACGAGGAAGATGGAGGAGCTCGAGCGCCGATCTCGTGGTGCCATACTCTGCGATGATGCTTACTGTTCCCTCTTGTTGTCATCATTCCTTCACTATAGAAGTAACACTGGTGACCTGGACTGCGAAAACGAAAAATTAAAAGATAGTAAAACAACGAGGAAAGACAACAAAAACAAATCGAGAGCTAGTACGCGAATGCGGCTCCGGCTTGCTTGCTGCAGCAGCTCCGGAAATGACGACCTGTCGGCCGCTACCTTCGAAGAGGCAAATTAATAGCTCCTCTCTCAAGCGGCAGCAGCCGAGATAAGGTTATCGCGAAAGCGCCTCTTAGCGGGAACGGCGCGCATTTGTGCGCGGTGCGGCGTAACATGTATACGCACACAGAAGCCCGCATTACGCCGCGCCGTCACAGGAAACCGTAATTTGTTTACTGCCCCCTCATGCGTCAGTTTTCTGCACGCTCACTTTGCTGCATGGCGACGACTTGATACTTTTCGTTTTACGCATCTAGTTTGTCACCGAGAGAAACCGAGAAAGAAGTGGAAGGAAAGGGGACACTGTATTTTTTTGTCGTAGGCGCTCACAATGGCCGCATCAAGCGCGCGCTGAAGAGCTTCCAGTACCTGCTGCGTGTATCGGGCAATGTGGGACAGCCATGTCTGTGTGCTGCGTATGTATGTGCGTGGTGGCGCCGGCAGCGTCCGCAGCGCTATAGCGGTAATGGGCGTTATCGCGATGTGAACATTCTCGATGAGGAGGCACGTGCGACCTTGGCATTTCAAGCGCGGCCGCGGCAATATGCCGAGCGCAATTTACAGATGAGAGCGTCGCCGACTCGTATATGGCGTAGTTTGTTACGGGCTCGTACCGTCTCCAGCAAAATAGTGACCATGTTTACACAGCGAGTGGTCGCAGGGGACGTGATGCTACTTAGCGGTCGGTCGAATTTCTGCGGACTACGCTTTTATTTCTTTGAATGCGCTTAGTTTAAACGCGCATAGTACTTATTTAGCTGCCATATGGGCAGCTAAAAGGGTCTGTCAAGACGCGTGTGATGTTAGTGCACCGCGCACCAGCATTAAGTGAAATGTCTCGACGACTGAATTTGAAGCTTGCACCTCGAGCACCCGGAGACCCGATGTTCTAAGCTCTACACCGCATACGCACGTCTCGTCAGGCGGAATAGAAACACTTTTACGGATGTTCCACGCTTGAGCGATGCGTTGCTTCGCGAGTTTCATACAATGCCGATTGCTTCTCCGAGAATTTCCTTTTTGCAGGACAGTGCGTGGAGACGCCTGGTGTGTTTTCACAACGCTGATGTAGTGTACGTCCAGTCGTCGTTCAACCGAGAGTGGGTGCAGGTTAAGAAACAATCAGTGGCGATGCTACACGCACCGAAAGTAGCAAGCATCGACGTGAATGCTGCTGCAGATTTTGTTGTGTTAGCAATCATATTATCCTCCACACGCATTTTTGCCGTCACTGTGATATTCAGTGTAAAGGCATAATCAACGAACATGCCCCGCAAGTCATGTGTTCCATGTGAGAGTGAAATCGCATGCAAGGTCTCGCGACGATCTCTGTTCAACCGAAGGACACGCGCCAGCCGTCCTTCCACGCACGACAGGTTCATCAAGATAGAAGCTGGTGGAGGAGGAGGGGTACTGCGTGCCTCCGGTAGGATTGACCGATTTAGGCGTGGCAACCTATACGGTCGCGCATCTTACACTGTGCGCGGGACGTAGAGGTGGTCAGCCGACGGCTCGTACTTTCGTACATGTTGAGTGACTCTCACAGCTAAGTATGTGTTGAAGGCATAGACAGCAAGAGGGTTACTCAACTCGCTGCAGCGGCCGCGTTTCTTAAGTGAGTTTCTAGTCTTACTTCCTCATACATTCCAACTTCTGGCTTCCACATTCACTGCGTAGGCCTTGCTACAAAGCTGACTTCAGCAAACAGTGAACTTGCTTAGCAAATCGTTTTTTGTCCCACGAACTGAAAAACTATCATCATGATAAACGGGTATGTTCTACAAGAATGGGGCAAATCCCACTACTGACCACTGGCCCACTAAATATGAAGAAGGCAATAGTCAGCCGAACAACAAATGGATGCTAAGCGATGACAGCTAGCCGAAAACCCTGAGTACGTACAACGAGAAACAGATAGCACGAAATGCAATGGTGGCTGTGAAAAAAGCCCTAAGGGATGGAAGGCGACGTGCCCGTAGATTCATGAGAGGCGCTAACGCTTGGTTTCATCAAGACTCCGAAGTCAGTCCGACATCCGTGTCGGGTCTGTGACTATCTGTGCTTTAACTCGAACCTCTCTACGCTGAGAAGATAGAAACAACCCAGAATGACGTAGCTAAGCCCAGCAACGACTTGGAAGCAGCCATATTAGTCTTCGCATTTGTCCAGTTTCGTCGTTTCAAGCCATGTGCGTCTTAACACAAGCTTCGCCATTTTTTTCTACCTAACCCTGCCACTATAGCCTTTGGCATTGTTCTCCATTTTTTTTGTTGTCTTCTCAATATTGCACCTCTCCTTGAAATTCATGCACGTTCAACTCATGCTCGCCTCAAGATTTAAAAGCGCGGAGCTACGTCTCCTTTCGTGCATCACTGCTTGAACAATGTTTGACGAGAAAGTTTGGATGTACAGTTCCACCGGTTCAATCATTGCAGCCGTTGATTTTTTCACAGAAGACTTAGCACCCATTTGGTGCCCGTCGAGGGTCGAAGTTTGGTAGGGTCATATCTTTCAAAATAACATGGTTAGTGGGGCTTGAAAAGTGAATCCACTGTGCTGCTTCTTTTGAGGCGTGTGCACGTAAGTAGTAGTTCACTATTTTTGCATATAGATTGAGCCTACGTGACCTGTCATGCAGAACTGTTTCAGTTAAGTGGCGCCACCATTCTTATAAAGTGCTTTGGCCAACTGAGCACATAAAGAGCACTGGGTTAGAACTATTACAGAGATAAATAAACTCGTCATTCATCGCTCTGGCACCGACTGATGTTACAGTTTTTAAAAAGAACAGAGCATAAGCATCGCTAATAAAGCGCGTTGCTTCACTGCATCGACAATAAGGTCATCCTTAATAACAGTAAGTTTGTAACTAAGAGAGTCCGTATTATACCAGTGAGGGAATTAAGTTACGAATTGCTTTGAAGGGAGGATAGCGTAAATTGCAGAAACGAATGTTTCTACGGGGGAATAAAATTTGTACGCTCGTAGCCCGGAGCAATCTCACAACAATATCGTCTCTGCTCGCAGAGATAAGAAGCTTGGTTAAAAAAAAATCACACAAGGTCCACCATGCGTTCACTCAAGAAGACTCCAAAGCAAAAGCCACCGCCTTTCTCTTCTCAGTCGATGTATTGATACTTTCAGTGCACCGTTCCTAAAGTTTTCAGCAGCTAACGTGATTTTTCACTGCCTTCAAGATCGCAGGCACATCAACTGGTTTTGCAGAGCATTCGTGATAGGACTATTTTGGACCAAGCTACGGTACCATGTGATGACGTCATCGTGTGACCTGACACCGCAGTAACGTCATGATAACTTCACAAACTTTGGTGATCTAGTGACGTCATATTATGACTTCATCACGTCAGGATAATATTTTGAGCAGGTCGTTCCCGCCGACGGTCAGATTTCACGTGCGGCGAGGTATATAACGTTTTTTTTTTGCTTTAATACTTCCGTTCACTTCTGATATACATTATTTGTGCTACAAAATGTATACTTTGTTTTTTAAATACATTGACGGCTAACCGAGTAGTATTTCATCACACGTGAGAATTTGTTTGCAGATTACTGGATTATTTACCATCCTATTAAAACTAATGATGATCACCAAGTCCTCCAGAAAGACTTTGACTTGTGTAACTTTGGTGTAAAACTTGGCTAATGAAGCTTAACGTTGCTAAATGTAAAATCAATAGTTTTAGCTGCAAGCGTACTACGTCTTCCTTTTCTTACCATATAAAAACACAAAAATCTTGCATGACACACAATACAATTATCTCGGTATTTATCTAACTTCTACCCTTTCGTGTTCAACTCGTAATGAATACATTTAAACTAATGCTTCAAGGTCATTGTGCTACATACGTCGCAAACTTCATCAGTATACTAACGATATTCGTAAACGAGCTTATCTAACATTTGTACAACCTCAGCTTGAGTACGTGGCATCCATTTGGTCTCCCCATCAAAAATATCTAATCGAAAAACTCGAATCTGCACAAAATAGGGCTGCACGTTTAATTTCAAGTTGTTACGACTCTAACAAGATCATTACGCAAATTAAACTCGAATTATTTCTTCATTCTTTGCATAATCGTCGGGATATAGCCCGGCTATCATTGTTTCATAAATACATCTTTAACCCACTGTCGTCCCCTTCTCTAGATAGATGTGTGGGGTTTAACGTCCCAAAACCACCATATAATTATGAGAGACGCCGTAGTAGAGGGCTCCGGGAATTTAGACCACTTGGGGTTCTTTAACGTGCACCCAAATCTGAGCACACGGGCCTAAAACATTTCCGCCTCCATCGGAAATGCAGCCGCCGAAGCTAGGATTCAAACCCGCGACCTGCAGGTCAGCAGCCGAGTACCTTAGCCACTAGACCACCGCGGCGGGGCTCGTCCCCTTCCCTATCTCCCAGTGTAGGTTAGCCAACCAGATGTATTTCTGGTTAATCTCCCTGCCTCCTTCCTTTGTCAGCTTCCTTCCATCCTTCGTTCCTTATATAATGAGTTGAAAAAGGGAAGCTTTATTGCACACGCCACTCGTACATACACAAACAAAACTTCAAAAACGAGTAAAAACAGAGCATACATCTTACAAATGAGCACAAAAATTCATGTTATGTGTGTATCTAAATGTTACAAATTAAAGAAAACTTAAAGTGGATCGAGTTATTCACACTTCAGACAATGAAACGCATGTATGCGTACTAGAGCGGGCACATGGCTAGTACTGAAGTACTGGAAACTCCACCTGTCCTTTTCTTCCTCTGAAGAAACGTGTGTTCCATCGACGAAAGAAAGTCTCTTCACCGTGTTATTTCATGCGCATTCGCGGAAAAACGAATTCATTTAACTCTTCCGGTCTTCCAAAAGACATTCACCTTTGCAACGACCTTTCTAACACGATTGCTTCCGAAAATAACCAAGAAAACTTTAAACGTCTACTGAACACGCATTTGTTAAAATAATGTTTCATACCACAACTACTTTCTTATTTTTTCATAGCCTTTATTGTCATTTGTGTGAAGTTTTACATCACATATTTTTTTGGTTTTAGCCGCCTTAGGTCGCGTTCGTTGTGTAATTAGATCTTTCGTATTTTAATGTGCCAAATTTTAATGGTACTTTTCCTTTGCCTATCTTTGTTTTATAGCACATAATGCGATCATATCATATAATGTGTTCACGCTTGTGTTACAGCAACAGTTTTTATGTTCTCATATATTTTCTATCTTTTGGTACACTATACACGTTTTAATATTTTTTTTGTATTGCCAACCCCCCTTACTAAATGCATCTCCGGGCGTGTAAGGTACTTTTAAACAAACAAAATTACAAATAAACATTAATGTGCCTTGGTAGCGGAAAGATAAACGCGTGAACTTCAGCAAGAGAAGCCTGTCAATGACTGTCTAAAATACCGTCTCTGTAGTTAGTCATCAGGCTCTCTGCAAGCACACGCTATGGCTTACAAGAAAAAAAAAAACTTAATTGAGAAAACTGCAGCGGTTTGAGGAATCAAAGCCCACGCGCTCGTCAGTGCGTACTTGCGCCACTTTTCGAAAAGGCGTTCTCGCCCCACGAAAGTGGCTAGGCCGTTTAATCAGATCAAAATGTTGTTGGGAAGACTCTTTTTTCATCGTTAGCATGAATATGTAGTCTTTTACGCTCATTCTCACGTGCGGGATTGTACGAAGACTTTTCCGCACACTTTTTAGTTCAAGTTTTTCAATTACATTTCCTTTTCCTGCGCAGGGTAGTCAATCTAGCTTTGCTCGTCCCTTCTTTTCCAGCTATGTCTATGTCTCCTCCTCTTTCTAGTTCGAACAAAAATTCAGTTCAATGCAAGTTCAGGGTAGTTCAATGCAATGCAGTTCAAGGGTCTGCCTTCCTTTGCTGGTTGACTGCCTTGTTTTGAATTAGAAAAAAAAGGGTAATCTATAGCCCGAACGACTGCAGGTGGAGTTGTTACTTCTAGACAAGTATTTCCTTTATCTGTGATTTTTGTTTCTCTTTAAGTATTTTAGTTCTTTATTTTGTGATGATTTCATTCAGCAATTTGTTCGAGATATCTTTTTTTTTTCACTCGGAGAGACATGAAACGTTGCAGCTCTGAGACTATAATGACAGTTCCTTGTTGGGCAACGGGTTCTCTCCGGGACCACTTGATGGCAGATGAACTTGTTAATGCACAAGAGAGAAAATAATGTAAGCGAGACACACTTCAAACGACAGCGCTAGCTAGCCACGAGAAGCTGCGCGGCTCGAATTTCACCGTCTTATTCTTCCCATCGGAGGTAAAGAGCAAACGAGGGGTCAACGAACGACGAAGAGACGCCAGGGGACCTCAGTCATGGAGCAATCAATCAAAGCCGTTGCGCTGGCGTATTGTACGCCAAGGATATATAAGGAGGCTATATGACGTTTACTCTATAGACGGAGACTTTCCATGAGCTGCGCTTTCCGACACGTTCCTTGAGCCGCATAGCGCTAATCAATTATCGAAGCTGGCTGGGCGAATTCAAAGTATGACGGGAAAATACAGAGCGGGGATATTTCGTCACCGTATATGATCCCGACGTTCATTTGTTGAGCCCGCGATGCTTTCGAACAATTCTGTCGTCGCTACGCCTCTGAATATGGAGGAAGCAAAACACTTTCAGGGAATGCGCACTCCGGTCTATTCGTTTAAAACTCAGTGGGTTGGTTGCGCTAGAAAGTAGGAGGGTGTATATAGTTAAACGGTTAAACCAATGCCCGAACCCGTTAGTTGCAATTGCTGAAGAAGATTGAGCGAGTGCACAGACTACATCCTTTCCTGCCCTCCCTTCATTGTTCTTCCCACATACACGCATGCGCACACCTGGCATCTTACTTAGTGCGAGGATAATTGTGCATCTCTGGTTTACGAAAAGGCATTTTCTTCGATTGTATTTATTCTTTTTATTTCTAAAGCGGTGTGGTTGGCGTGGACGATAACACGAGGCTCAGTGTTTTCGCAAGCTCTAAAATGGTTCATCGTATAATTGCGCCCAGCGTACCTTAAAAATTTCGTATCATAAAAAACATCTACAAAATAACTTGCACGCACGCACGCACACACACGCACGCACACACGGCACAGACAATAACGAAGAACAACGACAAGATAGAACACCGACTATTATGAATAAAGGTTTAAAACATTAACATCAATGTTTTCACTCTCTTCATCTCGATCAATGCTATTTCTTGTAGTTTTTGTGTCGTGCTCCTTCCAAACGTGATGATGCTTCGTAGAGCCACTGATTTCATCGAAAGACGCACACCGGGAAAATAATACCGGCACCGCACGGCGCACTCATAATCACGATCGAGCTCCATTAGGACAAATTTCTGTACACCTTCTGCACATCGCGTAAGCGAACCAATCCCTATCGGGATATTATGTTAGGATCAGGCCAGATTGCGCTCAAAAGTGACCGTATGGCACTGGTGTAAAAAGCAACATGAGCCATTTTCAGTCCCTTCCTGCGGCTGCTCATAGAGTTCTGTGTACTATACTAACACAGAGTTCTGTGTACTAACATAGAGTTCTGTGTTAGTATACTTTAACAATCTTGCGATTTGGGGGAAGGTGAGAAAACTTTCAGTTGCTATTTTGTGAGAGTAGATGGCCGAATGTGTGTGTGCGTGCGTGCTTTGTTGGCCCCTTATATATAAAAATAGTTAAAAAGAAAACGGGGTAGCCAGCACCACCAGGAGGTATAACAGGCTCAATCCAATGTAAACATAAAGAGGAGAAACGTGCCAAAGTAATTTCCATAAAAAACAACGTCAATTCGTTGAAAAACATAAAGGTAAAACCTAATGAGTGTGGCATGTGAGTACAAGCAATAAAACAATTATTATCTCAGGAAGGAGCAAGCTGCAGGTTGAAATGCATCAGGGGTGTATTTACCTAACTTCAGTGTTTGAGGTTTGTGCAGTGTGCGTGTGTGCGTGTGTATCGTTATATGAATAAAACAATACCCCCTACAACCAACCTTACACGTAGCAACCTCTCCTGACCTCTGTCCTACTGCCCCTTCCCTGTCCAAAGAAAAAAAAAGAAGTATTTAACGCTACCACCACCACACATATGCACCTTGCTCCTGGTGAAGTAATGTACTTCGACCTCTGACCATTCTCATCAACGCTTTCATCATCCTGCAAGCCAACGGATTGCATCATACCTCGCCGTAATGTTTGGACTTGGTCACATTAACAGTAACGCATTGCATGTGTGTGTGTGTGTGTGTGTGTGTGTGTGTGTGTGTGTGTGTGTGTGTGTGTGTTTATTTAAAATGCGTTACTGTTATTGTGACTGAGTCAAAACATTACGGCGAGGTATGATGCCATTCATTGGCTTGCACAGTGAGGTAAGCGTTGATGAGGATGGTCAGAGGTCGAAGTACATTACTTCACCAGGAGCAAGATGCATATGTGTGGTGGTGGTGGTAAATAATTCTTTTTTTTCTTTGAATAAAGAAGGGGCAGTAGGACAGAGATCATGAGAGGTTGCTGCGTGCTGAAGGTTGGTCGTAGGGCGCATTGTTTTATTGATATTACGGTTTATTCAGTAGTGTGGCACTCAGAAAATTTTGCCACCTTCACGTATCCTTCCATTCAGGTACACCACCTACGCCTTCACATCACCACATACTTGATGTCATGCAATGTTGCCGCAGCGAGAATTTTTTAAGCCGGCTCATGGCCGTATCGAAATATCGGCCTTTGTCCAGCTCGCACCCCTTGCTTCTTGCAAAGGGTTTGTATTTTGGTCTTCCATTTTGTGCAGATTTTGGATGGGTGGCGAAATGAGGGACCGTTCGGAGCGTGCCGGGACTGGTGTTTCTTTATGTGACATAACAACGGTGCACCAGCTGTTTCCTCCGCATTGTAGCATAGCTTTCCGTATTTTCAGTTTGAGAACCAGCGCATGTAATTCTATAGGCTAGTAGATGCAATGTACAAAGGTTGCATCAATCACAGTCTTTGACTTTGGCGGGATGGTGTCTTTTGAGAAGTGTACGATCGCGAAATTTTCTTCATCTATACTGACGGTCACAGCTTCCACTTAAAGCAATCTTCAATACTCGTAATACTTAATATTAACTCTTGGAATTTCATGACATCAAACTAAGATATGATTTGGAAAGACACCCTTGCGGTCGGCATCCGCAAATTTAGACCATCTTGGGTTCTTTAACGTGCACCTATACCTAAGTGAGGACGACGCAGCGAGCAATGGAAAGAAAAATGGTAGGTGTAACCTTAAGGGACAAGAAGAGAGCAGAGTGGATTAGAGAACAAACGGGGGTTAAGGATATCATAGCTGAAATCAAGAAGCAGAAATGAACATGGGCCGGGCGTACAGCGCGTAGACAGGATAACCGCTGGTCATCAAGGGAAACTAACTGGATTCCCAGAGAAGGCAAGCGGGTTAGGGGGAGACAGAAGGTTAGGTGGGCAGATGAGATTAAGAAGTTTGAGGGTATAAATTGGCAACAGCAAGCCCAGGACCGAGTTGACTGGCGGGACATGAGAGAGGCCTTTGTCCTGCAGTGGACGAAGTCAGGCTGATGATGATGATGATGATGATGATGATGACAATGATGATGATACCTAAGTACACGGGCCTCAAGTGTTTCTGCCTCAATGGGAAATGCAGCCGCCGGAGCCGGAATCTTTAAATACTGAGTGGCCTATGAACAAAGGGGGAGGAAATGCTGCAAATAGACATTGAGTTGGTGCCGCTCTAGTCACTTCAGTGTTTTGTCTTAAAGGCTGTCAAGTGGGCAACAGCCGCGCCGACAACTTCTGTTGTATCATTTACCTCAAAGTGCTTACACTGAGCGTATTCGCAATTAGAGTTTTAATTTTAGTTCTAGAAATATGAACTTTCATTAAACACACTTCATTTATGTCTCATAGCACATAATCTATAATTAGGATGCGTTATGTTTTCCCCCATCACTTCTGTTTGGGTTGCAGTATCTTCTTGTTTATCTTAAAAAAAAACCGACTCACGACAGAACTGAACAAAAAAAGCGAAATAAGGTGAGTTACCATAGACATGCATTTCAAATTTCAAGTAAATGAGGAAAATTGACGAAGAAAATGCTAGTATAGGTTTGTTTTCACTAGCACTAACCATACTGACAAACATACTGATTTTATCTACCCTCAGTATGTTGTATTAAGCAAGAAGCTCTGCGCAATTCTCTTAAACATACGCTAATATATACAGTTTCCAAGGAATATACCTATATGCTTTTATAATAAGTACCATTTTTGTCCGGTATTTTTCAAGAATTACGCATGAAAATTCAGTGACTTGCTTCATGTGACCTCCTTAACAGTTAAAAAATGCTATAACAATCAACAATTTGTTGATGGCTGCTACTTTTTAGCAGTTTATAGGTATCGAAAAAATGGGAGGTACCCAGAAGAAGGTCAAAATATATTTGCACCTATTCGATGCGTCTTTTAACCATTCTTTTCGACGCTCTATTTGCACGCAGCTCAAGTGTTGATGCTCACAAATTCCTGTAATTTTCTTCCAAATTTCAGCGTTATAGTAGATGTTTTCGATTAAACTGGCTGTGCAGTAAGGTAGCGAATTTTTGGGTATTTTGTGCTAAAAAAACAAAAAGCTGATAGATGCTGTTTAGAGTGCGATTCTAATAAAGTGTTGAAGGTAAATATAAAATTTGTATCACTGAAATTGCATGAATTCCCTTAGAGGCGAAAGTTCGGCGATATCGAGATGGCGTTGCAGGTTTTGCTACAGTTGTTACCGGCTACAGGTGAAGCGATTTAGCTCAAAGCAATACCCTTATAATATATACCTCTAACTTCACTCAACATTCCTTCTCGCTCACTTAAACGAAAGCTTACCCAGCTATATATGCAAAAAGGATTTGCAAGTGATCACACACAACGGGAAATCTTACGGTAAGTGACTTGCGCACCACCTTCAGTGGTGTTTAAAGAAAGTGGTACAACACTGGCCGTTTCTTCAAATAGCCCACTTATCAATGAACATGGAAAGTGCGGACGCTTGCAAGCTTAATTTGGAATTCCCATATCACTTTTGATAGCGAGTTATAATAGTATAAACAGTGGGTAGACGTCACTTTTCGCGTTCAGGTGAATATGAACAGATATATATTTTACTTCACTTGTTTTTCACCCGGTTCTCATCGTTCTCCGAGGCACATTCACTCCTAATGCCGGGCAAAATGGCGCCAGTGGTGAAAACTTAGGGTCAAAAAAAAAAAAAAAAAACCTCACCAATGACTTCATTACCACACCGAAATCGTCGGTTTGAAGACTCGGAGGTGCCTCGCAATGTAACCGGTCAAGACAGGTTCTCAGATGAGCGACACGTTAGTTTGAGTGAGAAACTTCGCGCCCCGTTAACTTCACAAATGACCGCCCGAATTCTGTGGCTTTCGCCCTTCGTAACGAAAAATGAGTGCTGTAATGAGCGACGACTGCTGGAAACGTGGATAATTGAAAAGTAGTTTGCATGGAAGAAAGATACGAGCTATAGCTTCATAGCAAAGACACAACACACACACACACACACACACACACACACACACAAAGAAAAAGATATATCAGATAATATCGCTAGGGAGACGACTGCCGAGGTAAACTGTGTATAATCTAAAATGTGCATTCACAACTATTAGAAGATGAAAGGAAGTAAGAGAGGATAGGAAAGAGAGAAACAAGAAGAGGAAATATTTATGTACGAAGACGCAAGAAGTTGGCGGCGCGAGTGTAAGTGAGCGGAACACTCCAAAAGTGCTGACGCCGGCCTCCCGGTTTTCTTGCGCCCCTGCATGGCGCATATCTCCATTTCGTATATGTACACCTATTCCTCCATGCTGAGAAAAAGAGGGGGGGGGGGGGGGGGGGCAACCCGTCGGGAAACCGCGGAACGGCGGCATTCAAATCGGAGCTCACGTCCTCGAAAACTTCGAGGAAGAGTTTTTTTCGGGCATACCGCGGTCATAGGGCACATGCCTACTTCGTTTTCTTGGTTTTTCCGGATGATCTAAGAAATTTACATTTACTTTCTTCGTACGCTCTCCATCTGGGTAGAGAACGGAGGGCGTTTGCTTTTTAGCCAGACTCGCCTTTTCCCATACTTCCGACGATGCGCATACCTGCGATTCTCCATCTTTCGTGTGCGGCTTCATTCAGCCCTTCCTTTTATTTGTCGCTATCGAAGTCACCCGCCGTACTTATGCCCGCATATCTATGCAAGCTTCTTGAATCGGGCCGTAAAGAGCGAAAACCGCTAGCACGAGCAAGTCGTGAGATTCAGCCGCCTTCTTATGTATATTTGTATTTATATACAACATGAAATGTTCGCTTTTAAAACTCTTACTTCGTTTCCGGCGTTTTCGTGCCCTTCCCTGCGGAATTGCCGTCGATTCGCTGCAAAATCATTCCTTCATTTCACCCCAATTTCGTGTTTACCCTATGATGACTGTGCGCGCGGGTCCAATGGCTCGGTTATGTAAAAAAGGCCAACTCGTTGCAGATCCACTAGAGTGGTGGCGCTCCGTCAAGGAGATCGCGGAGTGGCAGAAGGTCAACACGAGACTCTTGGCTTTCTACGCTTTTTTTTCTGTTATTTATTTTTTACTCTCCCTTTCTCTTTCAGCCCCCTATTCCCCAACCCCAGTGTAGGGTAGCATACCGGATACTAGCATCTGGTTAACCTCCCTGCCTTCCTTATTTCTCGTTTCTCTCTCTCTCTCTTTTTGTTATTGTTTTTTTTGCACGCTCGAGAAAACTGTGAAGTTTCTCCGCGTTTTCGATGGATATTGCGTGGCGAAGTCGATCGGAAAAATATTTTTCCACACGGATATAAAAGTGGCCCTTAACGATGAATATAGTGATAATTTCATGCCATAATCATGTCAAAACAAAAAAAAAGGACGCGCAGGCTTGCTCTAATAGGCAATATATATGAATTGAAATGTAGACAAGAGCCTTGAGATAGGGTGCAAAGTATAGTTTGAGCGGGCTTAGAACTAAAACAAAAGAACAAGGCTACAGATATCGACAAGAGCATGGAAGCAAGACGAAGGCAAAGACCAGCCACACACACACAGAATAAAAGTAAGTCATAACGGAGATAAACAAATTATACAAGAAACAATAAATATCGATACTACTATGTTGTACATCATACTTAGTATACGCAATTAATGTACACACCTAGCGCAGAAATTTGGTGTACGCACTTCAGTGCGCACCGAGGGTAGGCACTTAGCGTAGGCTTGTAGTGTATACGAACCTAATACGCGAACCTAGGGTATGAATTAAGTCTAAGCATTTAGTATACACCTTCAATGAACAAACTTAGCTTACGCACGTAGTGGACGACCTCAGCATACAATAAAGGATGACACGTCGAACGAATTCTGACTGAGCGCAAAAAGCGGTTAATAAAGAATAATGATAGCTGTCTACAATGACAAGGGTGGGAAAACGAATGACTGAAGTTAAAAAACGACAGCAATCTTTTATTCCTTTTATCCCCTTCACCAGCCCTCGGTAGCCAGCCGGCTTGAGAACTCGCTAACCTCCCTGCCCTTTCTTCTTAAATCCTCCCAGCAATAAAAATAATTGTTGGGGCTTAACGTCCCAAAGCCACCATAAGGTCATGAGAAATGACGTAGTGGAGAGCTCCGCAAATTTTGACCACGTGGTGTTCTTTAACGCGCACACGGGCTTCAATCATTTTCGCCGCCATCAAAAATGTGGCCGCTACGGCCGGGTTTCGATCCCGTGACCTGCGGGCCAGCAGCCGAGTGCCTTAGCCACTAGACCACCATGGAGAGATTAAAAAGCGACAAATTAAAGAACCAAATGGGAAAACCAAGAACGTGCGTTTGTAGTGGCAAAACAAGCAGAGAAGAGGAGGGTAGGAGGCGCGAGGAGGTAGTGTTGTCGAGGTTCTGCAAGCGCGATTTGGGGTTCCCTGAAACGTCTCTACGCGTCCAGAAGCAAGGTCGAGGGGGAACAAAGAGAAGGAAAACAAAATGTGAACGCAAGGAGGAGACATGCGAGGTAGAGGTATGACTGATCTACCAAATTTAAATGTAGGATAGTTCGAGGAATCAATTTGTAATTTAAATAGCTTCGTCCCCGCGTGCCTTCCCCCCAACCTCCGTTCCCTTCTCCCACGACATTTTCATTCTTTTTCGTCTCACCCCGTATTGCCACAACGCCCGCTTCGATGTTTCTTAACTTGAGCATTTGGAGTTTTGTTTTTAACCGTGTGGCGTTTGCGACCGTATTGTGCTTGTGGCTGGGGATTATACTCCACACCCCAATGTTTTTTTTTTCTTTGCGTTCAGTTCCCTCTATTTGTCTTTGATAGGGTTAGAAGGAAGGAGCTTGAGGGATGGCAAGGAGGTGCAAGAGGGTTTGACGGGAAGAGAAACCCTTTCAACGGTTTTGAATGCGGTGAGATGTGAGAAAAAACAAACACGAGTTTGTTTTAATTTTTTTAGAAGATGGGGGGTGGGGGAAGCCGCTGTCACTTTTGTCGCGGCGTTGCAGCCCTGTTTCTGCTACCCTACCTATACTCTACATGATGAAAAAAAAAACACAGAAAACAACAACACGCCGTTTGAAGTAGACTACCAGTAACCTGCTGAGAAAGATAGAAGCCCTAAAGAAAGTAGAAACGCATCCAAATCCACTCGAATTCAGCAACATTATACTATTTCTTCTTTTTCACCTGTCCCTAGTTTCATCTGTTAGTAGTAGCGGACGCTGTTCGCTGATGCCGCAAGGCACTGAGCCCTTCGAACATTTTTGCACTTCCGCCTTTCACTGTGCCCCCCCCCCCCTGTTTTTTTTTATTTCCCTACTTAGTTGGAAGGGAATACGGCGCAAGTGCTGTATAGCTGCCCGGCTTCTTGCACTGCTGTGCAAAATCTAATTTCGATTATATCTGCGTTCGAGCCAGTCTGGCTCTTAAGAATTCAGAAGGCCTTATTTCGCCGAGTGCCGCCCGCTTGGAGCTTGGAGAAGAAAAAAAAGAAAGAAGAAAGGGGTTCTCTTCTGTGACAGCGAGGTATTGTGGTTTTCTTTTTCCCCTCTGTACGCTTATACAACTTTACCGAATTTTCATTTTTTTAACCCCTCCGCAATTTCGCCGCTTTCGCCAGGACCGACCGCTGCGCATATTTCCTCTTGTGGAACGGTATGGAGCAAAATGAGTTGTCTCAGTAAGTAAATCTCGGCTCAACCGAGTGGCGGCCTGCACTCTCGGCTGGCCTATACATGCGTAAGTGCGCGTGCATAGTGATGGATAAACTGTCATTTCACGCGCGCCACTCCCGGAAGAGGGTCTGTATGACGCCGACATCGGTGACGCGATCCCGACATACAGATGCGGCGTGGCCTAGTGAAGGCCAAGTGGGCGCGACGGAGACCCGATGCCACTCACACGCGTGACCTCTTGGCTGAACGGAAGGAAGGAAGGAAGGAAAGAAGGAAGCAAGGAAGGAACCAAGCAAGGAAGGAAGCAAGGAAAGAAGGAAGCAAAGAAAGAAGGAAGCAAGGAAAGAAGGAAGCAAGGAAAGAAGCAAGGAAGGAAGCAAGGAAGGAAGCAAGGAAAGAAGGAAGCAAGGAAGGAAGGAAGGAAGGAAGGAAGGAAGGAAGGAAGGAAGGAAGGAAGGAAGGAAAATAGGAGAAAAAGAATGGCACGCAGGTTAACCAGCCAATAGGCAGCCGGTTTGATACCCTGCGCATGAGTGGGCATGGGGGAGATGCAAGATAAAGAGCAGAGAAGGAAGAGAAATAAACACAGCACATTCGGCAGCACACGCGCGCACACTCAGTCACAGTAGAGGTTTGCGTGCTTGTAATGACCCTCTCGAGTTTTATTGAAAGCGAGGTTGCTCGACTGAATGGTGGTGCCTCGCATGCGTTTAATGTCATGAAGGCTGCGTCAGTTGGTTCAAGTTCATTTTAGTGACCGAGCACGAAATGACACTCCTTGCTATCTTTCAAAACCATCCTGTCCAGCGCTGTTGCGGATTGGGCGAAAATCTAAATAAAATTTAGAACGCGAACAAGTGGAATGTAATGTGTTAAACTAAGAGTTGTATACAATACAGCGGACATTCAGGCATGTCTCAATTTCTTTAATGTTGTACTGATAAAATTAATTGAAATAAGTGCAAACCGCATTTGTATATCAAGAAATCCAGTGCATGGGTCTCGTTGCTGCAGCTAAAAAAAAAGAGATATTAACTTCGCTTTTCTGCGCATACATGGCTTCGGTAACGCATGACGCATAAACGGTGAAAACGCATATAAAAGAGATTGAAGTGACGCGAGTTCAACTCCCAGGCCCCTAAGGCTTCCCATATATGGTAGCTTCACGCTAATTTCAAGGCAGTGAAAAAGACGGAAGCACAAGAAAAATAATACCACAAGTCAAAAGGAGCTAGACTAAAAAGTGTTAGTTCAGTGGATAGTCCTGTGGCATCCTTTGCCTTGCGCTTTCGTCTCCTGAACTTCCGTAAAATGTGAAAATGTTCAACTTGCACTTGCTTACTGTGGGAGAAATGTCGCGAGTGCAAACCTATATATAAAACAATAATCGTCATGGTTTTTCTACCTCCACGACAATGCGCATCTTTACAAAGAGCCTTTGCAACATTGGATAATCTCTCGAAAAATTATATCGGCTTTTGTAACTTTTGGATTTATTAATTTGTAACTTTGTTAAAGTTTGCGCTCTCAATTAAATTTTAGGCAACCAAAGATGTAGTTGTTCTTAACGGCAGCCTGAATTAAAAAAAAAAAACGCGTGACACTTGCATACGACACAAGCGATTTGGTTCATTGCTAAAGTATTTTATCCACGCTCAAGAGGGGGGGGGGGGAGGGGGGGTCGTTTAAAAAAAAGCGCGCATGAAAAGCAACTCGGTATTTTATGATACTTTACCTTTAAATGAAAAGCGGGGAAATGTGAGCGGCGAGGTCTGAAATGATGAAGACCGGGAAGTGATTGCAAGCTCCCGCTGCCCTCTCAAAAATTCACTAAAGAGAAAGCAAGAGAAGAAAGAAAGAGAACAAAAAACTAATAAAGCTTCTCCTCGTATCAGAACGAATTAGGTAATGCTCGAACTCACTCACCTTCATCGAGAAAAGCGCGCGCGTTTTAAGCAATCGCCGTCGTCCCTTCTTATATTTTTGTGTTGTATGTCGACGTGTGTGTCTGTTTGTGTGTGTGTGTGTGTGTGTGTTTGTGCGTGCGGACAGTTTTAAACTTCCAAGGGTGTGACTAACTCAGTAACCGTTCGCTCTTGTGTGAAGCGTCTCTTGTGACAAAGTGCGGGCAGAACAAATGAGCGAGCGACGTACGGTGAAAGAAAAAGTTTCAAGTAAAGAAAGAAACAAGACGAAAAAAAAAGAACAAATCAGCAGACTATCAGCGAACTTGAGCGCACGGACTCAACACTATAATGCTAAGTCCTGGTGTGGTGCTGTAGCACCAGACCAGGCGAAGAAATCGAACGAATGGGTGTGAAAGTGGACGTAAAAAAGTAAAATAAATAAATAATGAAAGTGGAGGAAGTATATTACACCAATAAAAAGGTAAGAGCAAGAAATGAGCTGGGGTATTAACGCGGCGCCAATTAACACCGTTATTCAGAGCGACTGTAGGGCCTGAATAAAATGGGGAATATGTTAAAGCCTAGTCAAATCGATGCCTGCCCTTTCTGGACTCGTTACAATAAGAAGTATTGAAGCTGCGTACCTAATACAAACTTCCGCTGACAAAAAAAAAACGACGAAAGAGAAAAGTGATTTCTTGTTTTCGAAGGCTTTTTGAAAGAGAAAGCTGCGAATTAATAATTCGATACGTTAGTGATTTATTTTTTGTGCTATTTTAAACGCGTACTCCCAAAGCCCGCGCTCATGCATGTGTGTGTGTGCTTGGGTTAGTGTGTGTGTTTGTGTCTGTGTATGTGTGTGCCTCTGTCTGCATGCGTGACCTGACACAGTTGAAAGCAATAATCACAAAAATAACCGCACAGACAACAACGAGACATAAACGAAAAATCGTCCGCTGGTCACCGAGTAAGTGCCCCGTTGGTTGCCGAAGGAGGAAATTTGAAACTCTAGACGACTAAACTTACTTATCAGTACGTTTTTTTTCTTCCGCTTTTACGCGCATTTTTGTCACAGCCCAGTTTTGTTTTCTCGCTGGCCCCCTTATAATCACTGCGAAACTGCCCAGATGGGGTCCGATAAAGACAACGAGGCACAGACGTATAATGAGTGCGCCTTAAGGCTTGTGTTAACTGGAATTTAACGTTTTAAAGATGCAACAGGTGTGAAACAGTGATTTGTTGCTTTCATACATTCTTCGCTATAAGACGCGCGCACAATCGCGACGGAAGTGCACACAGAATATCACCATGCGCTCACCTCTTTCTTCGCAACAATCTTTCCTTCTGAAAGAAAGCGCAGAGGAAGAAAAGACGATAGCAGGTAGTTTGAGCCAGTCAGGCATTTCGGGATACGCGCTTCTTTTTACGTGCGTTAAGTTTTCTTTTTCCGAGTGGTCGTTCTATTGAAAAATTATCAGTAAAAGAAATGAAGACAGTTATAAAGACAAAAGAAATAAAGAAAGTTATTAAGATAACACAAGTACGTCATTTCTTTGTTCGATAGTTTATTCTAATGTGCATGGCAAGTGTGTCAGTGAGTGCGCACACGCGTAGATTGTTCTCTACAAAAGCGAAAATGACAATAAAATAAAACTAGAGATCTAGTAAAAAGATATTGTAACGCGACAAGCGAAAAATAAACTCTCAGCAAGCAAGCTTCGAGAAAAAGCGTGAGAGATAACGAACTAACTGGACCGACAGGAAACACGCTAGTATAAAAACAAAAACAAAAGACTACAAGACTCGGGTGAAGATGAGTATTGAAAGACGAACATTGTTCCAGTCATCTGGGCGCTACTGACAAAAAATAATTCTGTAACACTAAATTAGGATATTCCGCAGCAGTAATCAAGATTGGAGGGGATTGTTCTGGGCGCCTAACGGTCACCCGACTCCTCGCCATCTCGTTCCTTCAGTTGTACGTGCGCATTTAATCGAAAGATTGTAGGAAGTGAGAGTGGAATTTTACGTAGCACAATAACATAAAGCTAGCTTGAAGCTCAATAAATTTATCTCGTCTGTCGTTGCTCAATTTATTTCACCTTTTATGGGAAGCTGTGATGGTGCGTTGTACCAAGAAGCCTGGACGCTATATTCTACACTGGGTAGATAGAAGTGCTTGGCAGCTCATGTATGTTATTTGCTATGTACACGTACGGTTGCGCCGCGTAGTGACCGGTGGAAGCACGATACTTCCGATAGCATGGGTGCAAGGTTTGTCGTATGGCATTCGATTCGCGGACCCATCCTAGTTTTGTTATCAGCAATAACTTCTGGGGTATACCCTGCATGCCGAAAATAGGATGGGATTAAAATCACGGCGTTGTGGAGGGCTCTGACAAAAATTAGAGCAGCGGGGTTTCTTTAACGGGCATGAGATCATACAGCACCCGTGCCTTTTTCATTTCGTCTCGCTTCTGTTTCCGCAATGTCTCTCTCTAAGAAAAAAATGTAATTGAAAATCAACACCATGCGTTGCGTGCTTCGGTGCATCAACCATGCTGTGAAGTGTGCATGAGTTTCGTTCTTGAACACAGTGTTTGCATCATACAAATTCAACATGACTAAAAACTTAGAGGGTGTTGATGCTTTACTACAAATAAAAAAATGTGCGGAACCAGAGGTCCAGTTAAAAATGCAGGCACTGTGTGCTGTCTTTGTATCAGTGGCAGGCAAAACATAAGGAAGCAAGGGATTATTTTAAAACACATGTGTCGACATCTGTTATACTTTTTCATTTGGAATTTCGTGTCCCCTCATTCAAAAGCAGAATGATTTTTTTATCCTTTGTTCCACTTCACTTGAGCAAATCTGTGGGTAGAGGGACCTTAGTCAGGCAGAGGTAATCCGCCTTTAGTCTTTTCAACCTAGGCAATCTTTGTTTTTGTGTGAATAAACATTGAATGAATGAATGATTGAATGAATACCGACGACATGTTGAAGCGTGTTCTTCAACAAACCTGACTCATCGCATCGGAGTGTAAACTGATTGACGTCATCCTGCCAAATAACTAGCTCTGCAGAAAGTTCGCTTGCGTTGACCATTTCCAAAAATTTGAAAACTTGAAAACACAATATTCGCAGTTTTGCGGACTTAAACGTAAAGTACTGCCCTTAAAAGGCCCTGAGCCACAACGAATCTCAAGGCAAGGCATCGGTTTCTTTGTCGCCTTCCTTGCTCTTCCAGCAGGCGCTATTTCATCCTCGCTACTTATGTCTTCATAAAACGCGCGGAATATTGACACTATGCATTGAGCACTTTGCAACTAAACAGGCTGCTATATCCGAGTCACAAACACGGAAAACGAACAAAAAAGCAACAACTGAACATAAATTTGCTAAGGCACGATGCCGGGCTAGTTGTAATGGGGTTCATTTATATGGTTATGGCGCACCACGACAAGGACACAAAAAGAAGGAGACACACATATCGAAGGAGGCATACACATATCGCTGTGTGTGCGTGTGCCTCTTTTTGTGTCCTTGTCATGGTGCGTTATACCCATATAAGTGATGAATGGAACAAAACTTAGTTTATCACACACTATAGTCATGATAAACAAGGTATAATAGCAAGTGACTGCATAACAACAGAGAAAATTGGGCACAATCCACAACAGATATCTCCCGAATATCGACCGATCGAGAGCCTATTTCATCTTGACGTCACGTGAACATACTGGCATCAGAAATTGCACCGCCATGACGGGAAACACCATGACGCACTCGTTCTTCGTTTTTTTTTCAGAGGTTTTTCGTGGGTTTTCTTGAGCAACAGCTTTAGTTCTAGATACATGTCACGCCACCGCAAAATAATTCTCTAGATACGATAAAGCGCGTCATTTGCCATAAAATGGCAAGCACGCATGCACGTTTGGTCGTGCGTGCTAGCAATTTATATTTATCCTGGCCTTGAACATAATTGATTGATTGATTTGTGAAGTTTAACGTCCCAAAACCACCATATGATTATGAGAGACGCCGTAGTGGAGGGCTCCGGAAATTTTGACCTCCTGGGGTTCTTTAAGGTGCACCCAAATCTGAGCACACGGGCCTCGACATTTCCGCCTCCATCTGAAATGCAGCCGCCACAGCCGGGATTTGAACCCGCGACCTGCGGGTCAGCAGCCGAGTATCTTAGCCACTAGACCACCGCAGCGGGGCCGCCTTGAACATAAGCTCGGTTTGGACACATGCGCGTCCATTGCGGCTGCAGCGTAGAATGAACAGCTCAAATACGTAATTTATACCAGTGCCTTCACGAAAAATAAGCTTCATTTCATAAGGGTTTTCCCCCCCCAACGTGAAATGTCTTCGAACACAAAAATTCGGTGGTAACAGCATCAACACGCCATGTACTGATGGCGTGGTCGATTAGGTGGCTGCAGTGGTTCTAACCTTTTGGCTTTCAAGTATAAACACGATATTTTTTTCCTGAAAGTTTAAAGGTGTCCCATAACGTTCAACTTCTCTCAACAGCAGGTTTTTTCACACGTGGCGTCACTGGAGCGAACGTTTTGACATGTCTTCTTCAAGGCAGAAGAGCGCTATTACCTTTCTGATCATGCATACTAGCTATCCCGGTCTGCAACCCCTCTCAGTTGAGTTTTCTTTGTAGAGTTCTCATTAACGTAGCCACTTACGTCGCATGCTTAATAGCACAATCAGCGATTCTCGGTTCTAGCGATAATCCGCCCTTTTCATTTTGCCGTGCTACCCTCTGCCGTCTCGGCGGGGCGGCGGAACTTCGCGAGGTGATCCGGGACAACCGGGTTCGCCGGAACAGAGGCCTCCGAGATCAAAAAGCGCGCGGTGACATAGAGTAGTTGTTATTGAATTTGCCGCCAAAAGAATGACGCATGCGCTGTCGCACCGCGAAGAAAAAAAAAGGCAGATACAACTGGCGCCAAAAGTTTCCCCGCTGCCCACTTCACTCACTTTGCAGCCACTCAATCGGTTTTTTTTGTGTTTGTTGGGAACTTTGGTTGTGAACGTAGTTATGCGTCACCACCTCAATCCGCTAGTCCCGTACTTAGTTAACAATAAGCCGGCACGTGTGGTCAAACTTTGTTCTTTCGTCTGACGATGTCAACAGCGGGCGATGAAGACTCCACACAGACCACGGTGAAGCCGTTCGATAGTGTATATCACCCACAACGTAGAACCCGAACACGTGAGATAGTGGAATTTTACCACATCCGAAAGAGGGGACAAGACTGTGTTAGCCAAGCTATGATTGTGCTGCATGATAAAGAGTATACGCGTATCTCGACACCTAGTACTTGTAAAATATAACAAATGATACACAATATGTACAATTTTTGTAATCCTGACAAGAGTGGTTTCTGTTGCACGCTGTTCTGATGCACATGCCCGAAAGAACATGTATCCGCTTTAAATACATTTTCTGATTAATAAACCTTCAGTTGCGAGAACAAGCGCTCTCCTTGTCAGCCTCTTCTGTCCGTCCGTTTTTTAGTGCGCTTCCGCAAAATTTTCAATTATGAACGTGCACCGGGTCCAAGATATTCAGCTCTTGTTGATACTGCAGGGTAGCCCAGTTAATGCACTCAGCAGTGGAGCGATCACTGTATAGGTGGCGCAAAAGTTCGAGCCCTTACCATTTGCTACGCATTCGTCAGCTGCAGACGACCGCCGGCCCAACGAACAGACGACGCAAGCAGTGCATAAAGACAAGTTCTAGTTTATTCATTCGGTGACGCGTTTATGAGCCCCACGCAGCCAATCAGAGGTTGACAAGAAAGAAAAAAGAAAACGAGATAGCACAACAAGCGGAGACATATTATCTAAAGGCCCCAAGGTAGAATGCTTCAAGCATCGCAAGCGTTACGCATGGTGAATTCTTTACTTTGCTAGGAGGAGATAGCACGAAATTTGTATGCCATTTCAACAGCGTATCTGTTTGAGCCGACTGTCAGTCCGTGCAGAGCGAACGTAAAATTATCATCATCATTTAGCGGTACGGGCTCGCTTCGTCCTTTTCATCTTCCTCTTTTCTTTACTGCGTCACTCCCAGAACGCCTGCAGTGATTTGCCCGGTGTGGGACGCAGGAACTCTGATGGGCGAGAGAACAGATACACAAAAAAGAAAGCAAGAAAACATAAAGAAATATATACCAAAAAAATTGCCCGCAGCTTCCCTCGGGGGAACACTGAGGAGGATGCGGAGCATATAATTGGTTAACGGGGTGTTAAAGTGCAACTTACTTGGGTCGATGGCTAAATTGGTTAACGTGGTTGTGAAATGGGGTGTTAAATTGCGACTTACTTGGGTCGATGGCTAAATTGGTTAACGTGGTTGTAGGAGGGGGTGTTAAATGAGTGAACACGTACACACGTATGCGAAAGGACGGCGCTGGTCGAAGGGACGTCGATCATTGTGTTTGTGGATTCGTTGGAATTCATTTCACCGCGACCTTGGACGTCGACGCGTCGTACAAACCAACCGACGAGCGGCAACTGAGCGAGCGAGCGCCGACCTTGAGTATATATACAGCGCGACGGCGCATGCACTGTCAGCTGTTGAATGTTCTCGAAGGAGAAGCGCGCGCGCGGCACAGATGGCGACGGCGCATGCGCTGTCAGCTGTCGAATGTTCTCGAAGGAGAAGCGCGCGCGGCACAGATGGTGGGCGACGGCGCGACGGCGCATGCGCGCGCGTCAGCTGTCGATTGTTCGAGAAGCGGTGCGGACGGCGCGGACGGCGCACTACAAGGCGCGAGTATAAGATGCTTCCGCATCTAAAAAAAAAGACGCCGGGCCCGCGTGGAAGGGGCAGCACAGTCACAGCGAAAGCTTGAAGACCCGCCTTTCAGAGTCATTTATAAACACTCAATGGGTAACTGCTACAGGCACACTTGCTGGGTACACACTACGCCATAAATAATCCAGATTTTTGCGTAGTAAGCCAGCATTAATTAACAGTTAATAGGTGATCAAGAGCAAGTTTCGAGGAGTAACTGGCGCTACGCATTAGCACAGACCTTTCCTTATATACATTTAATTAAAAAAAAGAACAAGGTTTCTAAAGGGGCTTCAGCATTGGACGACCCACTCGTTACGAAATTCACATTGTGTGATGCCTAGTTATTCCTTTGATGTTCTAAAACGGTTTATTACTCATATTAGCGCAATTTCCTTCCCTACACAAGCCTGCCTAAGGCAAGTTAGCAAGGCTGTTCCAAGTACCACCATGGCTCAGGGGTAGCATACTGGGCTGGCACGCAGGGTATCCGGGTAAGAATCTCCCTGTATCCTTGGTGTTTTTATTTACTGAGTTTTTTTTCTTTTCTTATTACAATTCTATTACAGCTCTCGCTGTAATAGAAATGCACAGTGACAAGAAAATGGTATAAATAAAACAGAGAAAAGAGAAAAAAAAAGGAGTGGAAGATAAGAGAGAGAAAAGTAAAGAGTAGGCACGGTTCCCAGCTCTTCACTTCCTTGAGACTTGTCACAACCAGCGCAAAGCTGCCTTAATTTTTTTTCCTGATACGGCTTTTCTTGGCGATGGTGGGCTCACACATTACGTGCTGTAATGCTCTCTCACTAAACACCAATCACGAAATGCGTTTCAGTCAAAGGCGTTTCCACAGGCTGGTGCATCACAAGAAGCGCAGTTGCGTTCACGCAGCGTTCGGAAGTATGCCATGTCCTGTTGATGAGGCACACATCTCCCTTCCAACAAAGAACAACTGGCTAATTTGTTCACTGCACGGACGTATTCTTGATTGATTGATATCTGGGGTTTAACGTCCCAAAACCACTCTATGATTATGAGAGACGCCGTAGTGGAGGGCTCCGGAAATTAGACCACCTGGGGTTCTTTAACGTGCACCCAAATCTGAGCACACGGGCCTACAACATTTCCGCCTCCATCGGAAATGCAGCCGCCACAACCGGGATTCGAACCCGCGCCCTGCGGGTCAGCAGCCGAGTACCTTAGCCACTAGACCACCGCAGCGGGGCGGACCTATTCTTCAGTATACTTTCAGATGTACTGTGACTGCATAAATTGTCATATTATTGTTATTGAGATGTCGCTTTTCCTATAAGCTCGAGGGTTTGGAGCCTTCCATGCACGTATCCATGTCTTTAGTGCAAGCAGGTTGTTGACTACACAAAGTTATTAACTTTCTTTTTACTCAGGGTGGAGTGCGGCGAGCATGATTAACTACCGCGGTACTATCGTGAGCAATATGAGCTCGATCACGCGAGCTCGTGGCAAATATATATCCTCAAAACCAAGATAACCACGATACGTGGATGGCGCTGCCGAAACCACGGGAGAAAGGAGAAGCGCTGTTCCACTGTTTGTAGGCAATCCGTCTTCGCTAGTGTTGCGGTGAAACGGCTGATGATTGCGTGAAATCTGCCGCTAGCGACAATAACACGAAGAAAAAATGCACGTAAGACAAAGTGAGTGAAAGACGGGTGTCAAAATGCGCAGCCAACATCACCTACATATAATACAGGAATGGCATCATGGCAGCCTACGTCACAGCCGATAGCTCAGCAGCTACATAGCCTGGTAGGTCACTGGGTGTGGCTGCACGCGTTATGTGAGTTCATGTTATATCACCGCTGGCAGCCACTAACGCTCTATATGCCGCCTTTTGCAGCAACAATACCAAGGCGGGAGTGCCAACAGATACGGAAAACACGCAGCCTTTTCCACTTTCCTTCCGAGGACGGGCACTGCGAATCAGTCGATGTAGGGTGCGAGGCTATTCGCGGCGCTCTCGCCTCTTCGAATGATAGTGCACTGAAATACTGTCACGTGTCTCAAAGGTCATCAACTAGGAAGAACTTAGCTGGCGGAGAGGCGCACAGAAAAACGGGTAAAGGCTGCTGCACACCGGCGACTAGCAGCAGTCGCGCCACCATTTGCGACTGGCGACCAAAAAGCGACAGATGTTCACACCGGCAGAGGCTGCATGCGAGCGACCAGAAGTCGCAATACCAGAGAGTCACGTCCGGATCTCGTTATCAGCGAGAACTCTGGAGACCGGTGCCAATCAGCTGACCGCCGCCAGCTGAGTGAGCGGAGAGCAAACGGAGCGCGCCGCGTTTCTTGTTTTTATCCGTTCTCACCATGGAGTGCAATGAAAAAACAAACAACAAAAATTGAGCATCGCTGATTGGTTCCAGCAGCTTTGCGACCGCAGTCGCGCGACTGAAAAATCGGTCAGGAAGCGACTAGCCAAAGCAGTCGCTTTGCGACCGTTTACGACCGTTCGCGACTATTTGCGACCAGTCGCAAATGGTCGCGCGACCACTGCTAGTCGCCGGTGTGCACCATCCTTAAGATGGTTGTCTGAAATCAAAACAACAGCCAGCAAGAGTGCGCACTACCCCAGAACATCTTATTCCATTCTAGCAGGCACCCATGACTCGCGCTCGACGCACCAAATGGGCAAGTGGCAATAAATTGTCCTCAACTTTCCTAACCGACGCATTTCTTATATTACTACTAATCCACGGGTATCTACAAACAAGCTGAAGAGCGTGACCTCAGCCAACCATTTCAACAGGTGCGATCTCCTACAGTGTCGTTTGACCGATTAAATAGTAGTCTTAGAAAGGCATTCTGTGAGCGGTTGATCTTCACAAAGTCATTCATGCACTGGAAAAAAAATATTTCTTAACCGTGAGGGCTAGAGCTGACACGTTCGTTTTATGATATTCATCTGGAGCGAATGCGTGCGCGTCAGTTAAGAAGAAGCGAGCAAGATAAAGAGAGATCGCGAAAGACCATGACAACGTACAGCGGTATGTTTGCAGAGGGTCAAGTCCATGCTGGCGTGACCATTCGACAAGTTTCAGGTAACAAGGATGAGGCGAAGGAAATGGGCGTATGCTGCAGCTCAATTACCGCTTCGAGGCATCTCGACCGTCAGACCAGTTCAAGGATTTCTGTTCGTCATAGCCACTTGTCTTCGGCAATCTTAGGTGGCTTTCCTGACAACGCACCCACTTGCACAATACACTGGTGTCTCCTTTTTTGTTTTACCGAAACGTGGAAATGCATGAACTGCCCTAAGAACATAAACACAAAAGCAGAAAGGGGCATGTTAGATAGGACTGCTCGCAGGGCCACACGTGGAGGGGTGCCACTGTCTTTCTTGCTTGTGGCTCTGTTCTGCTGGATTTGGGCTTTCGCAGATAAACAATAAACTGCACCAACCTGGAAAGATGTGCGCTGAAACTTGTTGTCAATCGGCTTTACGTCATGCGTCGATTTATTCTTTAAAATCAAGAAGAAAAACGTTGTATTGCCTCAAATGTGCAAGACGCACGTGTAAAATGTGTCTGCGTAATAATAATATCGGAGTTTTCATGTCCCACAACCACGATATGATTACGAGAGACGCCGTCGTGGAGAGCTCCAGAAATTTCGACCATCTGGTGTTGCTATATAAACGTGCGCTGACATTGTACAGTGCACGGGACTCAACCATTTTGCCTTCATCAAAATGCGACTGCAACGGCTGGGCCTGTTTTTGAACAAAATTTTAACAACTCCTTGGTTGCTTTAATTTTAGAGTACTTTTCCGGATGACATCGAAAGATGCTGACTAGCGAAATCAGCCTATTGTCGAGGTGAGTAATAGCGAGTGATCGTCCGCGCACAGCGTAGCGGAGACAGTTGCAGATGCTATACGGCAAAGCCTCCTCTGAAGCACAAGCGTCGCAAAGAACGTCGACGGCCATCCTTATACGAAACGAAAATGACTTCATGAAAATCGCTCTTGGCCACATTCGGTATAGCAGAGTGGCCTCTCTTCGGCGGAGTCCAGTTGGTATTGGAAACCGTAGCGTTCGGGTGGTGTTGCTGGTAGTTTTGGCTGCTCGCTGTATTGAGTATAAATATATTCGCATGTAACAACTATTGGTCTACATTTCTACCTTCTTTTGACAGACTAGTGCCATGCACGAAACATGCTTTCCCCGCTGACTTGCCACCAGGGGTTAGCAATGTGAAATGCGCTCGGTTGAGTGTTCTCTCTCAGAAAGTCACGCGAGCCCTCCTGTACTTGAAGGCAATAGAATTAGGTGCTCGCCTGTGATACACTGCAAAGCGTATGTGTTGTAAAATTTGTTTCTCTTTATAGCCCTCATTGAGATAGGTAACAGTGAACTTGAACTTTAAAAGACTACGTCTACTTAGGGCAGGTAATAACCGCGGAGCCGAACCACGAGATTGAAGTAACTAGAAGAATAAGAATAGGGTTGAGCACATTTGGCAAGCACTCTCAAATCATGACAGGTAAATTGCCACTATCCCACAAGAAGAAGGTATATAATAGCTGCATCTTGCTGGCACTTAGCTACGGAGCAGAAACCTGGAGACTTACAAAGAGGGTTCAGCTTAAATTGAGGACGACGCAGCGAGCAATGGAAAGAAAAATGGTTGGTGTAACCTTGAGAGACAAGAAGAGAGCAGAGTGGATTAGGGAACAAACGGGTTTAAGGATATAATAGTTGAAAACAAGAAGAGGAAATGGACATGGGCCGGAAATGTAGACAGGATAACCACTGGTCATTAAGGGTAACTAACTAGATTCCTAGAGAAGGCAAGCGGGTTAGGGGGAGACAGAAGGTTAGGTGAGCAGATGAGATTAAAAGGTTTGCGGGTATAAATTGGCAGCAGCAAGCACAGGACCGAGTTGACTGGCGGAGCATGGGAGAGGCCTTTGCCCTGCAGTGGACGTAGTCAGGCTGATGATGATAATGATGATGATGATAGCTCTCATTTACTCCCCTAATCCTCTCTTCATGTACAAAGTAGCAAACTGGACGTTGTGTAGTTACCCTCCCTACTTTTTGTATAATTTTTCTGTCTCTCTCTGTATAAACATTGAAGCATGTTGACCATGTGTACGTGCTAACGTGCATGGGTGAGGTGTGCACAAAGAAAGCAATACTTCCTGGTGCTCTTTTTTTTGAAGAACTTCCACTACATTTACTTGACCAGTTGCGTCTGCTCACTCAAAGACCAGCTCGTGACGCTCGTATAGCCCACCCTCACTTCGTAGCTGGGAGGCCACAACAGCCTGTAGCCCTTTCGCGGTGGTCTAACGGGCTCTAGAGAGAAGAACGCTCGGCCAGCCCCTCATATCGAGAGAGAACCAACATTGGGTAGAACCAGTTCGGACCATTTTTCTTGTCCCGGTCTCCTTCAGCCGAAAGCGTTCAAGAAAGCTCGAGCAACTCGACTCCGTGGCACTTGAGCAATGTCGTTCGGCCGTTCTCGTTACAGCGTTGGTTCAGTGTATAGAGCCACTGAAGTAAATGTGCGTGGACTAGTTTCGCGGTGACGGACGTTGGTGCAGCAATGACGACGCACTCGACCGTCGTCCGAGGTAAATAACAGTTATGCGGCTCGAATCGTACCCGTCAGCTAAAACCCACCGTAGCGAAATCGGTGGCGGTTTCTCCCTTCTCAAGAACGCGCTTGGCGAGAGCCCCGCTAGATTGCCTCAACCGCGTGTGGGGGGCGCTGCCATCAGTTCGTCGCTCCCCGTGTTATTTCATCTGCGCGGCAAATTACGAACGCTGCGCTATAAGCCGCGGCGAGCGTTGTTTCAAGCAGCAGTTTCGGTCTCCGTACCTCGGTTTCACTCTTCTCGTTTTGAATATTTTATTTCTCACGCGTACTTTATTTGGAAGACGGAGCGCGGTGGAGAAATAGTCCCGCCAAGTCCGTGGGGCGGCTGCTCGGCGCTGTAGAAGACTGGGTTTCGTGGGAAACGAGCAGCGGCCATGCCCCTGAGCCCGAGGAGCTATTTGGCTCAGCCTTGAAATATGGCCCGGATTAAAGTGCGTATATCTGCTGGTGCTTCCGCTGCGATCCGGTATACAGGGCTCCACCCTTCTTTTGCTCTATACCTCTTTCTCATTCCGACTGGTACTTTTGGCGATTCCTTACTTTATTTTCTCGAACAAGGTAGAAGAGAAGAAAAAAAAAAGAAAACGTCCACCTCAACGCGCGTTGGTGTTATTGCTATTATTTCTTTCATATATTGCTCTAGCACTGGAATCGTAATGGGCTCCAAATCTCACTGAGCTCTTGAGACCCCACAGCTGCAAAAGTACTGAAGGCACCAGAAGCGCCGCGGTGTAGGACGTAGGATATGAGAAAAATGTGGTTTCGGAGAGCAATTGCGTCCTGGTGTTTCTTGAGAAACTTTTAAATTTTACTAATCGTTTTCTCTTATGAATATGTGCGGCGAGATTCCCTCCCTCCCTCTCTCTCCATCCTCACTCACTCACTCTACTCTTGCTCTACACGCCACGTTTCCCCCGTTTTCATCCATCCTTATGGGGTAAAATAATTAAGCGCAAGATTGGCTCATTCGCAAACAAACACACATTCAGGCAACCAAAACACGTACAGATTTGTACGTGTTTTACGTGCGTCAATGTGTAGATGCCTGCATGTATTACTGAGCCAATCTTGCGCTCGATTAATTTTTTACCAATGTGAACGACCTACCAGCTGAACAACAAGTTCTTTCTTCCATCCCTATTTCAATGATTCCGCAAGCGCATTTTGCCTCTTCATCGACGAAGCTGTTCTGTAGACAAAGAACGACAAAAGAATGAGAAAGCTGAAAGAAAAGAAAAAAAACGAGGTTCTTAAGCTCCAATTTGAACAAATCTCAGCACCAACGCCTCAATCTTACCGTTCGCGACATCGGCCGCTGTGCTCGGCCAGCAACGGCTCTCACCCAAGAAAGTTTACGGTGAAACGAAGACTACACTTGTATTTTGAAACCACCTACTCCTCTATGGTTACCACGAAACCCACGCCACGCCCCCCCCCCCCTTTTTTTTTTTCGTCAGGATGGTTCTTCTATCACGGCTCGTTGAGCACTCAATGTTTCTGCGGACACCTTCTCCCCAGCAGCGTTCGCTTCTCCTTCATTGCTTCTTCTTATCGCTAAAGCCTGCTTTAGCGTGCTTCACTTTTTTCGGATCCTAAAAGTTGCAGCAGTTGCGCACTCACTGAATCTCTGCAAACGAGTAAACACAAGAAAACGCTGGCCACGTGGAAACGCACTAAAGGTAATCGAGTCTACACAGAGACCACAGGATCTTGTTTCAACTCTGGACAGAGCTTGTATAGAACATATACTTGAGCCCTTCTCATTCGTTCTATATTTATTTCTCCTGGTTCCCTGTCAGCGATCGCGTAAAATGAACCAGGCCGCTCTGTTGAATTCGCCCTTTCAACGGAGCTCGGTAAGTTGAGAAGCGGAGTCGCTGTGGTCAAATAAGCGGTCATGGCTCAAATCACCGGGTAGAGGCCACAACGTCGCAACAAGTGATCCATCGGTCGTGTGCTTTTAGATCCACCAGCATATCACTATCACGCCCTGTAAAGTTGGAGATGCGTGTGTCTGTGAGCTAGCTCAGCATCGCAGAGGCTCATTCGCTAACTGCCCGAGAGATAGTGCAAGGGCCATCTGCGCAGCCTTGCGAGCCTCGTCTTGAGGGCGATCTGCAAAGTAACGAGTACAAACTGGAGAAATGCGACGAACACTGATAACTTTGTCTAAGATGCATGTTCCTACCGCTCTTTTCACGTTCAAGCGAGTACCTGCGCGAATGTCTGCAGTTGCTTAATGGAAGACCAGCAAGGTCGGAAAGCTGCATCTATTATGGTCAGGTACGGTGATCCTGCTGTGTGTTCTTGTGCGCATGCCAGCAAACACAACGTGAGGCCGTTTGAAAGTTACTGCGAGTCGAGGACGCCTAGAACCGCATGCTCTAAAAGGACGACTCGAACATACACTACCCGGCGTGGCTTCATACTCTCAAACTGCCACTTTTATATCGCGCAAAGCTTCTCTTAATGCAAAGCTAGTCACCTGCAGGGATTACTCGAAAAATTACAGTGCGCTTCCATTTTCGCAAGTGTTCCTACATACAAGTAAACCTATGCAGTCCATGGTTCCAACCAAAACAAGGAACTGAAATCGTTTAGCATAACCCTTGGTAGAAAACGCCTCTGTGGTCCCATTTTTAAACGGTGCGTACTCATGCCTCTTTTTTACTACGTCCATTAGCGTTGGCTTTTCATCCCTATGTTTGCGCTGCCGCCGCTTACGAATTCTGCTTAGCTTTTGTCACCACGTGGGACGCAATTACACGAAACGAACACTCCATGGCTTCGTATATGCACTACTGCGCTTAGGCGGAGCCGAGGTCTTTCCGGAAAGGCTTTTATTTTTCGCGCCAGAGGATAGCCAGATGCATATTACAGACTATTCATGATCACGCGAGGGCCCCGTACATTAGTTACTTTGTGCTGTTTAGTCCCTAGAAAGAGTAAATTTAAGGAGGCCGTGTTCGCGCTAGATCTCCGAAACAAGCCTGGCGTTAGAGAAAGAGGACTGGACTGATATATTAGAGCGACTCCCCACTAAATGTTTTATTTTATTCTAATCCCTGTGTCGCCATTCAGTCGTTTTACTTGCGGGCTGTCTTCGTTGTTAACAGCACGGCTCATGCCACTTCCTCGCGACATGCGTTGTAGAGAGAGAGAGAGAGAGATAAAGATGCGAGGAAAGGCAGGGAGGTTAACCAGACGCACATCCGGTTTGCTACCCAGCACTGGAGAAGGGATGAAGGGGAGAAAAGAGGTTGCAGAGGGATGACATGCGTTGTAAGATGCTTAAGAACACCGGAGGTGCACATATGCTTGCAGAAACTCGCACAGCGTGTGTGTTTGTTCTCTATCACACTTTTATAACGCCTCAGCAAATCGCGGCGAGTCTCCTGAATTTCGTTACAGCCGGTCAACTTGTCACGGGTATCGCGGTGCTATTTTCAGTTTGGCGACGAGCAATGAGAGGACTGCCGGGTCTTGCGTTTCATTTTCTTGCATGAGTACGCACTCAGTTTTGATCATCTGAGGTGCTTCAAGGTGCACTTAAATCTAAGCCCACTGATTATTTTACAAGAGTGGTGATGTGGGCTTGTTGGTGAATCATTTGAAAGAAGTTTATGTAGCGCGAGGCGAAAAAAAAACGAACACAGGAAAGAATAGACTGAGAGGACAGAGCGCTCTGTCCTCTCAGTCTATTCTTTCCTGTGTTCGTTTTTTCGCCTCGCGCTATATAAACTTCTTTCAAAAGATTCTTTTACGCTTAGGCTTCATCAAATTGCAATCTCAAGGCCAAATACTAATGCTCTCTCTCCTTCATTTTCTCTCTCCTTTTCTCTTATTTGTTCATATATTTGGATAGAGGTGCAAACCGTCTTATCCAGCCCCCAGAAATCTCTTGCTTCATATTTCTCAATTATTCGACTGTAGAGAATGAAATAGTTTTCCATGGCTCACGGAAACGGTCGGATATTCAGAGAGCTGCTCACACTGTCGAAATTCACAAAGGCAAAATTTGCCCCTCCCCCCCCCCCCAAAAAAAAAATGAGTTTCATCGCGTAGATACTCCCGCACACACGGATTCTAAGCTTCGATGTCCGTCACACTTGCGTGCCAAGCTGCGACGTCCGTCAGTAATCCCGATCTGTCTCCTTCTCGAGAGCGATGCAGGAGTAGAAGGGGACCACATGACCACTTTCAAAGCCATCACTTAACACTACAGATTAAACGAACACAAAATATCCCCCACCAAGCGCCAAATTTATCAAGAAAGAGGAGCTTCTCTGGAGAGAACTGCAGACACAAACGTACGCGGAAACAGTGATCCTTCGCCTCTGCTACCCAGACGTTTATACATGCGACGAACGTAAAAAGTGTAAAGCCAGAACAACGCTGCAGCAAATGCTATGGGAGTGTACCGGTAGCGATGAGCACGAGTACCATACAAACCGAGTAAACAGGGCAGTCTCCAACAGCGGGATGTGATGGCAGGTGGCCTTATAAGCACGACCTTGCCGATCAACTGGGGGGCTATCCGGCTCACCGAGGCAGCCGCCCATGCCCAAGGACTCGAGACCATCACCCAGGTTATGGTGCTGGTAGCTCCGCCCCACTCAGTACGACCGGACATATTAAATAAAGTTTTTACAAACTCATTGTCGCTGTGTTTATGAATACAACACACTACTTTTGTGCAATCCTCCTAAGGTTAGAATGATGTTGAGGGTGAAGAAGTAAGGTAACAGCTTTTTGATAAAGACTGCGCTGATGATGACCACTAAATAATAAATAGGTATCATTGGATAACTAGCTGGACGAATTTCTCGATACTGGGTTGTGCGATGCCGTGTTGATGGAAGGATGAATTCCAAACTAGAAATAACAAGAATTTATCCAACTAGCAGAAGTATTGGTTTGAGCATTCTGACGCCATGCTCGTCTGTGTAGCGGAGCACTGCAGTTATTTTGCCTGGTTTTGCAGCCTCCAATGGTGATGTAATCCTTCAGTAACTTTTCAGTTGCACTGTCGCTTATCAAAGACATTCAGCAGCGTGCAGCCATATCACGCCAGGTTAGATGGTGACAAGGCGGAGGCTGCGCACATTGCGTAGAGAGTGTCATGTCACCACAGGGTTATCCCAGAGGCATGGCTAATAATACAACTTGAAAAAGAAGTTATACTACCCAGTTATGCGAATTAGATAGTTCGCCTCATATAATGTGCACGAATGAGAATACTGATGCTAACAGAATATGTACCTTAGACCCTACTCTCAGTCTTCGAATTTCCCTGGAATTACGCTGACAAGACGCTACTATGCTGTGCAGATTATGGTTGGGCGTCGTATTTACCGATGCGTATGCGTTCCGCACAGGAATGGCTGACACTACGGCATGCGACCATTGCAGCAGTGACGAAACAACTTGGCACATTCTGTGTGAAAGCCAACAATACTACTCGCAGAGACAGTCACTCTGCAATGTATTAGACGAACTGGACAACCAGACTCTTTCGGAAGAAAGAATCCTGCGCTATCGACAGGACTTTATGTCGCAGAAGAAGGCTGTGAAGGCGCTCATGCGCTTCTTGCGTTCAACCGGCCCGTCCAAACGTCTGTGATCAGAACTCCCTGAATTTGTGCGCATGTGAATTTAAAAAATTTATTTTTTATCTCTTTATATCTGTCATCTTTCCGACCCTTTTTCCCCACCCCAGTGCAAGGTAGCAAACCAGTTCTTATAGGTTATCCTCCAGTGTCTACATCTTATTTATTTATCTCTCTTGAAGCTTTCTTTTTCTGGAACCCATAACTGGTTCCAGAGATAAAAAAAAACCTGGTTGATCCCTTCCTCATAAGAATCAGTAAAACACGAAATTAAGATGTTTCCTTACCGAAGTAGTTTAAGGTTTACTGTATATATAGAATAGCTTGCGCAATGTCTATTGGGGTTTGACAGCTATGCACCGGTTAACGGGGATGCGTGTCCGTTGACGCTTGGTAATACATCTACACCCCGGCGACTTAATAACGTCGATCAGTTTTCGAATAGCGTACCGCAAGTATTTGCGTTGCGATAGCTGCCATTGCCCATGCGTAATAACGCGAACCACCGTTAATGTTTGCGGTCCACCCGCAAAAATTTAAAATAGCGCGCGGCCTCCTAGGCCCGCAAAGCCCCTTTGAGGTGAACGAGCGTGCTGTGAGCGTGCGTCAGCGTTTGCGCGGCCAAAGGTTATTCGAAAATTCATATGGCGCCCACGCACAAACGCTACGCCCGCAACGATCATTACCACTTTTCGAAAACTCTCAGATTATTAGACAAACTCATGTGCTAATGGATGTTTATGCTATCCGTAGTAGTTAAGGGTGAGAGCGGAACCATGCAGAGAAAGTGATGTGACAGCCACAAGAGCGTTCCTGATTGGACGTCGAACTTGGGCTATGGTCGCCTATTCGCGGCATGCTGAACACCACTGCCCGTTCAGAGGGAAGCCGTACGCAACACGCATCGTGCCATCCCTTTTGGATGGTTGTTTTCCATTGCAGGCCGCTCCCGTACGGCTCTTGTGGACGCGCAACTAAATCTGTCTATTATTTGCCGGGCGAACGTACGCGGAGAACGCGGAGTATTCAACGGGAGTCGTAGAGCTACTTTTTGGAAGGATGCTATGAGCGACACCAACGCTTGAAGTACGGTCGTCACCTGGGGGTGCGCTAAGGCGTTGGCAAAATTGCAATTCTATTGGGAACGTACCGAATGGGACGGACGCTTATCAACGACACGATGAAGGCACTAATCGCGGATGTCGCGGTTATGATGCATTACTGAGTTTCACCAAGAACACTGAGTGAACAGTGGTAGATATGAAAGGAGTATTTCAAACGCTCACATAGCATGCGGACTTAGCGCAGTGAATAGCGTGTTCGGCACCTGTTGCTGCGGACGGACAGGCGATGGGCTCGATTCCCGTTGACGGCACGTTTTTTTTTTCCTTTGTCTTCTGATCTTGCGTATTTTTGACGTCATTTTTGTGAAGTAAATGCGTCACTGAAACCTTGGTGGACCTCAGCACACAAAAAAGGCGCATCAGCGAGTTCCAAGTGTTCAATCAAGTGTTCCCATTCCGGCCATACAAATGGAAGCTAAATTTACCAGAGAGTTTTAGAATTGGGGGCCCAAGACACTGCGTCCCCAAGCTGCGTTGCATAGTTTCTTCTTGTATTCAGAGGATCAGCAGAGTTTGCAAATTGGGTCAAAAGTGGGCAGCGTTGGGTCAAACGCGCGGGGCACCACGCGGGGCCAAACTAAAATTATGCGAGACGCGAACCATACAGCTCCAAGTCTCGTGCTGCGTCTGCTTCATCTCGCTGGCGACCCAAGAGGCCTTGGGGGCCCACGCTAGTTTTCAATTTCGGGACCTTGGGTCAGCACGAACGCAAGAGCCCAAGATTCACTTGGGTTTCGCGCAGGTGCCTTGGCGGGGCCCAAATTTTCTAAGTCACGGACTTTCATACTCTCTACGGATATTGCCACAAACTTTGCGGACGCATGCAAGTTAAATGGCTACAATATTTCATCAAAGCGTTAGACGACCATGAAGAGAGCCTTAACAATACACGGCCTTTAAAACTTTCTCTACGTCTATTTTAAAGATCCACAACCATGTAATGTATGTGGCATGTATTTTGAAGGAGCTAAGTTACCCGTGGCAAAGAATATCACGAAAAAACCACAACAAAAGAAGACAGGCTCAGGTCTTGCGGAACGCACTAAAGCACATACCTGTAGTTAGATATTTGCGTTGTTCCACGACTTCAGCTAGCTCAGTATAGGAACCAAAGTGAACAATACAGGATAAAAGACTTCCCTAACGTCTTTTCGTCCCTTACGCTCGAGTGTAAATACTTAAAAAGGTGGACGTGTCACGCTTTCCGTTCTTCTGCCAAGCTACTCTCATCCGACCTAGAGAGCCGCATAAGAGGCAACGAACGTAAAAATCAAATAAAGATAAAGGAGAAGATCATCAAAAAGAAGAGCAGAGGGACAGCGTAGAGGAACTAAGTAGCCGCGAAATTCGGTAGTTTAGTTTGAATGCTCTCAGTCGACGCATTCGAAAGCGAAAGTTTCTTCCATCAGGAACAGGTATAAGTAAAGATGCCGAGGACAATCGGCGCCCGCAGTTTCTAATCAGTCAGATAGAACGATAGAAAACAAACAAAACGTGATTGATGCATCGGGAAGACAGCCACCTTGCTGCAAGCGTGGACACTTGGCTAGCTCGCTTGCCTTCTGAGCTCATCCGAGAGTCCACGAAAGGAACTCGCGTCTCACTCGCTTTAGTTTTGGACACTTCGGCTGGCTACAGCAGTAGCGGCAGCATTCGAAGTCGGCTTCAAGACAGCGCGCAGATTCGCTGCGCGGTGGCCTAATTGCTTAATTAGGCGACGAACGGCGGAAAGTCACTTGCGCTTTCAGACGCTGCCGGCAGCTGCTTGCAGCCTCAATCTTCTTGCTGTTGTGTTTCGGTCAAAGCCTCACCAAGCGGCTCAGTCAGTCACGTGACGCTCGTTTAGTCGACCGCGAAGGGGCTTCCTTGCCTGTTCACCCAAGAACCACCACAGGGCGCTTGCTAACATACAAATAAATAAAACGAAACGTCTAATTTCACGACACTCGCTTTGAAGTGTAGAGGGCTGATCTCCTTAGGCCTAACTCGATAAAACCACTCAAATGTATAAGAGGATGCCGTTTGGTAACTTCATGTATGTATGTATGTATGTATGTATGTATGTATGTATGTATGTATGTATGTATGTATGTATGTATGTATGTATGTATGTATGTATGTATGTATGTATGTATGTATGTATGTATGTATGTATGTATGTATGTATGTATGTATGTATGTATGTATGTATGTATGTATGTATGCATGTATGTATGTATGTATGTACAATGATGTACAACATTGATTGATGAATATGTATGAATGCTGTATGAATATGAATGATTGATGAATATGTATGTATGGAAGTATGTATGCGATGTTGATCGAAAAAGCTTACGATGGTTCCAAGACGAGCACATGCTCAACATGTTACGCTTGTAGCGTTACGCAGATTAATGCTCCAAAACCCTGAGAGAATTTGGGGATTATAGAATGATCTTGACCCTACGGAACTCTTTAACACGGTGATGTACGTAAATACACGAGTTTCTTTTTTTGAAATATCATCCCGGTATAAATAAAGCCGTTCTGCTGAGAATCGAATTCGCGTCTTTCTATTTAGCAGCTCAATGCCTTAGCCGCTAAGATTCGGAGTTGTAATAATAGCTACAGGGCTCTTAACATTACAGCTTTCTATCAAAGCTTAACATGTAGATCATGCAGGAGATGTGCTTAGAGAAGAGTGAAAAGTTAATATGTTGCTCAGAGATGCAGTTCCTTCTGTAATGAAGTTTATTTTATTAGTTCTGTAAATAACGTTCATTTTTGTAAAAAGAGGTCTATTTTCTCGTCTCCTCAAGAAACGCAAGTGGGTAATTTTACGAAGAATGGAGAGCTTACGTTCCTTTTGATAACAGAAGCACGGTCGTTGAAGTACGGAGGTGGTCGTGGGTGTCGAATTTTAATTACACGTGGGGATTTGTTTGACTAAGCGTTCGAAGCAAAAACACGGAAGTCCACAGCTCTGAAGGCTCTATTGGAGTGCACCTCTGAATGATTGAAGTGTACATAGCTACATTGAGAACGATTATTCAGGTAATCGCAAGAGGCGATGCAGTGTACACAAGGCCTCCCTAAATAGACATGGGATATAACAATCATTTTTTAAGTTTCCGGAGAAAAAATCTTCTTTCGTCAGACAGCGCGTCTTCTGGACCCAGTCCGTTTAAACAATACGGCGAGGATGAAGCTTTCATTGCAATCTAAGCCGTATAAAGACCAATTTCCAATGGGACCCACGCATTCCTAATTTAGATTAGTCTATTTATATATATGCGGGAGGCTCAGGAATATATGTGTGTGGAAACGTCAGCGAGTTGGTTGTAGTACACAACGATAGTATGTACATTGCAGATTTAGGAGAAAAAAGAAGATAGTGAAAGAGAGCATTACCCCTTCTGCCCATTTTTTGAGTCACTTCGACTCTGCTACTCAACGCTATAGGTTCGATGTGGGACTGCTCCCCAGTTATATCAGAATGGACCAGATCGCTCGTTACATTCATAACCAATAAACCACAGCGGTCAGCATCGGGGCATTGACGTCCATCTCTCTCGCCTCCTGCACCAGCAAACTCCTATAAATCGTGGTCTGCGAATGCCTTTCCGTCTACCTTGAGGCCAGAGAGACCTTTGTCGACAAAATGTTTGGCTTTCACCTACTTGTCGGCGCAGGACGGCTCCAGCTTCAGCACGAAATTATAGAACCAACCACATGCGCTATAACGAGAAAGCCTTGATCGCTCTCGATCTTCGAATGACGTTCGACGTCAGACACAATAGCATTCTCTCGAACTTCACTCCCACAAAGCGCGGACAGAAGATTTTCAACTACATTCGCGCCTTTCTATCTCATTGCACCGACTTCAACCGCCTCGCCTCTATTGGACACGGCCCGTACAGATTAGGCACACGTGGCACACCTCAAGGGGCAGTCACTTTACACCTGGGTGATTACACGTAAGAGCGAGCAAAGCACGGCTGGTCAACTTGTTAAATTTTTTTCAAGTTTTTATATATTGTTGCCTGAGTGGAAAAAGAGATCCACAAGTGATTTTGCCGAAAAACGAATACTTCGAAGCACAGTAAATCATTAATGACGAAGAGGTAGAGTATCACGCTTACATGCTCCGCTGTTCTTTCCGACTTGGGTGGTGAAGTACACAAAATAAACCAGCTATTAACCTCTCCCATCTCTTTCCATCACCTTCTGGCTCCACTGGATCGGCGCCGAAGGGGAAGAAGAACAGCATTGACTGGTCGCACAGGTGGTCGAAATGCTCGGCTTGTATATTGTAGCTGAATAAAAATATTTTACTACTACTACTATATTGTAGTTACATAGTTCAAATTTGTTGAGCTAAATGTATGCGTACCTGCTATTACGTTCAGTTATTTTTTTGTTTTTCTGGATAGTGCAGACATTTTTACGAGGAATCTGAAATTTGACCCATGAACCGTTTTTTCTCCTACTTTGCAGGCCTTTATTTCAAAACGGGCGTACGACAGAGCGGTGAAAATTCTGCATTATTTTTTCAGCATGCTTGTTTATAAAACTGCCAAAGCTTATATTAACACTTTTCAATAAAAAATTCAATCGCGCTAACTTTAAGAAAACAGCTTGCAAGAGAAAGTTCTGACTGCAATTAAAAACATTTTTGAGATTTCTCAAACTGGCTTGATCTCAACGCGATATCCGATTAGTACCCCCTGAAACCGGCACCAGAACTCTGCAGTAAAAAAAAAAAACTATGGGTAGAACTACTATTCATCTACATCAGCCGCATGCTAACGCGCACCATGGCTCTTCAGGTGCAACACTCAAATAGCTCTGTTGTTTTCAACGTAGACGCCTCTGGCCCCGTCTGCCCCGCCGTGGTGGTCTAGTGGCTAAGGTACTCGGCTGCTGATCCACAAGTTGCGGGATCGAATCCCGGCTGCGGCGGCTGCATGTCCGATGGAGGCGGAAATGTTGTAGGCCAGTGTGCTCAGATTTGGGTGCACGTTAAAGAACCCCAGGTGGTCGAAATTTCCGGAGCCCTCCACTACGGCGTCTCTCATAATCATATGGTGATTTTGGGACGTTAAACCCCACATATTAAATCAATCTGGCCCCGTCTCCTTAGACCACTTTTTTATTTATTGGTACCACTACCTCATATGACATAAGTTAAAATTACGCCATCTCCCTCTAGACGGAACTACGTATGGATGCAAAGCGGCGGGCGGATGGTGAACGGCACCCACGGAAGCTCGTCTACGTCGCCTTATAAGCAGGTGCACCAAGATTCAGAATTCCTACTTCACTAACGCTGCCGGGGGATCAACGCTGCCAGTGACTATGACTGTAGCACTGCTAAACAGCCGGTCCCTCAACGCGCACGCCAGAGACACCGAGATCCCGTGCTAACCAAAGAAGACGTGATCTGTCTCAAGGAAACCTGAAACGGCGCAAGACCACCAATCAGTGGCTGCGAAGAGATTGTGTGGACTGAGGAAGCGTCTCGTTGCCTTCACCACCGACTCAGGAGAGAGTGGGGGGAGGGGGATGAGCATGTGCAGTGGGTGTGTGGACGCCACACTACCGAGAAAGCGTTTCGCTGCCTTCACCACCGACTTGGGGGAGAGAGGAGGGGAGGGAGCGTCGGACCTAGACAGAGGGATGCGCATCCGCTGTGAGGTGAGAACGCAGTGGGAAAGAAGGACGGGCAAAGTCCCCGGCATAAGATCATAAGATGCTTAGTATCTAAAAGAAATCGGTGAATTTCTCTCTTTTTTTTTCACGGCCCCTGCGATTACAGAGGGACATGTTGATGGCCTCTCCTTTAGGGCCGACACTACAAGACAAGCCGACGTGATTGCCATTGTTTTAGTTGCCTCGCATCCAACCTCACGTATACCATTCCGACGGACTCGCGCTCAGCTCATTCTCGATATTTCCAGGGTTACATCAAGCAGCTCGCGACTCCTCTACTTCGGGCAGCCTCTCGGTAGAATAACCCTCACTCCGTTCTCACGGTACAGCCACCAGGCCACACGGGCTTGCCTGCCATCGAGTTGGCGAGAACGGTGCCCGCACTTCACTCCTCCGGCCGTGCACTTCCTAGTCTCGAGTGGGAATCTGTCAAAGGTAATTTGATGTGTTTTTACGAAAGTCTGGCCTATTACCAGGCTTCGCACAGCCTGTACAGGAACCTGGCATGTGGTCTGACAAAAGTGGATAGACGATTACTACGCCACCTCCAGACGAACGCCTCAGTCCGACGGTCGCCAGACACTTTTTGCTGGAAATCAACGGCACCCACTAGACCTGGGAGGTCTTCACTAGCATTTGTCTTGTCGGAGACTTATGCTCGAAAACCCCTCTCCATCTCTCATCTCGCTTCCCTATCTCAATTAGAGAAGATTAGGAGGAGTACCTGCTCCGCTGCTCTACCCAGGATGCGCAGCGCTCCTTGGTGTGCGTGTCCGGGCAGTGGTCAGTCAGTTCTATTGACGTCACGGTATGAGGTCTGACCGCTAAAGCATGCAGTAGTATCATGCAGCACCTCTTTGGCTAGTTTTCTGAAATACGAATATTTTCAACCACCATTACAGGAGGAGGAGGAGGAAGGGAAGAAATGAAAGGCAGGGAGGTCAACCAGACGCACGTCCGGTTTGCTACCCTGCACTGGGGGAAGGCGTGAGGGGATTAAAGGAGAAGAGAGAGAGAGAAGTGAAGGGCAACGTGTGTGTAGATGTGACCTTGTCCATTGCACGCTTATAAGCGGTCGCGTAGTCCGGTCGTCTTTAGAAAACTTAGCAATGCCCGCGTCGCTTTCCTGGCCAGCGACGCGTAGAGCCATGAGCCAAGTATCTTCTCTTCGGAAAAAGGTCTACTGTTTAGTGTCTCTAACGTTTCGCGTAGCAAGTTGCGTTCGCTCGCAAAACGTTCACATGAACACAGTAGATGTTCTATTGTCTCGTCAGTGTCGCACGATTCACATCGGGAGCTATCCGCCACTCCTATGCGAAAAGAGTACGCCTTTGTAAAAGCTACTCCTAACCACAGGCGGCACAGTAAAGTTGCATCCTGGCGGGAGAGGTCCGATAGAACTTTAAGCTTTCTCGATGGGTCCAATTTGTGTAGGCGGCGGTTCCTGACACTGGGGTCACTCAGCCAAGTTTCCGACACGGTGTTAGCGAACGAGTGAAGGCCTTTTGCAGCGTCGGTTCTCTACAATGGAATTGGGGTTGTCTGGGTGTCCGCGTGGGCGGATCGGGTAGCATTATCAGCAAGCTCATTACCGACAATACCACAATGTCCCGGTAACCACTGGAACACCAAGTCATGTCCTTTTGATAAAACTTCGTGAATCACTTCTCTTATTTCATTCACTAGTTGTTGATGCTCCCTCTTTCGTAAAGCTGATTGCAAGCTCTGAAGGGATGCCTTGGAGTCGAAGAACACAGCCCATTTTTGAGGTCGGGATTCCGCGATATAAAGTATAGCTGCACGTAAGGCGGCAAGCTCCGCTGCTGTGGATGTTGTCCTATGCGACAGTTTGAGCTTTATAGTGACCTGGTACGCCGGGATGATAACAGCACCTGTGGAGCTGTCAGCCGAGACGGATCCATCGGTGTAAATGTGGGTCCTCTGGCCGTATTTTCCCTTGAGTAGCGACAATGTCACCTGTCGTAGGACCACTGTTGAATGATGGCTCTTGTCCGTTATTCCCTGAATAGTGAGGCACACCTGTGGTTGTTGTAGGCACCACGGGGGTGACGCTGGTCTTGTTGCTGGAGTGAAGCCAAAAGGAAGGCATTCTCTATGGGCAGAAATAATCTTTGAAAACATCACGTGTGGTCTTTGAAGTGGCAACACTGCAACATGGTGACCAGGAACTCGGCAGAGGTGTCTTATGTGGGCTCTCAAATTGTCAGTGGTGATGTATGTTCGAATTGGATGCTCTCTTGCGATCATAATTGCCCCGTAGGTTGAGGTGCATCGCGGCAATCCTAAGCACACGCGTAGTGCTTGTCCTTGCAGACTTTCGAGAGTGCGGATGTTCGTCTTGCACGTACTTGCCAGTAACGGCAAGCTGTAGCGCAAAAATCCCAGAAACAGTGCCCTGTATAGCTGCATCATTGACCTTATCGATGCGCATCAAGATTTTCCGCAGAGGAACCGCATTATATGGACGATGGAAGTTAGTCTTCTCTTCAGGTAATTGCAGTGGGCACTCCACGAAAGGTCCCTGTCAATATTCACACCCAGGAAGCGATGGTTCTTCTGGTATGAAATATTTTGTCCATTGATGGCAACGGGGTATTGTGTCATGGCTCTGCGAGTAAACGCAACCAATGCACATTTCTCCGTTGAGACGGAAAGACCTTGCTTATATGAGCATATGAGCATAAGGCAATATGAGCATGTCAGGGTGGCAGCCTGCTGGACTCTTGCACGTACTTGTAGACGAGTTACAGCCGAAGTCCATAGACAAATATCGTCAGCATATATGGATATGAGGATGGTACTTGGCAAAATTTCATGAAGTCCTACCATCACGAGGTTAAATAAAGTGGGACTTAATACGGCGCCCTGAGGGACGCCACGGGAGGTATAGTAATTGGTGGTAGGCTCATCTGAGGTTTGTACAAAAAAGGACCTTCTCGTCAAATAATCCAGGATCCATTGGAACATCCGACCACCGATTCCAACAGCTTCCAACGAGTCTAGGATGGCTTTATGTGTTACGTTATCATAAGCCCCTTTGACGTCGAGGAACAGTGCCAGTGGTATGCGCTTGAGGCTCTTCTGTTGCTGGATAAATGTTGTGAGATCAATCACGTTGTCAAGAGATGACCTACCTCGCCGAAAACCCGTCATGCAGTTTGGGTATATGTTGTAGCGCTCGAGGTACCATTCTAGGCGTGTAAGTATCATCCTTTCCATGACTTTTCCTAAGCAACTTGCGAAGGCAACAGGGCGAAATGATGTCAAATCAAATGGTGACTTTCCTGCTTTGAGTAGTGGCACAAGTCGACTTATCTTCCAATCCTGGGGAACATTGCCCGCAAGCCATGAGTGGTTGTAATAGCTTAACAACTGTCCCCTTGCCTCCTGTTGAAGGTTGGCTAGAGCGGCGTAGGTGATGCCATCGGGTCCTGGTGAAGATGATCGTCGGGAAGCCGCCAAAGATGCGCCAAGTTCTTTTATAGTGAAAAGATTGTCCATTTCGTAGATGCGGGGTTCAGGGATAACACTCCTAATGGTGCTAGCGGACAAGGCACCATTACACCACTGTAATGAGTAAGCGGCTCACTAAAGTTAGTGCCAAGCTAGATTGTACGAATAAAGGAATAAGACCAAGCGAAGAGGTTCGCCATATCTATACCAAACAGCTGACATTTTGGAAAATAGTGAGTATCCCCTAGCGTTCACGTTGTTAACCCTTGTACGTTGGTTCTTCTGCAAAAATGTTTTTCACATGAAACCAATCGTTTCGAGAGTGGCTTCCCTTGCTCTGAGCGCGTGAATACATCCATATTACAGCGTTGTTGAAGCAGAAGAAACACTTTACAGAACTCACTGTAGAAATGTCACGCCATATTTTCAGTTCCTTCGCGTACAGAGAGAAAGCGTGCGGCAAAACAAAGGAAAGACGGAGATTAGAGGTGATTGAAAAAAAAATTGCCCAGCAGTCTGTGGTTGAGACTGTACGTGTAGAGAACACACTTGCTCACGCATGCGAAGCAACTACTTTAGTCCTTTCACTCCACAGCACGCGTAGCAAGACACGTTTATCAAAAGAACTGCGCAAGAGATGTAGTAAAGCACTCTACGCATAACCAGAAACGAGAACCAGAAGAAAAGCATACCCTAGCGAACCGAGGGAATCAACCTGACAATCTCGTCGAGTAAAACTAAAATATTAGGAGCCCATAAAAAGCGGGCCTGGCACAAGCGCGGGAAAGCTGTGTCCGTCAGATGGCACGATTCGAAGGCGTCTGGCGAACGGGCCGTTACGACGAGCAAACGGGTCGGCCCCGTGTTTGCACAGCGTTCATCCGGCACGCCGAGGCGCGGCATCCTCGGGTTTCTAACTCCGGTCGACCGCACACAAACACGCTCGCCAGACGAGGCCTAGCTTACTCGCGGGAGCACGAGCCTTGGAAACGACGGGTGAAAAAGGGCGTGCGGGAGGAGGGAGCCAGGGAAGTGAAAGGTCGGGGAGGAAGCCCTCCCGAGAGAACGGGCTCGTTGAAGATCATTACGTGGGCCCCGAACACGGGAAGGCTGCTCTCGTTGCCAAGGCGGTCTCCCGAGAAGAGAGGGACTCCTCCTTGTGACAATATTGACACAACTCCGTCAACCCAACTCGTGGCCGCCATCACCACCTTGTATCGGACCGCGCGCAGCGACGCTCGCTCGCTTCCCGCCACATCGTCGTTCACTCTGCACGCGCCCTTTTCATTTACCTTTTTCTGTCTCGCCCCAATTTTCGCCTGTACTCCTCCGTTACCTTCTCTACGCCGCCAATACGCTTAACGGGTACGAAGACCGCGCATATTTCGCGGCTGTTTGTACGCTCGCACCTTCACACGTCGGCGTTGTTAGAGCAGAACGCGGAGTGAATTTGCGCCGGGAAAACTTGATAAACGAATACATACAAGCGGGCTGAGCTGGAGAACGAGCGTGTAGCGTTAGATGAGAAAACACGCGTCAGCTGTAAAAGAGATACTCGTCTGAAGTGTGAAGCCTTGAGTGCATAGCAACATTCTCCACATATTTCCTTCTCCACATATATCCTTCTCCACATATATCCAAACTTTTCCAGAGCCGATGACGAAGCTATAATAGACGTCCTTTCGTTTCATCTAGATAATTTCTCTCGCAGTGATGCGAATGTTCACAATCTTTGGGCTTCTTTTACGAAACTTGTACATGAATGTATTGAACAATTTGTGCCATTGATACGCAAGAAAAACAAACGTGTGAATTCCTGGATAAGTCGTTATACTATACATTTGCAGAGAAAATTAAAGAGGTTAAAGAAAAAACGTCGATCTGTAGGCGACTGCGTAAACCTAGAATCCAATATTTCTGATTTGTCTCACAAAGTTAAAACACAAGTTGCAGCTGACAAAGACAAATATTTTTCAGTTTCATTACCTAGTTTCATTACTAGTTCGCCGCAGAAGTTTTGGCAAGCAATTTCCCCATCTTATACTGATGTGGATGCTTTTACCATTAATGGTGTCCAAATTACTGATGCCACAAAAATTGCAAATGCATTCAATAGGCAGTTTCAGTCCTGCTTTACTAATGATGATGGCAAACTGCCTAATTTTGTGTCACCATTACCGCCGATGCCTGACATTACCGTAAGTGAAAAGGGAATTTTCAACATGCTCTTGAAACTTGATGTAAAAAAATCTGGTGGTGCTGACGAAATACCCAATGCCTTTCTCAAAAGGTACGCTGAATGGGTCGCCAAATATCTTTGCATTCTTTTTACAATATCGTTGAAAGAAGGACAGCTGCCAATCGATTGGAGGACAGCCAAAGTGAAACCACTTCATAAAAAGGGTAAGAAAGCTCAAATTAGTAATTATAGGCCAATATCACTATTGTCAACAGTTTGTAAGTTACTCGAGCATATAGTTCATAATCATATTTCGGAATTTCTAACTGCTCATAATGCCCTATCCGAGTCTCAACATGGATTCAGAAGAGGCTACTCTACTTGTACCCAGTTGGTTCAGACCGTTCACGATTTTGCATTGACAATTAATAATGGTGAGCAGACTGACGCAATTTTTATGGATTTTTTAAAGGCGTTTGATAAGGTTTCTCACAAAAAATTAATTTTCAAACTAGACAACATACTCAAAAACAAGCAGTTAACTAAATGGATTTTATCTTACCTTCATAGCCGGCAGCAATATGTTGTATTTAAAGATAAATGCTCTGAGAGGGTTTCTGTGGAATCTGGCGTCCCCCAGGGTTCGGTACTTGGACCGCTTCTTTTTCTTTTATATATCAATGACATTGTGAATGACATACCCGTTAACATAAAACTCTATGCAGACGACTGCGTTATTTACTCCGAGGTAAAAAATTCTAAAGACCAAATAAAGTTAAATGCCGCATTTCAAAAAGTTAAAACTTGGTGCGACAGTTGGCAGATGCCCATAAACTTTGAAAAAACGGTGTTTATGCGCATTTCACACAAAAAAGAGCCCCTCTTGTTCCAATATTGCTGTAACAATATATACCTTGCTGAGGTGCAGTATTACAAGTATCTAGGGGTTTACATTACGAACAACTTGACGTGGAATAAACATATCGATTATGTTGCAGCTTGTGCTAACACAAGACTTTCATTTCTTAGGAGAGCTCTCAAGCACTCCACTCCCACTGTGCGCTTGCTGGCGTACAAATCAACAGTTCTACCCATTCTAGATTACGCAGTCGTTATATGGGATCCTTTTACGTTGACTAATAAAAAGAAGATTGAAAAAATACAAAGAAAGGCAGCCCGTTTTATATACAACAGTTATGGTCGCACATCTGTTAGTGCACTGTTAGCGAGAGCTAATCTTCCACCAATAACTGAAAGAAACCGAATTTCTCGTCTCAAATTTTTATATCAACTAATTAAGAAGCACTATAAGATAGACACTAGCAAATTATTGTCTTTCTCCTCTGGGTATCCGACAAGGCATCGCCATAACCTCTCCATTACGCCCTTTCAAACACGCAATAACTGCTTCACGTATTCATTTTTCCCGAGAACAGTCGGGGAATGGAACAACCTAACTAATGACGTTGTTCTACAGCCATCACTTGAAAAGTTTGCTTTGTGTTTAACTGCATAATATATATGTGTGCATATGTGTGTATGTATATGTATGTATATATGTGTATATATTTGAAATTGTGTAGAATTAACACCCGTGTTTTTTTTTTCCAATCCTTGCGTATGTGACTCTGTTTCTGGAATATTTATTATTCTGTACATTTTGAATTGTATTTTGTCGCCATGGTTGATCATGTATTCGTGAATTTTGTATATCAGTTTTTCCCTTTTTTGTAATTCCGAGAACTGTACTTTGCTTCCGTATTTTTGTTCTTGTTCACCTAGGAATATTTATGATTGTACTTCCCACCCTGCTATAATCCCTCATGTGGGATTGCAGTATCTACAAATAAATAAATATTTAGTACACAGAACTATATATATATATATATATATATATATATATATATATATATATATATATATATATATATATATATATATATTGCCAGAGTGACCTCATGTTGGCAGTTATAACGAACAAAAATGTGTTGTGCCTTCGAGAAATTTGGTGAGCTGGCTTGACCATATTCACGCAATTAACACGCGTCGACAGCTGCGGCAGTTGGTAAACAAGCGACGATGGCCCGCGACATGTAGAACTAGTGGTGCAGCACATTTGGTTGATGAGGATGCGAGATTCGCGTTGATGCGATATACGCAATCGTCGTCGTCAAAGAAGGTGCCTTCTTACTTTTCATGGAAGACGCGTCCTACTTACGAACCCCTCTTAAGATGACAAGACATTTTCAGACTAAGCGAGGAAATATTCGTGATTAAGTTTGGCTCATTACTATTCACATTTGTGTGGACCTGTTACAGCATATTTTGTTGTATTTGGAGGTGTGTATGCATGCGTTTACCACGCGTTGTTGATAATTAAGGTAGTGCTGTCGAGATTCACTCACCATTCGATTCTTTCTGAGCACTTCCCTTTTCTCAATCTCCGCTTGAGATTAAAGCTTTGAAAGCAACTGCCGCGAGCAGCTCTTTACTGCGCGTTGCCCCTGTTAATAAACACTGAGGAGTACTAGGAGGAGGACAAGAACAACAAGAGCGAAGGCAGGGAGGTTAACCAGATGACCGGTTTGCTACCCTGAAAATGTATGGGAGCATACAACTTGTTTTGGAGCAGTTATCCGGCCATACCGACATTTTCTAATCTCACTTCTTGCAATATAGCACTCATTTAAGCAGTGTGTCTAAGGATACATTAACATAAACAGAAGAAAGAGAGAGAGATTTATTAGAAGCCAGAGAGGTTGCCCTGGGCTAGTTCGCTCTAGCCTGCTATTCTGATATGAGAAGAGAGACAGCGGAAAAAAGAAGTCATGAAGGGTGACGATGGGGACAGAAACAAGTTGTGCGTGTATACAATAACAACTTAGCACGTGGAGTCTAGTGCCACGTCCTGTACTTTTTAGGAAATCTACCACAGCCCTCTTTTAGAAGTTTTGGAACTTGTCTGATCACACATTGCTGATAAAATGCCACTTTAACTAAACGTTGCCTCACCAGTTCCTGCCAGCGTTGAAGCGAGCGTTTTTCATTCGCGACACCTAAAGTAGGCAATCACAAAACAGATGCCCCGTAGTTTCGCTCGCCTGGCAAAGTTCACAGTTCGGGCTGTCCACACGGCGGATGAGGTGTGCTCATCGACGAGTGCATGCAATACCCACGCTGATTCGGTGTAGAAGGAAGAGAAAATTAAACAACGCTTAAACGAAAACTCCTTCGCTTGAAGGCACAATATATGCGTCTTTTAAAACTGAATTCACACGTTTTGTCATGACCACTATGAAATATATGCATTAAAACCTGCGCTTCCACACATACGAATCTAGAAACGCATAGTTAACCAGCGCTAGATTGCCAGATAGCGAAAACAAAGGAAAAAAATGAGATAAGCTGCATAACGTTCCGGGTCCGAACCGATCTCCTCGAGTTGGGAGCACTCTAATACGGGCGTGCTAAAGAACACGTCGCCGGGATTCTAATACGCGAGGGAGGGTTCCGCCGCATTGGGCTCTCCTGATGCGGTCTCTCGTTCTCTTACGATGGTATCCAGTGTATCGCTTGTCCCGAGCAGCAGCACACGACGAGGGAGTGAGATTCGGGAGAAGAGGCGATGCCGCCGACGATGAGGAACAGGCGACTAAGGAAGGGGTACGAAGAGTGGAGAACGAGGGGGACACCCACCGAGAGCTGCGCGTTTCTTCCCCCTTTTAAAACGTTTCAATCCTTAAAGAGCGCTCTCCGCTCTCGGCGCGCGATGGAGCACTGATCTCCGAATTCGACACTCTAGGCACGTGCTACGATCTCCGAGCCGGCGCGCCCGAGAGAGCAGCCGACCTTCTAAAAGGCCTCGGGGCCAATTGGAAACCGTTGTGCACAGAAGGCGAGACGGCACGACGCTCCCACGACGCCCTTCTCTCTCATCTTCACTGGGCACGTCTTTTCTTGTCGTTTGTCGTACGAGGAACTTTCCGGTCCGTTTCTAATGACGCCAACGCTCCCAAAGCCGACGCGAAGACCCTGACGGGCACTTTGTTGGAAGAGGTCTGCGGGCACCGTCTTTCCCTGACTCATTCGAGGGAATGTCTCGGAATACAGTCGAGCAACGCGATTGAAGTTGATGCCATACAGGACGAGACTGCGGTTGCGCAAGATTCTTGACTAAAGACGGACGCACTAAAGAGTTGAGCAGCTCCGTCTGGAAGCCAGAGAGAATGCGACGGTTGATGAACGCTTCGGTTTGCAAAGGTTTGCAGAAGTTCGTTCTGTACCGTTTGGCGCTCCCGCTCAGACGGGTGTTAATGATGGTGGCGAGAAAGAGGCGAAACGGGGTTAACGGGCGTGTTACTCGATGGGTATAAGCCTTTAATTTGTTGTGTAGGTGCTTTATTGAAGCGCTTTCACAGTGGGCAATCACTCTCTGAGGGAGGACATGAAAAGAATTTAACGTAAGATCTTTGCTATTGTTCCTTCCTGAATGTATTCAAAGGGCTGGACAGATTACAGTAAAAAAATATAGAAGACCCAATTATATGCTTCAGGCGTACGAGAGAGGAAGTTATATATATATATATATATATATATATATATATATATATATATATATATATATATATATATATATATATATATATATATATATATATATATATATGCGCGTGTGTGTTCAAGCTGTCTCACACTTGAGGGAAAACTCGGGGCATATTGCAATGCCCCTCAGTTTTAAGGGCGAAGCTCCTATTAGTTCAACCTTGTCATGCGTCACGCGTAACCAAGAGAGGAAGAGACAAAAAAGAAAAAAAGCAGTATCTCCTAGACAGTATAATAGACGGCACTGTCTCATAAAAGTACATACAAACTACACTTGGGTAAGGATATTCTAGATGGCGCTGTACCGCTACTCCCCGGTTGGCTGCTACGCCAGCTGTGCCTGGGTAGGCGGAAAACGAGTGCCTCTCAAAGTCTCCTGAATAGTCGCAGTACATGGCGGATCATTGGAGGGGCATGGACGAAGAAGATCGGCGCATGCAGGGATGGACAAACACGCGGACGGACGGACGCTTCGCCCCACTCAACATCATTCACTCCAATGTTATGTGATATTTTTTTTCGTATTTCTTAAACTGCCCGTGTCCAAGAAATCTTGCTAGGGTGGTAAAGAAATTCTGGTTTTTAGGTAATAATCAAAATTCTCCACGCCATGTCTCATAAACATATTGTGGTATTAGTGCGTAGACCCCCCCCCCCACACACAAAAACAACTTTATTTAAAGCCCGAGAATACAATCTTATCTTGCAAATGACACAACTCTGTGTTCTGTAGAGCGTGCTTCACTGTAAGAAGGGTGTGCGTGAGGCAGAGCCCGTGCACAGAGCGGGAAAGTGTCAAGCGCGGGAGGGACGATACGCCGTGCTGGAACACTTTCGTGCTTTCTAGCTACATTACACGCTACTTCAAACCCGATCAACTTTCAACATTGGGAGCTCTACGAGTGCCCATAATATTTATTCGCGTCACGTACGCTGGAGATTAAGCTTACTATTGATAAAACGCAGCCAGCATAGGACTTATAACGTGGGTGTTTATTCAATCGGAATGAGTTCAGTCCGCGGGTGCGCACCGAATCAGTTATTTTTGGTACAAAGAATTGGTCACCACTCTATAGTTGAGGAATCAGTTGAAAGGTGTCTTATGCAATCACACATGCGTTCCGACTCGGAAAGCTATTCTGAAATATTTGTGAAGTACACGTGGCAGCTCCTTTAAACTATGCACAGTGCAGGCGAACTTCGATGAGCTCTGATAGCACCCGATCGAGACTCACGCTTATCTATACGCGAAAATGAGCAAGTATAATGTGAGAGGGCTTTTCTTATTAAACAACTTTCAAGGATGTCCAACATTAGTGATAACGCTTAGGTGGGTCGAGAGAGCGCGGGGAAAAACTCCCTTATGCGTTCTCCTAACCTGACTCGAAAACAATTTTTTCTTCTCAGTCGATGTATTTGTCCTCGAGAACTCGGCCTTCCCTCGAAAGCATCGTGTGCCTAGAGTGGTTTTCCACTGCCTTCGTGATCGGACGAGCTTTCACCGAGCAACGTTGTCATGTGCTGACGTGTTCACGTCATCATGTGAAGGCAAATTATGAGATGTCATAGTTAAAATGATGGTGTCATTATCACACCATAACTTTGGTGATCAGTGACTAATCATATAGCGCAAACAATTTCTTTTTCACACAAAACAAGAGAAGGAACAAAGACAAGCTCTCAATTGTGCATTACCAGCATGCCCAAATTTATACTCTTGATTAGTGATGTCATCAACACGTCATATGACGATGACATTGTGTGATGGTGATAACTTGCATCACTCGTGTTGACGGTGCCGTTGCGGAAAGCCTATGGTCGAATTTCGCGTTTCATGAGGACTCTAAAGCATTATCCTTAAAAATAACTATTCGAATAGAATCGCGTTATCTTGAAGAATGGTCATCACTGACATGTTATAGGCCGGTGCACGTTGCTCATCTAAGGGTTTTTGTGCACTGTACGCATATGTATCATGTATGTAATGGTAAGTTCCTGTCTGAGCTTCGTCATTTAGCGTAACATTTGAGGCTTGTCATTTTGCGCAATGTTCCAGGCGCGTGGCCGAGCTAGCACCGTTTGGGTTCATTGATGGGTGTCTCTTATGGCACTCACTCGCTACTCTGTTCAGTTGATGCCTCAGAAATAACTAGCACGTTACGAAGACTGCGTTGAACTTTCGCTTACTTCACTGTGGCTCTTCTTTACCGAGAGCCCGTAAGACAAAATCCCGTTATGTTGATGATGACGGCGCAATAAAAATCTTCGCGGTTGGTTCTCGAAGACAACTGAGTCAAGTGCTTTTGTGTGGTTATACGCTGCCCTACGTATGTTTTCTCTAGCTCTTCTTTCCGTCTCCAATCTTTCAATCACCCTTTCCTATTATCCCAGCGTAGCGTAGCCAAAGAAATTCTTTCCTTGTTAACCTCCACGCCTTCTTTCTGTCTTCCAGTTTCTTTCTCTTCTTCTCTCCATCTTGCTTACTCATTCACCTTCCCGCGTTTAAAAAAGTAGCAAGGCGATAAAATTCCAGTTAAATGCTCACTTTACATTCATACAGATTTCTCTTCTAGCTAACGGTAAAGATTATTTCAGGTTTTTCGAATAACCACTCATAAGTAAACTGTGGCTTTGGGAGTTGGAACATTTGCGTAACTTTCACATCCCAACGTTTGCCTATTTAAGAACTTAAGGCTGCCTGGTATACAATGTTTAGAGACAGTCACTTGCGTTCGTTCTAGAACACCTTCGCAACAGACAAAGGTCTCTTAAAACTATTCTTGAATGTCGACTCAAGTCCTCACAGCTGGAGGCGACAAAGGCATTACTGGGGTTTTTAAGAAAAGCGGACAAGCGACTGTGACAGTATAGTCATGTATCAAGCAAGAATGACTCACTCTGATTGACTGTGCCCGTGCTCTGTAATGTGCTAGTCTTTCCATTTCTTTTCTCTCCACCATTCATTCCTCCTCATTCCGTTTCCACATGCAGGGTAGCAAACTGACAGTTTCTGACTGGTTAACCTACCTGCTTTACTTGTGCAATAGCGGTTCTTTATGACGACGTACAGAAAAGCGTAGAATTTTTGTGGCAGCACGAGACCGTGTCAAATGTAAGATGCAGAAGAAGAAGGACAATAGTATTTCTATCAAAAGAGCACACAAAAAAGTAGTGTACTCTCTCATTCTCTCTTCCTCTATCCAGTCGCCGAACCAGCACTTTATATTTGAGACGGAAATGCCAACGCGTGACATGGAAGTGCTGAGGAAAACATCCTTTGAGAAGAGCGAAAGCGGCAGCTAGAATTTCGTGAGCCTGAAAGGAGCTCAATACGTTTCTGCTAGTTGCAAAAGGAGCAATCGAGTAACCGGGCGACCGGGTGATGTAACGAAGTGCCGGTTAAACAAATAAAAAAAATTAGGAGATACGCACGGACAGCTGTGCGGCTGAAGATAAGGTGGAGGGAGAGCACTGTACTACCAGTACGTGCCACTGCTGGTGTTCTCGTGGCGTCATTTCCTGTCCCGATCTGGTGCCCTGTGCGCCGCAGAGTTTGTGCTTTTTGGCCTCGGTTTAGGTGAACACGTGCACAAGCACCCGTGCGTCTTGTGTGCGTGTGCCGGCGTCTTGGGCTCTTCTTCTGGCGGCGACGGTGGGCGTCGGTGGTCAGCTTCTCCTGATTGCCATTGGCCTGATCGATATACGACTGACCCCTTCTCTCCGCACAGCGGTTAGCGGCGGGTCCCTCCGCGTCACGCTCTGTGTTCTTGGCGCCGTTTTGATGGCTTTGGCTTCGGCTATGAAACCAGCCAGCAGCCGACCCGGCGGCCTTCCTGCCGGTGCCTGCCTTCCGCACGCGGACAATGATAATGGCCGCTCGTTATTTATTTACGGCTCGGGAAGTCTCCGTAACGCGCCGCTTAACCCTCGCCCTGCAACCCCTCTTCTTCGGCGATGCTCAATATCTTATTGCCGGCTAGTAACGTCGCGCATCTTAGTCCTGAACTCACTCCCCCACCTTTCCTGTACATGACGCCCCCTCCCCAATCCCCTCCACTTCTATGCCTGTGTCTGCCCCTCTTCTTTTCGGTTGGCGGTAATTTGTATGTCGGTTGCCTGTCTACGGGAATGTGGCAGTGATCGGCGGCCACTGTGCGTTGCTCGAGGCAACGACGATTTCGACATCTCGGAATAAAAAGGAGAGATAACGAAAATGATCTGGTGCGTTACACATAATATCGCTGTCGTATCCAGAAAAGAAAGCTTTAACAATTACGTGTTACGACGCATGTACTTATCCGTACTTATCGACCTATTCAGGCCTACAGCTATGTTCCGACAGGCTATATTATTCCACGTGGTACCGGGGAAGTGTTGCTAGTTAATGAGATAGACGTGAATTTTAGAACGAACACCAGTGAGCATTCGAAACAATAAAGAGTTATAGGTGTCAAAACATAACTGTTCTAAACAATTATGACAATAAGAGGAGATAGCAATGATTGGTTAATTTCCCTAGATGTTCGCAAGTACAAGCTATTCGATAATAAGTAAACAAGCAAAAGAAAAACAAACGAATGCAGTTTTGGAGATCAAAAACATCTTACGCTTGAAATTTTCGCTAGAGTATATTGCAATAAATTATCATGCGGGGCATATCATGAGCGAAGCCAGCTAAATAAATAGAAAACATGAAAAAAAGTTTTGTGAATAAAGTCCTATAGCTTTCTTGATGTTGATGGCCTTGCTTAAACTCTTAATCTGCCATTGTTCTAACCAGCTCCACAAGTTTTTCATTACTGTAAACTATTTTACCTCCCACCCCTTCTATTTTACTATGATCTATACTGCTATCTTTTTATCTCTTAATGTCGCGACCATCACATTCTGTTCTACAGCACTCTGTGTAGTCATACAATTTTTTTCTTGAATATACCCATTATCCTCCATATTTTCGCTCTATATGCTAACAAAACCACAGTATGTTTAACGTCTGTAGGTTTAAAATCACGCAAATAACCAACAAGGGTGTTTTGTATCCGATTGGAGGCAAATGCATAACATGCTCTTGTGACTTTTTTTTTGTTTGACGCGTAGATGTGTCTAAGGAGCATTGCGTTATTGGGTAAAACTACGCAATTATTCGTTTCTTGCTGCCATTGATGTCTGCGTGCATCGCTATTCGCACCTTTGACATTTCTGCACAGAGCTGATATCATTCGTAATAAAAAAAATCAGCAGATGCCAGGGCTCGTGCGAATCGGTGACATGCGAAGCAGTCGGCGAGTACTTGTCTACACTGAATTTTCTAGCTTTGAGGCAAGTGTTACGAGGTGAATGAATGTTACGTGCGGTAGTTGTGTGCACATAGTGGGTTTACCCACAGTGACCGCTACACTTGCGTCTAATGGCTTCGACACTGGGCATTTTATGATCCGACATAACGCCAGCACTTACGTTTGAGCACAGACTTCAGTATTATTGAAACGGTGTGTGCTTTACGGTGTGACGATGTGAACATCACACGTACCTTTCGTTAGCATATTCCCCGGTGTTGAGCAACGCTTGAATATAGCTTGCTGAATAATAGCAATGAAAATGTAGTCTTTATTAAACTGCTATAAAAGTGGAGTCAGAAGAGGAAGCATAATTGACATTTACCCGGTATAACGTTTGTGCCGTAAGTTAAGAATTAAAATGTTTATTGCGTTGTGAAAACAGCAGATAGCCAGCACTGCATCCATAATCAAAGTTGCAGCGGTATTACGTTTGCATAGCGTTTTTTAATCAGTTGCAAGACCTGGCATGGCTACCTTATTGTCTCCCAGAAACCATGGGTTTCATTTCTGCTGAAATCCTGACTTTTTTGTTGCATTTGTTATTTGATATATGAAGTTTAACGTCCCAAAACCACCATATGATTATTAGAGACACCGTAGTGGAGAGCTCCGAAAATTTCTACCACCTGGAGTTCTTTAACGTGTCTCAAATCTGAGCACACGGGCCTACAACATTTCCGCCTCCATGGAAATGCAGCCGCCGCAGCCGAGATTCGATTTCGCAACCTGCGGGTCAGCAGCCGAGTACCTCAGCCACTAGACCACCACGGCGGGGTTTGTTGCATTTGTTGAATCTACACTTTCGATGTCAGTTTCTTTTAACTATCTTACATTTAGGTTAACCACTGAGAGAGAAATATAAAGAAAAGACAGAGAAGTTAACCATAGGAAGGCCCCGGTTTGCTATTTTGTACTCGGAAAGGGGAAAAGGGGGTGTAAAAGAGTGAAAGAGAAGAAGCAGAGTTTGTGACAGTAGGAGAAAAATCATAAACCATCTCCCTGAAGGAAACCATGATGGCATGTGAAGCATCAGCGGTGTGCACGGCGTTGAGCCAGCTGAAACGGTCGTCGACGCGAATGCTGGAAGAATAATTTGAAGTGAAACTCGGTGTAGCATTTCACTCGAGTAAACGTTTCTTTAAAACGCAAAGCCACGGGAGGCGGGTTGGTTTTCGTGTAAGTTTCATCGCAAATAAACGAGCCGGAAAAGTGTTTCTACTCAACGCGCGGTCGAGCGTTGTGGGCAGTGGAGAGGGCAAAGCGAGTGAGAAGTGTGTTGCGAGTGGGTGGAGGAGCAACAACATCTAGGCGTGTTGGGAGGAGCCGCAAGCTGCTACGGGTGAGGGAGAGAGTGATGTAAACGCGCAGCTGCGACATGACCTACTTGGCATCGTAACAACTGCGCCGGGGGGAACGCGGTGCGGCACGTTGGCACGGAGACACGGACGGACTGCATTACACAGGCTAGTCAAAGAGCTGCCTCGCATCTAAAAGCTAGTGACTGGAGCACCATCCGAGTATACTACGCAGCAACATTATCCGAGATTGGTCACTGTTCATCACTCAGTCTGGTTGCTTGCATAAACCGCACCAACGCCTTCAGAGCACCTCGTAATGCCGGCCGAGTAAGCCAGGGCCCCAAGGTTTTGTCCTCTGTCCAGCTGGCCTAGCGTGGCTGAAAGGGTTGCTCTTTCGCAGCTGAAGCGGGTGGGGCCACAGAGTAAGGACGTGGCTGTTTCGTTGCGCCCGCATACTTCACATGACGGGCTGTCCCCATCATTACGGGGTAAATATTAATTTTCAATCCCATACGGTGCATACCCACGTACCACTGCCCGTGGGATGCAGGTATGTGCCACAAGTGTCTGGACGGAAGGGTTAGACGACGTACGCGACAGGACTCTCATGTTATTCATGTCGCGATCAAACATATTCCTCAAACTCTCTTACGCTCCTATATAATTTTTTGTCAGCATCAAGTTAAAGAGTCGATCACGAGAGCAACCAAACGTAGGCGGCTAGCTAGCTAGCTAGCTAGCTAGATAGCTGCTGCTGCTGCTAATAATAATAATAATAATAATAATAATAATAATAATAATAATAATAATAATAATAATAATAATAATAATAATAATAATTAGAGTTTTACGTCCCGAAACCTGGATATGATTATGACAGATGCTGTAGTAGAGGGGTCCGAAAATTTTGACCATCTGGTGATCTTTAACATACGCTGGCATCGGACAACACACGGGCTTCAATCATTTCGCCCCCAATCGAAATGCGACTGCCGCGACTGGGATCGAACCATCCATCGTGGCATAGATAGATAGATAGATAGATAGATAGATAGATAGATAGATAGATAGATAGATAGATAGATAGATAGATAGATAGATAGATAGATAGATAGATAGATAGATAGATAGATAGAAACTTCTAAGTGAGTGGAGTTCACTAAGTTAATTAAAAAAAAATTTCCGCCCACTTCAGTGGTCTAGTGGTTATTGTGCTCGGCTGCGGACCCAAAGGGGGTAGGTTCGAATGCCGGCCGGGGCAGCTGCATTACGAAGGAGACCAAGTGCTAGAGGCCCGTCTACTTCAATATAGGTGCCCGTTAAGAAACACCAAAAGGTGAAAATTTCCAGGCCCCTTCACTAAGCGTCCCTCGTGATCATATTGTGGTTTTATAACCTAAATCACGATTATTATTATTATTATTATTATTATTGTTGTTATTATTATCATCACACTATTTATTTGATTTTTCTGAAGAGTGGCTGTATTGTATTGTTGTTTGTATTGTTTTATTATTGCGTGTACCTGTACAGACATATTGGTTGTTCCAGGGCTCGTTGAATAACTTACTGACTGATTGATTGAATGATTGATTGATTGATTGAAGAACATTAGGTACATTAGGTTGCAAATGTAGCGCAATAATCACCGATGTCTATTGCTGTCACCCCAAATCACATTCTACGTGATTCGCGATATGTACCAGCCATGCCCACGGTTGAGCAATTGTTACTTCCATAAATTTACTAGGTGCGGCAGTGTCGCAGACTCGTGCGCACAGGAAACCACAAACTGCGTATCGCTCCTGCACGTCTGATGGAAATCTTGTTTTTCCAAACGGCACATTATACCCTTGCCGAGGCCTACGTGCAAGCATGTCACAATGACTTTACGTAAACGCTCCGATTGTCCTCTTGGTCGTCACTCATTGTGATAGGAAGGCGATGCACTCTAAAGCAAACAGAAGAAGAAAAAAGCTCCACGTGATGCATAAGAGAATAAGGCTAAGCGAAATGAATAAATAAAATAAAAAGTAACATGCACGCGGCGGACAAGTGCTAAGAGCAGCTGTGCGCAACTATCGCACGTGTCCCAAAGATCGAACAGAAGCGCAAAAAAAAGATAGAAAAAAAAAGAAATGAAGGCAAAGCACAAGCACGTCAAAACTGCTTGCATAGCAAGATCGACCCTTCTTCTCAGAGATTTGCTATAAGAATCGGTTAAAAACAAGCAAATTGAGAGAAAGAGAGAAAGGTAATTGTATAAGAAGGTATAGAATCCCCACCGCACCAGCGTATACGGGGAAAGCCATAGTCGTCTCGATCACGTGTTCTCAATAAAAAAGAGAGAGAAAGATGAGTTGTAAAGAGACGAGAGCAGGGGAAAAAGAAACGTGTAAGAGGGAGGATGAGGAGGGAAAAGATAAACTCCAAGGAGCGAGAGCGACATCATGTCGGATATAAACAATCAGTTTTGGGCCCTCGCGACATCGCGCTAGCGCGTGCACTCAGCCGATGCGCCGGAGCCAGTGAGGAGAAAAGATAAAGATGCGACAGCGGCGGTCTGCCTCCCTCTTGGTCCCCGAGGAAAGACAAACGCGACAACAAAAACAAAGCAGGCCCGACGGAAACGGAGGTAAAAAGTAAAGACAAAACGGACCCAACAACAAGAAGAAGTGGCGGGAAGAATGAGAAAAGACCGACTGAAACAATCACCGACGCTCCGCCAGAGCAAGTGGTGTGCGTACATTCGCTGATCTTTTCTCTTGTCTTTTTCTCTCGCGTGATGTAGGTCCCACCGAATGGCTTACGGAAAACGATATTTCCTTCCGCGGCGAGTCACGATTCACACGTGGGTACACCTTCACGAAAGCACGGTTGTAGGAGATGCCGGTGAATGATGCCTGTTGAAAGCGGATGGCCCCGGTAATGTAGTTGTAAAAGTTAAGCTGTGTTATTTCTTTTTAAAAATTTTCGGGGCAGTCAATGGTGGAGTTCAAAATGTAAGTAAAAATAAAAGTCATGGCTTTGCCGCAAAGGTGAAGCAATGAACGCGATAGCAACAAATTGGAAGGTCACGCGCAGATTGGCGAACAGAACGAAACGTTCCCCGCATTTCTCGCACACAAATGACGCACGACACGTGCTCACAGGTACAGATGAACGCGAATAAGCTTTTCAGTTGTTACTTCGCTGTGTCTAAAAAGCGCGCCTTTTTCGCGAACGGAGACTGTGCAACGATTGCAGTGACCTTTGTGCGCCGGTAACTATAACAGAATCATTCCGGTGAAATCCTAAGGCCAGCCATGACGTACGGTCCTCCCCACCTCGAGATAAGGGCGGGCGAGCGAGCGTCGACACCCCTCCTCTCCACGAAAAAAAGTACGCGTTGGAGATGAGAGCGCACGTTGCCGCGTCTTGACGATGTGGCGACGCGCGCTTATTGCGCCGTCTTGCTGGCTAGGCTGAAAACATGATTGTTCCCCCCGAGATGCCCGTTAACAGCGGTAAGTGGTAGCTATAAACAGCTTGCCGTTTGAACGTTGAAGGAAGTACCTCTCCGTGGCTCAGTGGTTAACGCCTCGCTCTCACGTTTCAGAGGCGCGAAGTTTGATTCCGGGCCCTGGAGTTTTTTTCTGAATTATTTTTCTTTCTTGTGTTTTCATATATATAGATACGAATACGTATACGGTGAGTTACGGCGACGCCGACGCCAGCGGCTAAATCCAGCCGAGAGCGTCCATACAATTGCTATCGCAATAATAAAAGAGGACGATGACAAGGTAGGAGCTGTGGCGTTCCTATTGAAATGTGAGATCATGGCCACGCTGCAAAAGCAATGCACGCATTCGCATTCCAGCTACTGGTTATGCTGCAGCATCCAACGAATATGTACTGTTGTTTCTCTGATGCGTACGCGGGTTGCGAAGAAATTGCAAGCTGCAGCTCTCGCATATTGCGCCGCGCTATCACCCTCCTTGCCTTTCACACTCATGTCATTGTTTTATACCTTAGGCCCTTCCTTAGCGGGAAACAGCAAGGCCACAGACATTAGACGACCACTGTGCATCCATACAAATAAAGTCTCTTTCGCTCGTTCTGCTTGTTCTTTGTAAGAGTGCAGAAGATTGAGGTAATCATTATAGTAGCAGTAGCATGCTGCAGTCTTTTGAGATAGATATGGTATGTATGTATGTATGTATGTATGTATGTATGTATGTATGTATGTATGTATGTATGTATGTATGTATGTATGTATGTATGTATGTATGTATGTATGTATGTATGTATGTATGTATGTATGTATGTATGTATGTATGTATGTATGTATGTATGTATGTATGTATGTATGTATGTATGCATGTATGGCACATTGAAAATGTCTGTTTTTTCAAAAACTGGGAATTATCGATTTGAGAATACTTGAGATTTGTTTTCAGCTAAAGAAGCAGAGTCAGTAGGAGTGATTTTAAACATGCCAAGACAGCCTAGAATAACGCTGGTGAGTTGACGTATGAAGGAAAGGGGATCTGTCAGTTGCAGCTTATTTAAGATCAAGAGCAAGTAAAAAACAAAGGACGTGACGATTCAAATGACGCTTGATATATAAATCTCTTCAGACTACTTCAAGAAGTATTAGGAATACTACAATATTAGGATTGTGTTAAAATCTGCGCCCCGTGAATTCACGGCATTTCGCTAAAGGGAGACAAGCGACCCCATTGATTGGAAGTGACAAGGCGGCATGATGGCTGCGAAGGAAGCCTCCTGTGCACAGGAATGATTGCGAGATCGAAATTGTCGCTGCGAAACGACCAGCCCAGGAATTCCGACGTCTAGAGTCGCTAAGCTTTTTCAAGTATACTCTTACGGGCCGTTCGCAAATAAACACCTATATGACTAACAAAAAAAACAGCTATTGCAGAAAAAAAAAAAACGCCAGACCTGTGCGGAAGGCGCAGCACAATCACAGCGAAAGCTAGAAGAGTGGCATTTCAGAGCCTTTTCAAAACACCCCTTTTTTTTTCTTTTCAAAACACTCCTCCTCTCATGGCTCTTACCTAATGCAGGGGATCGCCCAAGTGTCAGGTGAATGTTTTTGTGTGTTTCCTCGCAATACTTCTCGTATAAGCTAGGGATCGGTAACAGAATTATCGACTGAATATTATTAGGTAACTGCTTCACGCTCACTTGCTTGATGCCCACAACGGCATTAATAATAAAAATTTTAGGATAGCAGGCTGGCATTCGCTACGCTAATTTTCATTATTCTTCTGGGAAGCGTGGTGCCCGCTAAACTATTGCGAGGAATTATGTGCAAATTGCTCATGCAGTGGCTGACGTTGATGAGGATGTATGCCTGAAGTGGGTATACGCCACAGTTAATGGCTGAACAAAAAGAAGCTTTTGTAATGCGTTGGAGCATCGGACGACCCACTCGTTACGCTACCCCGCATTGTGTGACGACTGCTTATTTTTTGGCTGTCCCAAAACGCTTTATAAGTCGTATTGACGCGACTGCTTACCCGACATTAAGCCTGCCTAAGACAAGTTTGCCAACAAGTACCAAGCCCCGGCATGGCTCAGTGGTAGAGTAATGGGCTGGCATCCAGCGGACCCGGGCTCGAGCCCCACTGTGTCATTGGTAATCGGTTTGTTTTCTAATTTCGCGCGATGTGGTTACGGACACCGGCGGCGGCGGCGGCGGACGACTACGGCGCTGCGCGAGACCCGATTGTGAACTCATAATAGCTTTCGCTGTAAAAAAGAATAAAAATAAACCTTAAGCGAGAGATCAAAATGACGTCAGAACTGGGCAAGCAAACTAAGATTTGACAAAGATTACGCTTTAGTCAAATGCCAGTCGAAGCACAGAGTCTTCGAGAGCATGCGCAGTGGCAATGATATTCGACTACTCATGGACCAAAAGGCACCAATTTAGATGCCAGCTAAATGGTGGGCTAGAATGTGGCGATAAAACTTCTTTATAGGTGAAGTTGACAAAGTTTTGTATTAATATTAGTCATCACTAATCAGTTAGCAAATAGTTGCAAATGCAGTGGGTAGGGAACATCAAGAGACAAAACAAGGAGCAAAATGGGTAAAGAATCAAATGGATGTTATGAACACCTCATTTGAAATAAAAAAGGAATGGGCGTGTAAGGCGAAGGCAACTTAACCGTTGGTGATGAAGAGTGACAGACCAGATTTGAAGTGGAGAAGAGCGAGCCACGAGAAGGAAGCAAATTAGGCGGGCGTATAGATTAGGAAGTTGGCGGGTATATTACCTTGCGTCATTACTTTCCCCTTTTTTAGCGATAAGCAGTATTTATGCATCGACATGATTTCAAATAATTGTACGTGATGTCGGAAAACTTCAGGACAATGATGTTAAATATTTCGATGCATATGGTACAGCTTTTGTTTAGTATATATTGTTTGCAACTGTGTTACTCAACGCTCATCGTTGGTCACCAATACGTAAAACTTGAATGAATTTGGGTTTGTCTTTATGGTTGAATTTGTATTCTGCTTGAATGACGAAAAGGTATATATGCTAATAGGTATATATGGTTTGTTTAAAGCTGCCAAATGTGTTATCTGAACTAATTTCAATATGTAGAGTCTGTGTCTTGAACAATGTGAGGAGTGTATTTTATTACTGCCCCCTGTATTGGCCTTTGCCAAACATAATAAATAAATAAATAAATAAATAAATAAATAAATAAATAAATAAATAAATAAATAAATAAATAAATAAAAACACGGCAGCAGCAACCACAGGAGCGGGTAAGTTGCGAAGTCCTTCCCGCAGCGGGCGCAGTCGAGCTGACAATAATGTTGATTATGTCAATAGAAACCTGTGAGACCAGGTTACTTCTTGCGCTAGCTCTAGGGACCTGGTCTCTTCATACGCCAACAGGGTGGCATGTTTACTTGCTGCGGCTATTCTTCAGCAACAATACGGCATTGCCATACATTCCTCCACATTATCCCGTGTTTGATTGATATGTGGCGTTTAACATCCCAAAACCACCATATGGTTATGAGAGACGTCGTAGTGGAGGGCTCCGAAAATTTTGACCGCCTGGGGCTCTCTAACGTGCACCCAAATCTGAGCACACGGGCCTACAACGTTCCGCCTCCATCGGAAATGCAGCCGCCGCTGCCGGGATTTGATCCCGCGACCTGCGGATCAGAAGCCGAGTATCTTAGTTACTAGACCACCACGGCGGGGCCATATTACCCCGTGTATTCTTACTGACCGTGACGCGTTATCCTACCTACGGACGCTCGGTTGTCCTCAAGACGGTAGCCCTAGAATGCTTATGCACAATAAACCATATCAGAAGATAGAGATAAGTGGCCCTATGATGCCCTGCGTCGCCTAAATTTGTTACCAATAAATAGAACACACGTGTCGTTGAGGAAATCTCTCGTTCGTTCCACAGGAAGCGTTGTTTCTCTTCGACGACACACGCCTTCCCCCACACACGCCCACACACACCGACGCACGCCCACGCACTCTCAGTGTGCGGGCGTCGTGCCAGAGAGCGACCGACGTTAAGGAACCAACCAGCCGTGCCTGAATGTATGCCCAGTCGTTTGTCATTGTACGACGTCTGGGGAACAGGGGAAACACAGACGTGCTTGAACGACGCGCGGCTTTTCTAGCGGCAAACGTCAAAGGATTAGGGACAAAAACGAATGGAGACAGCGGTCCGACGAAGACAAAGTGAGAGACCTTATCCGGGGGAAAGGATGGCGTACTCGAGGGAGAGGGAAGAGCGGTTAAACCACGGAGTGCGCGGCGCATACCACGCCAGGGGAAAAAATAAAATAAAATGGGGGGGGGAGGGGCGCCCACAACTTCCGAGTGGGGCCGGAAGTTGTTCACGAGGAGGATCGCGACGGGAACACCCGAATGAGTGAGTTCTGGCGTTGTTTTTGTTTGCCGTATTTGAGCGTGTATAAGTGGATACGTAGCTGGAGGTTTTATTTACAGGAATGGCAGAGAAGTCGGCTTGAACTGGCACGCGTCGGCCTTGGTACTAGACGTTCGAGATACGGTTTACTTCATTGCGGTAGAAGATGCAGTTGCCACGTGACTGGTGAATCTGCAGGGGACATGTTTTTGGGGCAGTTACGCTGGTTGATACAGTACGGGCTTTGCGAAAGTGTCGCGGACTTCTTGGTTCGGAGCACATAAATTTAACATATGCAACCAAGTGAAAAAAGAGTAGCCGTTACCAGTAAATAGCGACAAAGACTTCTACGGCTAGCTCACTTTCTTTTTGACAAAAATATATTTGAGCACGAAGAGCACGCGGTTTTTTCTTCCTTCCTTTTTTTTTTGCGTGTGTTTGTGTTCGTTCTACGTCCGTCTTTCGACAGCTGGAAACCAATCAGACCTCTCAGTTTACAAGAAAACCTTGAATAATGTAGTGAGGTACACTTTGAAGTTCTTACACTATTTCGTAGTCAAATTACAATTTTCTTGATTGCAATGTTTAGGTACGTGAAAAATGACGTATAATGATATTATAAAAAAATTCGGCAGATCCCCCGTACCTTGAGAATCAACGCTATAGTGTGAAGCATGTAGAGGGAAGGTGACCATGTTGTAATTTGTGAATTAGCGACACGTTATAAAATCACGCTAAAAATATGTACATTAGTACGCACAGACATATGTTGAAAAGTGGCGGATGTTTACATAGCCAGTTCTTTGCACTCAGTGCGCAGTGACACCCACAGGAACATGAGAATTAGCAACACCAGAAGCGACAAACCTACACGAAGCGCAGGGGCTCGCGAGGATAGTAGCCCTGGGCACTTCTATATAAATCAACTTAGCGCATGGCACCTAACTACAATTGGCGCTAACCCGACATGACGACTGAATCATTGAAGTAGGAGCACGTTTACAAAATTGGATAGCCATGCAGCACTGCAACCACAATTGACGTTTCACGACCATTAGGGTCTATTTGAAAAGTAGTTCCGAGACCTGCCGTGGATCTGTAGTCCAATACTTGATTTCCACGCGGAATACTTGGATCCGATTCCTGCTGGGACCCTGGCATTTATTCGCTGCATTCGTCGGATCAAAGTTGCCGTAGTCGGGGTTTTCTTAACGCTCCCGTGTTAAAACTGCCCGTGTGTGTTCTCGTCGTTCCTGAGTTGATAATAAGTGTCAATCACCTGTGGCACATATCCGCATACCAGCGGCACAAATACACCCGTGGGTATGTGCCACTGTCTGGCGGGAAGTGTTTGACGACGTACGCGACAGAATTGTGACATTATTCATGTCTTGACCACCGCGTCATATTCGTCAAATCATGTTTACCTCCCATGCCAACTTTGGTTCACGTCAAGTAAAGGTGATCACGAGAGCACCCAGAAGTAGGCGGCTAGATAGATAGATAGATAGATAGATAGATAGATAGATAGATAGATAGATAGATAGATAGATAGATAGATAGATAGATAGATAGATAGATGTATAGATAGATAGATAGATAGATAGATAGATAGATAGAATACAAAAAATGGCTGCAATACGCAGAGAAATTCTTTGCATTTATTATATTTATGTGTTCCTTTATTATTTTGAAGTAACGCTGAATAAGAGTACCCGCTATGCTGCTTTTCGTTCTTGTGCAGCAAATGTTATTGTAAAGGAAGGTAATCGTGTGCCGTAACAGTATGCTATAACTTATCAGGCCATTTGAGAGACATTTGAGAGATTATCAGGAAGTGCATCTCTGGTTTAACATATATTGGGTTCGAGGCTGTCGAAACGCAAAGGAAGTGGATGTTCGTGTCATGGCTGATGCCTTTTAAAGTACTACACATTTCTAGATTTCGTGCAAAACGCATAGATAGATAGCCGCACTCCGTACAAGAAAAGGGTTTGTGAGCTTGCGACTCAACTCAAGCACAAACACACACAAAATGTAAAGATGACTCATTGGGCAAAAAAAAATACTAACCTAGAATATTTAGTGCAATTCTGGGTGCGCATTTACTCCATCTTCAAATAATGCCTAAACATAGGCTTAGCGATAGCGGATATAATGTAACGAATAGTAAACCTATAAATTCACACCTCATATAAGAAATTCATTTCTTAAGATTGAATATACTATGACTCATCGTATACAAATCAAATGCGACAGAGGTCACCCTGTGCTTTACCTTAAACTCGCTTCCCCAAGCCGCACCTCACTTCAAGTAATATATAGCAGGCTTGCCTGAACCTCTTTCGAATTATGTACGAAGAAAGGAAAGACCTTTAAGGTCACAAATCTAGCTGAAAATAAGGAGAAAAAAAAGCAAAGCAAAAACCAACACGTAAAGCACTCTGTCAGGAGTACACCGAAAAAAGAAAAAGAAAACATCTTAAGTATGCTTCCAAGGAAGTGCGTCAAAAAAAAGTACTTGTGAAATGGGAAATAAATTTATTTCCGTTCAGAAAACCCGTTATTCAAATTTAAAAAAAATCACGCTGCCTAATAGATAAATAAAAAAGGCCTTGCTTACGCACTCTGCCTCGAGCAAGCAGCGCGCACTGCACGCACTGGAGCACTCTCAATATTTCGAGGAAACAACGGTGCTTCTATGGGCTGCTTTCCGACTTTATATATTCCTTTTCGAAGAGCGTTAACCACGGAAAAAAAGCCCTAAAAAGAACAGTAATAGAATGAATCAACAGATGTGGATAAAATAAAAAAATTAGTCTCGAAGCACTTCAGGAAGATGTGATCACCAAAGAAGTTCACCAAGGAATGGGGTAGCATAAAACGTCACAGACGATAAACGACCTGGAGACCTCCTAGAAGAGGAAGTAGGTAAAATAAAGGGAAAAAAAAGCACCGAAGGCGTCGATATCAACACGGTCGCCCCATTGTGAACCACGACGTGAATGGTCGCTGCCGTCTCCTTACAGTTTCCCACTCATGATGGAGCTACGAGTCATCACCTCTGGGAGCCACTTCTTCCAACCCCCCCCCCCCCCCCCCCCCCCCCCAATTTCCCACTCGTTCTCGTGGTCGAAGCTAGAGACCAAAGTTCTCGATTTTCGCGGTGCCCACTGTTTCCGGGTGCTGGCGTCATTTTTTTTCCCTTTTTTTCACTTCGGAACTCGTTCGTGTCTTCATGCGCATGCTGCAACTGCTTTCCTTTCTTCTTTTTTTCGTTCAATTTTTTGTTCTTGTTACCGCGCTTCTGAGCAATTTAATTTCTGGCTTTCGCTCGACCATATATAGATGGGGTTGGAAGAAAAAAGTAGTTGCGGTTGGAACGGCTAATAAGGAAACGAGGGAGAAGTAGATGATGTGGGTCAGCAAAGCTTTGGTGGCGGCCAGTGGCTTCAGAAGGAGCGGTAGACGCCTGGAACGGTGTTGTCTCCGCGCTGCCTTGTATAGGTTCAGCTGCCAGAACCCGCGCCTGGTTATTTCGTAGGTGCCGAAACCTCCAGAGGACGCCTTCCCAGATTTTGGGTGAAGTCCTCGCGAGATGAAAATCGCCGGGTAAAAGAAAATAAAGGCGCGCAATTCTCGTTGCTATCGTTGATTCGGTCTTACGGCAGACCGAATGACCGACAAGGAGCAATGACAAAAACACGTAGTAGAAAATACATTAGGGTTAACTCTTATAGCGGAGGCCACGGTGGTAGAGTGGTTAAGGTGGCAGGGTGTTGATTCAGTGCTCGTGAGTTTGGCTTCGCTCGTGGCTGTCACATTTAGATGGAGGCGAACATCTAGAAGGGTTTTGTACATAGATTCATCGATTGATACGTGGGGTCTAACGTCCATAAACCACCATATGAAAGACGCCACAGTGGAGGGCTCCAGAAATTTCGACCACCTAGGGTTCTTTAACGTGCACCCAAATCTGAGCACACGGGGCTACGACATTTCCGCCTCCATCGGGAATGCAGCCGCCGCAGCCGGGATTCCAACCCGCGATCTGCGGGTCAGCAGCCGAGTACCTTAGCCATTGGACCACCGCGGTGGGGCCGTGTACTTAGATTTAGGTGCACCTTAAAAAGCGTCAAGTGATTCAAATTTCTTGAGCCCTTCATTACGACACGCTTCACGTCATTGTTTCTTACGAAAAAACGCCAGATATTACTATAATTATGACAAGAAAACAGTAAAAACAACCCAAGGTAGCCAATGAACAACTTGTCGCATCTCCACCAAATCGCATCAGACTGCGCTGGTGCGCTGCTTGGCCCAATCATAGTAGCGCCGTGGCGCCCCGGAGAGCACAGGCGCGATTTGTAGATGAAATCAGCCTCAATTAACGTGAATAGCGGCTCTATTGCAGTTTTGTTTTCTGTGAACAATTCAATCAAGCAGCAAGGAAACTAAAAGATAGCCAAGCTTTTTTTTTTCGAGGCTAGAAATAAAGAAGAAGAATGACTATCGCTGGCAAGTTTCTGCCAATGTAATACGTCCGACACAGCTTGAAAATGAAGAAAAAGAAAGAAAGCAAGACAAGAGAAACACAGCTATTGCGCTGCCTCGTCAACAAAGTCATTCGTTAAACGCGTCCTCCTCTAGTGTTCCCTCAAAGTTTTGCCGTGTTTACGCGCCCCCAAGGATTCTCTCGATGAAAACACCAGCCCGCCGGGCTTCGGACGTTCCGACCACCGTGTCACAGCGCTTTTTAGCTCACGCCCTTACACCGAGGCATGCGCAAGAGAAACACATCAAGTATAAAAAAAAACGCAACTACATACTTTGTACGCTGTTATACGAAAGGACATCCACCAGTTTAGAGAGATCCCAAAGGAAACTTAACGCAATAATCTATGTTTCTTCCTTTCTTTTTACTACTGCTTCGTCTATACCCATCAACCGTACGAATCAGTTTTGAAAGAATTTAGCGCAGATGTTATTCACTAAAGCCGAAGGAGTTACGTTAACCGTCGAGGTAAAGATCGACGGTCTAATCTGACCTTCGGTTGCATTACTTGCGCTACGTTGCTTGCGTTTGTGTTGCGGGCGTAAACGGAGCAGCAATGTTCGCTGCCATTCGGAAAACTTGTAAGTCGTCTGGATATTGGTGCCTTTAGGCGGTTTCCACAGCGCAGGATGATACTGCCCTTTCTCGAAGTAAGCTTGTGATACAAACCTCGTATTTCAGCTCGAATTCTTCCGAGAGAAGAAAGTTGTTACGCGAGAGTGTACAGCAAGTTGTTATATAGATATACTACGTTTGTGCGGTACGTAAAGGGTCCCGCACCCCTTTCGAATGAGTTCAAAGACGAGAGAGTGGTTTCTTTCTCGCCTTCCCTCCTCCTCGCCACTTATTCATTAAAAGCGCGGGCACAATGCCAGCACAAAACCTGGAGCCTCCCAGCATTTCCGCTCGTCAGCTACGCCCTGTTATCTCCGCTTACGCATTCGTGAACAGGCCAAAGGAAGTGAAATCAATTGATCACGCACGACAGTCATACGATACAAGGAAGAGCGGGTGGGCGACTGCATAGAAAATTGGTGTATGCGACAATTGAAACCTGATATTTCGCGTAAGTGGACTATTAGAGAGTATGTGGCGTAATCAAATTACTTGAATCACCTTACTTGCGTCCTGAAGTGTGCCAGAAAGATGAGAAACGACCGAATAGAAGTAAAGCCCTCGTATTTTTGTATATTAATTGATTGATATGTGGGGTTTAATGTCCCAAAACCACCATATGATTATGAGAGATACCGAAGTGGAGGGCTCCGAAATTTTCGACCACCTGGGGTTCTTTAACGTGCACCCAAATCTAAACACACGGGCCTACAACAGTTCCGCCTCCATCGGAAATGCAGCCGCCGCAGCCGGGATTTGATCCCGCGACCTGCGGGTCAACAGCCAAGCACCTTAGCCATTAGACCACTGCGGTGGGGCGTTTTTGTATTTTCAGAGACTGCTTATAGAGTGAAAGTATCAGAGTCCTGAAACTATGGCGGTCACAGCGACAGAGCCAGATCTGCGCTCCATATCAACAGCACAAGATTTTGATTCTCCATGCACAAAAAAAAAACGTCAATGTGTACCGGCGTGTTCACAGAAGCATGCATCCTGCCAGCAGGAAAAGGTGACTAGAGAAACCAGACTACGTAAAACATGGCACATGACATGTACAGCATTCCGTACGCCACAAAACGAAAACCTCAAATTAATCTAATCTAAGAGTCTAAGAAGAGTATTTTGAGATGTCTATGCTAGACTTTGGGAAAGAAAGCACATAAATGTCCAGTTAATGGAACAAGTTGTGCGCTTGAGCGGACGTAAATTTTTGTTCCGGTGATAATGTTAACCGATATATTTCGCTATTTCTTGGCGAAATTCGGGGGAGGGGGGCGATGAAACAGCTGGCGAAAGCACCAATGTGCCTATATCTACGAGCACATTGAAAACCGCAGATGGGAAAAATTAATAATCAGTCACCTACTACCAACATTAGTCAAATAACGTGGCCCACTACGACATGCCTCACAACTATATCGAGATTATGTCGCATTAAATGCGACAATTTGAATCATTTATTTTAATTCCAGCGGCCATTTGTTCCGTTTGGTGCTTTCGGGGAGGCCAGTTCAGTGATTGCGGTTGTCGGCTGCGCTGTTTACGCCTTATCAGGGCACTTCGCCCCCCCCCCCTTTTTTTTGCATAATAGTAACATAACCCATCTGATGTGTTTTTTTTTCCTACAAGAACACGGGTCATTCCGATTAGTTTTTGCGCATGTTAAATGTGCATGTTGTGTGGTATGGCACACTGTTTATGAATGGGTGTCTTTATGAATTACCACTGTCGTATGGGGTAGCTTACGAAATGCAAGCTTATTGCTAGACGCTTGCTTATTGCCAAGCAAACATCTCTAGTACACATTAAATAATGTCTCTATGCCCCAACCACTACATCAGTGTTTCCCGCTGTCGCACGTGCATTTCGGCAGAACACCGATGAACGACTCACTGAATCATGCGATTCACTTGTCTTCGAAGCGCGAACGTAAAAAATATGTCAAGCATAAACATTTATTTAAAGCTTCGCCTTAAAACTTTTGTACACAGTATTTTGTACGTTCACAGCAAAAAAGAACATTCGTCACCGCTCTCTACGTCTATAGATACATTTCAAAAATAAAAAAAAGATAAATTTACAGATGAATAGAGCAACGCCAAAGTAGAAACTGTGCTTTGAATTGGACTGAAACAAAGTTTAAAACCTTCTTTCTTTTGGCCACGACTCTAATATGAGATGAGAGAAACGAAATCACAAAAAAGCCTGTGCGGAAAATCAGTGGCACATACAACATACAGCAAAAACGTAATCTATTTTCGATCACTTTAATTAAAAACATCTCAACACAGCACCAACGGTTAATGTACGAGCAAAGCTAAGGGCATATATCTCACAAGAAACACTCCGAAAAAGAGTGAAAGCGAGAGAAAAAGAAACAAGGGGTTTAAGATTCTTTATGTCAATACGATCAGAGAAGAGGGCACGAAAAAGAAAAAAATAAGTACGAGAGCGTTGGCAAGGGCACATCGAGTAAGTCTGAACGAGGAAAAAGAAATTGGAAGAAGGGGGCGTTTCAAAACACATCAGGCGGGCTGGGCTAACGGACCTGGCTGTAAGAGCTACTTTTCCGCTGAATTTCGACTCAGATAAAGTAGAAAATAAAAAGAAGTGGTTATTTTTGCTTCTCAGCCTGTATTTCTTTTGAGCGGTAAAGGTGACTGACCTCGGCTGAAACAGACGGTTCACTTTCAGGATATATCATTTATTTCCTATGAATTTTTGCGTACTATGTTTCTTTAAAAGAGACAGAATCGATACTTGTGAATTTCGCTTGGACAAGAGTAACTTAAATGGCGCAACTTAGTATTGTTTTTGCTGAAAATACGCCTTATCACTGATGACAATCTGGATTTAGGCCTCTTTTAAAATTTTGCGCGGCACAATTCGTCAACGGAATTTAATTTAAAATAAAGATGCCAGGAACGATGCATGGTTCGCAGCGAAAACAAAATATTTGCTTATATGCTGATCCCCCCTCCCCCGTCAACTAGTGCGAAAACGAGAGGGTAGGCCACCATCATTTAGCTACAAACAGTCGGCTTCGACTTCGGGTCGTAATTTTTTCTTTCAGGAGTTTTCTTGCACTAAAGAAGAAATTGTGAGGTAAACACCGGGTTACCGTAAGTTTACTTTCACGGCATTTATAAAAAATATTAAAATAATATTGCACGTGGTAGAAGACCGAGTTACAATCCTGATTGATTGATTGATTGATTTGTGGGGTTTAACGTCCCAAAACCACCATTTGATTATGAGAGACGCCGTAGTGGAGGGCTCCAGAAATTTTGGCCACCTGGGGTTCTTTAACGTGCACCCAAATCTGAGTACACGGGCCTAGATTATTTCCGCCTGCATCGGAAATGCAGCCGCCACAGCCGGGATTTGATCCCGCGACCTGCGGGTCAGCAGCCGAGTACCTTAGCCACTAGACCACCGTGGCGGGGCGAGTTACAATCCTGTAGCCATAATACCACGCAAGCGCTCCTAATAAAACACTTCAAGGCTAACATAAAATGCGCTACTATTTCGAAGAGCGTTCTTCACTAGTGCTGCAAAGAAAAGTTGGTAACATCAAAAACCTCTCAATGATAGGGTACCACGATGCTGTAACTTCAAGTTCGAGATAAGCATCTGTGAGATAAATATTCATTCGAGGAAGATACTCCAACACCAGTTGTGGTAGTGTGGTATATATAGCTACGGTTCTCGACTGCTGGCCCGCAAGTCGCGGAATAGAATCCCGGCCACGGCGGATTAATTTTTGAAGGTGCGCGAAAATCCTTGGGGCCCGTGTACTTAAACTTAAGCGCACCTTAAAAGAACCCCAGATGGTCAAAACTTCAGGAGCCCTCGAATACGGCGTCTATCCCATGGGTCTCTTTATGGATTACCATGGTTATATCGTCGTGTTGGTACCCTAAACTCCAGATGTTATTGTAGAGATACCTGAAGAAATTGTCGGTTCTTTATTGCAGTACTGCATCCAAAAAGTGTTCATGACACTTCAAAAACATATCAGAGGACACTTAGTCAAGAAAGGTGGACGAAAAATAACGCACAGTGCACTCATTATTAGCAAAAATTAACCTGACGAATAAACGAGAACACAATGGCGTCTTTTGCAGCTAACAAAGCAACGCTTCATTGTCTCCAGTACTTTATAATTCCATTTTATGAATTACGTGTAAGAAACAAAAAAGGTGACGCTACAGTTCAATGTTGTAAATGAACAAATACACGATTTGTAATTTACAAGTGAAACAACAACAAAAAAAAAGAAGAAAAGGTCTTTTCGTTCATAAGAGCTGTTTGCCCCTAGTGGTGTCCTTAGATGGCAAAATGATGATAGTGAAGATATGTTTCCATCTTCTTTTACGTAAGGTTAGATAGTAAGAACGCTTTTGAAAATACTGGCCCACTGTGCGCTCTGGTAGAAATCCTCCCATATTAAGGTTTTACCGCTTGTAAAAATAAACACCTTTTATTCGCGCAACAGTGTACTTGCCTGAAATCTAAAGGTTACCTCTCCACCTTAATCACAATTAGACGTCACCTAACACCAACACAAAACAATATTTTTGTCACTTTTAAAAGGACGCCTATGCCTGAGTCTGCCGGCCAATTCAGCCGACCATGATCAACATCACACGTCTTTTCTTTCAACCAACCTTTCAGTTACAATGTTCTAACTATTTTCATCTGTTACTGTTTACCTTTAAAGCCCGCTCCAGAAAGAGCTTCGGATGATGCTCATCTTGTCCCGCGACGCAAATAACTACGGCCTAAGTCACGGATAGGGAGATTAAGCAAAACAAACGCAAATACGAACACGCCAAGAATCGATGAACAAAAAAAAGTAATCCCCTTCTGAGGAGAGACGAAGTACAAAGGACATTCCTAAGTCCCTCGCGAAGCTACCATGTCGCGTTGTGTGAGCTCCACAAACAGTGCAAGCGGCGTCGCGCGTGTTAGCAACGACGCACGTTGCGACGGCGGCAACAGGCCACCAAGTGACCGTAATCTCCATATTCATAAGTGTTCGCAGCGTCAAGCACCACTCCCCGACGCCTCTTCTCGGCGACTCATTACTGTAGCTGCATATATAGAGAGAGCGCGGTCAACGCCGACATCGTCGTCGTCGACTGCGTTGTAAGCGTTTTCGTCGAACACTTGTCATCGTTGAGCATGAGGTGAGCTTCTTCCTCACTTTTCTTTAACGGCGTTGCTTCGCTATTTTTTTATGTTAGCAGTTTGCTTAAAGGTCGGCACCTAGCTGGCGAGCAAGCACATGGCAATCTTATATAGGTGTGACCCCAGTGTTGGTGGCTTTCTTTCTTTCTTTCTTTCTTTCTTTCTTTCTTTCTTTCTTTCTTTGTTTTTTCTTCCTTCCTTCCTTCCTTCCTTCCTTCCTTCCTTCCTTCCTTCCTTCCTTCCTTCCTTCCTTCCTTCCTTCCTTTCCTCTTTCTTTCTTTCTTTTTCTCTTTTTTTCTTTTTTTCTTTCTTCCTTGCTTCTTCCTTCCTTCCTTCCTTGCATGCTTCCTTCCTTCCTTCCTTTCCTCTTTCTTTCTTTCTTTCTTTTTCTCTTTCCTTCTTTCTTTCTTTCTTTCTTTCTTTCTTCCTTGCTTCCATCCTTCCTTGCTTCCTTCCTTCCTTTCTTTCCTCTTTCTTTCTTTCTTTTCTTTCCTTTTCTTATTTCTTTTTTTTCTTTTTTTTGATGCCTCATGAACGCCCCATTGGTGTACTTATCGCAATGTGTTTTCGCTACTCCCAAATGTGCGCCTATTATCCATTTACTTGTGACGTAGGCAGCAGGAACTAAATGATCACGTACTGCTCCACTCTGCGGCGTAACACAAATGGCAGAGTTTCCCTGCGGTTTATCAAGAACTAAAAGCTGGACTACGGAAATATAATACGGAGCAGAGATATGAAGCCAGGAGCGAAAAAGAGAGAGAGAAACAGGCGATATAGTGAGAAACCTAACAGGATCAGCAAGTTACGCGCTGCCGCTTCAGTTCAGTTGGCCGGCGCGAAGAAGTGCATAAAGAATTCGTAGCGTAGCGAGCACTCAGTTCACTAACTTCCACCTACAGAGCTGCGCAAAGGTATTCGCAACAGCGCACGCCTATGGGCGTTCTGCGCACGCAACCCTCACGCGCAAGAGTTCCCGCAAGCACACAAGGACTGAGAACAAAAAGAAAAAAAAAGAAAAAAAGACGAAGCTTCATTCCATAGGAAAAGTGCTCGCAGTGATTACACTGGGCTGGCTGAAAGGCCCGCAGGTAAACAGCAACCGTTACGTAGCGCGCCTTTTTTTTTTTGCAGTTGGTTGCTAAAGAGCTTCGACGTGTGCGACGATTATTTGCACGTCGCGCGAGATGATTGCGTCAGTTGGCGCGCTGCTTTTCGGATTAGGTTGCCCCGAGTTACTTGCCCGGTTCTGACGAAATACGTGAACTGAACATACATGCACGCTTGCTCTGCGAGTAATCAGTTTTATTTATTTTTATTCGTTCCTTTTTTTCTGCCATGTAGTCATGGCTTTGATTTTTATGCTGCAGCCAGCCACGTGTTATTCTTGATCGAATTCGGCAAAAATAGTCGGGCACGAGAAGGAGAGGTGCAAAGAGAGAGAGAGAGAGAGAAGAGTAAGAAATTTTGGTGCACCTTTTATGGTATACAAGATCAACTGCAAGACCTTGAAATACGTTCGGCCATGTGGAGTGGTTAATTGCATCAATGACACGCATCCTCGTACCACATTAATTTCTCTGACGAGTGCTTTATGGGGCGCAAAGAAAAGAAAGCTTAGGGAAAACTTAATGCTCATTGACCAAAAAAGGAACAGAAGGCCAGTGCCAGAATGCACTCATTAAAGTGAAACAAGAGCACGATGCCTGACGTGTAGAAGTTCCTGCTTGTAGAATGTGATACTTATCTTTTTTTTAACTTTATTATTATCCCTTCGCCGCAGAAGCAAGCGTGAGCTCGTAATTTTCTTGCAGGGTGTTGCGACTCGAGCACAGTTAGAAAGAATGCTTTTTGAAGAGCATTTATGTTCTCTATAGCTTTTCTTTATCCTCGAGGCATTTAATCACATAACAAAGCAGAATGGAACAAAGCACGTCTGCGAAACGTCTTCCAACACACACACACTCGAAATACGAATATGAAGAATAACGAGTTAGATAACCATATCTATCACTCTGTGTCGTCAATGCATTTCTAAGTGGAGAAGAAATTCCCACGCTGTCCATCGTATCCAGCATACCATGAGCATCTGCAATGGTAAACAGCACGTAATTGACAAAACCAGCAAAATTAATAGAAAACAAACCACGCAGAACCATCGACAGGGCTGAATGGTGAAGGACGGTATATATGAATTAGCCTCGTAAGGTTACAAGCATGGACTGCCGATAATTCCATATTCGCTCACCAAACAATGACAAGCTTTATGTTACTTGAAAGTAATCGTTATGCCATGCGTAATTTTTTCCCCTAACTACGTAATGTCAAGCAGCGATCGTATCACTTTACCGGCGTCTTTTCGTTGACACGCGTGTCGAGATATTGGTTTCTCGCTTTACAAGCTCTAAGTGCACCTTCTTTAAAAAAAAACTCCGCCATCGACCTTCTGTTTTTTTAAAGTTACCAGAGACTCGCACTCTTAGAAGATTTGGCGGGCAATTTGCCATTAGCGCTCAACGCATAAAGGGAGGGGGGGGGGGGGGGCGTGAGCGAATTTCGCTTAACAGTCCAACAAGTTCGCGTGCAGCCACAGTGCATAGCGCGACCACTTTGTCGCCCGAGTCTCTTCCGCTTTCCTCCCATTACAAAGGAAACACGCCGTTTCTCTTCGTCTTGTCCTTAGCGCTTTAACAGCGGCGTACATTGTTTCGGTAGAGCGCTTCCCAGCGCATTGCGACAAGCCTCTTCTCGGAGAAATCGTCCAGGGACAAAGTAAAGGCGGCGTGGGGACTTCCTTCAAAAGCGCTGCAGTTTCAGCACCGTCCGCGCCCATTCATTATTCAGCCGGCCTACAATAATGTTCGCATAAGCGCTAACGAAGCGAGGCTCGGCCGCACGAAAGCCTAATTTAGCAGCGAGCGCGGGCTGGCAGTCTGCAGCCGAAAAATACTCAAACCAGCTCACCGGCTTGCCTCGAGGTTTTTTTTTGTTTTGTTTCAAATACCTTTGTCGCGCAAAGCTCGTTCTCTTTCAAATGTGCCCAATTTCATCTGTTGGAAGGCTCTTACGTGAGGAGGGGAAAAAATGAATCAAGGTGAAAAATTGAGATTCTCTGCTATTTTCTCGCTTTCATTCATTTTTTTAGTAACAGGACTGCTGTCTTTCAAGTGAATTCGTCTACTGATTGGAGTTATTCATAATGTTTAGACGGCAGGCTTGTGTTAGTCTAGCTTAATTTTTAAGATTTTAGTCTCTTGTATAGCTACATGTATTCTTTTCTTCTATTGTTTCGTGCATTGTTAAATTTAGCGAGGTTTAAACTTGACAGGACTGAGAAAAGTGGGCTTTAACAAGTTAGGCAGGAAAGAGATAATCGTAAACATACGCCATGGCATACCCTAAAGGTGGCTCATGACAACATGCGTGGTTTTCAGGAACGGCTACCGATTAATTCGCTTAGTAACAAAGCGGACTTGCAAGCAGTTGAGCTCCCTGAATTTTCTTATACGTCCCCTCTCACCTCTAAGAATGTTACAGCGTAATCTATCATGAGTTAACGACAACAGTTGATATTGATGTCAGTGTTGCCCGCCGCCACTGCTGCCGCCGGTGCACAACGCAGCATACGTGTGTTACGCAAATGTGCAAACTGCTTTCATGACGATGATTGTGCTCCTTGGAATATTGGCACCTACCCACTTAAGGTGATCGGCCAGGAGGCTTAAAGAAAACAGGCTTGACCTCGTGTTTATAGACGTTTTCCACGTGACTGTCTATTTGTGTTTTCGTGTTTTCGAGGAATAATAATAATAATAATAATGATAATAATAGTAATAATAATAATAATAATAATAATAATAATAATAATAATAATAATAATAGTAGTAATAGTAATAATAATAATAATAATAATAATAATAATAATAATAATAATAATAATAATAATAATAATAATAATAATAATAATAATAATAATAATAATAATAATAATAATAATAATTGTTTCAGAAGGACCAGAGAGACCGCATAACCGATACGTCTTCGGTTTATTGTTGACAGAACAAAAAAAAATGTACAGAGCGTGACCCTGGCTGCTTCTTCTTCCTCGCCTCCGAGCTCCATCTTCAATCTGTTTTCTACATCTTCCCGCCGGCCAGATTCAACCGAAGCAACCTTCGAGCGAATACAACAGTTGAATCGGCCTCTTGACTAATTTTCCTTCAGGTGTACGAAGCAAGCATGTTCTCACTAGTCCATCCTTGCCTGGAAAAATCTTTTCGATCTTGCAGAGTTTCCACCGAGTTCTTTTTCGCGCTTCTCCAAGCAGAAGTACATCTCCTTCTTGTACATTTGCGTGACGCTCTGTTTTTCTGCTGGCACACTTAAGCTCCCTCAGGTACTCCTTTTTCCATCTGGTCCACCATGTTATCATAGCCTGTTTTCTTGCACTCCAGTAATTCAGCAAACTGTATTCTCCGAGTCTGTTTTCTTCCTGCTTGTTCATTGCTTGCCTGCCTCCTATAACGTCCGCCGGTGTGATGGGTTGTGGCTCGTTAGGATCGTCATACACATAAGTGAGAGGCCGGTTGTTAAGTACTCCTTCTGCTTCAACAACCACAGTCCGTAGTTCTTCTTCATCCAAAAGTCGAGCCCCTATAGTTTTTGCCATGGATGTCTTAAAGCTTCTGATCAGTCTTTCATAAAATCCTCCCCACCATGGAGCTAACTCTACAATAAACTTCCATTTTATTTTCAGGTTACTGGTATACTGTTGAACCCTTTCATCTTCCATCTTTAATATCTTGTTCATCTCTTTCTCAGATTTTTTGAATGCTCTTGCATTATCACTGTAAATAGTTGTACACAATCCTCTTCTAGCTACGAATCTTCGGAATGCTTGTATAAACGCTTCTGATGACATCCTCTTGACCAACTCCAGTTGTATGGCTCTTGTTACTGCACACGTAATTATCACAATGTAAAACTTTGTAACATTTCCGCCTTTCTCCTCTCGAGCATTTAGCGGTCCAGCAAAGTCTATACCAACAGTGTCGAATGGCCTCGTCTGTGTAATCCTGTCAGCTGGTAGAGGTGGAATTTCTTGTGCCATTGGTCTAGAATTGAATCTCCTACATGTGATGCATTTCTTTATCACATATTTCACCATCTGTCGGGCACGCAGAATCCCAAAACTTCGTTCTTAGATGTGTCAATGTTGCCGCAACGCCACCGTGCATTGTTACTTGATGCGCGTTTAGAACTAGGAGTTCTGAAAAGTGACTTTCTCTTGGTAAAATAATAGGATGCTTCTCATCAAAGCTCAAATCACTCCACTGAAGCCTCTCTTTTACTCTCAGGACACCTTGATCATCTTCGAAGATGTTCGTGCCGTACAGATTCATGTTGTCATATGTTCGTGTCACTGCATTTTGTAGCGTTTTGTGCTCCTGCTTTATCAGCACAAACTCTGCCTTGTCCAATTCTTCTCCTGTCAGCGAACCTGTTTTCCTTTCTTTTCGTCGGTTTCCTATATAACGCATCACCCACGCGGTAACTCGTAACGCTTTCTTGTATGATCCAAATCTGCTCACATCAATTATCTTTTCTTCACTCGTGGTGGTAGTTAAGCATGCCACTGTCTTTTCTTCGTCTTTGTTGTCATCACTGTCCGATTCATGCGTGATGTCATAATCAGGGCTTTGTTTTTCATTCTTGATCCACGTGGGGCCTTTCCACCATAATTCACTGTCCAGCAAACGTTTCATCTTCATCCCCCTTGTCATAAAATCCGCAGGATTTTCATCACTTTTAACATAACCCCATTGACTCTCATTGGACTTGCTCTTAATTTCTGCTGCGCGGTTGCGAACAAACATATCTTTCGTCTTGTTTGACTTTATCCAACATAACACAATTTGAGAGTCAGTCCAGAATTTCACATTCCTCAGTTTCCTGATAAAATTCTCGGTTATATGACTGGCCAATCTGACTGAAATTGTGGCCGCCAACAACTCCAATCTTGCTAGTGTGATCTTTTTGATTGGAGCGACTCTACCCTTTGCAATGATTAAATTTGCTTCATTGCTTCCATCGGAGTATTCTGTTACAATGTATGCTACTGCTCCATATGCCATTGGACTCGCATCGGAGAACACGTGCAGAGTCGATGCTTTCACTTCAGCTTGTTTGTTGTCATAGCATCTGTTAACGGTGAAGTCATCTAAGTGCTGAAGCTCCTCCGACCAGTCCTTCCAAGTTGATCTATGCTGGCTTGGTAACGGGTCATCCCATTTCAGTTTATCCATCCAAATTTTTTGCAGCAATATTTTTGCTCTGACTGAAAATGGTGTCAAAAAACCTAAAGGGTCATATAGCTTTGCCGTGTCCTGCAAAACCTGTCTTTTTGAGAGTTGTCTCGTGTCCTTGTCATTTCGCCATGTAGTGTCGGGAAAGCTCAACACGTCGTCTACGAAATTCCATTTCAGTCCCAAAATCTTGATTTGTCCCTCTTTTCTTATCCCTCGATCCAGATCCTCTCCTTCTTCATCAAAGTGTTTTCTTAGCTCGGCGTCATTTGAAATCCATTTTCTTAAATTCATTCCCGCATAGCGAAAAATATCTCGTGCTTTTTTGTATATCTTTGTCGATGTTGAGTATTCGTCGGCTCCTAGTAAAACGTCATCGACGTAGATTCCTTTCCGGAGTTGCGCCACAACTGCAGGATATTTTTCTTCGAATTTATCCAAATGTCGATGAATCGTGGCCGCTAGAAGGAAGCTACTTGGTGTAGTTCCGAAAGTAACCCTCGTCATCCTCCACGTTTTTATCTTCGGGGTTGGCATATCTTCGCTGGGTATTCTTTCCCACCATATGAATCGCAGTGCGTCTCGGTCATTTTCATGTATCTTGATCTGCAAGAATGCTTTTTCCACGTCGGCTGACATAGCGATCTTGTGATGTCGAAAGTTCATCAGCATGCTTGTGATGTCGGGGTTTAGGTTTGGCCCCTTTTCCAAGTTGTCATTTAAGGATTCACCTGGATTCTGGCTTGACGATGCGTCAAAGACGATCCGTATTTTTGTCGTTGTTCGGTCCTTCTTGATTACTGCTTGATGCGGCATGTAGTATACAAATTTGTTCTGTATATCGGATCCAGCATCTTCTTCGACGTTTTCTGCTATTTCTTGCTCAAAGTACTCTCGAATAGCTTTGTCATAGGCTAGGAGTTCATCTTTATCCTTGCATAATTTTTTGGTCACCTGGATAAGCCTCTTCTCTGCAATGGTGGTGTTGTCGTCCAATGTCACGTTTTCCTTCCATGGTAGCCGCACTTGGTATCTTCCTGCCTTGAACTCCATTGTTTGTCGGACGTAGTCTAGCACATGTTCATCGTTCATCTTTGTTGCTGGGTTCTCCTTGATGCCCATGTTTTCCAAGTCCCAGAATCTCTGCAGTTGGTCCGCAGTCGTGTCCGACTTGGCACTGACCTTGAGTACCATAACCGTCGATGATTTCAGCGGCACACAATGAAGTCCTACAGGACCTTGGACCGTCCATCCCAATATTGTTTCTATTGCCATTACTTTTGGATGAATCTCGCAAATGCGACCAGTGACGACAGTCCAGTAATAATCTGCTCCAATTAATATAGAAGTTTCCATATTTTTTCTTTCTTTGTCCTTCTTCTGGTTGTCATCGGCCAAATGGATTCCTATCGATCTTGCTTTTTCGTGTATTGTCAATGGTGGCGATGGTAGCACGTCACAGGATATAACTTCTATCTCCAGTGCCTCAATCGTGACTGGCTCCGAGATGGGATCCTTCCTCACGCTGACCTCGACGACTTTCATGTCTAGTTCCATCTATCCTCCTCCAAATGATCCTACAGTAATCCTTTCGGATCTTTTTACCTTGCACGCTAGTTTTCTTGACAAGCTTTTGAGGATGAATGTCCTCTGACTCCCGTTGTCCAGCAGAATCCGTGCGTAGCACCCGCTGCCTTCTCCCTCCGTCCACGAAAAGGCTGTCTGCAGTAGTATGCACTTCTGTTCATCAGACTGCTGTGCGTGCATGTTGCAGGACTTGCTGGTGTCTAACCGGTCAGGTTGCGCGTTTTTAAGCACTTGCTCAACATCCCCGCCTTGCTGCTGTGCTGACTTTCCTGCAGGCGTACGTGGTCGACACAGATGTCGCGTGCCTTCCCTTGCATGTTTTGCAGCGTACGTTAGCACGGCATATCTTCGCCGTGTGGTGAGGTCTGGTGCATCTGAAGCACCTTCGTTCCCGTTGTAAGGCTTCTTTCTTCTGTTGCATAGTAATGCTTCTTCTGCAATCTTCCGTGTAGTGTCCAGTCATCTCACAGAAGATGCATTTCTTAATCGATATGCTTTGAAGCGTAGATGTTCTAGTCCGCCTCATACTGTGCGGTGACTGGGTCACGTCGTATTTTTCCTCCCGAGTTTCTTCTCTGCTGCGTATATATATGTTTAAAAACTCCATAATTTCTTTCAAACTGCTTGTGCTGTTTCTTGACGCTGAGTTCGATTCCGTAGTTGCTGGTCTGTTGTCACCTTTCTTTAACTCCTTCATTTTCATCTCAATCCTCATATCCACCGGTAGCGCAGATTTTACAACAGGAGCTATCACTGTGGCGTAACTATCCATTTCCACTCCTAACGACTGCAGTGCTCGTGTGTTCACTTGCAACTTTTGGAAGAGTTTCTTCAACCCATCTACATCTTTAGGACTCTTCACTGCTTCCAAATTTGCAAGCTCTTTTATGTAGTTCTCTTTTAAATTATCTTCTCGTCCGAAGGTTTCTTTCAAAAGAGCGACTGCATGCTCGTAATTCTGATCAGAAAACTGCAAGCCTTCTATGAGGGAAGCAGCCTCCCCGCTCAGAGACGCCAGAAGATAACTAAATCTTTGATTCTTCGGCATATTCACTCTGTTATGCACCGATGTCTCGAACTCATGCCAAAACCTTGGCCATGCTGTTTTTTTTCCCATCAAACTTGATCATTTCAAGGCGTGGCAACTTAACAAGCTCTTGCGTCTCCGAGATTTGGTCAGTACCTTGTACTGAACTCGCCTGTTCTGTGACTATTCTCGTAGTCAGTTGCGTCGCTTGTTTTAACTCGCGTAATCGCTCCTCAATTTTTGTCGTTGCAGCGACGATCTTCATCTCATAATGCAAAACTCTTTCAAATTCTGCCTCCGCGCTGTCTTCTTCAATGAACGGTTCTATCTGTTCGTTAACTTGTCTTAGCGTCTGTGACACGCTCTTCATCTGGTTTAGAAGCGTCATAAGTTGCGCTCGATCGGCGTCTTCTTCTGTCTTCTTATCGATTTCGCTCGTAAGCGTCGTCACATTTGCTCGAAGCGTCTTCCGCTTCTTCGATAGGACCTCTTTATTCATGCCTAAAACGTGTTGAAAGAGCTCTTGCCTTTTTATGTGCGTCGCCAACAGTCGTCGGTCGTGGTCCTTCTCTCGACGGTTCGTCTTTGAGCCAGACGCCACAGCTTCGTTCTTCAACCCGTTGTTGCGAATGGGGTTGAAGTCTCTGCGTCTGTCTTCAGATCACTCCTGGTCACGTCACCATGTTTCAGAAGGACCAGAGAGACCGCATAACCGATACGTCTTCGGTTTATTGTTGACAGAACAAAAAAAAATGTACAGAGCGTGACCCTGGCTGCTTCTTCTTCCTCGCCTCCGAGCTCCATCTTCAATCTGTTTTCTACAATAATAATAATAATAAGAAGAAGAAGAAGAAGAAGAAGAAGAAGAAGGAGGAGGAGGAGGAGGAGGAGGAGGAGAAGGAGGAGGAGGAGGACAATAATTTGATATGCATTTGTAAAGCCATCAGCTCCACCTTCAGCGAGGACAGGTTGGCAGCGCTCTTGTGCGGCCCCGTACTCAACCACCAAACCCTGGCCGTTCAGAGAACCTCACACAGGCCGCCGAGCTCGGCTTCGCGCTACCTACGTGGGACTAGCCGGTGGCGCGTTATCTCCTCTGCGTTTTCTCTGAGCCTAAATAATGCTTTCATCATGATTATCATCATCATCATGATCATCATTGCATACATCAAGATTGAGAGAGGGAGAGAACAGTGTTCAATTCAGAATCAAACCCAGACACCATCCGTAGGCAGGGGCGTTGGCAGACATCTTTTTTTTTCAGGAAGAAAGGGAGAGGGGGGCTCCTTGACTACGGCGGGGGCATTCCCTTAAGATGGTCATTGTTTTGTTCTGTATACCACGAAAAAAAAATCAGGGGGGGGGGAGGGGGGAGCACGGGCTCGATGGGCTACCCCCTGGCTATGCCACTGCACATGGGGGGGGGTGTTGGGGGGGGAATCAAGTATTTCATCACGGAGCTATGCCAGTGCTTGAAAATTATTCGGCGAAAGACTCTATGCAAACTTTATAGACCCGAGGTCAAGTTAGAAGATGAAGTACTGCGTGGCAGGAGATTAAGATCGCACCAGCCGTCGCAGCATGTGTGGTTCGCAATAAGTTAGTGCAACAAATCCACGACAAAATCTTAAGCGATAATTATTTATAATCATCATTATAAACAGCAGAAGCAGCCGCAGCAGCAGCAGGCGCTGCATCCATAAAGCATCTGCTCATGTAGCTTTAGTGTTGCGCAGTCCATGGTTACATCGCCACATTGCAAAATCATCACAAATTACGGCGTATAGTGTATGATTCGCAGGTGTATAAAAGACGTGCAGTAATCACACTATGAGAACGCACTACGGGCTTAAAGGCCGTTCATTCAGCTTACGCTGTCGTAGTTCTGCGTGTTCCTCAAAGGCCTGGTGTTTTCAATCTCTCTTTTTGTCTATTGTTTGGTAGCAAACCTGATTCAGTCCTTGCTCATCCCTGCCTCCCAGTTATCCTTTCTTTTTTGATCGATTGATGCATAGAGTTTAACGTCCAAAAAGCACCATATGATTATGAGAAACGCCATACTGGAGGGCTCCGGAAATTTCGACCAACTGGGGTTCCTTAACGTGCACCCAAATGTGAGCACATTGGCCTACAGCATTTTCGCTTCCATCAAAAATGCAGCCGTCGCAGCCGAAATTTGATCCCGTGACCTGCGGGTCAGCAGCAGTGTACTTTAGCCACTAGAGCACCGCGGCGGGGCTACCCGTTCTTTCTTCCTCTCCCCTCTACAACTCCTATCTCTCTAAAGCTACTTTGCATCGTTGCATGTCTTACGCGCTGAAGTGTCTTTCGAGGTTGTGTAAAAATAAATTACGGGAAGTTCCAAGTGAGATATTTCATATACAAAAATAATGCAGAATAATTTTTTTTGTTCTTGCAAAACGGACAGGCATAGAATTGAGCAGAAGGTTTTGTGGACGACAGCAGCAGCAAGCACCAGAAATCCTTTTCGCCTCGAATAATTGCAACCTTATTTTGTCACAAATTCGTGTGTGAGTGACATTCCTTTTAAAAAAAGAAAAAAAATGCGCCCACTATACGGTGCTTCGCCATCAATATAAACAACAGTGGCTTGTCTAAATGGCTTGGATAACGTTCTGCAACCACGTAAAATGCAGTGAGTCTTCTTTATCTTCTTTTTTTGCGCAGTAAACGTCTACCATTACGCGCCTCGACCGTGTCCAGGTTCTTTATTTGACCACCCCTCTTTTACTACGACACGGGCCTCGGCGACAGCGTTACTACCTCGCAAAACTACTGCTAGAAGAATCACCAACACGCCTCTTCTGAAAAACTGCGAACTCAGCTGTAAACCGTCAGGGTTTCGGCACACGCCTCTGCAGCAAAGCCAGAGCTCGGTTATCGAACGCTGTCTCAGCGTGTAAGCCAAGAAACAAAAGCGAGCAATATCATCGAAGCTGAATGAGGGGCCCGAACCGTTAAAATTAAATGCTTCTCGTGTACGTATTTGGAATATCCTTTTTGTTAACTTCACCAGCCCGAAATTTGAAGAGCTCCCTAATATGCTGGGTATGCTGTTACCTGCAGCCGCTGATTTAAGTGCGCATAGAGAGCAGCGTTGAAAAGAATCACCCGAGCGCAAATTCCCAGCGCTAAACGATAAATTCACATCAATAATCTTGCTTTCCTAATGAAAACCCATGTTTGTTAAAAGCCGCGCTCGTTTCGCAAATTTATAGCGGATGTACGAGAAACACAATTAACGCAGCGTCAAAATACAACGCTAAGAACTCGCGTTACACAATAAAAAAAAGGGTGTTATCACTTGGTGGCAGCAATGAATGACATAAACACGTTCGATAAAGAAAACGAAATTGATAGCTAACTTATATTATCTTTGTACGTTATAGGACGTTTATAGAACATGTTGGCACATTTTTGCGACACAGGCTTTACTTCTTTTTGCGAAAGGTAGAGGACGGAAAAAAAAACACATAATGATATATAATAAAATCTCTGTATTGACATCACTAAAATTTTGTGCTACACAAAATCCTGCCTGGTGGAACCAAAATATCCTGACACATAACACGACGTTTTTTTGTTTTTTTTTTAAACGGAGTGTTCATCATGCAACTGCTGCCATTTGACAGTGTGCGATATCACCCCACCATGGGTAGCACCTTTGAGACCCTACTCATGCCGACTAAAATAAACAAACATCAAAACATTTCACCCTGGTTTCTCTTTCGAAGTTTCACCGTCTCCCACTTAATATATGGCAAAGTGCCGCCGAGTTGAAGGAGGGTCGGACGTGAAGACGCCGGTACACGCAGGCCGCTATAGGAGTAAACAACGCACAGACATTGAAGCGCCGTCCGAGCTTGCCCACCACCGGGAGCTACAATAATGCAATGAACACCTTCTTCCTTCTCAACCCACTCGCAATCCTGTTCCTGGGAGCTTCCGGCGCAATTGACTCATAAATCAAAGTGGCGTGCCCGTCGATGGCAGCGGCTTTGAAAACACGCGTTACCTGTCTCCACTCACGACTTATATATATACGAGGCCTAGGGTTAGACGGACTGCAGGTTTGTCAAGACTCGCTCAAGCTCCTCGCTTTCCCTTCCCCTCGCTCCCCAACAACCACATCCCGAACGTCACAAACACAGACAAACGCACTTCTCTAGCTCCAAGGCGAAAAGAAGAGCTCAGCCGAATGGCACTAAAGCTTAGCAGGGTCACGTGTATGTTTGTGTAGCTTGGGACAGGTCATTTCGGTGTTGTTTCGTACGCTGTAGAGCCTGAGCGGCTTCTGAACGCCGCACGTCGCCTTGCCCCTTCCTTCACTGACGTGTTTCACCGGTCTCTCTCGGTTTTCGTTATCGTGGTGTTTTCAATCTCAGTGCGGATGACCCGCCACTACAGAGCGTGTTCGCCGTGTTTCACACTTTTCCTTCGACGTGATTATTTTTCACGTTTCCAAACCGAACAGTGGGACTCTGATTCGGTGTTGATTCTGTGGAGAACAGCGTATGAGCGAAGCCTACAAAAGCTCCACGCCGCTTTGGTATGGAGGCCTGGTGCTGCCGCTTTTTTTTTTTTTGATGCTGGTTACACTTTGCGTTTCACTTGTTCGAGCTCAAAGTTCAAGTTCTAGTTTCTTTTTTTTGCTTGTGTAGTTTAGAAAATTTGTTCGCTTTAGCACTATGCCCCTGTTTCAGCACTCTTTTACCTTGGGTATTAACCGACTGATCTAGAAATAGCCTCCACACGAGTATCAGTGGCGAGAAAACGCGAAGTTGTTACAGCCGAGTTGATCTCACTCCGTCACTACTCAGATGGGCTACAAAAAAAAAGCTCAAAATGGGCAGCCTGGGTCGCGAGAGGGTCAAGAAAGATGGCTGTTGAAGTTCCGTGGGACATTTGTTATCCTTCTGAAAAAATATCGACATCAGCGCCAGAGAAAGATTTGTGGAAAGTGGATCACAGGGCAACGAGAGAAAAGTCATGACGACATGCATCTCGCGAAGGCTTACTCGAATCTATGATATTTCATGATGTAGTTTTTCGTCCTTATTTCAAGGAGATTTGCAAGCTGGTCCCTCAGTCAATTCGTGTTATTTATTTTACTAGTGTTATTTGACTTCTCACCTAATACGCGATTAGGAGAAAGTTCTCCTGAGCATTGATATGGAAGAAAAGCTCGTTTGGTTCGAACGTCGAAGTTTTATATTTCGGTCGCCGCGACTTCTGCTGGCACCAATTCATGTTGGCAGCAGTCAATAGAAGCACAGGAACGGTGCGAAAAGTGTACGGAATTCACACTCCTGTTCCCACGCTTCACATTGAAAATGAAATAATTCAACATAATCTGAAGAGGAGAAGCTGGGCTGTGTTTGTACATGTGTCTGTACATTATGTCTGTACATGTAAGAATATGTAAAACAGTATCTGAAAGCAAAATGAGCCCTAGAACATCACCAGCCGTAGGCGACCGCCATTTCGAAATGACGCGTGTGGCGTCATGTGCTTCATAGGGTGTGGCCGTCATTTTGTAAGTCTCAGCCGCCGCAAACTGTTCAATTTTCAGTGCCGAACTGAAAAGAGCTGCTTACCACGCAGCTGAACACAAAACAATATCGCAGGCCGAAATACAGACGCTTACCCCCGTATTCTAGAACGTCCCTTCACTCAACGCTTCACCTTCATTGATAAAGCCGAAGGAAGCGCCCTCGCTAGGCCAGGCAAGTCACTGCGTATCAGCGATAATGTGGTGCGATCCTCGAGCAGCGCAGCGTCATTTTCAGCCGAGCAGCGGCGCAGTGCTCAACTTTGTCAAGTGAAGGGTGCAAGTCGAGTCGAGGAGCGTTTGTGTATACGGGGGTTAAACAGCGAGTGGTTTGTTGTGTCACAGCTCGCGAATGCACCACTGTTGTCAGACAGTCGCGGGTCGATTGTGCGTTTAGAAAAACGCTCGTTATAAATTAGGTGCTCGGCCAAATGCGCTTAAATTCGGCCAGCTTGTTTGTGAAAACGCAGGGATTAGCCTATGTAACACAGATTATGAGCGAAAATTGCGCGCCATTGCCCCTTTAACTGTTTACTTCGTGCGAGTAAGCCGAAACAACCAGTATAATTGGGGTGACATTTTTCACAGCAGCTGGGTGCATATAGGTTTAGGTTTCATTTTTTATTCAAGGCAAAATTGTTACACTTTGCCTTAGGGGACACGACTAAAGGCTAAAAAGCGATAGTTTGGGCACGAGAGCAGAACGACGACACAGAGGCAAGAAGCACACGAAGGACACTTGTCTCTCTGCCGTCGTTCTGGTCTCGCGCTATAACTATTGTCATGTCATACGAACTAGCCCAAGCTGCCACACTTCTAAATAAACGCCCGACTAGGTCGTTCCACCTTTCGAAATAATAAATAACAAAAAATAATTCACCCGTGCGCATGATTGGAAGGACACGCTCACAATTTTCCCTACCGATATGATATGACATACGAAGCTTCGGTAGCCATAATACAATCTGTGTTTTTTTTCTTAGATTCGGATGCGTAAGGAGCGATTAGGAGGAATGCGAAAAAAAATTCAACACGTGTAACTTGATTCCAATTCGTTATTGCCGCACCGTACAAGGCACGAGCCGCACGTTAAGCCTCTTTTCTACATGAATCGCGTTCGTTTCATGGCCCTCGCTGGGGAAGCAATTGGATTGTTGCTAAAAGGATTTATTTCCTGTCGGAGTTCCAGGAAACGTGTGCTTTGATTTTTTGTCGCCAACCTGCCATGTCCTTCATTTCTATTGACGACGTGTTATAATAATAATAATAATAATAATAATAATAATAATAATAATAATAATAATAATAATAATAATAAGCAACCGAGCACCATACGCACTGATGCACAATGGCAGACGCACAGCTAACGAATGAGTAGGGTCATCGAAGCCTGTATTTTCGAAAATAGGATGCTTCGTGGAAAAATGAAGGTTAGACAGGTGGTCTCCTGCTCTGTTAACTCAGGCGTGGCACTTTGGAGCACACTAGCAGTTATGTTGCTTTCCTGCGTATTTACTATGTTTCGTGGTCTTTTAGGGTGCAGAAAAAGATAGTTCAATAGCAAGAACGGAGGTCCATGTTACTCAAATTGGATAATTCTTGAAATAAGCCATGCAATTTCTCATTTTTAAAAATTTTCACCATAATATTAGCGAAGCCGGTTAACTTGAATTCACCAAACGTAAGACTACGGAAATAAAAGAAAAAAAACAGCCTGAGCTGCACCAGGTAATAAAAAAAAACCGAGTATGATATCTTCGTACTAGTCGTGTCAAGCCTGACGAAAAAGCGTAGTTAGCACTCCTTGTTACTTTATACTTTTTGCTATTTTTTCTGTTTCCTTGTTTCTTGTTTCTTGTATAAGTATGTCTGTTTTTATCTTTTCGTTTTTATCTTCCTATCAACTTCTTTCCCTTTCTCGACCTATTCATTTATATTTTTCTTTTTTCGCTCTCTTTCTTTCACTTTATGCTTTTTTATCTCTGCTTATATGTTTACAATTTTTATCTATTTGTCCCGTATTTCTGCCTTGCTCTTCCTTTTTTTGCCACCTCTTTCTAATGTAGGTTTCTTTCTACTTCTATGTCTTTATCTGTCTTTCCCTTTCGTATGTCTTTAATTTCTTTCTTTCTCTCTATTTCCTTCTTCCATTTCTCTCCATCTATTAATTTCTCTCTGTCTTTCGTTCTAACTCTATATTTTCTCGAATCTTTCTTGCCATCCCTCTCCCTTCCACATGTTTTGCGTGCTCCATTTCGATGAGCAGAGCTTTCACGTAATGCTCGTACTTGCTGTAGTCGGTGGTGGGGCTTGCCTGATTTCTGTGGCGCATACTCACCTGTGGGGTTTCACACAACGAAACGCAAGTTTCCGGTAACTTGACCAGCTTCGGCAGTATAACGTGTGCTTGAGCATGTTTTCATTTTTATATATATGTTTGCCTAAAATACCGACTACGTAACCAGTATGTACAAGACTATAGTATGATAAAGTTAGGTTCAGGTGCGATTTGAGCACTAAGGCAGTCAGTGATATTAAAATTTTAGCGAGCACTTTAACGTCGTAGTGTTTCAGTAGCACTGTAGTGGTAGACATTGAAGGATAATGGCGATGAAAAAGATTCGTACAGACTTGGGTAAATGGGAGATCATTGGGAGACGCAGTATGGGCACAGGGCGGATAACGATAATGGAAGAGTCACTGGTCTACAAAAAATTCCGCTGTAACACTACGCCAAAGTAAACAAGAGGAATTGCAAAGAAGTATGATTCGAAGCTTCGACGATATCATTCTATTGATGGCATTAGCCCCGAGTATAGCTCTGTATTGGTGGCCCACGTAAACGTTCGGCAAGATTTTCTTCGTGTGGCGCCCGTAGCGTGGCCTTGGCTGCATGACCGGCTGTGCTGCATACTCTCTACTAGTCACAAGAATAAACGCAAAGCTTACCGAGCCTTAATGAATTTTACATATACGCACTTCGTTATATTATCATCGTCATTGATCGTTCCTTTTCTTTCTCGGTCTTTTTTCCGAAGTTCAGAGTAACGAACCGTAGCAATCTATAGCTCGGACCAATCACTCTGTCTTTCACGAGATATATCTTTCTATCCCTATTTCGGACTACAGTTGTCAGCGTCAGAGAGCGTGTAAGAATTTCTGACATGATCTCAGCCAGCCGTATTTGTGTAACTATAGTTGAAGTACCACAGTGATTTAATGATGCCATACCCGTACCATTGTAAACGGAAGCTTGAATTCGCGAGTTTGAAGAGAGCGGTAATTACGAACAAATATTATGAAAATACCCGAACTGCAGAGGCTAAAGCCAGGCATCGATGCTAACACCACAGCTCTGCCTAATCTCTGTACTTCTTCAGTAAGAACAAGGACGAAGTAGGTCATCTTGAGGCGTATCGTCATCCACGGCCTCCGTACAGAACACGGTAGCCGGCCTCTTATCGCCTCGGTTCGCCTCGACTCAGCAGGTTATGCAACGAGCTAATTCAATCACCGTCGCTTGGTGGCGCAAACGGTTATTCGTATACCGACGACAACCCCCAAACCTTTGTGCATGTTTGTTGTTGCGCAACTAGTTGTCGGGTCATACTTAATTATGTGCGTGTTTTTGTTGTTGTTGTTTTTTCCCCAGAGAGTGCATAAATTCGTCTCTGCGCCGCGGGACCCCCGAATGCCGCGCGTTTGCACTATTTTTCTGTATGTCGACGCCTGCAGTCAGTGGAGCGAGAGAAATATGTTTACGAAACGATCTTACGAAACGGCGGCCATTTTCTACGCGTTTTTCTTGACACGTCAGAAGCAGAGGCTTCTTACCTCGCCCCGACTACGGCCTGCTGGGTGCGACTGCTTCGCACTGCGGCTCGAGAAAGTTAGCCTGCGAGCCCTTGGTCATATCTCAGTATTTATTAGTATTTCTTTGTCAGTAGCTTAAGGCAAAGTATGACATCCTCAGAAATTTATTGACAGAAAATAACACTCGTTACGTGAAGTGACGGCTGCTGAAATGTGGTACATGACGCATCCTCCTATTCCACTTTATCTGCATATCTCATGAGATGGAAAAATACTGACTAGCAGTAACAAAAATAGAATAAAACGTGGTAACTTGTTTACATTCATCCATTCGTGCCATTTCAATACAGTTTGTATTCAGGAAAAAATCGGGGATATAAATTGAGGACGTAAATTGAGCATTTGTATTTGCACTAAATAAATTTGCATCTCCTCAAAGAAAACTCTGGCAAATGGTGTGGTATTCAAGAGAATGCACAATCATTGTATTTTAACGATTCAATTTCGTATCGAGACAGTTCAGCTCTGCAGCGTTTCGCTACGGCATGCAGACATGGCGCCGAACTCGATCGACGGTGAAACATGAACTCGCAAAAAAAAAATGAATTTAATTTTGACTGCGTTTTACCTCTTCCATCGGTTTCTTGATGAGGCTGTCCTAATGTATACCAACAATCACAGCGTATCTCGCCATAAACATCCGACCTTCACACAGATGCCTGTCAAGCAGGGCAGTGTTCAAATGCGTTATAAATCTCGGTACGCGTACTGTGACTTGGAGACATTTTCATGTTCTCTGCGGGTTTATTTCGTTAAAAGCGGAAAAAAAGAAGCCAGATGACGTACTCAAGCCGAATTGTTTCATGCCAGTACCGTAGATGTAGTTGCGTGGTCTGCAATATATTGTGTTTTCCTGTCGCCGGTTAAGAAGAGAGAACACTTATGCACGTTTCTAGCCCTCGCTCCTCGGAAACGAGCGCGGCTAAGTGAGTGCCGTATGATGCGAGCTCGACAAATCTGCGGACATGATAAGAAAGAAAAGAGAGGAATAAAAGCAATTGTAAAAAAAAATGTGGATCATCTGTCTGCTCTATGTGCGCAGGGAGTGCGTCGTTCGCATATATATTTTCAGTTTACTGCCAACTTTCTTTCGGGATCGTATCTATATGTTCCTTAATAACAGGAAAACAAATAAGAAAAAGCTTCGTGTGGGTAGTTCGACAAAAATAGCAAGCGAGAGAGAGAGAGAGAGAGAAGAGGGGCAGTTCCGTTTTTATAAATAATAATGACAAACTGAAACGTTGGAGACGAGTGTCGACAATAATGTATAAGGCGGACGGAGAAATAGCTCACGAAAACGAAAAAGAAAGGTAAAATAAAAATAAATAAATAAAATACACATTGAACAAGAGCACTGAATAAGTACTTTATACAGAATTTTATATTGAATAAGAGGCCACGGCAGCGGCGGCGGCGGCAGCAGCGGCGGGTCGAGAATTCGCGCTGAAAGATTAGGGCTCGCGGAAAACAGGCGCTGACGATGGAAGACGTGGGGATATATGCGAGAGACGTACTGGCAAAAAAGAGACAAATATAAGTAGAGTGAGACCAAATACATGGATGAGGAGAGGGGAGTGAAGCGGGACGGAAGGGGGATGTTGGGAGAGGGGGGGGGGGCTGTAGTGTCGAGGAGGGCTGTCTGCGTCTGCGCGGGGGTGTACTCTGGGGAATCACGGCTGCAGTATCGTCGTGGATGACGCGTTTTCGGTCAGAGACCTCTCCCTCGTGGCGAAGGCGCCGAAAACGTCCCTCGCGCAGTTTTCCCGTGTTAGTGTGCGTCTATGTGTCTATTCTACTTGCCTGTACCAAACGAACTGCCGACAAAGCTTCGGCTACACTATGCGGTGGAGGCAGTCGTTTCAGTGTTCCGCTTTATTCGTCTCTATTTTGCCTTTAAGGTCTCTGTGACCTAATGTTCGCCGCTTCGTTTGAGAATTATGAGATGAAACTTATGGAAGGCCGCTATGGGCTGAGACCGATGGTTTTTCTAGATATGGTGTAGATAGAAAGAAGACGCAAAATGATACTGCGCCTCTCAGCGGCTGAAGTCTCTCGAAAGCGCGAGTGAAAGACAAAGAAATATGCGGCGCAGTGCCACTAGGGAATCGAATGCGATTCGATACAGTCATATAGTCAGAATTCACTTAGTAACGCGTAGTCTTGTGTCAATGCTCGCTTGAAGGGCGGTATCTTATGAACACAGAACGATGGTCCTGCTGATTGTAGGCAGCACGAACTTATTATAGAAAAAGTGATAGTGACAAGCGGTTTCAAGCCCGAAGGAGCCGAAAGGCAGTAAATTGGCGAAGCTAGAAGGTACACGTTGCATTGAAAAAAGAAATACCACGTCATAACCCATTATTTTGCGGAGTAGTGAAGTGCCCACTACCCGCTTATAAGGCAACAAGTGTACCTACGTAGCTGCAAACTTTGTTGATTGTGTGTATAATTGATTGATACGCGGAGTTCGATTGATTGAGCTTTAACGTCCCAAAACCACCATATGATTATCACAGACGCCGTAGTGGAGGGCTCCGCAAATTTCGACAACCTGGGGTTCTTTAACATGCTCCCAAATCTGAGCACACGAGCCTACATCATTTCCACCCCCATCAAAAATGCAGCCGCCGCAGACGGGATTCGATCCCGCGACCTGCTGGTCAGCAGCCGAGTACCTTAGCCACTAGACCACCGCGGCGGAGCGTTGATTGCGTGTATAACGACGATGATGTTTATTGTGATAGTTGCGTTGGGGAATATGATGATTATTTGTAGTTGAGCGTGTTTTAATGGGTAGGCATTTTTAAAACACCCACCCGTAACGCTGTTCTCGTGGTTTGACACCTAGTGTGATTTTACGCTGATGTCATGTAGCATTACATAGCCGCTAAACGTGAGGCGTCGCGTGATATAACGCTTCAGCACTTCAGAGAGCCGGGCTGTCATATGCTGTCGTAAGCTGTCGTCGTCGATTGGTGTAACGCTCCATATGTCACCCGGGCCTTTGTCAAGTCATTCTCACGACTTTTGGCCTCGGCGACATTTCAGTTTAGTCTGGTAATTAAAAAATTAATTTCAATTCACACAACCTCCACTGCCGGTGTTGTGCCACTCACTCAGCTAGGCTCCACATATGCTGTGCGAGTGCCCAGCCCAATACAGACATGCTAACACCTACGACCCTTTCGTCGAAGCTTCATGAGGCCCTGCGGAGCCCCGCTCTCGACGATCAAACCTGGCCGACCCAGCACGCCCAAGAGGACGCGTCGAGGCAAGCCCTTGACGTCCCCTCATGGGAGGCCTATAGGCCCGACCACCTAAGCCTGCTGGTTTCTAATAAAGTTTTTTCCTCATCTCCAATTTCAAAATTGAATGTAGCATATAGAGTGCGATCTAGCAACAAGAAGAAGTCTTCTTCCTCTTGTTCTTGAAGCGGCTTGATGATCACCAATCAATCATCATTGGGACAAAAAATCTAGTAAGCTTTACGTAATGCAGGTAAAATTATCTATGCAAATATAAAAAAGGATGCAGGCACAAACTAGAAAGAGATATAAAGAAAAAAAAGGAAAAAAGAGAACGGGCTAGAAAGAGCTAAAAACTGCTAAAACGAAAAGAAATAAATAAAAATAGATACACAAATAGAAAGAGAGAAAGAAAAAACAGAAAAACAGGAATATAATAGAAAGGAGACGGAAAGGAACAGAAAATCGAAGAGGGATGTTCTCATATCCGTAGCCCCCTAACTTAAAGATCCAACCGCCCGGTTCTTGGCCGATCCCCCTTTGTTAGTGAGAGCAATAAGCGAGAAAAAAGCATCATCATCATCATCAACATCATCTTCATCATCACAACCGCCACCAAAAAGGGCTGCCAAGCTCCGCGCTTGCTTCAGGCTTGGCATCCCTAGTCCGAAGCTGTCTTTCAATGCTTTTTTTTCTCCGAAGAAGTGTAATGCATTAGCGTAAGTGTTTGGTAGGATGCTTCACTGCCACGAACTACGCTCGATTTCGGTTCGGGGTCGAGCCCTCATTTTCGTTCTCCCTCCAGCGAAAAACATTGCTTTGCTTCACATATTTAGCACATGGAAGAAAATTAATCACATTGAATGTTGAATACTGTTCGCAACGCATCGTAATTTCTTTTCTTCACCAAACACATTTGCTGTTTCCGTGGCAATTATGAAAGGCTTTAGCCAAGTGTTATTGCGAGGCTGTGTTACAATATTGCAATAATACATCATAAGCTGTACCTCAGTTATTTTTACACACGAGCTGCAAGACTAAAGCGTCATTGACACTGCATGTGTGCCCGTCGCGGTGGTATAGTGGCTAAGGTACTCGGCTGCTGACCAGCAGGTCGCGGGATCGAATCCCGTCTGCGGCGGCTGCATTTCCGATAGAGGCGGTATTGTTGTAGGCCTGTGTGCTCAGGTTTGGGTGCACCTTACGGAACCCGAGGTGGTCGAAATTTTTTGAATCCTCCACTACGGCGCTTATCATAATCATATGGTGGTTTTGGGACGTTAAACCCCACTTGTCATACTGCATGTGTGTTGTATAATTGTGAAGAAAGGCAAAGTTTAGTTTTTTTTCTACTTTTAAGAAGCGGATGAAGGGTCCTTCTTTTTCTATTTCATTGCGACGACATTCGAACCACAATCAATACGTCGAATCCACACTGAGAGATTACGTCGGACCCCTCTGTCTGCCTGAGTAAACAGCGAAGGTACGTAAAAGGGAGAACCCACTCCGCTTTTCTTGCCACCGATCAGACGGTATACCCGAACCAAATAGAGACCGTCGCCGATCTGGTCGGGCTGACTCGGCAGCAACGTCGAAAAAACATAAAAATAATCAAGGAGAAAACATGGAGGAGAAAAGAGAAATGGAAAGGGAGGGTGTCAGAAAGACAGCACCGGGAAGATGGCACACTGCACACAGAGAACCACACAAATGGAAGGACAAACAAATACCGCGGCCATGTTTGGACCTATGTTTCGAGCCGGAGTCAATCTTTCCTTTCGATATAGCGACTTCTTTCTATAACACCTCCTCTCCCACACCCTTAAAAAAAAACAGGCTTCGCTTTGTGGTCTTCTGCTCCGTGAAACCTCCTCTGAAGTCCCCTATAAGCACACAGCATCAGAACAGATTCTGTCAGAACAGATTCTTTTCTCTTTTTCTCTAATCTCTCTGACTGTCGACTAAGTCTATACATATTTCCCTTCGGCTTCTTAGCGCGTTATTAAAACAGCATGTGCAAGGCGAGAAGGTCGGCGTAGTTCCTTCCTCGTCATACCTTTCCTTTTTTCGTTTTTCTGGGCGAGCAACCTGGTGCGACGGGAAACCAAGTGACGAGGAGGAGGGGCCGGGACAGTGAAGTGCGCGCCTATTTTCCGCTCGACTGGTTCGCTTTGTTTCACGAAGCACTCGCGACACCGAGGTGCGCCTCTCCACCGCACCGCCCCGTAGCGCTGGCAACATGTCTGTCTCTGCGGGCCTTTTCTGTTTAGCCAAGCTCTTCCTTTTTCTGATCCAATTTAATCCTCCCTACATCTTTTAGGTCGTCATCTTTATTATAATGCTTGTGCTGCTCCTCGTGAAACAATACGACTATTCTCGTTACGTCTCTAATGATACGTTCACACCACGTAGCCTATCTCGTGACAATACCTGACAATATTCATACGTAAAGTGAGCAGCAGCTGCAACGTAACAGGCCACGTCAAGATGAAAAGGAAATAAATGTTCCAAGTTCGGCTGACACGAATGAGTACTCTAAGGCAAGTTGAAAAAACATAACAAAGCATACATATTTCCGAGAGGCCAATCACAGCCCGGCAGCGCTGCTCGGCTAGCCAAACGAACAACAGCTGACCCCATGGGAGCAACGCTGGTGCATGTACTGAGACCCAATACGGTCCCGAAAACTGCGCACCAAACAACATTCCACGAAACTCCCAGAATTGCACAACGAAGGTTTCCTTTTCTCTATACCACCTCCAAGAATCTTGCCAGTTGGGCTGTGTGGCGCTGTGTCGAAATAGCTGGAAAATGTCTGCTACATACAATGCGTACGTTCTCGAGGAACGGCTAGACAAATGGCGCTGTCAGTTCCTGCCTGCGCGCAGATGAGGTAATGTGCCTCGTCGTGTGTTTCCTCTCGCGTTACCAGTGGGAAAAATGCATTGCCAGGAAGGCCAGGTGCATGCATTTTGTTACCTGATGATGCTAGCGAAATCTTTTAATAGGAGCGAGAGATAGGTAGAGAAAAATAAAGCGAGGAGAGGACCAGATTGAAAGAAACGCAGTACGGGTAGTCAAGGTCGTTTCGGTGGTGCAACAACGTTAGTACAAAATGCAAAAAGCCCGTCAGCTTGCAAGGCCTTACGATGTTGCCCTTTTTCTGTTCGAGAAAAAAAAGAGAATTCCAAACCCTAAGTGCATACTGCAATTTTTCATAGCCCTGGATTTCAATTATTCAGCGTACTATCAGGATGCTGACCTTCAGGAATGAATCATCAAATAAACAAAACTAAATAACTTATGACATTGTATTTTTTAATACCATCTTTGCGTAGAAGCACTTCTCCATCTCCGCTCCTTCATTTCTTTCAGGCAAATTCCAAAACGTAAAAAAACTGCTGCAAAAACAATCGTGAACGACTGACACCGGTTAACTTAACAATTACGTGACTTTTTTGTCTGCCGCTATGTCATACCCGCGAATTACGACAAATAATACTGTCACACTCCTTTGCAAAGTTTTATTATCGCCCCCTTACACGTGTGAGTGCTGCCTCGCCCAAACCGCGCCCATGAACGAAGAACCACCGAGATAATCTTTTAACATTCCAATGCGATTACGCACACAAAGCGAACAATACAGATTTTTCTGGAACATATGTGGACGCTAGCGATAATGCTGGAACATTCAGAAGCACATGTATACATGTTGAAGCGCATCACCACTTGCGAGGTTATCGACGACCGAGGCACTGTGCGCCGATATCAGTGTACAGCGTTGATTGATTGATTGATATGTGAGGTTTAACGTCCCAAAACCACTATATGATTATGAGAGACGCCGTAGTGGAGGGCTCTGGAAATTTAGACCACCTGGGGTTCCTCAACGTGCACCCAAATCTGAGCACACGGGCCTACAACATTTCCGCCTCTATCGGAAATGCAGCCGCCGCAGCCGGGACTCGAACCTACGCCCTGCGGTCAGTGTACAGCGTGCACTGCTCGCTGCAAGCTGACTTTCAGTTTCGTGACGCGACCACAAGTTAGGCCAAACAAACATTTTCATCTTGGACTTGCAGTCGCTCCCTTCGTTCACGTCGCGACCCCCTGTCAATATTCTGCCCTATACGCCGACATCAGCTCAACGATATCCGTTCGATTTATCAAGCGTAAGACTTCGTAAGTTGAAGAAGCTTCCCGGCGCCCACAATTTGTATATATTTTTTCGATTGTTTGCGTCCAGCAGAGTACATTGTACATCCGTCATTTGGACATTCGAGTTTGTATCCCACGATGGATATTCGAACACAACTCTATCACTCAAGCGCTTTCAAGTGGAAGTATACTATTCTGCATTAATAGTATGATGAACCAATAGGGCGGACAGTGTACAAATAAATGTTGTTGAATTCGGTCTAGAATCAACAATATTGCCATTGTACTTCATTAGAAAAAGTGGGTGGAAGAGACCCAAGAATATACAGTTTTAACACATAATGCACATCAAAACTGTTATTCACCCCAACTTGGGTGCAACAGTTGAGGCCGGCGAATATTCATCGCCACTCATTTCCTGTAGTCTTGGTGCCAGCAGTGCTTTTCTACCAGCAGAGCTATGCCCCATATCTCCGTAACTGGCTTTAGTGTTTGAGTGGCGGAAGTTCCGTGGCTGAGCCAGACGTGGCCTTGGCGGCCTTTCTCGGTGGTTGAGGGCCGCCGCTGGCTGGGGCTGTGATTGAGACCACGCTCTCGCTTTGTTTCGGCAGTGATCGAATCGCCGGTGATTCGAAATTGTATCGTCGACTAGAAAGAGAGACGAACAAACAAACTGAAAAAAAGAGAAGAAACAAGACGCAAGAAAACGCCCGGGTAACGCGAAGCAACGTGCAAGACAGGAGTCCGAAGCGTCAGACGCGAATCAAATTTTGAACGGAGAGCTCAAATGTACGAACAGAATGAACGGAACCAAGAGAACAAATAATGCAGGGGCAGGCGGTTAGAGAAAGTTGATTTGTTCGCCGGAGTAGATGTGAAGTACAAGAACGAGTGAAATAAAAAAAAGGCTGTAACATACAGTCGCTTAGTGTCTCTTTAGTGCTAGATACATTCACTGACCTAGTAAGATTCAGTTATAATTTCAGAGGCAGAGGTATAGTTTGCTGCATACCTCAGCTTTGCGTCTAAAAAACCATTATATAGAATATTTGAAAACGTTACAGTGTGTGTGTGTGTGTGTGTGTGTGTGTGTGTGTGTGCGTGCGTGTGCGTGTGCGTGTGTGTGTGTATGTGTGTGTATGTGTGTGTGTGTTTCACGTTCCTGATCTTCACGGCTCGAATGATTTCGCTACGTGGCTGAAAAGGTTTAAGGCACCATATCTTCAGTTACTAACCCAATTAGTCGTGAAAATAGAACATTTCCTCAGAAAGTGATAACTTTACGAAAGGAGCCTTTCTCCGCATGCTAGCAGCAGTTAATGCATACAAGAGAGAAAAAAAAAACCAAACCAACACAGTTAGCGTTGATCATCGTTACTAAAAACGTCCCATTACATTGAATTGTCAAGTGAAAGCAAAACAGAGAGGCAAGCGAGTTGGTACTGATTCATCATGACGTAAATGTAGCGCAAAAAAAAAGACGATGTCAAGTGTAAATGTTATATATTTTCGGTTCAAGCAATAAAGCTTTCAGTTGCGAGTAAGCGCTTGTGATGTTCATCTTGTCCTTGTCTTTTTTTGGGGGCTATATTAACAACGTAATCACTTAAGTGAAAGAATAAAGAAAACATTTTACGGCTGTGAAAGCTCTCCTTTCAAGCTTTTGTTTCCAGGCGTTCTTTAGCGTGAACCTAAATCTTGGTGAACCTCAAACCTAAATTTATATGTTTTCACTTACAACGACGTACATCAAGCTGTCACGGCCGAGATTCGATCCCGCAACCTTCGCGTCAGCAGTCGAGCAGCTCTTTGAGAAGGCAAAAAATAATAGAAAACAAAACAAAAAATAAATGAACACTTATCTTCCGCAGCCCACTTGATCACCGATCTCGCACTTCAGTAGCACATTTTGCTGACAGTTACAAATGACAAAAGCGCTCACGACAAAAAATACAATTGATCAATCTAGAACCAACAAGATACAATCGACTTTGTACTAAACACGTGTACTTCGTATCATAAATAAAAGAGTAACTAGCGCTTTATATTAACATCTTGCTTCGCGTGTTGCTCGCATTCTGCTTTTTTTTTCGCGACGCTACAGAAAACAACAGCAACAACAAAAAGACCCACGCACTACTCATGCCTGAGAGTGCAAAAAAAATACACAAAGACAAAGAAAGGAAGGTAAGGTATGGGTAAAGATCTCAGAAGTACGAAGAGGACCTATGAAATATTTGGGGAAAAGAAAGCAAAAGTTGCGTCACCACACACGTCTTCAAGATTGAGGAAGCAAATAGCCAGATCCGCTCAAAGTCGACTCCTGTCTTATCGAGAGCTGAAAGCGGCGACGTACCCTTATCGAGGCCTTTTAAACGCGACACCCAAGAAGAATGGCCGGAAGGTGGCAGTTGGCAAATAGTTGGTTGTTGCGGCTACCGGGTGATAACCTGGCACGTTTCAGCGTGAACTGCTGCTGTGGCTTATTCTCTTATTTATCTTGTTCTCTCTGCACTACAAGAACCTGAAATCCATTGGCTCGCCGAGTTTTCGTTTAGACTAAAACTGAAGCTAAAGTGAGTTTTCCCTTCATGTTTTACACGCGAAATCGTGCCCTAGCGCAACACACTCTGCTACGATGGTGAGATGGAAAAAAGGAGAAGCTAATCGAAAGAGAGCCTTCTAGTAAGTCACGCTGACACTATGAATGCAAAGGTAGCTACCATCATGACAGCTACTTTTTTTACTCGAAGCTTGTAGGCGATGCCCATTTGATGGCATTATGTATGCCACAGACACACAGCCATCATTGAACCGGTACTGTAAAGTTCGCTTTTTTCTTGGGTATATCGAATGAACGGTTTCTTGAGAGCTATGACAAAAAGCAATACATATGAAATAATATATCAATAATTTATTACGATATGCAAACTCGTGGTTAGCAAAGGCTTTCTGTAAACGGCGTAAATATATGAATTTATCGGTGATAGCGTTAAAAAAGCTTGCCCTGGAACCGGCAACGAATGCCACGATTTTAGATAGTTTTGCTCGGCGCCTTCTCATTTTTGGCAGCTGCTGCTTTGCTGCTTACTTTGCGCTGATACTCCACGGCGTTCGACACGCCACAGTCATCAGCCGCGTGTATCGCGCAGTGTAGTGGGTGCCTTGTGTTACTAGAACAGTGAAGCACCGTGGAAATCATTCGTGTTGGCTATTTTGCCTTCCACGCTTTGGCACCCGGTAGCTGCCATAATAACAGGGGCCCTTATTTTTTTATTTTTGACCAACGTAATCAGCGGTTGGCATTTAACGTTTGTGTAAGTTTTACAGTGGTAGATTATCACGATGAGCTATTTGTGCTAACTATGTCGGTGGTTCGTTAGTAACGTATATCATAGGTAACGAAGGAACTTACAGGTTAGGCTGCTTTCGAGTATGATGCCATATTTGCCCCCAACCTAATTTTGTTGCCCTTTAAAAAGAATATTAGCCTTAGGAATAGATGTAACTACTTCATAGAGATATTAAAGTTAAACATTTGTGTACGCGCGCACTTTTATATCCTCGGTTTATACTTTTGCGTGACTAATGAACTTATAGGTTAGTAAAAGAATATATAACGACAAGTTGAAAAAACTAAATAATCCCACCCACCTTCTATAGTATCAATATAGTACAAGCTATTAAACGAGTAATAAAAAAAAGCCACCAGAAGGTGGGGGCTGCAATCGGCTTTTCAGCAAATATGCTGAAAGCATGATTTCTCAAAATAATTATGAAAAAACAATTCATATTGAACGCACCACGTTGGGCACACGCTAGGCGAAAGCAGTTTTCATGTTACGTCAGTTTCAGGCTTCCTCAAATATACAGAGGCGTTGTTCAAGCTCCAACGCCATTAAAAATTGACTTAATTTACTTTAACGACTTTTTGTATTTGTTCACCTCCACTATTCAATTCTTCGAGTACTGCGGTCAATAGTGATGATTTATTAAAAATGATTCGTACAGGGGAAAAATGCGCACATGGCAGTTTTGCCGCAAAAATTGCCCACTCTGCGCTCAAAGGGCAGTTTGATATTGTTAAACCCAGCTGCAAAACAAGGTACCAAACGCTTAGCTGAATAGCGCCAAAGGGACGAAACAGAGCGGTTGTTAGTGAAATCACTCAAAAAGCTGAGGGTGTGTGGTGGGGGAGGGGAAACCATGCGAAAATAACGCGTCAGGTATATCGAACAGGTGCCGTTATTTTTGGCTTTGAAGCCACGAGTGGGAGGGGGCAAGCCTGTGCAAACAATTGTAGTGCAAATGAATGATTGCCATCAAAGTAGCGATTGCGCAAAGTCAGCGAAAAAAAAAGGAGGCGACCAAAGTGGTTCGATAAACAGGAAGGCTGTGTAAGCTGGTTGAAAGACTAAGCGTAGGAAATGCCTGCGCTGCTTCTCAATTTTCACGCACCGCGAAGTATCGGGCCCTTCATCATTCATATTAAAAGCCGAGCGTGCACGAGGGGGCAATTCGCGCCCGATATTAATGACCTTTGTCGGGCGTCGTGTTTGCATTGCCGTACGCCCTTTTCAATCGGGAGACGCGCGCCAGACGCTTAATTCTTCGTCGCTATCGAGCGTCTCTGGAGGCAAGAGAAGAAACGAAACGCGAAAACTAATTAAGTGAAAAAGGAGGCGACGCCAGGACAGCTTATTCACCTGAACTTTTCTTGTTCGGAGCGCCAGTTCCGAGGGTCGTTTGCCGATGGCAGCAAGTTTTCTGCTGCGGGAAGCTCGTTCGACCGCAGAGTGTCGATTTACGCTCGTCATTATTGATGCTTCACGCATTTCGCGTGTTTGTCATGGTGCAACAGTGGTTAGAGGGTTCGGCTGCTCACCTCCAAGTTGCGGGTTCGATTATGGCAGCGGCGATCGCATTTAAACGGATTGATTGATTGATATGTGGGGTTTAACGTCCCAAAACCACCATATGATTATGAGAGACGCCGTAGTGGAGGGCTTTGGAAATTTTGACCACCTGGGGTTCGTTAACGTGCACCTAAATCTGAGCACACGGGCCTACAACATTTCCGCTTCCATCGGAAATGCAGCCGCCGCAGCCGGGATCCAAACCCGCATATAAACGGAGGTGCTATCATAGAAGCACGTGTACTGTGCGATGTGAGTACAGGTCAAAAAACACCAGACGGTGGACATGTCCGGAGCTATTTTCATTACGGCATCACTCATAATGATATTGTAGCTTTTTCACGTGAAAAAAAAAAGAGAGCAAGAAAGTATAACTTTATTATAGTCTAGTGCAGATGTGTAGGCAGTGCAGATACTAAGGTTGCTACCCGGCTGTTATACGGCTAATTACCCGGCTAATTCTACCCGGCTAATTCTACGTTGGGACTGGGAGGTCACGTGAAAAACATGGTTATTATTATTTAACTCACTCAAAACAGCAGCTACAGTTGATAAGTCAACCGGTAACGGGACTTAAACTATGCCTACACACAAAAAAAATCACCTGCCGATCAGGTGGCTATCGCCATCGGTCTCCTCGACGAGAAGCGTGTAAACCTGTTCAGTGACTCCCGCACAGCCGTCCGTGCCTTCGAGGTCGGCGCCATCACCAAGAGAGCACGCCATATTCTTGGTTTAAAAATTACCTCTAACCACATCTTAACGTGGTTCCCTGCTAACACGAGCCATTTTCAAGGAGGCCCCAGCAATCTCAACGAGCTGACCCAATTCAAGGAGCGAGGTACGACGTTCCGCGCCTACGGCGATTCTCCCCAGCCCACGACAATGGATATTAGGGATCAGCCGACCACATATATTACCCAGACTACATACAGATCACATAGATTATACAGCTATTCTACCTAAGCAGAGGGTGTCTAGCCTTTCCTCACACCAAACTACGAGGAGCCCAGGCAATGTCATTTAAACTCCTGCAAACAGATTCATATCTGAATCTGGTCTTATTTCATAAAGGTTACCTAGATACTTAAACTAGCAGCTCGTGCCTCTGTTGTGGGGTACTAGCTAGTTTAGAGCATATGGTTTGGCGATGCCCCTCGTTACTGGGCAGTGATCAAGCCAACCCTGACAAGTGATACTCCGCCATTAGAAGCCCCAACAAGGTGGATCAGCTTTGGGCCGTCAAGAGAGCCCACGATACGGTGGTCAGACTTAGGCTGCCCATTTAATTTATTGAGCCGCAGACTGATCGATCAATTTTACACAAACCAAATCAGTACGGTACGCGAAATCGTGCATAAAAGATACTATCCCTTCAATCCGTATCTAAATGCACCAGATAAAACATTTGTATTTACGCAAGTTTTTACAATCTCTCTTTTATCCCTCACTGTTTGTAACACATCACACGCGTCATTATTAATACGTTCCACATAATTTTCTAACTTTCTAATAAACGAACTGGAACTGCGAACGATTAAACTTCTCTCATTTCTTTGACTTGTCACTATCGTGCACGTTAAAGAACCCCAGGTGATCGAAATTTCCGGAGCCCTCCACTACGGCGTCTCTCATAATCATATGGTGGTTTTGGGACGTTAAACCCCACATATCAATCAACTTGTCACTATCCGCATGTTCAATCTTCTTGATTTAATATAGGCGTGCGTCATCACTTAAGCGACCCCTGGATAACCTTCTATAACACTGCAAGAAAAAACTACTGAATAATCCCGTGCGCCTTAGTCCGACGACTATTTGTTAATATTTTTCTCCACGTCACGATTCTCACAGAATCGCGCACGTGATGCCACCAGGGTAAAAGCTTTCGATTGACCTATCTATGAGTGATATTATTCAGAACCAATTTGCTAGCACGCTTTGCCATGCAGTGGCACGCCAACTCGTCATTTTGGTTAGCTGTCGTTCGTATCAGGCGATCTCAGATCCCATAATAAGGTTATGATTGTTCCAACGATCCAACATCGAGTTGAAAAAAGTGTAGCCGCGATAAGTGTTTCAGAGAAAAGCGATTACTTCACGTTCTGTTAAAAACACTTCTGTATATGGTAGCAAAGTTGATAGCGAAAATTTTTCATAACCCTTCAAGCCCAGAGTGGCTTAGAAGTCATCGATTGTTCCATTTTACCTGCCCGCATTTAATTTTGCGTTTTCATACGTTTCCGGTCGTAAAAACAGTGCTCCTGTAAAACACGCCACAATGCGGATCACGCAACATAAAACGCAACAGGGGACCGACCACCTGTGTGTTTTTATATTGGTGGACATCTTTGACAACCACACAATTCACGGAACCACAAAATCTATATTATTGATTTATTCGAAAAACATCACACAGCCACGGGCCATCGAGAACAGCCTTTTACATCTATGAAAAGAGAGCAGACATTTAAGGCAAGAAAAATAGTCTAAAGCCAGAAAAACTGGCAGGTACGTCTGATGAGATTTTTCTGTGCACTTCTACTCTGCACTGTGGTAAAGGAGAATTTAAGTGAGAAAGAGAGAGAGATGAGGGAGGGAAAGAGTGAGGTAGCCATTTGTAATGGCGATAACAGAGTACGGAAGGCTATTTACACGAGTAATGTACGTGCATGTTCCGCGCAGAGACCTCACCAACATCAAAATGCACCGGCATTTGTTCGCAAACCTGGAGGCAAAGCTACTGTGCATCGAAAATTCCAAGAGGGCTCTTTTTTTCTCGTGGGCCGGTTTGACTGTCACTGAAGTGGCTGATGACATGTGTACACAACAAATTATTAGTTTCACAAGACAATAAAGTATGATATATGGAGAGGTACCGTGAGAAAAAAAAAAGTCACGCTGACGATATTTTTCTAAAGCTGTCTGGCTATTCCATAATGTTGCCCACCACAGTATCTCAAAAGCAGCAAACCTATGCGCTGTAGAGTTGAAAAACACGGTATTTATTCCCTACAAGATATATATATATATATATATATATATATATATATATATATATATATATATATATATATATATATATATATATATAAGTGTGTGTGTGTGTGTTTTCAAGCTGTCTCACACTTAAGGGACATTTTTAATAATTGTTACACAGCCACTTATCAGAATTCTGAAGCTGCGCCATGTGTTATAAACATATTTTGGTATTAGTGCGTAAAGCCATAGGACACACAAAGAGAGAAACACAACTTGATTTAAAGCACGAGAATACAATCTTATCTTTCAAACGACATGACTGTATTTTGCAGAGTATGCTTCACTGTAAGAAGGGTGTGCATGAGGCAGAGCCCAAGCACAGAGTGGGAAAGTGTTATGCGCGGTAGGGGCTCAGCGTGGTGCCGGAAGACAAAAAAAAAAGAAGAGGCTTCGAAAAAGAACTGAGTAAATAAAAAAGACGTGCAGAGAAAAGAAAAGGGGATATTAGTGTAGTACACTTGTGGTGCAGAAAAGCCGGTCTCACTAGCTTTTACTTATTAAAACGAAAGCCTTGTCTCTATGTTTCAAGGTTGCGTTTTGGTGCACAGAAAATATCGCGCGTTCACTCTAGCGTCGCGCCGACTTCGCCGTTGCAGCTTCCACGGAAAGCAAAAAAAACTTGAACATCAAGTGACCAGGTCCTGTTCCTGGCGGGGGAAGAAAGAGAAAGCACGTCACGACGGAAGAGACTACAGCAGCTTGAAATGCCGCGCGTCGAAAGTGGTGTCGGTAGGAAGCGACTATAAACGAAGCTGCAGCGTTGCTCTGACTACGGAATGATGTGGCTCTAAAGCGACACAGGCGTTCTGTGGATGCACGATTAGGGAAGAGAGAGCATATAAGCAGAAATTTCACCATTTCACCAAAATGCTCGACAGCAGATAAACATAAAGTCAAAAAGGAAGTTCTAATAATTTTCCAGTTATTACAAACGTTTAAGCATCCGTAGCATTTTTGTGGACGTCATAAGATTGAGTTACATTTTAGCACGCAAATTGAGCTTGAGCAGCTGGCTGCTCTTGTTTACCTCGACTGATAGAGGGATTGATTGATATGCGGGGTTTGACGCTCCAAAACACCATATTATTATGAGAGACGTCGTAATGGAGGGCTCCGGAAATGTCTAACACCTTGGGTTTTTTAACGTGCACCCAAATCTGAGCACACGGGCCTACAACATTGTTTTTCTAGACAAATAATGCCATTGTACGGTTATATTCATATACATACGTACCTCCAATTCTTTCTTTTCAGTTCCCCTCAGTGCAAACATTGTCTAAGAAGAAGACATCATTTGGATGCCAACATTGTTCATCAGCAACGTTACTACATTAAAGTTTTTTGCCTTGTGAAGTATTGAACAAGCTGCCACTGCTATGGACGCGTCAGCCAAATCATGTCGCGCGCGTTATGCAGAGCTTGCAAGTGGAGTGTGACGTTGTCATTTCTTCAGCCGCCCCCTTTTCATGCGGAGAGATTTGCTCGGTCTATTCGTTGCTGCCTATGCTCTTCGCTTGAATGCGAACAGCGGGAAGCATGTAATTACTCAATAGCCGACGTGGATGAAGTGTGGAGTTTCGATCAGACGCACTTCTTGCCACGGAATACCACAACGTGCTGACGCAGCACTCCATAATCTTCAACACTACACAGTCAGTCATAGTCACAAAAAAATAACAATTGGAGAGAGTGACAGCGTTCCATTACACATGCTCATGGTCATGACGGGGCCTGACCTAACTGCTTTACCCCACGCCATTATTTAAGGCGAAAACCCTTCGTGTCCAGCACTCGCATCTGTCCGTCCATACCCTGTAATGGTACCAACTGCGGCTTCTCCTCCTCACACTCTCCCAGCAGTCACGGGATGATACCGTGGCGCATGGCAACAGTTGCACCACCACAGCTGTGGCCTTTCCCCCTTACACTCTCTCATCAATCACGTGATTGCCGAGATTATGGTAAAGAAAAGAGATGACATAATCAGTATAATGATCGCAGGCTTTCGTCGAACACACTTTGGAACTTACAAAGAGTTCTCCAATTTTTCCTGATTAGCTTTTTGCTCGCTCGTCAGGATGAGAGAAGGGAAAAAGCGCTTGAAGCGCGCGACAAACTCCAGCGAAACTCCTTCCCATTTTTGACGCATTTGAGAAATGTTTATGAATATCGATTAGTTAGGCATTAAACTTTGATACTGAGGTCAATTGATGGTTACTTAGAAAAGTTGAACGTGACCCTTTTAAGGAAGTGAGCGTTAGTGGAAAATTTTTGCAGTTAAAATGCTCAGAATTCATTCAAAACGCTCGTATCCAGAGAAATCAACAAAGCAGAAAGACGAGGGCCTGCACAAGTTCTACTTCTGAGACTTTTGCAAAAGTTGCGATTAAGAAACTTCGTATCCGACAAACAAATCGGAAAATGAATCGTCACTTTAATGGATGAATTCGTGTAGAGTGCAATTATTTACCACAATAATATTACATACCGGCATTACAATATTTTGGCGCCTATATGGAAGGCTGAATGCGAAGCTTTTTTCACTTTTCTATGCGTCCTTGTAAATTCGTACGTCACAGTACAATCCGCTCGAAAGCAAAATTTGTTTTGTCCTTTCGGATTTCGTGCCCTGTCTAGTCTTCGGCGCTGAGGAGTAACTAAAATGAGAGAAGTAAGGTTAAGGACAATTCACGTACAGGCAACTATCTGACCAGGGGGATGTTTTCCCTTGTAGGATTCTATAATTTTTCTCTAGAAACAAACGAAGAGCTTCTCGGACAGAGGCACCAAACTTAAAAGAGCACCAAGCGCAAAAGGAAAAACTATCGCCGTCCACCCACGCATGACAACTAGAAAGAAACCACTTCGGTAGAGTGTAGTCATGTATGGGTGCCAATAGGCCCCGGTATACAGAGGCAACAGCGGCAGCAAGCTGCAGGACATGGGAGCAAGGGCAACCTAGACTCGAGAAGTTCCTGCACTTACGCACGCAGCCACTAACAAATGCAGAGAAATATACTCTGTAGAAGGAAAACAGAGAGGGGAAAAAAGAAGCTGCGAAAGTGACTAGGGGACGGGCCGTGAGTGCATAGATCGAGAGGAAAGAAAGAAGCGTGGGCCGGCAGCGTTGGCGGTCCGGGGACTCTTAGCGAATGCACGCTGCAAATATTGACGGCGGGCCCCCGAGATCTTCAGCTGCGGGAGCCTTGCAGGACCCTCACGCGCGAGCGGGGTTTGCAGCAGCAGGAGCGGCCGTTCCTGCTGCTGCCGGTTTTCTTCTTCCCGCCGTCAATAACGTGCCAGCCGTAGCGTCATCACCGTCGCTAAGTGAGTGCATCCTCGCAAGAGTGCCCTGATTCTGCCAAGGAACATACCAGCCCAACCCCCCTTACGCTCCCCCCTCTCCCCCATCTTTCTCCCTTTTTCCTACACGATACCCCACGCTCTCGCAGCCTGCTGTGAAAGGCCTCGCCAATAGCCCAGAAAACCGGCTGGCCGGGGAGATGAGCTAAAATGCGAGAGAAAAAAAGAAAACTAAAATATGACACGGCTCTCTTGGAGTCTTAAGTCTTGGCCTGTGCGTGCCCCTCTCCGAGTTCCTGTGCCTAGACTCTCTTCTTCATTCGTTTAATTTTTCTTTGTCATCCCCGGCGCCTCCCTTTTGGAGGTAGCTTTTTGTTCTATTTCAACATAAAGGCCCGATAAAGGAACAGTGTGAGAAGGCATGGTGGCAAGAAGTGCGGAGGGCAAGAGAAAGACAGCCAAGCGAAAAGGGCCTTGAAGAACGGAAGAAAGAAAAAGAGAAGGAGGCAGAGGCCAGCGCAAGTCGTGGGGAAAAGTTTGGCTGTCGAAAGTCTCGGGTTTCCAGTACTCTAATGCACCCGGCGCCTCTGAGCTGGCGCGTCCGACGCCCTGCCAGCTCCGAGATGGCGTCAGGGTGGAGTGTCCGCCCGGGCGTTTTCTCGTACGTGGACCTTATTTCTCGCCATTAACGACGCGCGTGGCTTGCTCGCTCACTCGTCCTGAAGTTCGTTCGCTGCTACATCTACGCTCTCACGCGTCGATACGCTCTCCGCGATCTCGCAAGGTCTCCAACATCTGTAAATCTGCGGCATTCGCTCACCGCATTCTCGCCGGTACGACTGCAAGCAAAGCGCGGCGTAAAGCAAGCTTTCATGAAATCTTGAGACGCGTGAGTCTAGGAACTGTGTTTAGAAAAAGTGGGGAACGATCTAGAGTACTAGGTACTCTACTGTGGGAGAGCTTAAAGCCGTCCCCATAAGTGCTGAAACTCGAAGAATGAACTATCATTTTTAAGCACATATTTTAGTGGGATTGCAGTACGCAAATAACACAGCGCCGTGCACAATCACAGGTGAGCGTACAGAAGTAAGGCCCACTGAGGTGCGCCAGTAACGTGGTTATTTGTAGGCACCATTTTTGAGCAATTAATACTTTTTCAATCATGAGCTTGACGGATACCAGCCTTTTCGAATGTGATAATCTGATCTCTTATTGAGGTCGTTTGCCAATTTAAGTTACCACGCTCCATTACTGTCAGGATGAGAATGGATGACCGTCATCGTTGCCTGCAGCAGCTTCAGTGATGCGCTGCTAAGAACATGGTCAGAAGTTCATTACCTGGCAAGGGGGAAGGTAAACGTTGTGAGAGAGCATTGTGCAATACGCCCACTGCAGAGCGCATTCAGGCCAATCAACACAGTCCTGTGCTTGATGCTGCCACGCTATATCCGCATACTTATGATGGTTACTCTAGACCAAATAGACAACTTTTCCCTATGCTGCCTTCGGAGAGTTCTGGTGCCTGTTGTACTCCGCAAGCATCGATAGAGCCTCGAACAGAACATGAAATAGTCTGGTGTACGGAACACATTGAAATGGAAAGGAACGATCGGGCAGATCATCTGGCTCAAGGCATAACCAACCTCGCCGACACTACCGCCTCTCCGACACCCAATGAAGCACCAAGAGACACACTCGAGGCACAGAGACTAGAAAGGCGAACCAAAGCACCTCCTCATCCCAAACACAACAGAAGAGAAGCGAGGAACTGGTGCCAAATACGCGCTAACACCTATCGACATTTACACAGATTTCGCAAAATATTTCCCGAAACACACAGCAACGAATGTCCATTGTGCGACTCCACCACGACACCCAAGCGCACAACCTACACTTGTGCACAGAGCATACGGCTGACGTCAACTCACCGCTTACCAAGAGCAGGCCTAAGTAGGTCCACAAAGGCGCATTCTTCGAACTGGACTTGGCAAGCTAAGTGGTGACCATTGATCAGGCCCGGCAAGCCGCAATTTCCAATGGGGCCCCGAACGAGGGGCTGCACCAGAAGTAGCCATGGAGCCTTACACATACAGGAAAGATGTTTATCTCTTTCTCTCTCTCTCATAGTGGCAGCGTTCGTTGAAGAACTAATGCAGTGTAGTCCTTCGTAACGTGCTGCAGTCTCTCGCAAGGACCACAAAACGCGCACGAGGGGCTGACAAAATGTCGTTTTCTGGTCACACATCCAAACAAAGCCAACCACCAGTTCAGTAACTGTGCTCTAGCTAGACGTCGCAAGCCTCAATTGTGAGAACGCACCGCTGGACAGATAATCTTATTTCTTTTGTGTTATGGAGTTTGTTCTTAATTATTCATCATATAGTATCTGCACGATTTCAAAAAATGTCGCTTAGAATAGGGTCATTGACTAACTCTCATACTTGGCTCACAGCTCGACAGTCGATATCATAGAAGAAACTAATTTGTTTTTCGCTCGCTGTCTACATATATTGTAATATACACGCACAAAACGCTTATTTCGTGTATAAAGCAAGCAAGTACTTAAAATGTTATTCATCCTTGCCTCAGCTGTCAGTTGAAATATGCATCACAAGCAAAATATAAATCAGCAATAACGCGTATTTCGTGAATAAAGCCAGCAAGTACTTAAAATGTTATTCATATTTGCCTCAGCTGTCAGTTGAAATACGCATCACAAGCAAAATATAAATCAGCAATATGTCTCGTTTAGGAGATAAAAGCAGGCATAAACGCCCGAGAACAAGATTTGTCGTATGTTACGCGTTCACCGAGGAAAACAAAACACAAGAAATAAAAAAGTGCCCAAAATTCGAGTAGTAGTGAGATTGCGTAGCTGCTGGAGAAGTGCCAAGGCGTGTGGTGCGTACCGCCTCCCTATCAGGTTGTTCCCGTAATGCACACAGTAAGGTAGCGAAGTGCCCACTGTCCATCTCGCTGGAACGTGGACCGACGCCCCCATAACCACCGCACGACGGACGCCATTTTCTAGTTTTCCCAAAAGCTTCGCATGGACGTTCGAAAGGCCACCCACCGATCCCCTAGCCTCTCGATCCCTCTTTTTTCTCCAATTCTCGCTCGGACACTGTGGAGAAATAGGGAAAGATAAAAGGGAACACAAGGAGCGCGGCACGTGATGTAAGAGTGATTGAGACTGAAAAAAAGAGAACGATGAAAAAATCGAAGCAGCAGAATGGCATTACAAAACCATGGGGAGCGAAGTGGGATCATCAGCTTTTTTTTTCTGTTCCCCTTCGCCGCACTCAACACTCTTTTCGGGCTGTCCTTTCCCCCAAGTGTTTCCCCATTTTCTCTCTTTCTTTCAGTCAAGTGCACCTCTGTCAGTCATGGTCCTTCTCTCCCTTTTTTCTCCGATTCCCATAATATATAGCAGTCACCCCGCCGCAATGACAGGAAAAGGTCGGGGTAGGCGAACATGCCGGCAGGCTAGCGAGTGACTGGAAGCGGCTGCAAAGCAACTGAAACGAAGAGAAACGCGGGAAAATAAACGCAGTTTTGCTACAAGCAGCACAGTAGTAGAGTTAGTATTCACTTTGGCTGACAGGCGCCACTGCCCTACAGTTTTATTGATTATGATTTCTTGCGGCCTACCATTGTTCTTTCTTTAATCTTTTCTGAACTGTTGTGCCGCACGAGCGAATCTCGTTGAAAAGGCAGTGGCGGAAAAGAAGAAAAGGCCTAACGGGTAGACGGAGCAGTGCAAAGCTGGCGTGGCTTTGAGTGCTCCAACGGAAACGTTTTCCTTGGCTGCGGTTTTTTTGACGGAATTTACACGCGTCTTGAGCGGCGTAACGTTGCACTATCATTCGGAGCGAGCACGCTCAATAACGCAGCCGCAGCGTCAGAAACAAGGGCTCGGGAATGGGTAACAACACGATGACAGAGAAAGTAAAGGACACAAGTCGAAATCAAGAGTGATTGAACAAAATAAAAATGAATGCTAAGATAGAGGGGGAGCGGGGAATACTCGACCTATGAAATCGCCTCGCGTTTTGCCCGTCTTCTTCGCTCTCCCGTCGAACACGAAAAACCACGCGAATTGGGCGTATATACACGCAGATATACAGAGAAAACGTATCCATACGAATGAAAAAGGAACCATGGATCCAAGTTATTCAGCAATAAAAGCAACGGATGAACATCGGTAAAAAAGAAAGGTGAACCGCGGAGCAAAAGTGGAGGAAGCGCAGCAAAGGAGGCGCAGGAGCCAATGCCTGTAATACGGGGCAACCGAGCAGCCTGCTTGCGTTGGTGGATTATGTTTCGTTCGTCAGTTTGTTTGTTTGTTTGTACGCGTTTCTCGCGTGTCTCTCGGGAAAATGTGAAAGAGAAAGGGAGAGGGGACCGCCATTTTCGGCGTACGTGCGGTGCAGCGTAGTAGCCACTACCGGACCATTAGGTTCCTTTGGGGAATAAAGGAAAAAAAAATAACTCGTAAAGAAAGAAACGCAGCTGCGAACGCACGCACAAACACGCACCGCAATCCAATAAAGTCCAATTTATGCCGCTTCCCTTGGGCCGCCGGTATAGGGTGAGCGTGCGTGTTATACCTGTCTCCTTTCCTGCTGTCCCTCTCTCACTTGTCCCTCAAAACCTTTCTCTGGCTGTGCTCGTCGTATTCCCGATTCACTCCTCCCCTTTTGCGCATTTGCCTGCTTTCCCGTCGGCACGCACTTGCCTTCTTCTACCCCTGTAAAGTCACACTAGCCATCTTGAAGAACAGACGTGGAAGTGGGAGATCCGACCGCCCTTTCAGACCCCGCCATGAAGGAGAGCAGCGGGAAAAGATCGCTGTTCCCAACGGGAGGAAAAAAAAAGAGGAGGAGAGCGAGAAAAAAATCATGCTTGACAAGAAGTAAACCGAGTGACTTCGCCTCCCCTGGGCCCCCGCATCCACTTGCTGCCTGAATAATGCACAAAATGTTGTAACTCGCTCACTCAAGGGTTGCACTTTCTCCCGCGAGACCTACCTAATCTTTGTCCCTTTTGTTGCTTCTATTTCTTCACGCTGCTATGCTGCCGCCATTCATACCCTCTTGTTTCCCTACCCTGCTGGTCTGCTTTATTTCTCGCGGTAGTAGAAGCACGAGAAGAAAACACGACCGCAAAGAGCACTAAGCGACTGCGTCATGTTGCTTCACGTCATGAAGCCCTCAAAAGGACCTGAAGTGCACTCAGGTACCCCGAGCGGTCTTTCTCTTTCGCTCTTGCGTGAGGTGGGGCTGCAAGCGGTACGTCGTGTCAATTTTTACCTCTGTGGCATTTCACAGGTCTACGTGCATTGCAGGTACACTTTCTTATTTATGTTACATACCAAGATATATTAGGCGCAAGGCTGAGAGAATATGCAGAAGTAAAAGTATGGTGTGTTTTTGCCCTACACAGAAAAAAAAACGAGACAGGGAGGTGGAAACAAAAGGGAGCAAAAAGAGCTGCGCAGAAAGATAAAGAGCAAGTCTGACTGTACCATCACAGCCGGTCGCTATTACCACTAACTTTCGCTGCGCAATACTGCTTTCCCGTCGCACTAAAGAATGAAATTAAGGCCACAGCCACTTAAGCAAGCCTATTATTCTCAAAAGCGGGTACAGTTCTTTCACCAGCCGTAGCATCGATAACTTCTGGTGTCGTAATGCTAGGAATCGACAGCGCAAAGACACAAGGACAGAGAAACACATTAGAAACATTAGACGTGGCGTCTACTGTGCTTTTTTATTTGTCTGTATATGTTCGCGCTGTCTCTATTGAACAAGTCCGACAAGCGACGGGACGCTACAATGCTGTGTCAGTGATGGGTTGGCGTTGTCTTTACCAATTCATTCGGTTATCGCATTAGTATGGCTAGCTCGCCCGACTGTGATAACTGCCATTGTGTAGAAACTCTCGACCATGTCGTGCTCCATTGCCCAGACTTTGAAGAATATCACCGAACCCTCTAGTGTGCTTTAAGGAAACTGTATAATCGACCCTTTACACTGGATAATATCTTGGGTGCGTGGCCTTCAAGTACTTCAGCCCAGAAAGCCACACGAGCCCTTCTACAATTCTTTATGGCAACATCACTGTCACTGTGCGACTGCCTGTGAAACATGAACTGTGTGTGCGGTGTGTGTGTTATGTGCAATGTGTACATCCTCCTCTTCCTCCTTCTCCTCTCCCCTCTCTCTCTTTCTCTGTTTTCTCCCTTATCCCTCTTTCTTCCCCCATTTAGGGTATTCTAAACTGATTTATCATGTGACGTCAGTTGGGGCCTACACACTGTTCTTTGACACACCAGATGCAGTATCCGTCATCAGTGGAAGCCGTATTTTGCGAGAATCGTTTGCCTCAGATATTTAGAATCTGACTAGTTAATTCAGCACGATGTACTGTTAGACCATCGAACAAACACACAGAGAAAGCGACACATTTACGTCTTCTGACGTCATTTATGTACTTTCCTGTGATTTAGCCGTTGCCCGAACTAAAAAACGAACAAACGAACGAACGAACGAACGAGCGAACGAACGAACGAGCGAACGAACGAACGAGCGAACGAACGAACGAACGAACGAACGAACGAACAAACGAACGAACGAACAAACGAACAAATGAACGAACGAACAAACGAACGAACGAATGAATGAATGAATGAATGAATGAATGAATGAAGATACGTCACTCTATGTAGCCAACTACAGCCAATGTCTCATGTGAGTCTTAGTGAATGAGAAGAAATAATAAAAAATAAATTGAAACATCGATAAAATTGGAAGCTGATGTGCGCGTGTACAAGAGCCAGTGACTGAAATACTTAAAACTTATATCTTGAAGTAATTTGTCACGAAGCAGCACAGGAAACGGGAACATAAGCCACGCTTTTGGGCTCCAGATTGTGTTTCGTCACCATATCCACGCAAAGCACGGTATGCAGTCACGGCGGCAGAGAACTGCCCCAGCAACATCGTTCACGCCGCAGCGCAATGCTACTGAGCCGCCAGGTGGGTGCATTTTAGCGAGAGTATAGCTCTAACCCAAGAATAGAAATAGCTGCTGGCCAGTGAGAAGTGAACCTGAGTGAGACAAGTTAAAACTTGACGCCGTTTTCTTGTCTTCAAATTACGAAGTACAATAAAGACCTTTCTTTTTTGCTTGTTTGCCCAACAAATCTCATAATCAAATGTTGTTGCTAAAGTGCTATTTATGGCATGCCTGTACACTCTCCCACTTTTTTTTTACGTCAATGGCTCAAACATAAGCAATATTAGAGGGAGGGTCTATTGCGCTCTAAAGGGAAACTAACTTCATTTGGAGGTCAGCAGTGGAGAAAAAAAAACACGGGCGGGCCTATGGCTTTCCGTTCGGCGTCAAGCTTTCGCAGCAGGAACGACAAATGAGTGTTCGAAGCGGGCACCACTTGGAGGCACGATTAGGCCAGTGAGCGGCAGTTTGTCGGATCGCTTTGCAGCAGTTCGGCACTGGAGCCTAACCTAATTTTTGAAGCTCACTTCACGGGCGAGAGTCCTCATTATCTGCTCTTTGACTCGCACCGTTTTCAAACGAACTTCCCTAATGGGTCTCGCCAACTAGAAATATTAGAAGAAAGACGACGAAAAAATGACACGCTCCTATGGGACAGCCTGCACGCTGCGTGGCGCCTGCAACAAATCGAATTAAACGACTCATCTCTCTTTGAGTGCCCACGAGGCGGACGCTCCGACGAACGGTTTCGCGAAATCAGCTTAGATGAATCGGAAGTGGCAGCGAATGCGACCGGAAGAGGAAGTGACGATATTGAGAGCTCCCTGTTTCGCTTTGGTCGATTCGCAATGGCTTTTGAATGCGCGGAGCTTTCAATTTTATTAGCGCGGCTCACTCCGTTCTGTTGCGGGCGCTACAGCAGGCATTCGCTGGGTGCTCTCATTCGCACCGATTTTCACGTTTCTTTTTTTTTAGAGGTTCCAATTTGCTCTAGGGCGTCCTCACCCGATTCGTTGGTATTTCCGGCTACCCGCACTGATGGTGAATAAGTCAATGTAAAGTTCTCTTACTAAACAAGAGCATCCGTGTTTGATCACAGCTTCTGTAACAGCTACGTTCCTATATGGGGGAAAAATACGAGATAAGGTCTATGCCTGCTGATTTGAGTGCGGAGCAAGGAGTCCCCGGTGGAGCGAAATGTTGAAGCGCGCCAAGTTTCTTTCTGTTATACCAGGTTTTCAAGCTTTCACCCGATGACACTGTTTCTTGAGCACCCATATTTGGGCTTTCAGTCGGTGATTTATGATTGCAGTACAAAATGAGAAGTTTATTTTGTGAGATGGTGACCTTGGTTATCCCGTGTCTGCGTTTCGCTTTAGTCGCGCGCTCATTTAACAAATGCCTTAGACACAGACATCAACTGCGTTATGAAAAAAGAACAAGCTTGATATCAATCTATTTTAGCATTCGAGAATTTCACGAAGGCTTCGGAATACCTGTATAAAATTCACGTAGAAAACATATACTTCATAAATATCTGTTGATGTTATTGCAAAGGCAACACGTAATTAGAAGCTAGAGGAAACATGTTGGGTCAGTTTAGTTATCTTACTCATCCGTATATGTGCAAGCAACAGAAGGTTCGCAGCACTTTCTCGCCACGTGACAAGGATAGATAACACTGTTAAATTCTGTCGGAGATTTAGAGATAAATATTAAAATACAAGCTTCCAAAAGTCATTCATTCGCAAGAAGGTGAGGGAATGGGAGTACAGTCAAGAATATCGTTTGAGAAAACCAGTGACCCTTTGCAACGCTTTTCTGATGTGCAGCCGTAGGAACGATAAAGAGGACGAGGAGTGAGGGGGACACTGATTCAGGTTTCCGCTCTGTTCTCTCTGTGGATAAGCGGAAACTGTGGAACACTTTTTAGGGGCGAAGCTCCTTAGGGCGTGGGCTGTGCGTCCCCTGTAGCCTGTATGTAGCCACCTCTAGTTTAGTTCTTGCAGTGTTCACTAGATGGCGGTACCGTCTCCTGTATGTAGCCACCTCTCGTTTAGTTCTTGTAGTGTTTACTAGATGGTGGTACTTGTAGCTGATGATGAAAAGATGCAGGATGTTATAAACTAGAAAGCGGTACTTGTAGTTGATGAAAGACGCGGGATCTTATAAAATAGGAATGATGTCACATATGGCGCGTGTCATTGGTTGAAGGCAATCGTTCAATTTATTGCGGCGACGTACGCTAGAAGGAGCGTTGTAATAAAATCCGTTCGCTGTTGGCGCGCGCTCGGAGTCGCCGGATGGATAAGGCTGCACAGCGGAGAGAGCGCAAGGCGGCAGCAGCGCGCGCTCGCAGACAGAATCCCGATGACGGATAGATGCACGAACGAACGGACAGACGGATGGTCGGACTCACGGACAGATGCATGGACAGACGAACGGACAGATGGTCGGACGCATGAATGGACGCGCGGATGGTCGCGCGGATGGACAGAAGTACAGGTGGGCTGACGCACGCTTCGCCCCATTCATCATCATTCATTCCGGGGATATGCTGTGATGTTTTGATATTTTGTAGAAAGTTTTCATCATTAAGAAGGGTATCACTAGAAATTCCGTTACGAATCCTTAGATTAGCTTTAACAAAGTCAAATTTACTATTCCTAGGGGCACATATCCCAGGTCACAGCAACGGGAAAGTGTGCGAGGCCGTGCAAGATTTCATTGTACAGTCGAAGAGATTTACTGAATAACCTCGATTCCAAAAAGGTTCAAAGTTAGTCAATGTAGACTACTGAAAAGTTTTCTTTAATATCAATCATATTTCTCCTTCGGTAGCAACTAATTCATCAAAATTTTTCGTCAGGAATAATTTGCAAAAAATAAATACGTTAATATTCTTTTGGCTAGTATATATATATTGTTAAGCTACCCGATTCTTGGCCAATCCCCCTTGGGGAGTGCGAGCCACAAGTAGTTTAGGATAAGATCTACATCTACATCTACAAAGAAAATCGCTGCTGCATTTGGTCAAGTTGATGCAGCTGAGAAGATTTCAGTGATTAAGGTTTGACACGATGCATGTCAGCAGCCTTCGTGAATCACAAGGGCGTCAGCGGAACTTTCAATTCCTGTCGTGATAGTTGGTCAGAGCGACGAATACGCATCTATCTTGTGCACAATCATTGTTTCATCCACAGCAAGATAAACTTCCTTTAAAACCAGAATTTAAAAGAAACAAATTCGGCAAAATTATAGGCACAAAAAATTAACACCATAAATGCTTAAAAGCTTCATAAAGAACCATAATCACGAAGCGAACAAAAGTGAACGGACGGAACGTAGACAGCCAGCATGCAAAGAGCGCTAGCGAATGGTCGAGCATACGAATTCTTTTTTTTTCTTTTTTTTTGAGCGATAAATTAACTCGCGGTGACGAGAGGGAGGAGAGAGTGACAGAGTGAGGTCGGTGACAATACGGAGACGGAATGGCGAGAAGCGAAATAAAGCCGTTCCTATGGGCATCACGACTTCAGAGGTGCAGGCGAAGGAAGGAGGGTTGTCGGGTCATTATCTCTCCCAGGCTAATGTAGTTATAGGAGCGCGTGTTATACGGGGTGTGTAGAGGGAGGTAGAAGAGAGGAGGGGAGGGTTCTCCTGCCTCGACCTCATGCAGCGCGGTCCATTCCATTCTGAGCGCCGGAGCCGCGATCGACGGCCTCGTCGCATAATTACTGCCTTCAAGCGTCCGGGGCTTCTTTCTTGCCCCACGGCCGGCTATTTTCCCTGACCGCGGACTGCCGGCGGTGTATACACCACGCTCAGTCGGTGACAGGCAGCTCCGTCTTTATTAGCGCGCTGCATGCGCGACATAAAACACTTGGCCACGCGGTGGCACTGCCTCCAACGGCAACGCGAGAGAGCGGGTCGACCTTCCTTCCATCCTTATCAGCGCTTTCGTGACACACGATGACGCTGGCATGCGCAGGCGATGCCGTGGGCATGGACCTCGTCTCGCGACGGTGTACACTTGGAAGTGTCAACCACTGCACGATTGCCCCGCCGCGGTGGTCTAGTGGCTAAGGTACTCGGCTGCTGACACGCAGGTTGCGGGTTCGAATCCCGGCTGCGGCGGCTGCATTTCCAATGGAGGCTGAATTGTTGTCGGCCCGTGTACTCAGATTTGGGTGCACGTTAAAGAACCCCAGGTGGTCAAAATTTCCGGAGCCCTCCACTACGGCATAATCAAATGGTGGTTTTGGAACGTTAAACCCCACAAATGAACCACTGCACGCGCGCGCGCGTGTGTTTACCGTCTTCCCTACCGCGGGGGGATCTAGCCGACATCAGCTCGGATGTTCGTGCGATCACGTTACTTACCGATCGTGTCCGTTACGTACTGGATACAGCCTTGTAGGTCATAGAGCAGATTGTGTGCACGAGGGAGTAAAATCTCGCGGCATATTGATGCAACGCAGCGTCGTGGAAGCTGTTACTACACTAACAGCGGCTGGCAAATGCCACGTTCAAAAACAGAAGCACCAGCTGCTGTGTTCATGCGAGGACAATGGGCTAGCGAGCATGAGGCTAGCAGCTAGCACTTGTGATAACAGAAGACATAGGAGCTAGTCTGTACTGCTAGACTTTTCTTTTGTGTGTGTGCGTGCATCAATCGTCCGACTGGCATACACATACAGATGTAAAGCTTTTTTTGGGGGGGTGTGTGTGTGTGCGTACAAAAACAGAGAGTGATCGAATCACTCAAGTTTTAACGCTTGCGCACTAAACCACTGAAAGGGCGGTAGAGAAGTGTATTGAATATTGTGAATACTAGACAAGCGTTACCTCATAGAAAAAAATAAAAAAAGTGATTGATACGTGGGTTTTAACGTCTCAAGAATAAAAAATACAAACTTAACATGTTATTTCACTCTAGTACGAAGAGCGATGAAATAAATACATTTGAGTTTCGTACAAAAAATACAATCGCTTTCTTAATGCAAAAAAAAAGGCCGACGGGCACTTTCACACGTAAAAAAAGACAAAAAATGCCTATGGTAGATTCATGAGCACTGCGGAGGAGAAATAGTATCAGCTAAAAAATGAAAACAAATGACGTTTTCTTCTCCTTCCTTAAATCAACCCTTAGCGTGGCAAGCTTATTATGCAAACGCTGTGACGAAGAATGAAGATTATCTAAAATAAAAACACGAAAGTACCCATTTCATTTACTGGTAAATAGATAATCACGAACGCCAATCAGTTTAGCGATCTGAATGCATTTATCAAAGAGTTGAAAAAAGAGGGGGGAGAGGTCGTTGGTGTGCGAAAACAAGTCATTTGTGCACTTCGTTTTACACTCGTGCCTCTTTCTTTTTTTTTCTTTCAAATAAAAAAGAGAAGAAAGGGTTATTAAATTAGGGTAATGAAGGCGAGAAGACTATAGCGCGTTTGCAATGTGGACGGTGACACAAATAACACATGCACGTGCGAACAATAGGGTGCGACGAAGACGCGGCCCACAGTAACAGGAGCTCCACAACTCCCAGTGGGACAACACGAAGTACATAAAACAGACACGCAGATTCGGACTGGATGCCTCAAAGCCGAGTGCCACGCACGGCAACGAAATCGCTGCTTCATACGCCATGCTATGTGAGCCTCAAAGTGGTCGTTTACTTGTAAAGTTTTGTATGCACGCACAGCAAGTAGAAAGAACTTCGTCTTTTATTAGTTTTTATTGAAGCTGCATATGTATGCGACAGTGCAAGGGAGTCGTGGGACGAGAGTTGCTGTTCTTCGTTTCACAGTTTTGTTTTTTCGGTCCCGTTATCTCTTTTTGGCGTACTGCGCGCCTCTCTGTGAATGGCTTCACGCGGTAACGCCCCAATGCTCGCTCCTTTGTGGCGTCAAGCGTGAATGCTTGGGCCGCTTGGTGGGTGCTGAGTGTCGGGACGACAAGCAAATGAGTTTGCAATGGAACAAATGAGTTGTATAGCAAGCGGCGTTCAGATGCGAAACAGGGGTATAAAAACGAGAGAGAGAGAGGAAGAGTAAAGTTTCGAGGTGGACTAGCCGTGGACCGGGTCAGACACGCTGAGCCCGTCCCACGCTTAGCCTAGCCATTGAAACTATATCAATGGAGACACCTCTAGATGGTTAAAAGTGCAGACGCGCACTATTTCGAAGAACTCTACACTGGGACACTACTCTTCGTTAGTTTTTAGTTGAGGTTGTCAGGCAGACACTGCTTGGAAAGAAAGAGGTGCGCCACTACCCCCTCCCCCGTCACTTCCCAGCTCACACTTTTCTGGCGTCTAAGTTTTTATCGAGTAAAAGGAGCGATTCTGAAAGGCATACATCTGCATGTGAGTAGATACAGTGGAGATAAGCGAGCAAGCAAGGCCACATATGTGCCCACGAGTGCGGACCACAGAGAGCGCCTAGAAAAGTGACCGGTCCGCGTTGTGTGGGTTTAAGGAAGACACAAGGGTGCGCGCTTGACGCTCTCCTCCCCCTCCTCCCCGTGGTCAGGAGGCCATCCACAGACACGTCCCCCCAAACATGCGCAATGCAGAAGCCAAGCCAGCAGTGGCAGGCAAACTGGTGCAGCTGGCAAGCGGGGGGTGCTATCGGCTGCTGTCAATAATTGACGCGATCGCCTAGGCATACGACTATGTATGCGGAAGGAGAACCGGAGAGAAAAAGGGGGACAATGGGGAGAGTGCAGCGATGGCTAGAAATGCGAGAGGAGAGAGGTGGCATCCGTGATAGAGGGGGAACGACTTCCGAGGTTCTTCGGATAGCTGGAAGCATGGATACTGTGCGGAAGGGTATAACTTGGGCCAGTGGCAGGGTGTAGGGAGGGTGGCTGGGTTGGTTTGGCTGGCTGGCTGCTGCTGAGAAACATGAAATATTGGGGCAACGGATCGCGCGGGAAACATTAATCTTGCACCCCATCTAAGCTCTTTCTCTCCCTCGAAGAGGGGGCAGCACACCCGAATAGCGTATATACCGACGCAAGAGGCGCACGCGCTCGCTTTGGGCGTTGAAGCCGTCCCGATGGTGCATGGCGTAAAGACAAAACACGCGGGCGAGGGTAATCCATTAGAGAAGAAGCCGAGAAGGGGCGGGAGAAGGGGAAGAGTATCTCCCCCGCGTCAGCCACGGCGGCGCCGCCGGAGCGCATTTCCATCGGCCCCGTCTCTTCAGCTCCGTCTTGATCCCCGTGTTCTCCGGGAAAACCAGGCGTCCTGGTCGACCAGCCTCGTCTGCTTGGGCTGTCTCATTCTTCTCTCCCGATATCTCTTCTTACGCGTGTGCTCCTTAAAAGGGTTGCAGCGGCTAGAATACGGCTGCCTCTCCGTGCAGACTTCTTCGTTTTCCTTTTCCCGTCTTGCTCTCCATCGTCTTACTCACCCCTTCAGGGATAAAGGCACTCCCGAACTTACTTGTTGACCCTTGTCATGCCATGGACGAAAAGATAAATATGGGGACGGAAAAGAGGTCGCTGCTCGCGCCGTATGCGTAAACGTCCGGATGTTAAGGGGCTCGCGGCTGGTTAATGGAAAGCCATTAAGGTGCCGGAGCAGGCGACGCGTAAATTATTTGTTCGCGCAGAAAACGGGCGCTAGTCCGAGCGCTGTAAAGGTGCGTCCATGTTCGGCGGAGTCGTCGCACTTGCAGCGCATCGGCCGTTATTTCTCGTGTTCATTTTCATATCTCGTGGAGCGCGCCTTTGTGTGATTTTGCTCTGGGATGTTGCCATGTACGCCGTTGTCTCCACCGAGAAGCTCGTTGCATGCCCCGTAAGACGACGCAATGTGCGCTCTTTTCTTTTTCTCTCTTTCATCATAACAGGAAGCAATTCGACCAGCAAATAAAAACACACGAGAAATTTTGGTTCCTGAATGATATGCTTTGTAAAACATAATACAATATTAAAACGAGATTTTACTAAAAAAGTCACAGTTTCGCCATAAGGGCGAAGCAATAAATGCAATAGCAACGCACTCGAATGCTTTATGAAGCAAGGCTACCATTATTAGAATCAATATTATTTGTATAGTAAACATGCGCTTTCCAAGTAACCAACTTTTCTGCGGCGCGGCCACAGTAGATGACCACAGCAGGGCTCGTGCGTCTATAGTGACGGCGTTGGTGAGACGTGCCTCCCGTAGGCAGCGCGTGCTGGTACTAATTAAGCGCTATATACTTCGTGTGTCGCCGCTGGTGGCAGCCTGTTATGTGTAGAACGCATCTACATGTGTACGGCAGCTCCAGGTACACTTCGGCACAGTTTTTTGTGTTGAGAACGCAGCCCGTAGAAGCTCCCGCCTGCTGTTGGAGCAAGGGCCACGCGCTGCTCGTTTCATTCATAAGCGTCCCCCCCCCCCTTTTGTTCACCCACGAGATAAGCGCACGCGCAGTTGACCCCTGCCCCAAAGGTGATGTTCGCTCCACAGAGGAGGCTAATACATTCTTCCCCATATATCGTAAAAACCCGCGTATAGCCCGGGTTTTTTTTCCTAAAATTTAGGGTGCGAAAATTCAGCCCCGTACTATATGCGGATCCCAAAAAAAGTTTCGGCCCGAATTCAGTTTTGGTTTCGGCATTGGTTGGTTCTATAATCATTATCAGATGTCTGCGCACTTCTACGTTAGGTGGCGTGGTAGCGTGAGCGGCGTTAGTCCTAGAGACCTACAGGTACAGGCGTGCATCAGGCGAGCAACAGTGGCCATTGCAATCCCTTGGCGCACATCACGACAGCCACGATTTTACTTCCGTGATTTTAAGCCATGTCGGGACCGCGCAGGCAGTACTCTGCTGCCTTTAAGAGGAAAGTTATTTCTACTGTTGAAACCATCGGCAACTGCGCCACGGAGCGGCAGTTCGGCGTGAATGAGCGGAGCATTCGCGGTTGGCGGAAGCAGAAGGAAGCCCTTTTTGCATGCTGCGGCAAGAGAAAAAGTTTCCGGGGACCGAAAAATGGAGCATTTCCAGACGTGGAACGAGAACTGACGGACTTTGTTCGGGAGCAACGAGCTGCACAACTCGCTGTGCACATTGAGCTGCTGCAGCCAAAGGCAAGGGAGATCGCTCGAGACAAAGGCATTCCGCCTGCGGACTTCAAGGCAAGCAAGCATTGGGTGTCTCGCTTCCTGCGCCGCGCTGGGTTCTCCCTACGTCGGCGTACGTCGGTCTCGCAGAAGCTGCCAGAAAGCTACGAAGAGCTGCTTGTCGCCTTTCAGAAGCACGTGATTTCTTTGCTAAAGGCAGTCCCCTTTCAGCTGGGCCAGATCGGCAATGCTGACCAGACGCCCATATACCTGGATATGCCCTCGGCTCTAACGGTGCATCAAAAAGGCTCCAGGCAAGTTACCGTGTGATCAACTGGAAACGAGAAAATGCGGGTAACTGTAATGCTGTCCTGCACGGCAGACGGGCGCAAGCTGCCACCCTACGTGGTGTTTAAACGAAAGACGCTGCCGAAGGGGGAGACGTTCCCAAAACATGTTGTCGTCCGCTGCCAGGACAAGGGGTGGATGGACGAGTCACTGGTGTTGGACTGGATCAAGTCTGTGTGGTGTCGACGGCCCGGAGCACTGCTGGGGCTCCCATCGATGCTTGTGCTCGACGCGTTTCGGTGTCACCTGGCGGACTCCGTGAAGCGACTGCTGCGCGACTCCCGCACCGAGCTCGTCGTCATCCCGGGCAGGATGAACTCCCAGCTACAGCCACTTGATGTGTGCCTTAATAAACCGTTTAAGGACTACATCAGGCGCCTGTATATGGAGTGTATGAGGTCCGGAGAGCCAGAAGTGACCCCTGCCGGATGGCTGAAACAGGCCTCGCCAGCTCTGCTCTGCTCGTGGATCGCCGAGGCGTGGGCCCGCATTCCCGAGGCGCTCGTTTGCCGTGCCTTCGCTCCATCTCAAACGCGCTTGATGGCATGGAGGATGAGGTGCTGTGGGAGGACATTTCGAACAAGGGAGATTCGGAAGACAGTGTGTCAGACGAAGACGACAACTAATCGTGCGCGCGCGTGCGTGCGCATGCAAGTGTGTAAATAAATGCATTTTTTTCTGTTTTCCTCGAACAATATTCGCGTGAAAATGTTTTTTTCTCGCGTTTGATATCCCCGAGTTACACCTCGAACTATACGCGGGTCTGAACCATACGCGGGTTTTTACGGTCTATATATATATATATATATATATATATATTATGAGAGTGCTGTTAGATCCCCCGCCATCCTCTCGACCACTCTACCCAGCACCTCCACCACGTATGAAGTCTTGGTTTAGATTACCTTTTATTAGGCCCGAGGAACCGGCAGCCGACAGCTACGATGAATGAGCCAAGATGATGATGCTACGCGACAACGATGAGGATGCATGAGCCACACATGATAATGATGATAATGTACCGGTGAAGAGGATGCGTATACTAAATGCCCACAATATATATATATATATATATATATATATATATATATATATATATATATATATATATATATATATATGTGTGTGTGTGTGTGTGTGTGTGTGTGTGTGTGTGTGTGTGTGTGTGTGTGTGTGTGTGTGCGAATGAAACCCAGCCGAGACTGTTCACATGGTTGCTATCGCAATAAGAAAATGTCTGGAAGTTTGTATCTAAGTCTTGCCACGGGCTGATGTCGTATTTTGTTAGTAAAATATGCGGGAAGACTAAGATGATTATAGGCTTTCGGGCAAATTTGAAGGTGACGTCGACAAACAAACAGGTAAATAATTGAATAAGTATACACGTAACCACGCTTCGTAGTCTGTAACCCCTTTTCTAAGCATACCATGACAAAAACCGTAATGTCAAAGTTCATTCACAGCTACAGTGTTTGACTTTGTAAGCCTTTTCCAGTTACAGAAAACTTGCCACTGCAGTGTGCCGACAATTCACTCTTTCAGTTCCTCAAGCTCGAAGCGTTTTATGACAACTTATGAAAGGGCTTATTACCTGTCAAGCCACGAAGGAAAAGAATAAGTCGAACTTACCCGAAAATGACCTCCACGTTGTTTGGCAGCGGTTATTGTATTTATCACCACCAAGTTCTATAATACTTCCACTGCATTTTATTAGACTGTACATTGAGAAGACAAAAAGAAAATAGAATAAAGAGACACGCAAATGAACTGCGGTGAGAAATCACGTAAAGGCAACTAGACTCAATCAAACTGCACACAGGATCCCTCTCAACTTCAAATTTCAAATGAATAAAGAGCAGTCGTGATTACGGAAAAAACTTCAGCACTTCACGTCAAAAGAATGCCATTGATGAAAACCTTCAAAACAAGCAAAAAAACAGAGAAAGAGTTGCTTGAAACGGTGATCCTGGATGGAACCTTAAGCGCGACCACAAGAGGGCAATCCTTAAAGCAAACACCGGTCGGCTCAGATCCTATAAATAAATCTCGAGATGGGGCGGTTCGATTGTTTTAATGGGAAGACAGCTCGTGCGAGCTGAAGTGTTTGTCGACGGGATTAAGCGGTCTCCTGGAATAGCGCCGACTCGACGGGGACTCCGGATAATAAATAACGAAGAGCGACCTTTAATCTTTCACGTGACGTGTCTCGCTTCGGCTTCAGAGGCCGATGGTAACGTATTGTGTTCTCGTGACTTCTTCGAGCGTTTTATCTCAATTCACAGTTCACCCTTTTCAGAGCCGGAATAAAAGGCACGAATTGACGGAAAGCTATGGAGTCTCTACGATTTTAGAGTTCAGAGATCTGAAAACTCGCGAATCAAACGCCCGACTCAATTTATTTGTCAATTTGCCTATTTCCTTACTTTCTTAATTTTTGTAGTTTCCTTTATTGTGAAAAAAAACTATGCCTTGATTGACTGACTGACTTATTGAATAATTCATGAAAGAATCGATCGAATAATTGGTAGATATACCAACAAATTATTCGATTGCGTAGTTTATTTCTCGCTTGCTTGATTGACATGCATCTTCTTTATGCATTCCAGGAGGTTCTTCGTCGGTTCATAGAAAGCTCCCAAGCTTCGCAGAGCCCATTCCCAATGTGACAGTGGCAGCAGGACGAGAAGTGACCTTGACATGCGTCGTGGACAACCTCGGCAGCTTCAAGGTGCGAATTGATTTTATGTAGTTTTGAACCGCGCAGAATACTTTTACACACACATCTAATCTTGGGGCACTTCCTTTTTATCCTTTTTTTGTATTTTTAAACCCTGGGCATGCTCATATCACTTTTCCCTCGTGCGCCGCACACTGTTCTGCAGCCCCTCATTTGAAACCAAGAAACAAGATGTGTAGGAAACAAAACCGCTAGCTTAGCACAATAACAGACAGACAGACAGACAGACAGACAGACGTATAGATAGATAGATAGATAGATAGATAGATAGATAGATAGATAGATAGATAGATAGATAGATAGATAGATAGATAGATAGATAGATAGATAGATAGATAGATAGATAGATAGATAGATAGATAGATAGATAGATAGATAGATAGATAGATAGATACCAATACAGAAAGATTAAGAGGTTAACTGGACTGGAAACAGTCGGTTTTCTACCTTACAGTAACCAAGGGTAGAGAAGAGAGAAACAACATTTATTTTTAAAAAAATGTAAGAATATAAAATGCAGCTGTAACACACACACAGACAAAGGCAGGAAGGTATCCAGAAAACAAGCATAAGGTTAGCTACCCTGCACTGAGGAAGTAGCAAGGGGAGACAGAAAAGCAAAAAAAAACAGTGGGATGATGTAGAGAAAGGGAGGAAGTTAGAAACACAAACGCAGACGCCCAAACACACAGGAGTGCCACAATCGTTAAACCAAGCGGGTCAAAAAAGATGTTTTAATACTCAAAGCGCTGCTTTCAAGGGCCACATTGAAATGTGGCGGGAACAAATTACACAGCAGTGCTTGTTTCTGTGCGCTGATGGAAATTTTCATAACAGAGATTCATAATAGCTTGGCTACGCGCAATGGTTCGCGAGAGGGAAAGCAATTGAACACTGACCGTAAACACAAAGACCGAAGCGCCAGACATGCTGAAGACCACAAGATTGGTTAAAAAAAGTTCCCTTGCATTACACTGTTCCTACGAGAATGTTCCAGCCAGTGATAATGAAGAGATAATTTTAGCTATTCAGCCTCTGGCCGATGGGGGTGACTCTTTGAAACGAACGGGTCGTGAATTTAGCCCGTATTCGAAGAACGGCAACTTTATAAACTGATGCTGTGGAATTCAGTTTTTTCTTTATGTGAGGCAGTATGCACAAGTTGTGCCTTCACAATGATCTAGCACGCAATAATCGACAGAGCAATTTAGCAGTGGAGCTGTTTATGCCAGTCTTTGGTTGCAATCCGTCGCCAGAAAATTATCATCACGAAAAACTGCCATGCGCTATTTTCGTCCACTTCTCCCCACCCGTCCTCGTCTTCGTGCTTCTGAGAACACGCTGCCAATTTGTCCGACGCACCATTCTGATAAATCAAATGGTGAGAGAACGAGTAATGGGAGAGAGTGAGACACAAATAGAAATAAACAAAAAGGTGCCGAAAAAAAAATCTTGACGAGGCGGGATTCGAACCCGCGTATCGACGATCTGTAGGTGAGCATCGTGATTCCTCGGGCATGCAAGAACGCTAGCAGTGTATAACATACACTTGTATAGTTTAGTATAGTACAGTACGCTGCTTGAAATGGAAGCGAGGATGAGGGATCTGAGGGAGAGGAGGAGAGAAAGAAGTGTACATGGCACAGCACACCTTAGAAAAAAAGGGAGACAAAAAAAGAAATAGAGAGAGAGAGAGAGAGAGAGATTACAAAAATATAAAAAGAAAGAATTAGCAAGAAAACGAGACAAACAAGAGATAGGAAAACGCAGAGAAAAAAAGATATGAAAAAAGAATGAAAAAAAGGTAAGTCCTAGCAAGAAAGGCAGTTCAGCTCCAGCGTTCCTCCAGGCATGGTACCACTAATGCTCAGATGACTGTTCTTTTTTTTTCTCACCATTTTATTAGCGTGTAAGCTGTGATGGAAAGCGGCAAACAACACTGCCGAGCGTTGATTGGAGCTCGGGAGTGCGGTAACAATCACTAAACGAGAGTAGAGAAACAGTAAAAAAACAAGAGAAATGACAATTCGCAAACCAGCTGCTACCCGACCGGCTGTTGCACTTGTGGTGGATATATAAATACGTATCAACATCTGCGGCAACGAATTGGTCGTCGTCGCTGCGCCACGCTGGAAGGAACACCGAGGCAGAGACGACAGGCCGCGTCGAATGAAAGCGCAATGCACCCACTTTCTCCTCTCTTACCTCGACCCTGTCGCCGTGTTATAGTTGCGCACCTTTTTTGCGCGCTGCGCTCAGCTGAGTAACAATGTGCGCTGCCAACTCGGATAACTCCTCACCCTGGCGTATTCTTTCTCGTTTTAACTGGCCGCTCTCTCTCACACCATCTCTCCGTTTTTCTTTCTTTCACTCTCTGCACACGTCAGGCGGAGGTTTCAGCGGGTGCCGAGCCCGTAACTGCGTCTGTTGCGCGGTTATTCGGGGCTTCGTCAAGTGAGGCACCACGGCGCACAGCGCTACGTGACACGACTCGTTGGCGAACTTTAATGACACTTCCTCTGGGCGAAATCGAGGGTACTTCCCGCCACGTTTTCTTTCCTTTTCTCTCTCTCTCTCTCTTCATTCTTTATTTCTTTCACGAATTCTCCTCTCTACAGCACCCCATATTACGTTGGTTTCCCAAGCGCCATTGCGGTGGCCCTTCGACCTCTCTCCTCCTTCCATTACGTTTATACGCAACGGATGATACCCAAAGCGCGGCCAGAAGTCCGCTCTCTCAATCCACTATTTGAGTGTTTCTTTCTTCCTTTCTTTCTAGCTTTAACGTTTCATCTTATGCGTTCATTTTCGCTTGTTCCGAGCGCTCATTTCACTCAACTCGCCCCGTCGTCCACTGGTCCACGCTCTTCAGTACAGTGCGCCATGCCGCGGCCGTCCACTGACGTCTCTTCGCGTCGTACAATACCGTCGTGTGAAGAGCGCGCACGTCCCATTGTTCCCCTTCGCTAGATTGTCAAGCGGCCTTCTCGTATAAGAGCAATAGCAATGTAGGCGCTGGTGTTGATGGCAGCAGAGAGTACCTTTATATATACACTGTATTTTGTGGAGTTTTCTTTTATTTTTTATTTTTGGAGTCCACGAGTGGCTGTTAGATGCGCGTCATTGCGGCGTGCACCACGTCTCGGTGCCTGACGCACCACTCCGTCTTCGACGCTCTGTGAGCACGAGGGTACGTAGCGTGTCCCACACAGACTGCGCTCCGTGAGAGTGGGAAAATTTGGACCGGGCAACTCGGCGGCGCAGTGATTAGCAGGACTGCGCCAATCTGCTGAGCATCGCCGGCATTGGAAATTATCATAAATGGCAAACAATAGAAAACTATGTTAAAGCGGACTTCCGTGTTAGGCTGAATGGTTAAAAAAACATTATTTTGGGGGGTTGGGCGTGGGGGTGGGTTTCTTATGCTTTATGCTCAGTTTTGTTGAGCTAAAGCTCCAGTAAGGACAACAGACTTTCATAGGCTTTTAATGCATCCCTGAAGGAATGTTTCTTATACACCGAAAAATTAAAAAAAGTATAAAGGAGAGAGAAGAAAAGCAGGAATGTTAAAACCAGTCAAGAAAAACTATACGGCGGTACATTGGAGGAAGGAATTTGGGAGTGTGAAATTTAGAGGCAGAGAAAAGGAGAGAGGATGAGCTCGCTCACACGCACACAAACACGCACACACACAAACACAAACACACACATTCAGGCACCTCACAATCACAATATCGCTATTGGTCTATAACCACCAGTGCGAAAGTGTTGTCTTCAAGAGTTTGAGCAACGCTTTCGTCCCTATTCATCCGCAACAACTTCTCATCCAATTATACTCCACTTTCCGGTACCAAGCTTTCAAGCGTTTCTTTTTTCCCACAAGTTTGCAGAAACAGCTAAGAATGGATAGTTCAGAATTATTGAGGAAACATGCAAGTGGGGGAGAGAGCGGTGCCCTTTTGTACAGCACCAGCAACTACCGAAACTCCTACTAAAAGGGTGTGATCGCACACGTACTCGGACTTTCGCAAGTTTAATTAAACGTCCATGCTGCAGCGCCTCTTGTCGGCATCTAAGATGCTCGCTTGCTAAGCATACGACATAGTCATCGCGTACAAAATGTTGACAGCCGCATCAATGCTTTGTCACGCTCCACTTTCCTGGAACTTGTTATCCTCCAACCATGCGGTGATAGGATCTCAATTACAAGGTCTTGTAATGCAAATAAGGCTGGCTTCTTTCCGACTGTCGGGCGGTAGTTCTAATACTATAGGAAAACGCACGAAAAATGAGTTTCCGAGATTATTTCGTCTTCAAGATTAAATGGCTGTTTCCTCATCTCCGAGAAAAAGGATCATTTCATATCCTTCTCAAAGCGATGCTTCCGGGGTATTGAATGATACCAGACAACATGTCGCGGACCATTCACGTGGCTTCATCCCAATCGGAAATAGAGAGGACATAGAGATACTAGACAAAAAACACGATATACGCCGTGAACTGGTATTCCTTTGCGTTTCAATGACGAAACAGGCCAGTGTAGTCATCTTATCGAACAACAGAGTGTTTCGAAACGTACGAGAACTCGCCTGATGAGTTCATGCACGGTAATTCAAAAATGTTCGCACACTTGTTACGGAAGGGCCACACAGTGTGGTGGCAGTGAAGCCCGATCAACGTCGCGAATCAATAGTCTGCATCGTGGTAGACTCACTGAAGGATAAAAAAGTTATTTCTTTTATCCCGTAAAGAAAATCCGATTCGCTGACTTGAAGTTGTGCCCACATATTTCGCAAGACTACCTATATGTCATTGTACCACGTGCATAACCACAGTGATCGAAGGTAGTATTTCAAAGCTTGTTACTAAACAATCGACGCGCAATAAGTGCTGTTAGAGAAAGAATATTAATAGTAAATCGTGTGGCGTAAAAAAAATCACAGCATATCCACGGAGCGAATGATGATTGGTGGGGCGCAGCGTTCGTCAGTCTGTGTGTCCATTCGTTCTTGCGTCCGCCTATCTGTGTGATCCTTTGTGCATCCGTCCGTTTGGTTATTCGTCTGTCTGTCCGTCCATCTCTTTTTGCGGCCATCCCTCTATCTGTCCATCCGTCCGTGCGCCCCTCTGTCTGTCCGTCCGTGCGTGTGTCAGTCCGTTCGTCCGTCCATATGTCTAGAGAAAACTCCAAGCACAGCCATCTTACATCTTTTCATCATGTATTCATCATACACAAGTGCCCCCATCCAGCAGACATTGTAAGGACCGCTATTTCGGGTATGTGCCACTGGTGGTTACGTACTACGAGGGATGCACAAGCCACGCCATAAGGAGCTTCGCCCCTAAAACAAACACTCTGTGCGTACTTCATCAACCACAGAGAAAATACAGTAGACGAGTAAATGTACAGTTAGATGTCATAAAAAGCCTAATAGCAAACAGGCAAAATCTCCGGTGGTCAATAGTAGGGCTAAACGCAAAGACTTTCAGAATCATCGACCCTGGTTGTTCTGCGGACAAATTAGGCCTTTATTTTTAATGAAACATAACATGACTTTTTTAAAGGCGAACCGTGTGTGATGCAAACAAAGCACGAGCATTGGTCAATGAGTGCAATCTGCATTTCTCGCAGACATTCTTACAAATGTGTCTGCAGTGTTCGTGTTATTTGGCATAAAGATAGTGAGCGTATGGCTTGCTATAAATGGTTCCTGATAAGTTCACTTCCGGGAAATGATGCGGTTCAAACAAAATGTAATAATGAAAATTCGGCAGATCCCCCAAACCTTGGGAATCGACGTTATGCGAAGCACGCAGATGGAAAGTGACTGTCTTGTAATTTATTTTTAAATTAGCAATACGTTACGAAGTTGCACTAAAGATATGTACAAATGCACGCACAGACATGCGTTAAACCATGGCATATGTTTTATATAACCAGTTGTTTACAGTCGCATGACGATGCCAACAGCAACATCAATATTAACAACACCAAAAGTGGTAAGCTAATATGAAGCGCTGGTATTCGCGAGGATTGTATACCCCTGTACACCGCTAAATAAAGCAACTGCGAGCATTTTTGGCGTCCATCCGTCCATCCATCCACCCATCCGTTCGTCCGTCTATCTATCTATCTATCTATCTATCTATCTATCTATCTATCTATCTATCTATCTATCTATCTATCTATCTATCTATCTATCTATCTATCTATCTATCTATCTATCTATCTATCTATCTATCTATCTATCTATCTATCTATCTATCTATCTATCTCTTGACTTATAATCATCTGGTAGCAGTACTTGCGCGTCGGCGCTCGTGTATTATGATATATTCATTAGGTCTTGCTGAAGCGTTTCTCGGAGGCCACGTCAAAATGAGCGCATGGTTCATATTCGATTCGCCAGGTGCCGCCACGTTCTCAGCTGATCTTAAAAAGCACGTCTCCTTTTTGATTGAACGTAATCCACTGATTATAATTAACATGCTCTGCACTTTCTATGCCATTACCACTGATTTACATGACGATTTCTGATTTTTATGCCACTGATAATGACATTGCTTCAATGACTTCATTGCTTCATTGCTTCAACTCTAGGACTTATTTCGAATGAATATCCTGACAATTAGCTGGCGCATCTTGGGTAAGCTTACGCTCCGATATTACATGTATCTGATACAACTCTTAACTAGAACCTGAACCATCGGTTTACTACCAGTTCTAATTTTAGAAGACAATTTTTTTTAAATATTCCTCGAACCAGAAGTAAGTGGTTGATTGGAACTGCTTCTAAGGTAATCAAGAATGTAATAAAACAAGAAAGCTCTTAAATTTCGTGTTACGCACAGGTGGCCTGGATACACACGGACCGCCACATGCTGATCTCGATGCACGACAACCTGATCACGACCAACCCGCGGTACAACATCGCACACAACGGCCACCGCACGTGGCAGCTGCACGTGCGCGACGTCGAAGAGGCGGACCACGGCGAGTACATGTGCCAGATCAACACCAACCCCATGAAGAAGATGATGGGCTACCTGCACGTCGTCGGTGAGTGCCCGTCCCCATTCGATGCGTTGTAGACGATAAGGCGGCTCTTGTAATTAATAATGATTTGCTGTCTTTATCGTCCCTAAACCCACGATGTGATTACGAGGGACGCCGCAGTCGAGAGCTCCAGAGAAGTCTTATCACCCGAGGTTCTCGAACATTCCGCTAAATCTATGTACACGGGCCTCAAATATTTTCACCTTCATCGAAAATGCGGACGCCGTTCTCAGTATATTAAACGATTCGTTTCCTTATCTTTAGGAGAAGTGATGCTTTTGGAATCTGTGACTAAATACCCAAAGACGGCTGCGAGGTTGTTTTAGAAGTCGTAGATTTGTAGACAAACTTTAAGTAGATACAATGTCACCACGAAGATTCAGATCAAACGAAATAAATTGTCGACTTGAAGGTTGACCATAATGGTAGTCTAGTAGTTATGGTGGTCAACTGCTGAATCGAAGGTCAGGGGACCTAATCGCGGCAGCGGCGGCCACATTTCGATGGTGGCGCAATTCCAGAGGTCTATGTTACTCGGATTTAGGTGCTCCCTTAACACTGTCTTCACACGACGAGCGAAATCGCTATTCGACTTTAGGGATCGAGTACTACGTCACCCTACGTCCCCGGTTTCCGCATTCCCGCTTCGGGTCCGCGCGGAGCGGTTCGTGAAACGACGAACGGCCAAATCACAGTTGGGATCCTCAGGGAGCAGTGCCGAAATCCTCGCTTCTAGCGTGAATTCTCCCTTATCGCGTGAATGCTGGTTGCGGAGGGATCCGAATCACGTGACACGCATGTTGCGTCACGGATTCGTCCGCGATCACGCCCATCGTGTGAATACAGCTTAACGAACACAAGGTGGCGAAAATTTCAGAAGCCCTCCTCTACGGCGTCTTTCCTAACCTATCGTGGTTTTGGGACGTTGAACACAAACAATTATTATTTAGGTGGCTGACATCAAACGTATATCACATAGTTGCACAATACTGGTCTTGCCCTCTAGTTTTCCGCTTTTAGACGTGACTCACACGTCCCGATGAGGATGCATAGTACCACTGGAAGCACCAATATTGCCTGACGCACGCCACGATGTCATCGACGCTGCGGCTCATTCGTACTTTGTTGTCCCAGTTCCTCCGAGGATCGACGATGAGAACACGAGCTCTGACGTGGAGGTGCGCGAGAACAGCGACGTGTCCCTGCGGTGCCGAGCCACGGGAACCCCCGAACCGGTCATCAAGTGGAGAAGGGAGGATGACGCACTCATACTTCTTTCCGGAAAGAAAGGTACGTGGTCAGCATCATTTTACAAAAAAAGATGTAAAGCTGCCAGTGTCCGCCACTCCCGCCGGTGCCTTGTCCTGTGGTGTTCCCTGCATCGTGTTTCTGTCTTTGGCGCTGCTATAAAGTATGAGTCATCATTTTGTTCCAATTCACGCCCATAGCTAAGGGAGGTAATCTTCCGGTGATGCCCAAGCACGACATATTTAGGCAAATTGCGCCGATGCAACGAGAATGCAAGACGCACGTTACAGAAGGGCGCGCACGTGACCTGCGTGCTGTCGTTTTGAGACAGAGGACCAGAAGAAGGAAGAGTGCGTTTGAACATATTGGAAACCGTATAAAAAAACAAAATGAGACAGACAAGAGGTGACCGGAAGACCTTCATTGTTCTCTTGTTCTTGTTTTTTTTTTCTTTCTTAATGCGCTATTTTCAAGATTGTCCACAACTGTATTATAGAATAGTCTGTCAGCTGCTACAGTAATCTTGTGGTTATGCTGACCCACAGGTCGCAGGATCGAATTCCCCACCGCGGTGGTGTAGTGGCTAAGGTACTCGGCTGCCGACCCGCAGGTCGCGGGATCGAATCCCGGCCGTAGCGGCCACATTTTTGGCGGAGGCGGAAAAGATCGACTCTCATGTGCTTAGATCTATAATTTAATGAAAAAATGGCCTATAATTTCCTGTTCCATAGGCTCCCATTTCTCCTTATTCATCGATGCTGAACCGGGCTCCATGATGGGCTGCAGTCAGCATATTTCCTGAATTCAAACCACTATCTCAACCACTTACCACTCACCTAAGCATCATGAAAATTCGTCGACTAGCACAATTTCTCACTTTCTAACTTCAGTTAATTCTAACATTCTATGGCAAGTTTTCTGAGTAAAGCACGCAGCCCTATCATATGTGATTCAAATACTGCGAAACACTTCATGTTTTGTGGCATTAGTCCAATAGACCACTGATTACGAATCACACCACCCACCCTACTCATTATTTTCTTAATTTATACAACATCGGCTAAGCTCTTCTGATCTCCAATGCACACTCTCCGTGCCTCAAAATGTTTCGCCTGTAATAATAGCTCTGACCCGCGTGCGAATTTCGTTCTCATATTGCGTGCCTACTACATTGACGATTCGGTTCGCCTAAACTCATTCTTGATAAGCTGCATAAGACCGACTTCCACTCACGAATTCTTTTTCCTTTATCAATATACTCAAGGACACCCTGACCTTTCGCAGATCCGTTCTTGAACCATTCCTTATAATTTGCTATAATTAATGTTATCATTCACTTACACTCTGCAGCGATGCAACTTACTGGGAACAAGATATTCTTTGAGTTTAGAATTTTTCGGATAAACACAACTTCTGCGATTACAGTATCTTAAAGCGATGGTGTAAATCCTTATGGAGGATATGCGCTATTCACAAGAAGTAGCTACTACACCCTTCTGCAGGTGCACTGCACTTTTTTTCTTTTCCGTCTAAACAGCGCAAGACCGCAAACGGGAGAATTCCCTCTTGATAACGTCCCTTCCCTTTCTTTTACTTAATTCATTTGCTACCAATTTATGACAATCACTTCATGCTGCTTTGGTATACGCTCAAATACTATAGAGAGTGTTACCACTTTTTTTTCATTTTATGGCTCTGGCATTTTAGTTTTCATGCAAGCTCTCACTCTATTCACATATACGGAAGCCATATGTGTGTGCGATATGAGGAGTATGAATGACAGCACTTTCCAGGCACAGCGTAAGCGATCCCATCTATTTCAGGATGAGAGCTTCATTGAACTGTTTACGAAAAAAAAAGTGTTGCGTAACCTTCCATGGAACTACACGGTTTCTCCCTACGATTGCGAACGATCGAGAGCTTATTAAAAAAAAGGACATTTGCCGCACGTGGCTGGCCTACATATTCAGTCATCGCAGCGATTCGTTCTACCGAAAAAAAATGAATAAGACGGCAAGACTGGAACTCCACACTATAATCGTCCTCAGAGGCACCGAGGAGTGCCAAGTCATCGAATAATAAACTGCAGACGCGCATTAAGACCCAGCTATACGAGCCTCATGCAGACGAAGTCCTACAGTACGCTGCTCTATGTTTCTTTACTTCATTTTTTCAGGAACTTATTGTCTGCTTTCTTAATGCGGACCGAATAAACTTGAGGCCAAATTTAGCGCAAGCCTTACCCGATCGCCCGTATACGCACGCGTATGCTGCCTCTGCTGCCCACTGTACTTTCCTCAAGTTGAAACTTCTGAAGTGCACTCAGTTCTGCTCGCAAAGGGTAGTGAATACCCTCTTTTACCATCACTTTCCATCAGCGTTCTCAACATCATGGAGTCTCCATCCCTCTGCATGGCGCTTCCAAGTGCTCACGCTTAATGCAAGAGTGGAGCGTGTTACAACCCGCAGCCAAGACATGTTCACAGTTTCTTGCTCTCGCATCCTGAATTTTGTATCATCCGCTAAGTAACGTTTTCTTGCATCAGTGTTCACCCACTCTCCTTTTCAGATGTTTTAGTCACCATTACTTTTTTTTATTGAAAAAATAAAACAGGGGGGAGGGGTTGATGAGGGAAGAGGGGGGGGGCTACATAAGCGTTGACGCAACATTATCGTCAAGGGCTTTCGGAAGTGTAGCGTTGGATAGCGCGCGTGACCTCCACTGTCAACGCCGAGACGCACGCAACGCATCGCACCGCCAAATTCATTCACGGATAGTCACGCATATCCGAGCACGCGATAGTGTGTAGTAAAGTGCCTTACTTCCTGTACACGAGAGCGGCTACGACTGTGCACGTTTCGGAAGAAAAAAGTTAGACGAAAAAAATGGCCGGAAAGTGGGCCGAGCAAGCGTCGTCTATCGCCCAGAAGGCGAGCGCGTGCCTTGGAACGCGATCAGACAACCTAATAACGCGAGCTACATCAGTCGCGGAGCGGCTTGCTCTTAACAACCATCCCGCGCTTTTCGCATAACGTATTCGCTTCATCTAGTTTTTTTTTCGTACATTGCCTTCCACGTATAAGAAGAAAAAAAACCTGCTCGGCTATACAGTTGGCCGGTGGTGGGACGAAACGAGTGCAGAAAACGTCCGAAAGAATGGAAGAAACACAAAACGTGGGCACCTCGAAACGAAAAAAAAGTTTCGTGGGCCCGGTAGCAGGGAACGCGACTCGCAAGGCCAAGAAGGCCATGACGGTGACGGGCAAACTCGACGGCTTCGGAACATTTGCCCGCACTCGCAATAATAAAATAAGTGAGATACAAGAGAGAGGGGAGAAGTGGTGTGGAGAAGATATGGGAAAGAAAGAGTGAGGGTGACGAACAGTGAGAGAGAGAGAGAGTAAAGGGCCAGGGAAAGTGAGAGGAGACAGAGTGAACCAAGGCCTTGTACATGTACACCACTGGAGTGACAGCGCAGTAAAATAAGAAGTCGTACGGCGCAGAGGCACGGACACGATTCAAAGTGCGTAAAAGACGTACGGCGTTCCACGAGGAGGCCGCGTCCATTATGTAACGAGGAGGGACTACAAGCATGGTCCTGAGCCTTACAGTGCGAAGCCTCTTCTATGTACGAGAAACAAAAAAGAACTGCTAGCGTCTAGCCCTCTTTCCCCTCCCTCGAGGAAGACGGCAAGAGGGGAAAGGGACGAGGGGTAGGGAACGGGTTGGCCTACGCCGGGGTGTCGCCGTGCGAAGCATGCAACATAGCGAAAGTAAAACAACGGCAAGGAAGAGAAAGAACTCGTTTTGAAAATTGAAGTTCCGAAGACAGGGCAGCCTAAGTGAAAGTTACGACGTCGTCACAACGGTCGGTCCCCCTTCTCGGCGTCGTAGAGTCCGGCTCCGGGCCAGTCCGTGTCGGCCAGTCGCTTCTTGAGATGGCTTCCAAGAACAAAGCTGGCGAGATAGAAAATAAGGGCGTCCCTCCCCCTTTCTGCTCCCCCTCCTGAAACCCCCCCGTTTGCTACCACTTTCTGGTTTTTTGTCTTTCGTCGTGGAAGTCGCGTCACAATGCCCAAAAGCGGCGCCTGGGCCGATGAGCACTCGTGCCAGAAAACTTTGCGGTAGTGGTGACGGCGAGAGCCTTCGTCACTCGAACAACACGAGCACTGCTGGAAATATATATAACAACGACACCGTCTGCCTTTCTCGGAATATAAGCCTATGTGATGCCGCGCAAATTATGCGGACCGAGACCCCTGGCCTTCAACGCGAAGTTCCGCGGAAATGAAGCGAAAATGTTTGGGTTTCCTGGCAGAGGCGCAATAATGTACACCAGTGTGGGCGTGCACCGTCTCCTCCGCATCTAGCGTGGATTTTTGCTTTGTTTTCTTGCCTGTGTGCGTTTTCTCGGTCCATTTGTGATCGTGTAAGTTGCATTTCGACACACGTCGCGCATACATCGCTGGAAAGCTAGAGGGGAAATATAATTTAGGTTTGCCCATCACAACAACAACAAAAACAAAACACGAAGAAGAAAAACAATCCCACTATTTAGCTTGTGGCCTCTACTGGAGCACTTAGAACTCACCCTGGAAGTAATGTGTTCCTGTGAAGAATAATTAATTTATTCACTAGAACCAGGAATGAACACATTGATGTCTCCGAACTGCGGTAGCCACTCTGTCCTGGCGGTATATACTCCAGGTGGATTTTCGTCACCGTCGGTGTCATCGTGATGTTTCGTATAAATTCTAATTACACAAACTGGAGTGTCGTGAGATCCGATCGCCAGAAAGGGCCCTTGCGGATGAGTCGAGCCGAACAGCTTCATGCGCGATGCTCTCCTATCAGTCTAATGTTAGGGGTCTTGTCATCTCTCGCGAACAAAAGCCTCGAAAATGTGGCGCCCGGACTCTAGGAGGTTCATGCTTCGTAAGACGTGTTAGTCACTACTTCCCAGTGAATGAGCAAAGTATCCCGGTGCGCACGCGAGCGAATCGGTGTACCGTGCATTTGCGCAACCTTCCGCCCAGTGTGTAACATTTGGAACACTGTCCCCACCGAACATCATACCGGAGGGCAACGACAAAAACTTCAACGCTGTCATGCAGAGACAAGCCCTTGAAATCACGCTAACTCGCCTCGACCGCAGACCGATGTCCGTAGAAACTGTTGTGGACTGCCGTCCTCATAAGTCATCGAGAATGAGAGCGACAAAGGCACTGTTACAATTTTGACGGAAGAGATATAGGCTCACAAAAGCGGCTGTGTACAAGAGTGATTCCGTACACTGTTCAAGACTGATGAATTGTGGCGTTATGTGTACTACCCATCGCTTTCTCGCTTTCGTTAATCTCTGAACTTCCAAACTCCCCCAGTGATGGCTAGCATATTAGTTATTCTAAACTGGTTAACATGCCTGCCTTTCCGCTTTCTTGTGCAGTCGTTACCTCATCCTCTCTCACCCTCCCTCCCCGACTCTCTCGTGAAAATGGCTCGTTTGTGCGAGCGCATCTGACTTAATCATCTTTGTGTTCTCCCTCGGCTTATACGATAGTAAATTAGCCAATCAAATGTTTCTTTTTTATGTTTATCGTCTCCTGCTTTCCTTCTCTCTCCTGCAAACACTTTTTCTGGCAACTCGTGCAAGATATTCTTTCGGTAAAGACTCCCTGATAAAAGCTGTTATGGCGTGGACGAACGGTAGCTAGTCAATCTGTGCCCCGAGTCACGTGAGAGGTGGGGGAAAGGGAAATTTTTAGCTCTGCTAATTGCGCGACTATATTGACTGTGCCAAAATGCCGCTGCATTGTGGGCCCCGCTGCTACGTAGGCGGTGTTCGAAATCGGGGCGCAGAACCTTACACATCGTTGCGTACACCTGCACCTGACGGCTGGGACAATACTGCACGTCCGTAAACTGTGTGAGCGAACTATACAAGGCGACGAAAGGCTATCACAAAGCCGTGGCACGTTGTTTCAAACAAATGCCCTTCAGCGGTGAGGCCATCCTTAGACTTCACTTTCAGATGCAGTACTCCAATCAGAGTGCGCGAAAATGGGAGGGCTACGTTTTTATACCCTAAACACATAATTTGCCAGGCGTGAAACAAAGTTCGTCAAATTTTGAGCTCAGCGAAACGTCGATAATGGCGAGGTCTGGCACCCAAGTGCATGGTCGGTTGGGACCTCCTCGTGACAGTTTATTCGGCATATGGCTAGTGCCAATCTAAAGAAAATGTAATGCGTAACTTTTGCCAAAACAACGGCGAAGAAAACTGTAAAAATGCGCCTTTGAAGATAAAGGAAGGTGTATATTAACGTGAGTAGTCTCCGATCACTTGCCGTGTCAGGACTGCTGTCGTTATCGTGTCAGCTCGTTGCTCACTGGCAACAGAGGGCAATCTTAGATAAGAATTGTTTCGTATACGCTAGCATAAATACCAAATGTACAATATTTTTTCTGACATTAGTCACAGTGGCGAATCGCCCTTCCCAATCAACACGTTTGATTACCATTTTGGCTAGTACTTAGCATAAACTTGTTATTTGTTTAACGGAAGAACGCCGTCACTACTGCAAACCATGGAGAATGCAGGGGGGGGGGTCAAATTTACAAACATCCGTCGAAAAAAAAAAACACCAGGCCTGCGCGGAACGCGCAGCACAGTCCCAGCTAAAGATGGAAGAGCGGTCTTTGCGTAACTGCTACAAGCACAGTTGCAGGGTACCCACTACGCCGTTAATCTTCGTTGTTTTTGTGTACTGAGAGCCATTCACCATGCCATCTTTCGTCATTTTTCGCGTGGTGCCCACTACACGCTTGAAACGAATGGAATGGAAATACTTTATTTTTGTCATGCAGAACGCGTTTAGCGTGTAGCGGGTGACTCTGACGTAGAGATCGACAGGTAATACAAATAGAGGAATTTTGTGCATTTTTTTATGCTGGGGCTGACGACGACAAGAACCATGCCAGAACCTTTTGTAATGGGCTGTATGTGTGCTTTAGTAATGGGTTGGAAAGTGTGCGCGGCCGTGCAAAATTTCATTGTACAGTCAAAAGAATTTACTTAATTACCTCCATACTAAAAGGTTCTCAGTTAACCAATGTAGGCTATAGGAAAATTTTCTTTGATATCAATTATTTATTGCTCATTCAGTAAATACTAATTCATTTTTCTCAAGAATAGTTTACGCAAAATCACTATTTCCGTAAATTTTTCCCCAGTATTAAGTATATACATTCGCCTTTTTTGTTGTTGTTAAGCTACCCGATCCTTGGCCAATCCCTCAGGGTGGGTGTGAACCACAAGTTTAGAATCTCCATCTACATCTTGGCCAATCTCTCACAGTGGGTATGTGCCATGGGCAATAGGCAATAGGTGAACAGGAACAAGCAAATTCGACAACGACGTCGTACCACCATTTGTATTGTGTGACGCCTCGTTGTTCTTTTGCGGTTCTAAAATGCTTTGTTACTCATATTAACGCGAGTCCTTTCCCGACATCAATCTTGCCTAAGGCCAGTTTGCAGCGGAGTTTCCAGCACAGGCGTGGCTCTGGTACAATACCGGGCTGGCACGCAGGGGACCCTGGTTTGAATCCCATTGTGTGCGTGGCATTTTTTTTCATTTGCTTACTTTTTTCCTATTTCGCGTGATAGTGGTTACGCACACCGGCGGCGGTGGCGGAGAACGTGACTCTTGTTGTGATCTACTAACAGCTTTCACTGTAAAACGGTAGGCCAACTGCCACCTATACGTATTTCAATTTCTGCTATCTCAAGGGGAAAGCGACTTTCTTTTCTGTGTGAGAAGCACTGAGCTCGAGTAAGCCCGCCGCAGTTGCAAAGCGGTGGTAACGTTTGCTGCTGTGTGGCAGGTCACGGGTACGAGTCTCGGTAGTGGCGGTCGCATTGAGGTAGAAGCAAAATTAATATACACTTACACGTTTACAACAAGCTACACGTATACATATTTAGCGAAGCTTTAAGTTGATCAACAAAAAAAAATCCACAGATCTTACGCATTGTGAAATCGTTGTGAAGCGAAGAAGTCAGAAAGGAGCAAATCATGCTGTACATAACTAGACAGACAGACAGACAGACAGACAGACAGACAGACAGACAGACAGACAGACAGACAGACAGACAGACAGACAGACAGACAGACAGACAGACAGACAGACAGACAGACAGACAGACAGACAGACAGACAGACAGACAGACAGACAGACAGACAGACAGACAGACAGACAGACAGACAGACAGACAGACAGACAGACAGACAGACAGACAGACAGACAGACAGACAGACAGACAGACAGACAGACAGACAGACAGACAGACAGACAGACAGACAGACAGACAGACAGACAGACAGACAGACAGACAGACAGACAGACAGACAGACAGACAGACAGATAGACAGATAGATAGATAGATAGATAGATAGATAGATAGATAGATAGATAGATAGATAGATAGATAGATAGATAGATAGATAGACAGACAGACAGACAGACAGACAGATAGACAGACAGACAGATAGATAGATAGATAGATAGATAGATAGATAGATAGATAGATAGATAGATAGATAGATAGATAGATAGATAGATAGATAGATAGATAGATAGATAGATAGATAGATAGATAGATAGATAGATAGATAGATAGATAGATGAAGACTGCAGGAATAATATTTGAAGCAGTCTCGCTCACATAACGTCGCAAAGACTCGTTAAACAGTGAAGCTGGTGGCATCCCATTTTCATTGAAATTTCCTTGCTTGACTTTGCTCGTAATGTCTAGGGGACCGTAGGTGAGTAGTGGTGCTTGCCCAATTCCTGTGGGTACATATCCGCTAGAGTTGCTTGGCACATGACGAAGACGATGATGACAATGATCCTGGCATCATTGGCATCCACCCACTCAGGGGGATTTGCCAAAAGTCGCGTGGGTCATATATTCTGAAAATTTTTGATTGCTAAAGGAAGTTTCTGTGTCATTTTCGAGGATCTTGAGGGGAGTAGTGGGGATTACCTAATTTCTGTGCAACATGCCCGCTATAGAAGCTGCACTATAATTCAAAGGGATTAACCTAAAAATCAAACAGCTATGCTGTTACAACAAGGACTTGACATAAATAATGAATACGTGTTGTGGTGCTGTCTGCAGGAGTGCCCAGCTATCAAGGCGAGTACCTGAACATGAGCAAAGTGACGCGGCTGCACATGGGGCCGTACCTGTGCATCGCCTTGAACGGCGTGCAGCCGTCCGTGAGCAAGCGTATACTTCTCAAGGTTGACTGTGAGTATGACACTGCACTTATAGGATCCAGATGAACGCCCGTGCTTTTATACATGTGAACTCAGCTATACGGTTTCATATATGCTCAAGTTATGTCGTCCTAGTTCACAAATTTAGCAACTTGGTCAAGTTAGTACTAATCGAAGGTCACAAGGTATAAATAAGAACAAAGGGGGACAAATACAGGAAAGCACGTTGAGTTAATCTTCAGCTACTCTTTTGTATAACATGCCTGTCATTAGAAAAAATGTCAGCTTTGCATTTGGAAACCAAAGCATTCAACAGCGAACTCGATTCTCCTTTCCCACATAGCGCGATAAAAAGTTCTGACCCATAAAGTTCAACGAGCCGTTGATAAATAGGCATGCGCTAGCGACCATGAATAACCAAAGGGAGTTATAGAAAACACTACTGACATAAAAGCGTAAAAAAACAGTTGAAGTTTGCCACTAAACGTGCTTCCGCGTTTACAGTATAATACTAGGATTTACTTAAACTGCGTAGTCTGTATAAGTGTTCAGTGCAGTGTTCATTGTAGAACCGTGTTTTTTCTTGCGTTGACCCTCTCGAAAATGATGTGCTGCCCTGAGTCGTTATTTGCCCAACTCCAATTTCTTATCTTTCTTTAAACTGCGGCGTAGTTTCATTACACCATTCCCAAAAGACTCGATAACGCAGGCCCTAGAGATAAACGGTAAGCTACCGCTTATAACGCTGGGCGCCCTGCCTGCGCAGTCGCGCCCATGATTTGGCAACCCAACCAGTTGGTGGGCGCACCGCTGGGCGCCGACGTGACCCTCGAGTGCAACCTGGAGACGCACCCTCGCGGCATGACCTTCTGGGAGCGAGACGACGGAACCATGCTCATCTCGAACGCCAAGTACGACTCGCTGGTGGTTGAGACCGGGCCCTACAGGCTCCTGCTGCGCCTCACCATACGCGATTTGAAGCCTGACGACTTCGGCACCTACAAGTGCGTCTCCAAGAACCCACTCGGCGAGACCGAGGCTAACATCAAGCTCCAAGGTGAGTGGCTGATGCTGCATTATAATGCCGCCTGAACTTCATACTACTGCTGCTGGTAATGACGCTAAGTAACTCCGTAAACTGCAGTGCACGAAGGTGGTAGAACAACTTCCTTCAATGTAGCCACATGATATTATTCCGTAAAACTCAATGAGAATTTGATTTTCGAGCGTAGTATTACGCAAAATGTTTTGATTTATATAAGCAAGCATTTACGTTTAGTCGTGCTCACGTGTATTTTTTTACGGTGCGGTCCCACACAAAATCGTAACCAGACCAAGACAACTTATCGTAATGCCATAATCAGGTTGATAGTGCAAATGACGCTTTTTTAAACTGCGTGCATTCGGGGCAATTAAGCTTTAATGCGTTGTCAAACACACAGTTCTAAACCACAGTTTCGTATTTGAGAAGCACTTGTGCAAAGATGTGCTAAAAAGCAGGAAATAATGGTGAAGTGTCGTTCACATCGTTCTATGCGAGGTTAATTGTTACGAATTGTGCATATAATGCTGAAAACTCATAAGTGCTTGTCAACAAAAAAGAAAACAATTAAAAGCATTTCTTAAGTAACAGTTTCTGGCTTAAGCACTGCACTGGTCCTTTGATGTGGTGTACAATAAATTTCGTTCATACTGATGAATGTTCAAAATTTTCGCAGAAATACCTCGACCGACGTCTTCGACTGCGGCGTCCTCCAAGGAGTTTCAAACCAAGAAACACTGGGAGACAACCTGTAAGATTTAATTAATACGTACATGTGCTTTTCAGCATGGTACCGCGTACATCAATGTATCGGCAAAACGTTTACGTTAAAGGGGCCCTGCAACAATTTTTGAGCATGATCAGAAAACGCTGCCGATCGGTAGTAGAGGCTCCCGACTATGCAAGCGAGCCAAATATTATAGCACAGAACACGGCCTGGAATTCAAAATAAATTATCAAAGTCAGCTTAAAATTGCTGTCTCTTCTCTCGACAAATCACATTATATGTCCAAAAATAACACGCCAACGACCCATCTATCAGCCATTGGCTGACTTGAACATGGCGCGCTCGCTTGTTACAGAGATCGCTGTGAGAGGCCGAGACTTGTCCCCGCGTGCGCACGCAATCATACTGAAAAAGCCGCGCATCCAAAGAAAAAAAATTAAGAAGTGCTCAAGGTTGCAAAGCGCATGTGACGTTTTTCTGTGGCCCTACTATCCCTCCCTGCTTAGCTTCCAGCGCTCCAGTCGGGACGAAAGAAGAGAGAATGCAATTGAAACATGCCACATACCTTTGTAACTCCACTCGCACTGGATGGATTCTTAATATTTTTGCGACGTTGAATTCATGAGGCAATAAGCTCTTTTAGTGAATTCATTCTATGGCTACATTAAAAGTCGTTTCAGGGCCCTTTGAACTTTATTCACATTTTGCGTTGAGATAGCCAAGTACTTGGTACTTTAAATTCGGTTCGCCTCCAGCAACAAAGGAATGGCAGAAGACTGACCAGATGAGGGTCAAGTTTGCTGCCTTACGCTAGGGAAAAGATCGTAGTACGAAAAAAAAGAAAAATACAAGAAGGGGGTTAGGAGGAGATGTTATCAGTACGTGACGTGTGCGGCTGCTCATTAGGGCCGAGACCTGTCACTGAGGCCAGCCGATTTTGAAAACACTAGCAATGCTCACGTCACTTTGCAAGCCTGCCATGCCAGAGACGACAGTGCAATGAACCGTTGAGCTAAGCGTGATCAATGCTATAACTCGTTCATGTACAGCCCAAAGGACATTACGTTGGACGTTAGCGGTGGCCACAACTCTCTTGTGAAGCGAACTTGCATCTACATCCCGCAAAATATCTAGCAAAAATTTTCTAGTTAACATCCTTACCTTTCGTTCGCTCTTTTCTATGATTACAAAGAATAGCTTTTGCTAACAACAGTACTGTAATCATATACTAAGCCGTCAAGGCAAAGATACAAGGATATTGCAGGAAAACCTGAGGGAACATGCATCCTCACGTATGACACATATATCTAAGAAAAGGCACATTTTAGGATAATAAACTCAGAAATTATCTAAATGATTGGATTAGTGATAGAGTAGGCGTTGTCTCGTTTCTTTTTCTTGCCATTTTCGAACGCAAACGCAAGCAACCTTTTCGAAAACACGAGAAACGAAAAAAAAAAACAAAGTTCTACGGGAAAGCGACTACATCAATCTTACTCTTCGTCCGAAACTTAATAGAAGCTTCTTGGGGCGACTTCACCAAGTGTCCGGTGATTTTGTTTAGGACTCCAACGGCTAAACGTAATCAATGAGCAGTTCAACACAAAGTAAGTGCTTTTCAAGATGGGCAATGGTGGCATTGTACTGGCAAAGAAAAAAAAAGTGTTGAGAGACAATGCGTTAGCTGAGTGACGATCTTCCAAGCTGAGCACTGTGTTGGTCTTGAAAACGATTTTTAAAAAAGCAAATCAAAGTTTAGCGTCTCTTTCAGGTGACTTTTTGACCATGCCGAAACTTTATCTAACTATGCTTCTTCTAAACGACCTCCCACTTGTGAACTGCGTACAACTCGTAAGAATCAACACGAAATGCATGTTATACGCATCTTTGTCTCTTTTCAGCAACGCAGCAATCCAATGGACCTCGACATCATTTGGGAACTCACGCTTCAAACGCTCTGTTAAAAGAAGGTGAGCATAAAAATATATCTCTCGAGTGTATCTTGTTATTTTTGCGTCTAATTATTAAGGCAAAAGCCTTAGACACTTCATCAAACACAAAAAGAGACCATAGGCGGCGTCAAAATGAGCGGTAAAAGAAATCATGTGATGCCGTCACCATGTGACGTCATCGCATCATGATGTCAAACACATGACGTCCCATGTCTCAAACGCATTACATAATGGCATTACGTCAAGACGTGAGATATGCGACTTCATGTGATGACTCAACATTTCTAAATATTTGTGCCATCGTAATGTCGTCAATGTAGCGCCTCATCACGTGACGTCACGTTAAGACACCGTCGCATGACATTGTCGTTCGCTCAAAGTGGACCAATCCCTGAGGCACGTGAGGTGCACAAGGCTTTCAATGTCTCCGATCCTGGGTGCAGCGCTAAACCACACTAGCTGCAGAAAGTTAACGAGGGCGGGGGAATCGGTACAATTGACTGAGAATAAAAGGAATAAACAAATACGGCTTTCGGCTTCGATTCACATTACGCGAATACATAAAAAAACCTCGTGTTTTTTCGATAGCGTCCTTCTGATACAAGATTTTTTACCTTGGTATGAGACATATTCAACAATAAAATAAAAATTCCAGAAAAAGATGCAAGTTGAGAGTGGAGGGGGGGGGTTAAAGTAACGAAAAGTTGTAGAAGAAAGAATGTCGCCGGAGCATACGTATCGACAAAGCCAGTTGTATTCGTCAAGGCGGCAACCTTGACGAAAGCAACTCCTTTTGCGAAAAATTTGGCTCTAGTGGTACTACCTGCTAAACGCTCCTTGTACTTTTATATAGAAGGTCGCGGTTCAAGTTGGAGATTACACCGAAACGACGACGTTAGTTCATCAACTGCAGCTAAGAAAATTATTCTTGGAGTTCTAAATGAGATTGGTCTTCGAAAGTCAAGAGACAAGTAAAAGCTAACATCCGCCGTGGTTCGTGGAGTACTGCTGTTTAACGGGTATATATATATATATATATATATATAGTGCTGAGTCGTGCGCATTCGTTGATGCATTTCGTACAACATTATGCTCATAATGAACTAGGAATGTGTTCCTACGTACGCATGCCCAATAAGAGAGAGAGAGAGAATAAGGTTGAGTGAAATACTGAGAGAATAACCTGATGAAATTTTCCGGTTCATGCCGAGTGAATCAATAACAGATTAAGCTGAATGAATAAGTCAGCGTCAGACCAATAGAATAATTGGTTCTCAGTGCCAAAGATTCAATGAACTGAGTGCGAAAAGAAAAGCTGTTTTGGCTTTAAAGGGCTGAAACAACAACTTGCCAATAGGACGAAACAAATATGTAGCGAAGAAATTTTTGTATACTTTAAACACTGCACACACTAACGAGGACGTAAAGAACAACAAAAAAAAACAGGCGCAGTTCTAAGAACATTTTTATGCGCTGCACGAAACGCAAGGTTCCCGAAAGACTTGTTTTATTACTCTTTTAAACTTTTCTGTTTAGGCAAACATTTTTAATCGTTGCCTCAATAGCGTCCGTATTACACTCGGCATAGCCGGCAGTGCATAGCTATAATGTCACGACATTGCGTACAAATAGTACGAGTAGTTTATGAATTATAACTTCAAAAATTTCCTTAGGGCGCCGAGGAGAGTATTCTACTGAAGAAGAAGGCACTCAAGGGTACCCTCCTCCAAACTTTAATCAGGACTACGAGAGATCCGGTAAGTTCCTTGCAATCTATCGGCTTTTTGTTCGCTTTTCTTTCCCTGCCGTCTCAAGTTATTAGTGACGGCCGAGTCCTATAAATATCCCTAATACATCTAACAGCCGACCCGAAATTAATTTTTTTTCTGATATTGCCCGATGAAGTGTGTCTTGCAAACGTAGGCACTCGAGTACACTGACTCACTAGCTCTCATTTTCTAACGTACCAACTTCGAAATATTTGACAACGCTTCTTTTTATTGGACGAAGAAAATAAATATGAGGAACAAACAGACTGTGTGCCACGTTAGAATATCACTGTCCCACCGAACACGCCAGGTAAGGTTTTCCTTCTTTAAAGGTCGAAAAGTACATGGACATAGCGATCAACGTCACGTGACAGTTATTTAAATGTAGAGGCGTGTATCTGCTAATAAACAGTGCTTTTATTGACAAATGCGAAGCCCGTTTTTAGCTTACACGTTTAACGCAGGAAAACATCCCGCCGCAGTTGTCTCGTAGTTACGGCACTCGACTGCTGATCCGCACGTCGAATCTCGGGCTGCGGCGGAAGCGTTTTCGATCGTGGCGAAAATGCTTCAGGCCCGTGTGCTTAAATTTGGGTGCACGTTAAAGAACCCCCGGTGATAGAAATTTTTGGAGCCCACCACTACGCTGTTTCTCATAATCATGGCGTGGTTCCCGGACGTTAAACTTCACCAATTAATATTATTATTATTATTATTATTATTATTATTATTATTATTATTATTATTATTATTATTGATATGTGGGGTTTAACGTCCAAAACCATCAAATGATTATGAGAGACGCCGTAGTGGAGGGCTCCGGAAATTTCGACCACCTGGGGTTAAAGAACGTGCACCCAAATCTGAGCACACGGGCCTACAACATTTCCGCCTCCATCGGAAATGCAGCCGCCGCAGCCGGGATTCGAACCCGCGACCTGCGGGTCAGCAGCCGAGTACCTTAGCCACTAGACCACCGTGGCGGGGCGATATTATTATTATTATTATTATTATTATTATTATTATTATTATTATTATTATTATTATTATTATTATTATTATTATTATTATTATTATTATTATTATTATTATTATTATTAAGTAAACAGGTGCGTTTAGAGCAGTTAACACCCCCGACAAATTCGTGACCGAAATAGCAATTTTTCCATTTTTTTCTGCGTGTTTTGTCTGCTTACGAAAGCTCGGGTGATGTGTGCTACATTCGGGCCCCGTACTTCGACGCGGCCGTCATTCGTACGGCGTACTACATACGTGTTTTATGAAGCCGCGACGACCGAAGCAACGCCTTACGGCTTATGTGTATACGTTCCGTTACTCCCCGCACAATGCGCCGCCGTGACCGAGCCATATAAGCCTTGCTCGAGGGCGCATTTACATGCGACCGAGCGACGTGTCTTTTCCCTCTCCCTCCTCCTCCTCCTTCCTTCGGAACAAATGGGCTGGCCCGCGTGTTCGTACGAGACTCGGCCCATCGTCGCCACTCGTCGTATACTATACAGTCGTCTTATACGGACATCGGCTCGGGCCGACATTGCAATTTGTGCGAATGGGCGACCATGGCGCACCCGTTGTGGCCATCCTTTCGTGCGCTCATTTACGGCCGCTCATATAAAAGTAGAGGCCCTTTAACCCTGTTGCGCGTACGCTCGTCTTCTGTGCTTCACGTGAAAGCCCGGTCTGCTTTTTTTCCTTTCTTTATACTCATCGTTATCGGCTCTGTGGCGCAGGGGTGATCGGCCGTACATTTATGGGAATAGCGAGAGAGAGATAGAGGGAGAGAGAGATAGAGAGATAGATAGAGGGAGAGAGAGATAGAGAGAGGGAGAGAGAGATAGAGAGGGAGATAGAGATAGAGAGATAGATAGAGGGAGAGAGAGATAGAGGGAGAGAGAGATAGAGAGAGAGATAGAGAGAAAGAGAGATATAGGGACAGAGAGATGGAGAGAGAGAGATGGGGAGAGAGAAAAATAGAGATAGAGAAAGAGAGAGGGAGGGAGAGAGAAAGAGAGAGGGAGGGAGAGAGATGGAGAGAGAGAGAGAGAGAGAGAGAGAGAGAGAGAGAGAGAGAGAGAGAGAGAGAGAGAGAGAGAGAGAGAGAGAGAGAGAGAGAGAGTCGGTACAGACATGAAAGCGTCACCACGCACGAGAGCTGTCGACGTCCGCGAGTTGGGTCACCGCCGCTGCGCCCTCAAGGCGTCGCGTTTCTGTCCAACGCCTCCGTCGTCGTAATTTTCGTGTTCGTTCTTCTTCGTAGTTTATAGGTTATTGTAATTTTTTTTTAATTTTATACTCAGTGGCGGTCTGCACCACCGCGTAGTTTCTTCATAGACATTGATAGAATCAGTGGCTGTGAAGTTCCGCTGCTGAGTTACGAAGTTGCCGGCTTGATTGCCGGCCTCTTCCAGGCGCTGAACAGTAAAAAAGAAAAAAAAGGCGATGCAACGCATGTACACTCGTGCACAGGAATTACGCGCGCACTTTAATAATTACACGCAGTCAGAGTTTGTTCGAAACCCCTAAACATCCACAGCACTACTCTGTTATTATTATACATCGCGTTTGTCCAGGAGTGCGCGAAATTTCGTTCACTTCACTGTTTGCCGCGAGTGGCCTTATGATGATGGCTATTTGACGTGTCTGAGAAATCGTTGAAACGCGAGTGTCGCTGGAGCAAATGTTTCGGCATTAGACTTGCCTCTGTCAGGGCAGCAACCGCATATTTTAGCCGCGTTATGTAAGCCTATAGTTCACTCTGCCCGGAACTCTCTTTTCGGATATGTTTTCTGAAGTGATACGCGTGATACGTGTTTTTCTTATCATGATGTGATGTGCACTTGTTTTAGCGAGTCAGTCGTATGATATCCTTCATAGGTCATAGTTTCATCTCTCTCTCTGTGTATCATATATTTGGTATGCGTCCACTGCTTCTTGAGTTGCCCACTAACTATAATGCCCTCGTCGAGCTGCAGGCACTTGTACAAATAAATAAAACAATAGATGTACCCCAGAGGTCTCTCCATACCAAGAAAAGTCTGCACAGAAATGTGCGGGGCAACAGTCGTCATTCAACCACGTGTGTAATTCATGGCGCTATACTATGCTGAACTACAGGAGTTTCGAGGGCTTGTAATATCGAAAGTGTAAGCGTCTCTAGCACATAGCATAGTGATGGTGCCGCACAACCATTAACGGAAATTCGATACATGAACAAAAAGTACCATTTCAGAAGATGAAACATTGAACTCAGCAACGACGCCTCATTTAAAAATAAAACGTCAACGAATAGTATAGAGATAATTGACTCCTAAGCGTTTCATTAGTACCCTGCTATTTCAGTAATAATGATGTCTCCATAGGGCTACACATTACTCAACCTGCTCCTACGTGGACGACTGTGGAACAACACCCTGCCATGCTGGTTCCAGTACAAAATATACTTGATCTTGCTAGCGCAGTGTATTTCGATTCATGATTTTCTTAATTTTTTATTGAAATAATAACTGAATGAAGTAGTTGTCATCATTACTTGGCAACGGCTACTCTTTTCCCTTGGTTGTTACAATATAAAGAAAACAAGAAACAAATATATTTTATGCTTGGTTGAGTGGGTGCAAATATTTTAGCGATAATAATTCTCATGATGGTTTCTAAGTTACTTTTTTTTGTCTAATGGTACAACGTCGCATTGATTGTTCCGATCACGTAGATGGAAGATGTGTGTGATCTTTTGATGTCAGCAACTTTACGACTTGTGTTTTGTTTGTTTTTCTCTTCCTACAGCGGACAAAGACAGCGTGCGACCATCATCAGGTCACAACTCGGTCCCGCAAAGTCGTGCCACGTCTCCCGCAGTTGTCCTGGTCGCAGTTTGCGCCTTGCTGCTTCGCGCCCACGGCGTCTGATCACCGCTTTCAACGGCGACCGCCTGCAATCGAGAACCACGCGTGTATTGCTTCCAGACGCTGCGCGTAGCCAATGTGAACAAAAAGAAAAAAAACTGAACGATGGAACGCGTCGCAAGGAAGAGTCGCTTCTTTCTGTTCATTCATACCCGCCATCAGCTTGGCTCGAGCTCAAAATGAGGAAGACAAAAAAAACAAATTCAGAAAATGACCGGAACTGTCACCGTTAAACGTGCGACCTCTTTGCGAAAGAACTGATGGACGCTCAGTGCATGTTGACAACGGTACCTTCGGTGCTCCTCGCATCTCAACAAGTGTCGCCGCGGGAGGACTCTGCAACCAACCGAGTTGTGAAAAGGCTCCTGCGCCAAAACAAAAATGAAGAGGACGACAAGTACGCTTGGTCAGCTCGAGTAACTTGCTGGCACACCTGTGCCGCCTACACAGCCGACTTCTACTCCTTCTACTACTCCTCAAATATTCCTTCTCATTCCCTTCCTCTGCAGTGTAAACAAGTGTAAACGACGTGCCAACTGATGCCGACTCAAAGGAAAAGAACAAAGCATGTTGTAACTGAGTAGTTGTTTTTGTTTGTTTTTTGTGAAATGGCGAACGCTTTGGTAGAACTGCACCGCTGTTTAGCTAGTTATGCTGGAGTGTGTAAACTCGAGAGCTGCTGCTGTAGCTGCCTTAGTATCGAGCTAAAGGATAAAAAAAAATCACGGATATCACACGCACTTAAAAAGAAGTCCGAACTAAATGGTTCGTTTACTATACATGCGTTTATCTATTATCATACCTTTTTAATACGGCGATGTTATCAAAAGCTAGAAAGATTAACCAAAGCAGCCCAATTTATTTTATATTAGATGTTAGTAATCGGAGATTACACGTAATAATTGCACGTTTTATGAGAATTTATCTGCAGGAGCCTGTACCGTCGAACAAAAAAATATTGCAACATTATCGCTATTACGCTGCATTCAACGAACTTAGAAGGTTATGACTCAGCAAGGTCGCACAGTTTCGGCGCCAAATATGCTGTAATCAACATCTCTTGTCTCCTGCTATCCGATCTCGAAAAACGCAGTACATGGCCATAATAATCAATAGGCGTAAGACCTACCATTTGTAGGCGTACGGGTCATAATCTATAGTACGAACATCGTACGGCAGCAGCTTTCGACTTTCTTTCGTGTGACCGTGTGCTTTTGCTTTTATGAAAGAGGGTAAGAATGGATTTTTGCGCTCTCAAAGCTCTGACAGTCTTTGTCGAAAGATTAAACTGTGTCCTTGGCCAGCCTGAGCATGCGCATGCACATACCTCCTGAAACTGTAATTGTTCCAAAGAGCCGGAAAGCAAGACAGATAATGTTACTGTCTTCTCCGATCTTCGCATTGCCAGACTTTCCATAGAATCTCAGCTGCAGAGACCAGTGGAATATCTCAGTCGCAGGGAGGCTCCCGCACTTCTGACAAAGACTGTACCTGCTCAGAAAGATGTCGCAGAAGCTTCGCTATAAAACTGCTCTAATGGGTTCAGGTTCTTCTTTTCTGTATAGGTATATAGAAGTCACACGAGTTGAATGCGCTATTTTGGTTACGACACACCGCGCAAGCAGTTTTCTTTGTTATTCTGAAAAGGCGCTATCTTCTCAGGTCCTCGTCTTTAAGAGGCTCAATTTTAAACGGGACGCTGCGACGCGGTGGTACTTAAAACGCACTAGCAAAGGGCCACATAGAATTTCTGTAGTACGACGGACGTACAATGCATTTTAGCTTCAGCGAGCCGCCGCTTGTACATGCAGACGAATTGCGTCGTTGCAGGCAGCTGTAGACATCTACATCGTGCATCACTGATACTATGGTGCAATCTGCTCTTAAACGTGGTCCTAAACAACCGACTTATCAGCTGGCTCTCTGGAGCTAGATAGCATGAACCTTGTATACAATGCCGAATTTGAGGCCAATGCGCTAGTGTTTAGTTGTAGACACAACTTTTTATTCTTGTTGAACGATGAAAAGAAATAACGCTTCTTACTGAGGCAGCCGGTGTTCAGTTTTTGTTCACTCACACAAGTATAAATATATTACGTCTTTTGTGTTTTTGTACTATCAACAGAAAAAGTTTGCGGGGCGCGACTTTTTCGATAAAGCTAAATTCCCGCTTTGTCTGGGAGTGTAATTTATAAATAAGTGTTCCATACTGCACTTAGCATTCCGACCGATACAGCCACCAGTTTCATTACAATCATTAAGCGTGAATTCAACGTCACGCAAACATTTGCTGTTGATAGCACACACTGAAGTTGAATTGTCTTGCGACAAAACTTTCTCATTTATTCTCACTTTGACAATGCTGTCATAAAAAAATTAACTTACAATAAATACAGAGAACTCTTGTTTTCACATAAGCTACTTCTTTTTCTTCAGTGTCGTTTTTCTTCCTGCTCACTCGACTTACGAACAAGCAGCTTCTGCATATTTACTGCTTGAGTGACAATAACGAGCTTTCGCAGAAATAAAGTTGTACAGTACGTGGAGCTCAACAATCTTTTGTCTACGTCATTGAACGAACGTCAAACACCTGCACAGTGAACACAATGAGCAGCATGTAATGCGTTGCCATTGGTCGGATATGCTCGCAACATTCTTTGCTTTCTGTATTTGACATATCACATCTCTCTCTTTCTCTACATGCGTCACGCAAAATACACTCTCTCCAGACATGGAATATGTGCTAATCCCAAAATGACGACCAATGTCCAAAAACGTCACGTTTCAAACGGCGCATGTTCCGGCGCATGGTTGGCACATGCTCTTAGAGCATTGATTGATTGATTGATTGATTGATTGATTGATTGATTGATTGATTGATTGATTGATATGTGAGGCTTAACGTCTCAAAACCACCATATGATTATGAGAGACACCATAGTGGAGGGCTCCGGAAATTTCGACCACCTGGGGTTCACAGTGAGTGAGAATTTATTAGAAGGCAGAGAGGTCGGCCTGAGCTAGTTCGCTCTAGCCTGCTACTCTACACAGGGGATAAGGGAAAGGGGAAAGAAAGAGGGATGAAGGGTGATGATGGGGACAAGAAGAGGTGGTGCGTATGTACAGTAGCCACTTTGTATAGTACCCTACAGTCTATTTTCTAGTCCAGTGCTTTTTATAAAGTCTAGAACAGCCTTTGTAGCAGTTTTTGACACTGTTTGGTCGCTAATTGCTGATAATATGTGGCTTTCACTTAATGGTGTTCGTCCAATGCTTGCCAACGTTGCAGTTAGCATTTCTCTTTGTGCCACGTATAATGCACAGTCACAAAATATGTGAGCTATCGTTTCGCGCACTTGGCAGCGTTCACAATTTGGGCTGTCCGCACGGCCGATTAGGTGGGTGTAGTGACGAGTGAAGGCGACGCCCAGGCGAATCCGGTGTAGTATATTAGCATGTCTTCGGCTGATTTTATCTGGAAGACGAAAAGTCATACTGGGGTCTGTTTCCCGCAGGCGTTTGTTCCTGTGATCTGGTAGCAACCAGTAATTGGCAGCGCATTCGCGCATGAGTGATCTCAGCAATGTGTTGACGTCACCTCGTGAGTAGGGTACTTTGACGTACATAGGAGCGTTGTATATTGCCGCTCTTGCTTCGCTATCGGCTGTTTCGTTGCCAACCAGGCCGCAGTGTCCAGGAATCCATTGTAGTGTAATCAAGTGACCGCCCCTGTGTGTTAGGTCAAATGCTTGGACGATTCCAAATGTTAACTCGTAAAATTGGCCTCTTCTTAAGCAAGAATGGATAGCTTGAAGCGCTGATTTCGAATCAGACAGAATCGTCCATTTACGCGGTGCTTGGTCGTTCACAAATTTTATGGCTTCTTGTATAGCAACAAGTTCTGCAGCTGTCGAAGATGACCTGTGATCTAATTTGTACTGTCGGGAAATACCGAGCTGAGGGATCACGAAGGCTGCAGCTGAGGCGGATGAAGTTACGGATCCATCGGTGTAAATGTGCACAGAGTCGCTGTATCGGTCATCTAAATGTGCCAAGGTCAGTTGCTTGAGGGCAATATAAGAAACATGCGACTTATACGAAATTCCACGTATGTGAAGGCACACCAGCGGTTTAGTCAATGTCCATGGAGGCACTGCAGGGATTACGGCAGGTGCAAAGCCTGACGGGATCATGTGCCTATGCGTATCGAGGCATCGCGAATAGGTACAGCCTGGTTGGTCCACTTGTAGCGAAGATAACGGGTGCTGTGCATGTCGGGTCAGCAGACGAAGGTGCACTCGAAGAGGCTCACAGGACGTGTAAACCTGTATAGGGTAGGTGCGTGACTCCTCTATAGTGCCAGAAGTAGATGTGCACCGTGGCAGGCCAAGGCATATTCTCAGTGCTCGTGCCTGAAGGCTCGCTAAAGTACGAAGGCATGTTGCCCGCATGCTGGAAAGCACAGGTGAGCTGTACCTTATATAGCCCACAAACAATGCCTTGTATAACTGCAGAAGACTTTTCTCCGAAGGGCTCCATCTCAGTCCTGCTATAACACGAAGAACATACACAAAACTGATTAGTTTGTTTCTCAGCACAGTCACATGCTTTGACCAGGATAGGTTGTGATCAATGACGACCCCTAAATAGCGGTGGTGCTTAACCACGGGAATCACTGCTCCGTGAGCGAAGATTGGGTACCGCGACATTGATTTCTTCGTAAATGCCAATGCAGCACATTTTGCTATTGAAAGTTCCAGGCCCTGACGACGTAAGTACTTAGATGTTATTGATGTGCCTTGTTGTAGCCTTGCTCGCAGTTGTGGTCGCGTTGCTCCAGATGCCCATATGCATATGTCGTCCGCATACGCACTGATTCTGACAACGTCGGGAAGCTCAGCTTCAAGGCCAATGAGTGTTATGTTAAAAAGCATGGGGCTCAGGACGGCGCCTTGCGGAACTCCGCGGCTTACGAGGTGCCTGGCCGTGTCACCGTCGGATGTCGACATAAAAATGGTACGTCCTCTGAGATAGCTCCCTATCCATGCGTGTAGTCGGCCACCTACGCCGATGTCTTCAAGTGCGCCAAGAATGGCCTCATGGTAGACGCTATCGTACGCGCCCTTTATATCTAAGAAAATGGCCCCTACCAATCTCCGACGTTGTCTTTCCTTTTCAACAGAAGAAACTAGATCTACAACACCATCTATAGATGATCGACCTCTACGGAAGCCATTTATAAAATGTGGTAAGCTGACATTATTCTCCAGCAGCCATTCCAATCTTGCCAGCACCATGCGTTCCATTACCTTACCGATGCAACTGGCTAGGGCAATGGGTCTATAAGAAGACAACTCGTGTGAACACTTGCCTGGTTTCAGTAAGGCCACTATGCGGCTGCACTTCCAACTCTCTGGTACTGTCGCTGTTTCCCACGTAGAGTTGTAGAACGACAAGAGAGCCTGCCTTGCTTCCTGGCTGAGGTGATATAGAGCCGAATAAGTAATTCCGTCAGGCCCTGGTGCGGACGACCGTCGGGACGTAGAAATCGCAGCGTCGAGTTCGTGCATTGTGAATGGCAAGTCGAGGCGATCGTCGCTGGATGGCGGTGAGGCTAAATACGAAGGTGATATAGATGAGGAGGACATACCTACGAGTAAGTGGCAGTAATCTTCTGCAACCTCTACTTCAGGTCGACCTTGCTTTAGAGCCAAAGATCGGAAAGGGAACAACTGTTGAGTGGGCGTCTGAAGGCTTCGGATAGTTTGCCATATTCGAGACAGGGGTTTTCTGGGATCAAGAGAGCTACAAAATACCCTCCACCGTTGCCTATCGAGCTTATCGAGGTGTCGCAATACATGTCGCTGTGCTTGGCGTGCTCTAGATAGGTCAGCTGGTGATTTCGTCCTCCTGTATTTTCTCTCTGCCCGGCGACGAATTGCACGAAGGTATTCATATTGTGCGTCAAGTTGTGATCTTGGTAGCGACACATTCACAAATTTCGTATGCGTTGATAAGGCTGATGCAATTAGGCTTTCTATTTCAGATATAGATTGAATGTTCCCGCACTGAGCATTTACAGAAGCTTGGAATCCTGGCCAGTCTACGCTTTTCACAGGCCAGGGAGACGAACTATGGAAACCTTTTAGCTGTATATATGTAGGGAGATGGTCACTTCCATGTGTTTCAACGTCTACAAACCAACAGGTGGTAGGCAAGAGACTTCTGCTCACAAAACATACGTCTAGACAGCTGCTGTACGATGCGCCACGGAGGTAAGTAGGTGAGCCATCGTTAATGGACATAAGGCCTTGATTGAGCACAAAATCGGCAATGTCCCTGCCGCGGGTGTTCATTGAGGCAGAACCCCACATGGGATGATGTGCATTAAAATCCCCAACTAATACATGTGGTCCAGGGCAAGCTTGGAGAACAGACAAGAGATGGGGACAGTCCACGTGGCTTCTAGGAGGAATGTATCCACCAATGATTGATATTGAACGTCGCTTGTGCTTTATAAATAGGCAAATATAGTCGTTAGAAGCATGAGGAGCCACGGCATGTCTCACGTACGTTAAATCCTGACGTACGCATATAATTACTTTGCTCGCATTTCGATCATCACGTGACCACAAAGTGACGTATCCGGAAATACGAAACGACGACATCATATTCGACTCACATATTACAACCAACGGAAATTTGTATTTAAACATCCGTTGTCGAAAGTCAGACAATCGGCTTCGCAAACCCCGTGCGTTCCACTGCATTATGGCAGAGGTGCGCACACGTTCATCGAAGAAATTCGCCATATTGTTTATGGAAGGGTCAGCAGCAGCGGTTCCAGCACGTTGAGGATCTGCACTGCTGTTTTCGCTCCTGGTGTGTGTAGCTCGTTGAGAATCGCACGAATAGATTTTAATAGATGCTTCAGCATAGTTTGGCTCTTCTCAGTGTCTTGCCTATCATTTTCTGCCCTCTTTGAAGTTGCAACCCATGGTGTGGTCTTTTTTATTGCTCCAGTCGGTAGCGAAGGCCACTCAGTATCGGAAGCATCGGCGTGCAACGCGGGCGTTGGTCCACTTTCTGCATCCCTGGGACGTGGTGCATACAACATGGGTGTAGCAGCCTGATAATGCGTACGCGTATGTTCATCTGTTGCTGATGGTGATGCATCACTCCTATGTCCACTATGCTTTCGCTGGTGCCTACGTTTTGGACGACGTCTGTGTCGGCGGATGGACGTGACTGCCTCTCTGTGTGTCGAGTTGTCTCTCACCATCTTCCGCAGGACGCGAATTTCTTCTTTGATCTTTGGGCACTCCTTCGACGTTGCTTCATGTGCACCAGAGCAGTTTGGGCATTTCAATGGAACAGCAGTATCGCAGTTTTCCACCTTATGAGACCCGCCGCACCGCTGGCAAGTTGTCTCACTTTTGCACACTGCGCTGACGTGTCCCAACTTGCAGCACTTGTGACACTGCAAAGGCCGTGGCACGTAAGGGCGCACGGGATGTCTCACGTATCCAACCTTCACGCTAGGGGGCAGAGTCTCAGAATCAAATACTAGTTTGATGCAGCGAGACTGCCCGAAGCGGCGTATGGTCACGATTTTGACTGTCGACGTCACAAGATTCTGCAGGTCAGCGTCTGTGATGTCAGCGTCGACGTCATTTATCACGCCAGTCGTTGTTCCTTTCCCGTGAGCGAGAAACGCGCGTACTGAAATACTTCCGAGTTGCGTGACGGCCTTCAGTTTGTCAAGAATGGTTTTGTTTGTCACATCAAATGACAATATGTTTTTCCTGCTATTTATGCGAATTTCATTCACTTGAGCAGGTGCAACTCGCTCGAAATAATTAGTCAATGACTGCCTGTTTAGTGAGTTCAGGTTGTCTGATGTAGACATGGGCACATACGAGATGGTGAAACATCGCTTGCCTTTGTCTAGCGCCGGTTGTGGCTCCGCCGTTGATGACGTCCTGCGAAGCTTCCTTTTCAACCGGCGGGTATGGAATGTCCTGAAGTCGGCTTCCGATTCCATCTCTTCCACTGATGAGCTCTCGGTAGAGTCATCACAAGGAGCAGATGCGCCAACGCGGTCACCCACATTCGGTCCATCCTTATGCAAACGGCTAGGGCCCGCTGTCTCGTTGGATGGATGGTCCCCCATCCCGGGGGGTGACGTCTTCCGTTCCGCTTGTTCAGAGAAGGTCGGGAATTCTGACAGTTTAAGAAAAAAACGATAGTTGTTCAAGGCAGAATTATGCCCGAACGCACTTCTTCTTCCTCCAACAAGTCACCTGGGGTTGTTTAACGTGCGCCCAAATCTGAGCACACGGGCCTACACTATTTTCGCCTTTATCGGAAATGCAGTCGCCGGAGCCGGGATTCGATCCCGCGACCTGCGGGTCAGCAGCCGAGTACATTAGCCGCTAGACACTCGACGCTCTTAGGGTAAGGGCGTGCTCTCATTAATGTACTATTCTATGGTGATGGTGGAAAACATTTCTGTAGACTATGTAGAAGCCCTAGGGTCTACTCCTAGAGTTTGTACCGGGGCAGCCTTGAGGGCCGGCTCCTATACAAAACTCTTGTAGGAATGCCAGGGACTCCTGTGGCTTCCACGGCGGCATGCGCTCTTGTCACGATGGCTTTCACTATCCAAGACAGAGCTATTAGATGATGGACGCTCTGGGCCCACCTGCCAATCATAGAGTACACCGTTTAAAAAAACGCGCGTATAAAGCGTCTACGAAAACTGAGAGAGGACTCTCTCCTTTTGTCCTAAAACAGTCCAAGGTTCGTATTGCAAAGGTTCTCCGAACGTGATGGCGTCAAAGAACTTGTGTCATAGAGATTCTGGTGTCTGCATTGGTGTAGTTGGCCGTGAGCGAGAAATCGGATGGATGCACGTAACAAAGTAGTCTTCTGCGTGGCACTCAGCAGTTCATTGCGGAGCCACGCTAGTGCTTGAAAGAGCTTCGAAAGAAAAAGAAAACTTATACAATCGTTATTTAGTTCGAATAGCAGCCGACGCCTGTGAGCGTAGTGTTTGCAAAACCAAGCTAAACATACATTTAACTGGTGATAACATGATTTTTAAATGTTAAAGCTTAGCCAACATTGTTTTATTGATATCTGGTTGCTCTACCATATCCGAATTGTTTATATTCCTTCAACGTTGCTCATTGGCCCGAAACAAGGAACATTAAAAATGGTTGCTAATATACACATAATCAACGAAAATGTACGACGCACCTCCCCCCCCCCCCCTGTGTTTACTCTGTTACTACACATAGACTTCATCTATGTATGAACGAAGTCTATGTATATATATATATATATACATAGACTTCGTCTACATAGACTTTGTCGCTAAACAAAACGCCACAACTTCAACTCCCAGTTGCGGTAAAGGCGTTCACGTGGGTGCACTGAGTTCACAAACCCTCGTACTCATCGCAATTTTGCGCGTTTTAGCTCGGGTGTTGCACTGAAACATTTACCTAACCTCCTAACTAACTAACTAACTAATTAAATAACTAACTAACAGACAAATTACTAACTAAATAAATTCTGAACACAAATATTCAAACGAAAAGTTTTAGGCATCTCGACATGGTATGGTAACATCTGGCCAAAATCACTCAACATTATACGCTATAAAGGCTAGCCTGCCCGCATACTGACATGCATGCAACTCAAGTAACGCATCTAATGGGTGAAAATAACGGCGAGACAGACGCTCTACGAACGCACACTCACAGACTGAGAAATGTGCAGGAATACTCAGAACAATGGTAATTAATTACGCGAATGTGCAGCGCGCCTCACTTACCAATGAAAAAGTATTGTTATGTACTAAAATTCACCTATTCCTTTTACATTCACAACTGCTAGAGCTTTGCGCTATCGAAGTTACAACTTCGGTGGCTGTCAGGTTAATTATCCAGCAGAAAGTATGTCACGTAATCGTATTGAAAGGCAGTAATATGCTCCTAATAAAATTGTAGGCACGAGACACTCGAAATAGTGAAAAGAAAACTATATTATGTATGTATTCTATGACAGAAGAAGCGTTCTATTGTTTAGTTAAGCGATGAGGTGATATTTCTTTCACTATGACTTCCGAGTGTTCGTTTCATGAAGTGAAAGTGGAAAGGAGGAGGACACTCTTAAATGAGGGCTATAGAGACACGCCTCGCGCCCGCGCGTACTGTGGTTCTCTATAACAAAAACTACACATGAAGTGGCACACTATGAAGTAGTGCACACGCATTTAATATGCAAATCTAACAAACATATGAAGCCTCTGTTTCACGCTACTTACTAAGAAAAACAAAAAAGGAAGAAGTTTGCCTTAGCCGTCTAAAGCTCAAGAAACAGCAAAGCTGGTCAATCTTAGAGGCTTAACGTGACCTTCTTGGCTAATGTTAAGCCCTATCTTGGGCACTGATGCGGACAATTCGTTGGTCGTACACTGCTCGCGCCCCTCGTGGCAAACTCGGTGCGGCGGCTGCGCGGACTGCCTTTCCCCCGTATTCTAGAACGTCCCTTCACTCAACGCTTCACCTTCACTTGAGAAAGCCGATGGAAGCGCCCTCTCTAGGTACGGCAAGTCACTGCATATCAGCGATAATGTGGTGCAATTCTCGATCAGTGCAGCGTCAATTTCAGCCGAGCAGCGGCGCAGTGCTCAACTCTGTCAAGTGAAGGGTGAAAGTCGAGTCGAGGATTGTTTGTGAATACGGGGGTTATTCTGTGGACGTGGTTGGCGGCAGCTGTTTCTCAGCCACACTAAAAGACATTCGAACTGGCGGCCTTGCAGCCTTTCCCATCTCAGTTAACTTGCTACAGAGCCCTCATTTTTTAATGGAAAGGCAAAAAATGTTTGAAATAACCGTAGACGAAGAAGGGCAGACAATAGCTATAAGAGAAGAAGCAGCGCAGTTGTCATACTTTTTTTTTGGTCTTGCGTTTTTGTTAAATGTTTCATGGTGTTTCTTTCCCTGTTGCTACCATGAACCAACTAGCCTAAGCCTTCACCCGCACGGCATGTGCCACGTCAGCGTCGTTCCGCGCATGCGCGTGGTCCGCGCTGCTTGCTGTGCACGGTACTACGCGGAGCGCTATAGCCAAGCACTCACGTGTTCCATCTAACAGTGAACCGACCTCTATATGCTATGGTGATGTCTGGAATTTTCTTTTGTGCTGGTATGGACAAAAAATCTGCATGAGTGAGCTTCATCTGATTGTGGCATAATTGAAAAACAATTCAAGTGTCTTAATATTCGTTGGTGATGCGTGGTGTTTTATGACGCAAGGACCAATTGATGGCCGAAGAGCGCCAGGTCAGACGATCTTAATATTCGTTCAATGCACCAAACTTTCTAGACTGGTCAGCTTTCCTACAAAGCTTAGTAGGAGGACATTGCCGATGATATTTAGTTTAGATGAGCCCAGCACCAAGTCATTGTACCCTCACCATTATATTGCAGTTCAAGTGTGTCCAAAGTCCGCGTACAATTTCAGAGTATTCAATAACCGGCCTAACTAAGCCGTTGTAAGCTATGCACTATAATAATGAGGGTAGGGGAGCACGATAATGGTAAATAAACTAATCGTACCATGCGTCCGTTCGCTCTGTATTTAAGCGCTCTAAACACAGCCTCTTCTATTGTACGTTAGAGATCGCAATAATTTTACAGCAGAGCTTTTACGCCCTCTGTTAGTCCGTTTCGTGACGTAGATAAGAAACATTCATCATCATACCAGCACTCACTCTGTTTGCCATCTTCTTCATGTTCTGCTTCGTTACCCGAAGACTAGCGGCGGGCGCACCCTCTACCACTGCGCTGATTTGTCCGGCGTGGAAAAGAATAACTCGGACGTGCGAGAAGAGGAGTAGCAACTGAGAAACTAGATATACATGATTAGATAGAAAAGGAAAAATAAATATAGAAAGACAGACAACGACATTTACAAAGAGAGGAATAGATGGAAAAGAACATACAAAAAGAGTGGGGAAAACATTATAGCTGAAAGAGAAAGGAATAAATATATAGAAAGAAATGAAGAAAGAAAGAAGTGTAGAGAAAGATCTTGAAATAAAGAGTAAGCGGGATATATAAAGACAGAGAGGAAGGCAAGAAATTAAAGAGGGAATAGAAAAATTGAGAAAAAATACATAATGAAAAAAGAACATAGAAATACTCTTCTAGTTTTTTTAGCTACTCGGTACTGCTATTTACAAGCAATGCCCAATGAAACCCGGTCGACACCTAACCAATACTGGTAACTTACAAAGTGATCACGTGAAACGGTCGAATGACGACGAGCTCTACTGTGCCCCAACCTTGCGAAACTCAGTGCAAGCTGCACAATTAAGTTTAACCTGAAAGTGTTTCATGGCGGGGTCTATCAAGATTTTAATGACGTACTTCCGTCACGGAAATGAAGTACTCCTTATTGACCACGGCTTCCAAGATTCGTCGCTGTGGTGCCATTCAGCGCGTTTGTCATATGTCAATCATTTGTAATTTCATCAATGTCTCAACATGCTACAAGGTGACTGCCTTAGCCCAAGCCTCACTCATAGCATCCTATCATACAAAAAAAAAACTGCGCGATGCTTGCCTGGCTATCACACCACGTTCCCCGCACTCCACCAGAAGAAAGAGAATGCAACTTTATTATCGTCAGACTTTATGGAGGTATGCGATACGCCAAAGGGACGGCTAGCATAGCCAGGCTGAACCTAGTGGCCCCCACTTCTCTTGAGAAATGCCAGGCTAGAGAAGACACACGACGTGCGCCGTGTTTCCCTTGGTGTCCCAACCGTGGTGTTCTAGCCGTGGCTTCTACGATTGGCAACGGTAACATGCCGTTGTGCTGCCTGAGCTGATCTCGGGGCCACATCCCCGCACCAACCAGAGCAGACAGTGGGTGCTTCAGTAGTTCCAGCTTTTCGTGCATCGGTAACCGGAACGCCTTCTCGAGGTTATAGATCAAGTTACAAACTCTGCCTCTAGCGTTAATCAAGCTTTTTGTGGTCCATGCATGAGCACGGGCGTCGATTACACTATTACAGGGGAGCGCGAACCTTGCCGTTACTGTCCTGAAGATGCTATGATTGAGTACTTATCGAGTACCGGTGTTGGTATGTGGGGTTTAACGTCCCGAGACCACCATATGATTATGAGAGACGCCGTAGTGGAGGGTTTCGGAAGTTTCGACCATGTGGTGTTCTTTAACGTGCGCCCAAATCTGAATACACGGGCATACAGCATCTCCGTTTCCATCGAAAATGCAGCCGCCACAGCCGGGATTTGATCCCGCGACCTGCGCGTCAGCAGCCGAGTACCTTAGCCGCTAGACCATTATGGCAGGTCTTGAGTACCAGTGTTATGTGTTTGTTGATGCATCTTTGGGCGCGACCCAGAAGATGTTGTGTCGAGGTGTACGTTAATTATTTCAGCTACCTCAAAGACTAAATCATGATCCTTGGCGTTATAGTCGTCGAAATGGAAATGTGCCACTAGGCGTCCACGTGGGTGCATCGACGTTAAATGGCGCTATATACGGATGAAAAATACTGGCAGACACTGTGCAAGCTTTCATACATCAGTGTACAATACAGAATGAACTATACTCGTGTGAGAAATGGCAATGTGGTTCACTTTTGTTTTACAATGATTTCTGATTGATTGATTGATTGATTGATTGATTGATTGATATGTGGGGTTTAACGTCCCAAAACCACCATATGATTATGAGAGACGCCGTAGAGGAGGGCTCCGGAAATTTAGACCACCTGGGGTTCTTTAACGGGCACCCAAATCTGAGCACACGGGCCTACAGCATTTTGGCCTCCATCGGAAATGCAACCAGCGCAGCCGAGATTCGATCCCGCAATCTGCGGGTCAGCAGCCGAGTACTTTTGCCACTAGACCACCATGGCGGGGCTACACTGATTTCTATATTGAAAGTTGCAACCATCTTTTTTGTAATTTTCTGCGATATTCATAGACCCTGATTTTACGCCTTTAAAATACGGCGTAGAATGAAGCAACAGGTGTGTCGGATGACATGTACTGCAAAAAAGCAAGAGGAAAAGAAGCATTTCCGTGATGCCAGCCTAAACTAACCCGCGCTCTTATCGCGATCCCTGAAGTGTGCAACTCATTCTCGCAGCCGATAAAGGGCTACCGCAGACCTAAAAAAGAAAGAATAAATTTCACAGTAAAGTCGTCCGCTAACATCTACCTAAGTTGCAGTCGACTCTTGCACAAAGTTGAAAGAAAAGAGAGAAAAAAATTGAGCTACGTGAAACGAGTGAGTTACAGGAGAGAGTGAAGGGGGACGACAACACTCACGCGGTGAAAGATTCGCCGAGTTTGGCCCGCAGAAAGTGTCACGGACGAGTCGATCGCCGCCCACCGGAGAGAAACGTTTAGCTCTGGGTCAGTTGCTCCGGGCACGCGAGCGAGATTGAACGACGTCGTGAGTCATGTACGGACACGCTGCGAAGGGGAAAGTGTAAGAAAGCAAGGGTTAAGTCGCTGAGTGTGTGCGGGTACGTCCAATCGCGCTGCGTGTGCAAAATAAGGCGGAAATAAAATGATCGAGCGAGGATGGGGCTGAGGGGGGTTGCGAGAGATGTGGAAGGGGGTTACTGAGAGGCGATGCTACCGAGAAACGAGTGCGATAAAAAGGCGGTCTCGCGACGAAAGAACGGCAAGGTAGCGAAAATCGGTGCGCGCTTCTTATCAGCAGCGTTACGGACCGCTGATTTGTTCCGTCTCTGTGAAGAATAAACCGTCTCGCGGGGGAATGTCTCCTTCTCCTGTCGTACATAGTTTAGTTTTCTTACTTTTCGCTTCATTTTCGTTTTGTATGAAAAAAACAGACAACTTTGTTGCACACCAAGTTCGAACCCCTCACAGACGTTTCAGCTTTCTCGAGAACCCCTTTTGTTTTTTAGTGCTGTTTTAATCATTAGACAGCGGCACCATGTTGTAAACGAGTGGTGTTTTTCATGCATTGTTGAGCTGTGAGTTGCGCTGTCATTTATGCTTTACGGATTATTTTTTCCTCTTAATCGTCGCTCCATGTGACAGCAGTTCAAATAAGGCAGTTTTACGTGCCGAAACCCCGATATGATTATGAAGGACCCCTCACAAAGTTTCGTTCGAGGTGCGTTCGAATTTTCATGCGTTTTTTTTTTTACTTTTGCCTAATCAAAATAGGCTCACAATGGTTTAAATTTGAGTGAGAAACGTCGTGCTAAATAGTGCAGCACAATCGCCGTTATACGTCGTGGCACCCAAAGTTATTGTTTGTGGGCGCAAGCTTCCATTAGATGTAGATGTTTAACTCGTAAGCAATGTGCTGGTCTTAGTACACATCGTAAAGTTTTCATGCGTTGTGGAATAGAGTTATTTGGCTAAAGAAACGACAAGAGAAAAAATATATAGCTAAGTATATACGCGTAAAGCATATCACCTTTGTTGAGTATAAATATTAAAGAAAAAAATATGGTCGCGTATCTGCATGTTTAGCTGCAAATGTCGTCGAAAGCCGACAGTCTTCTGTATGGAGAGAGAATAAAACGTATATTTGATGTTCTGTGTGATAAGATGAAGGCACTGCGAAAGACATGAGTGCCATCTGGCAACTCGCGCAGTATCGTCTTAGAAGAGTGCACGAAACACCCATCTTTTCGTGCACAGTGTCGCATCCTCAGCGAAGCGCAATAAACACTGCGGTATGTAGAACTACGTATCCGTGTATTTTCTAGTATAAACACACCGCCGAATATTCACATGTTAATAACGCGCCTCAGATATGTGCAATATTTGCTTTTTGATCGACAATGTACAAAAGTATGAACTCAGACACCAGATTAAAATGGGTGGGCGTTGAGCAAGTTGTTTACCTTCGGCCTGGTCGCTTAATGGTTTAAGTTGACAGAAACGAAGTTCCCTATAAATACACTTGAGGGAACTATGGCACTAGTGTCATTGGAAGCTGTAACACATGGCGCTCCAAGAAGCAAAAGAAATATGGGAAGTACATAGATTTGCCTAATCTTCGTACTTCTGGCTCCGTTTGAGTTCCCGTGACTTTCAAATCAAATCAAATCAGTTTTTTTATTATTTCATAATACAATGTACAAAAAAGGATATACAGAAGGAAGTCCCATAGTATATACTGAAATGGGACCTACTATGAGATGTAAGAGGCCTATACGGTGCTACAGAACGGACACGTCCTTTGCTATCGGGGCTTGGCAGGCAGAAGAGAACTGGGAGTGGGGTTCCTAATTCACAGAAACATAGCTGGCAACATAGAGGAATACTATAGTATTAACAAAAGGGTGGTAGGTATCGTAATTAAACTGAATAAAAGATACAAGATGACGGTAGTACAGGTTACGCACCTACATCCAGCCATGATGACGCTTCAGTTGAAAGCTTCTATGAAGACGTGGAATCGGCAATGAGTAAGGTAAAAACACAGTATACTATAGTGATGGGCGACTTTAATGCAAAGGTAGGAAAGAAGCAGGCTGGAGACCAGGCAGTAGGAGATTATGGCATCGGTACTACAAACGCCAGAGGAGAGCTACTGGTAGAATTCACAGAACGCAATAATTTATGGATTTTGAATACCTTCTACCGAAAACGAGAAAACCGCAAGTGGACATGGAGGAGCCCCAATGGCGAAAATAAGAACGAAATAGACTTTATAATGAGAGCACACCCAGGAATCGTGCAGGATGTGGAAGTGGTTGGCAAGGTACGATGCAGTGACCATAGAATGGTACGGTCTCGAATTCGCCTAGACTTGAAGAAGGAACGACAGAAAGTGATACGCAAGAAGCCAATCAATGAGCTAGCACTGAGAGGGAAAGTAGAGGAATTCAGAGTGTCGTTGCAGAACAGGTACTCGGCTCTTAGTGAGGAAACCAACCTTAGCGTAGATACAATGAATGATAATCTGACGAGTATCATTACGGAGTGTGCAGTGGAAGTTGGAGGCAGGGTAGTTAGACAGGACACTGGCAAGCTTTCCCAGGAAACGAAGAACCTAATTAAGAAGCTTCAAATCATGAAAGTGTCAAGTACAACAGACAAAATAGAACTGGCAGAGCTTTCGAAGTTGATTAATAGACGTAAGGCATGCGATGTAAGAAGGTATAACATGGAGAGAATTGAACACGCTCTGAAAAACGAAGGAAGCGTCAAAGCAGTGAAGAGAAAACTTGGGATAGGCAAAAGTCGGATGTATGCACTAAGGGACAAAGAAGGCAAAATAACTACCAATATGGATAGGATAGTTAAAATAGCGGAGGAGTTTTACAGAGATCTGTACAGTAGCCAAGACAACCAAGACCTTAATACTATAAGAACTAGCAGTAACCCAGATGACACCCCACCAGTAATGATAGAAGAAGTCAGAAAAGCTTTGGAGAGCATGCAAAGAGGCAAAGCTGCTGGTGAGGATCAGGTAACATCAGATCTGCTGAAAGATGGAGGACAGATTGTGTTAGAAAAACTAGCTACCCTGTTTACGTGGTGTCTCCTGACGGGAAGAGTACCAAAGTCTTGGAAGAACGCTAACATCATCTCAATACATAAGAAAGGAGATGACAAGGACTTGAAGAATTACAGGCCGATCAGCTTGCTCTCTGTAGTATACAAGCTATTTACAAAGGTAATTGCTAACAGAATAAAGAAAACATTAGAATTCAATCAACCAAAGGAACAAGCAGGATTTCGAACAGGCTACTCAACAATTGACCACATTCATACTATCAATCAGGTAATAGAGAAATGCTCAGAGTATAACCAACCACTATACATAGCCTTCATAGATTACGAGAAGGCGTTTGATTCTGTAGAAATATCAGCCGTCATGCAGACACTCTGGAATCAGGGCGTAGATGAAGTATATATAAACATTCTGGAAGATATCTACAGGGGGTCAACTGCTACCATAGTGCTTCATAAAGAAAGCAACAGAATACCGATCAAGAAGGGTGTAAGGCAGGGGGACACAATCTCCCCAATGCTATTTACCGCGTGCTTACAGGAGGCTTTCAGACGCCTAGAATGAGAACAGTTAGGGATAAGAGTTAATGGAGAATACCTTAGTAATCTGCGCTTCGCCGATGACATTGCATTGCTGAGTAACTCAGGGGACGAATTGCAACTCATGATAACGGAGTTAGACAAGGAGAGCAGAAAGGTGGGTCTTAAAATTAATCTGCAGAAAACGAAAGTAATGTATAACAACCTCGGAAAGTAGCAGCGCTTCGAGATATAGGTAATAGTGCACTTGAAGTTGTAAAAGACTATGTCTACTTAGGGCAGGTAATAACCGCAGAGCCGAACCACGAGAGTGAAGTAACTAGAAGAATAAGAATGGCGGGATCACATTCGGCAAGCACTCTCAAATTATTACAGGTAGATTGCCACTATCCCTCAAGAGGAATGTATATAACAGCTGTATCTTGCCGGTACTTAGCTACGGAGCAGAAACCTGGAGACTTACAAAGAGGGTTCAGCTTAAATTGAGGACGACGCAGCGAGCAATGGAAAGAAAAATGGTAGGTGTAACATTAAGGGACAAGAAGAGAGCAGAGTGGATTAGGGGACAAACAGGGGTTAAGGATATCATAGTTGAAATAAAGAAGAGGAATTGGACATGGGCCAGGCATGTAGCGCGTAGACAGGATAACCGCTGGTCATTAAGGGTAACTAACTGGATTCCCAGAGAAGGGAAGCGGGTTAGGGGGAGACAGAAGGTTAGGTGGGCAGATGAGATTAAGAAGTTTGCGGGTATAAATTGGCAGCAGCAAGCACAGGACCGAGTTAACTGGCGGAACAAGGAAGAGGCCTTTGTCCTGCAGTGGACGTAGTCAGTCTGATGATGATGATGAAATGTAAGCATGAATATTTGATTGGCAATAACAGCGGTAAAAATAATAGATTACAAGGTTACATAAAATAAACTATAAATATAGTTAAATGACCATGCTAACATCGACTATATGCAATCGTAAATGCATAAGCTGTAAAGAAATGTGTATTCATCTATATAAATAGCATAACGTGATAAAGAAAAAAAAGGCAAGAGACTGAAGAAAAAATGACATGGTGAGGAAGAAACCAGTTAGGCAGAAGAGTGAGTGTCGCATAACAAAAATTTTTTAGCTCATGGCAAAATGTAGATGTGTTTTTTTTAATTTTTATTAAAAATGGCAATGTATTTCATAACAATATGGCTGCAAAGTGAACTGTCTGTTTGCTGTAATTAGTTTGTACTTTGAGCAGAATGAAGTTGTTATGCTGCGTGAAACGAGTTCGGTTAGTATTTAGTAAATATGATGAAGTAATAGATGATAATAATATTTGCTTATTAATTAGTTTAAAAAGAAAAGTGGCGAGATTGAAGTTTACCAGGGCGGCAACATCGAAAATTTTATTTTCTTGTAGCAACTGTTTAGTATTGTAGGTGGGTGGACTAAACGTCATTAATCGAATTGCATGTTTTGCCTGTTTCGTCACAAAAAATCAGCAAATGTTCAGCAGTTGAGCTTCATACCCTTACTCTTTTAGTCTTATCATTTGAAATCGAATCACAAAGTTCAAGATGGTTCGTTCTTTCTTTTGAAACAAAACCGAAACACGGCAATAAACGAAGCCACAGGTGTGATTCTTAGCCCGCAAGTACGAAGATTAGGCAAATCCGTGTACTACCCATCATTTCGATGGTCGCTTAACGATCGCAGCATTAGAGCTGCTCTAGATAGTTTTAGGAAACTCTATAGACAGAAATAAAAGCAGGCAGACAGACTGAAATTTCTGCGTTAAAGTATCCAAGGAAGACTATTATCTTTGAAAAATTACGGCAGCTTCGCACTAGTGTAGCTAGGTTGCTCTCTTTCTCTCCCTTTTTTTCTATTTCTTGCGTCTCTTTTTTATTGTTTCTTTTAATTGCTTTTTTGTCTATTGATTGTGACTATTAACATGGATTTCTTTTTAGTTGTCACTTTTTCTATATTTTTTTCTGTTTCCACAATTTTTTTTCACCCTATATTTTTCTCTTTTTTGTGTCTTCGTTTTTTTTTTCTCTGTCCATCTACCATTCTCTCTATCTTTTTTTTGTGTGTCCGTTTTTTTCTCTGTCCATCTATGTTTACTTCTACTTCTTTTTCTCGCTCTCCGCCTTTTTATCTTTCTGTCTTCTCTGTTTTTTTATCCCTTTTGTTTCTTTCCATCTCTGTCCTAATGTTTCTGTCTTTCCATCTTTTTATGCCTTTATTCCTTTTATTTCTCTCCATCACGTATTTCTCCCTCTTTTTATTCTTTTTATTTTGCTTTCTGTATACCTTTATTTCTCTTTCTCTCTCTCACTCACGTTTTCTACGTGCCCCGCTTCGCAAAGCATACTTTTCGTTTAACGCTCGCATCTGCTGCACTCTGCTGCTCAATGACTGTTGCATATGCCCAGCTATGGAGCTTTGCACAAAAGAGCACAAGTTGGAAACAGTTTAAAAATAATAATAATAATAATAAAAGTTTTCTGGCTCATGCGCATGAAGCACGAGAAATTTAGTCCTACTTTCAAAACAACAAAGACGCCTTGAAAACAGTAAAAAAGCCGCATAGTTTACGACATTGCCCGTTACAGAAGTGTCTAACACGCGTGGAAGTTACGTGACATGTGAGCAGGACACTTTTCTGCTTCGATTAAATTTAGTACTTGACCCGAACTTTCAAGAAGCCACCACCCCTCATAACACCAGCGAGGTTACTGCACTGAACAATGGCTGACGGTGACATTTGCTATCCCCGCTAAAATTAATGCTTCGAAGTGCGACTGCGTGCAGTTAATCATTTCAACCACATACTTCACATGGGGCTATGGCTTTGCTATACTCCTTGCGAGTGGTGCTTCAAGGAAGAACAAAGGCTATCGCAATCAGTGTGTGTATACGAATCATTGTACAGATGGGATCCCAAGTTATCGCCCTTCTGGCGCCAGCAGGACTCATGTCATAGCTGCAAATATTCACAGTCTCGTGTACACGCGAATATATAAATATAATAGTTTTGATAGTTCTTACCACCCCTCATGCCAAATAAAGTAGTTGTAATAGCTCTGAGCACTCTTGATAGCACGCACATGCATAAGCTCGGATATTAAATTCAGAAAAAGCACGAAGATGTTCTTTCCGCCCTTGAACTGTCCCGTACGCTTGAAGGTTGCAAAGCAGCACTTCCATGACGCAAGCGTTTAAGCAGCGGACAGAAATAATAGCTAATTCCCTAAACTCTAAAATCCCGTCCAGTAGCACAATCACAAATCCCCCAAGGCCACCGAGAAGTCGGTCGTAGATCTTTTTTTTTTTTCTCCAGAACAGCACTTTATAGTAATAGCAATGAAACTTCATCCCAAATGCGCGCGCTTATGAAACTTTCACGTGACTTGCAGTTTGAACCGCAATTCAAGCAAGAACTCTGCATCTCCCACAGCCGGAGGTCGGCTGCCGTTGCGACACCAAACTGCAGCGGTACTCACAGGGGCAATCCTCTTTGGAAAGCACTAGGCCAGTGCTGCGATGTCATCATCCGTCCAGGCAATAATCATTAGAGTGCAAATAAGCTCCATGCCGCCATAACGTGGCTGCGTTCCGTCGTTTAACGCATCAAGACAGATGCTATATACCCCGTCTCTCAGAAGATTGATGTGTGGGAGTCATTCAGTGCTCTCCCTAAGTGGGGAAAGAAATTTCGGGACTGCCAATGTTTATTGCGGGTTTATAGAGCGATATGACAAATAGCCATGGTGTGGGGACTAAACAAGACCGATCTCGATGTGACCGCGAATAGTGGTGAAGCAGACGGGTTTCCGGGGCCATTGTGTCAATGCGCGAGGGGAAGAAAATAAACGAGCCCCCGCATAGAAACAAACCTGGCCCACAAATGAGGCCCAAACAATGCCGAGCCTCATCCCCAGAACTACCCGTCTACTCACCCCCCAGTGCGCCATATAAGTCGCACGATCCCGCGCGCAGCGTGTGGTATAAGGTACGCGAAGCTCCTTCCAAGCCCAGGAACATCCTTGGCGATGGATATGATAGTCTTTTCCGGGCAGTGGCCTCTTAGCTCGCCCTCATTCTCTCTAACTAAGGAAACCTCCCCTTCCCTCTATCACAATGTCCTTGTTTGTTGCGCTCAGATCACAGCCCTTCCGAGCCACCGGCTAGTTGACCACAGTGCCGACACCCTCCCCCCAGTCCTCTCCACTGTTGGCCCAGGCCTCTAGAATGAGGAAAGGGGGGTGTAAGAGAAGGAATACGCCATTACGACGGTGGTAGCTGCCAACTCGGGCCGCCTGACCCGCGAGGCATGGCTGCGCAGTTCTTCTTGGACCACCAGGCAGCGTCGTCCCTAATCCTATTAGAAGCTGCCAACGTTTGTCGGCCTCCAGGCATCCTCAAGGCTTCCCCACTCCCCTCGTTTTGTGGTGTTGCATGCATCTTTGGTCCGTGATGCCACGGCCATATGTTTTCTTCGTTCCACATCCACCCTTTCCTTGTATTTCTGTTTCGCCCTTCCTGAATTTCTGGGTCCCTCCTTTTTCTCCCAACCTTTCCAGAGAGAGCTCTATAGGGCACAGCAGAGATGCTAGAAATAGTCAGCGTGGAATTGCAAGTACCGGCTTCATGGGCTTGGTTCTGCCTCGAAGCTCCAGGCAACAACAATAAGAAGACGCGGGAGAGGCAAAAAAGAAGAAGAGCAGTGTGCGCCAGCCACGTGACAGGAAGTTTGTTGGAGACTCCTTCGTTGCGTGAATGGCCTGCTAGGCAGCTGTGCGGCTCTTCCGCGATGACTTTCCCGGTAGATGGTGGGACGTGGAGCGAATGGCTAGTGTCAATGGCAAATAAGTGGATACCGGCGAAGCTTGTTGCCTCTGTTGGAATCACCCCTTCACCTGTGGCAATGACTACACACTTGAATTAAGGACGGTGCAGTCTTTTTCATTGAGTGGTTAGAAGAAGAGCGGGTGCACGGGTGTCCGGGCCTAGCAGTGTGAACTATGTCGAAGACAATACAGTAGTACGAAAACCCACACACACTATTCCTTTTTATGTGAAGACAAGCTGTGTCCCCAAGTTATTGAAGACGAAAGATTGTTCAAATCAGGTGTGCATCGTGGTACAACTGAGCTCTATAGTACATGCTTCCATGCACAGATCATCGCTGAGACAGAAATGATTTAGTGACAAATGCAATTTGGGGGGCCGGCGCTCCTAACGAGGGGTCATTATTCGGAAACCAATCTTGGTTGCCTGACGTTGGCATGACTACACATACTTGCTGGCGATTTACAGGCCACGTTATCGCAAAAATATGATAGTTTCTTACACTGAAATTCGGAGGTTGATTTCTTTCTTATTTTTCATTTATAGTGTGTGCTGCCTTGACGGGGTCTACATCAACCAACATTCGACATTACCGCGTTGTCTGCCATAGTGGCTCAGTACTTACGAGTGCTCCGCTACGGACAAGGTCATCGTATTGGTTCCCCGTTGGCGGTAGTTAACGGTTAGTTGATGGTGGCATGCAGAAGCGACGCCGTAAAGTACGTTCTATTAGCGTCAAAGAACAAGGTGGCCAACACTGAACCACCCAATTTAACTTTGTTCAATGCGTTCAGTGCCCTGAATACAAAAACGACAGCGGTGGATGCGTTTTTATTCCTTCCAATACTCACGGTGCAGTTGGGCTGCCCTCTATTCCTCACGAATTCGCGTTTCCCCTGTAGGAGTCGATCGTTGCCACCCTGTTTCATTTATTCCTTTATCTCCTGGCGTATTGCTTCCCTACCACCTTTGTTACTGCGACGCAAACAGATCAAATACTGCACGGTTCATGACTCGGCATCACATGCATTGACTTCAATGCGCGTATCTTATTTGAACCATCCGTAAGTGCGACGGATGTGGCTGTGACCAGAAACTCGCACTCATCATTAGTGATTGTCAGAGCATCAACGACTAGATGTAGGTGATATGTACAGTACTCACTTCGTCTTTGGTATAGCGACTCGTATGCGCAATTGCTCGAGGTAACCACGTTATGTCGCTACTAATCTGGCCTCTAAAGATAACATTGGCTCTGATCTGCGCATTTCAGTTGAAGGGCGCCGATATTATATAAGCGAAACGGAGATGGTGAACGCGAAAGCATGTGCGTTCATTATCATCATCATCAGCCTCACTACGTCCACTGCAAGACAAAGGCCTCTTCCATTTTCCACCAGTCAACTTGGTCCTGTGCTTGCTGCGGCCAATTTATACCCGCAAACTTCTTAATCTCATCTGCCCACCCAACCTTCGGTCTCCCCTAACCCGCTTGCTTTCTCTGGGAATCCAGTTAGTTACCCTTAATGACCCGGTTCTCCTGTCCGGTGTTATCCTGTCTACGCGCTACATGCCAAACCCTTGTCCATGTCCTCTTCTTGATTTCAACTATGATATTCTTCACCCCCGTTTGTTCCCTGATTCACTCTACTCTCATCTTGTCTCTTAAGGTTACACCTACAATTTTTCTTTCCATTGCTCGCTGCGTTGTCCTAAATTTAAGATGAGCCCTCTTTGTAAGTCCCCATGTTTCTGCTCCGTTGCTAAGTACTGGCAAGATGCAGTTGTTATATACCTTCATCTTGAGGGATAGTGGCAATCTACCTGTCATGATTTGAGAGTACTTGCCAAATGTGCTCCACCTCACTCTTATTCTTCTAGTTACTTCAATATCGTGGTTCGGCTCCGCGGTTATTACCTGTCCTAAGTAGACATAGTATTTTACAACTTCAAGTGCACTATTACCTATCTCGAAGCGCTGCTCTCTTCCGAGGTTGTTGTACATAACTTTCGTTTTCGGTAGATTAATTTGAAGACTTACCTTTCTGTTATCCTAGTCTAACTCTGTAATCATGAGTTACAATTCGTCCCCTGAGTTACTCAGCAATACAATGTCATCGGCGACACGTAGGTTCCTAAAGTACTCTCCATTAACTCTTATCCCTAACTGTTCCCATTCTAGGCCTCTGAAAACTTCCTGCAAGCACCTGGTAAAGAGCATTGGGGAGATTGTATCCCCCTGCGTTTTTTAGCCCTAAATTGTCCTGCCTCCATCCGCGAGTACTATTCAGTCCTGGACCAACTAGGTAAGTGGTCGCTGAAAGGATAAAAACCTTTAGGTTATTGCTGCCAGAGGCTCTTATGAAAAAGTAGTTATTCGCCCTACTCATTTCGTGACATATACGGGCCTTCATGATAAAAATTCGGCAGATCCCACGTACCTGGGAATCGACGTTATGTGAAGCATGTGGAGGGAAGGTCACCGTGTTGAGCGACGCGTCAGGAAATGACGCTAAATATATGTACAAATGTCGCACGCACAGACATATGTTGAAGAATTGCAGATGTTTATATAACCAGTTGTTTGCACCTCCGCAAAGATGCCAACTGGAACATGCGCGTTAGCAACACCAGGAGGGGATACGAAGCGCTCATGCTCGCGAAGATGCTGGCCCTGGACACTGCAACATAAGTCAACTTCAGCGCATGACAACTAGCCACAATTGACGCTAACCCGACGTGACGGCTGTGTCAAAAAAGTATATATGTTTCTGAAATAGGGGAGGCAGCACTGCAATAACTATTTACGTTTCACGAAGATTGGTGTCTATGCCCCGCCGCGGTGGTCTAGTGGCTAAGGTACTCGGCTGCTGACCCGCAGGTCGCGGGTTCGATTCCCGGCTGCGGCGGCTGCATTTCCGATGGAGGCGGAAATGTTGTAGGCCCGTGTACTCAGATTTGGGTGCACGTTAAAGAACCCCAGGTGGTCAATTTTTCCGGAGCCCTCCACTACGGCGTCTCTCATAATCAAATGGTGGTTTTGGGACGTTAAACCCCACAAATCAATCAATCAAGATTGGTGTCTATTCGAAAGTAGTTCCGAGACCTGGCGTAATTGTGTGGTAGAATGCTTGGCTGCCACGCAGAATGTTTGGGTTCGATTCCTGCTGGGACCACGAATTTTATAATTTGCATTCGTCGGGGGGTCAACGCTGCCTATGTCAGATTTTTCTTAACAGTGACATTTAATCTGTGCCTTCGTTGAATCGACGCTACCGATGTCGGGTATTGTTTAACGCTCACGCGTTAAAATTGCCCATGTGTGTTCTCGTCGTTCTAGGGTAGAAACTAAGTGCCAATTACCTGTGGCGAATACCCACCTGCCAGCGGCACATATTCGCCGATGAGTATGTGCCGCTGTCTGGTGGGAAGTGTTTGACGACGTACGCGACGGGATTGTGACATTATTCGTGTCTTGAGGAGCGCGTCATATTTGTCAAACCATCTTACCCTCCCATGCTAATTTTGCTTCACGCCAAGTTAAGAGAGTGACCACGAGAGCACCCAAACGTAAGTGGATAGATAGATTAGATAGATAGATAGATAGATAGATAGATAGATAGATAGATAGATAGATAGATAGATAGATAGATAGATAGATAGATAGATAGATAGATAGATAGATAGATAGATAGATAGATAGATAGATAGATAGATAGATAGATAGTGCCGCATGAATTCGCGTGGTTTTCGTGTGGAAGAGGACGAAGAGGTTGGGTTGGAGCCGTTTTTCTTTGTCCTAGCTTGACGAGCAGTTCTGCGGAAGGTTTCCTTGAGTGAGACAAGATTGGTGACAAGATTGGTGGAGCTGCTGGGTACGACAACTGACGACGCACCCCATGCACAAGAGCCCGCCCAGGAGCCGGAACACAAGCCCTGTGCCCGTGGACACGCCAGTTCACAGAACAAGCCGCCGCCAACGAGGCCTACCACCAGAGACACCGGCACAGCTTATCCATAGAGCGACTATGACTTCGCCTCAAGGCGTCATGGAAACTCCTACGTCGTCGGCACCAATTTATTGCACTGTCCAGAACCCGCTGATGCCTAGTCCCTTTCACGGAGAGCTGTTTGAGGATGTGGACGACTGGCTGAGCGAGTTCGAACACGTCGCAGCGATCAACTACTGGGACGAAGCCGCCAAACTCCGCAACGTCTACGCGTGTTTGAAAGACGGCGCCCGAACGTGGTTCATGAACAGAAGTGATGTCTTGACATCCTGGCGCGAGTTCCAGCATCGCCTCTTGGAGACCTACCGGAGCCCCGACCGCCGCGATCGTGCTGAACGTGCATTGCATTCACGCATCCAGATGCCTAATGAGACCGTCACCATGTACGTGGAGGACATGACGCAGCTTTTCAGGCGAGCGGATCCGGCAATGCCAGAAGAAAAAAAGCTACGCTATCTGATGCGAGGCGTGAAGGAGCAGCTTTTTGCTGGTCTGGTGCGGAGTCCTCCGAAGAGTGTAGCAGAATTCCTGACCGAAGCCACTACGATGGAGAGGGTACTTCATCAGCGGTCAGCCCTACTCGACCGGCAAGTGAATTCTGCATCACCTACTGAATTTTCCGCCAGCTTCGGGAGCAACAGCATTGAGTGGATTCGCGAAATCGTCCGCTCCGTCGTCCGCGAGGAAATCGCGAAACTACACGGGGCGAGACAGCCGGAGGTAAGCAGCATCACCAATATTATTCGGGACGAGGTCCAGCAGGTGCTTCACAGCCGTCGCCCTCAACCAACGGTTACAAATCTAGAACCACCTCCTGCGTCCACTGATGTTGGGAACCGCACATATGCCGAAGCTCTGCGCACTTCCATGCCGGTCTCAAGCCCTGCAGTCCCAATCCAGACGATGCCGCCAGTTTCAATTCAATCTGCGCATGCTGGTTTGGACATCGACGGTCGCCGTGCCCCTCCGCGGAAGTCCGATATTTGGCGTACGTCGGATAGAAGACCCCTCTGCTTCCATTGCGGTGAAGCCGGTCACATCTACCGGGAATGTCCATACCGACAACTTGGACTGCGCGGTTTCTCTATTCATTCGCCTCGTCCCCTAGTTGGTCAGAGGCCAAGAGAAATTGAGGACTACCTCGCGCAGCAACGTCTGCCTTTCTCACGGCGTCAATCGCGGTCTCCATCTCCACGACGACCCGCAGCTATTGGACCACGTCTCAGTACGATGGCACGGGGACGTTCCCCAAGCCCTCGTCGGGAAAACTGAAGGCAGCGACCTTCGGGGGCGAGGTCGCTGGGACTAAAAGTGCGGAAGACCTCCTATCGACGCTCCCACAAAACGCTGCAGACATTGAATTGACGTCTGAGTGCAGTGCGAGAGAAATGCCGGATTGTGCGTCTGAACCCAGTGGCCGAGTCTCACTCGACATTCCCGTGCTGATAGACGGTCTTCAGGTCAGCGCATTGGTGGACACAGGTGCAGATTATTCTATTATGAGCGGAAAATTGGCAACCAGTCTTAAGAAAGTGATGACACCTTGGAATGGGACGCGTATTCGCACTGCTGGAGGCCACGTTATTACTCCATTGGGTCGCTGTACCGCAAGAGTGGAAATACGCGAGTCAACGTTTGTGGTAACCTGCCTCGTACTACGCGACTGTTCTCGTCAGCTCATCCTTGGAATGGACTTCCTTCGAGAGAATGGCGCGATCATAAATCTCCGCGAGCGAATGGTGACTTTCTCGACGCAACTTGCAACCGATCGAGGCGCTGATAGCTGTCGTAGACCTGCGCTGCGTGTTGCCGACGAAAGCGTGACGTTGCCTCCCCGAGCGACTGCTTTCGTAGAAGTCACCTGTGAAGACCTCCAAGACGGTGACGTGGTCGCCGAGAGCAACGTATCCCTTTTACTGCTTCAAGGTGTGTGTGCAGTGCGAAGCATTCTGCGTGTGCGTGACGGACGGTCGCAGATACTCGTCACAAATTTTAACTTCGAGCACCGACATCTTTTCCGCGGCACCACCGTGGCCTTCGGAGACCGTGTAGCGGATGTCACCGAGTGCTTCGCATCCGAGGAAATGGTTGATGGAGATAAGTTTCTGGACCACATCGACGTCAGTTCGAAGCTTTCGGACGAGAAGAAGGCCGCACTGCATACCCTGCTGAAGGAATTTAAATCTTGCTTCGCCTCTTCATCTAGAGTCGGTCAAACACCCCTCATAAAGCACCGAATTATTACCGACGATGATGTTCGCCCAATCCGCCAGCAACCTTACCGTGTTTCGGCTAAAGAACGCGAGACTATACAGACGCAGGTAAAGGAGATGCTTGACGACGGGGTGATACAACCGTCGAGCAGCCCGTGGTCCTCGCCAGTCGTTCTAGTAAAGAAGAAAGACGGAACGCTGCGATTCTGTGTTGACTACAGGAAACTCAATAGCGTCACCAAAAAAGACGTCTACCCGCTTCCACGGGTTGATGATTCTCTCGACAGGCTACGACACGCGAAGTATTTTTCATCGATAGATTTGAAGAGCGGCTATTGGCAGATAGAGGTCGATGAGCGAGACAGAGAGAAGACAGCGTTTGTAACTCCCGATGGGCTTTATGAATTCAGAGTTCTTCCTTTCGGCCTCTGTTCGGCTCCCGCAACATTCCAGCGAATGATGGATACCGTTCTCGCTGGCTTGAAGTGGCAAAGCTGCCTTGTATACCTTGATGATGTGGTCATCTTTGCCGAGAGTTTCGAAGAACATCTGAAGCGTCTAAGAATGGTTCTGGAAGCTATTCGTTCGGCCGAACTCACGCTAAAACCCCAGAAGTGCCATTTCGGCTACGATGAGCTGAAATTTCTGGGACATGTTGTGAGTGCGGATGGAGTGCGGCCTGACCCAGAAAAAACTGCAGCAGTCGCCACCTTTCCTGTGCCGTCAGACAAAAAAGCGGTGCGGCGTTTTCTCGGCTTGTGTGCTTATTATCGCCGATTCATTACCAACTTCTCGACGATAGCCGAACCGCTCACGCGACTCACCTGAGATGATGTACCGTTTGCCTGGACTACAGAGCAAGAAGCAGCTTTCGCAGAGTTACGGCAGCGAATGCAAGAGGCACCTGTTCTTGCGCATTTTGATGAGGACGCTGATACCGAAGTTCACACGGATGCAAGCAACGTCGGACTTGGCGCTGTCCTTGTACAACGGCACAACGGCGTAGAACATGTCATAGCTTACGCCAGTCGTACTCTCTCTCGAGCCGAGGCCAACTACTCCACTTCAGAGAAGGAATGCCTCGCGGTCGTGTGGGCAACGGCAAAGTTTCGACCTTACCTCTACGGCCGCTCCTTCAAGGTGGTGACCGATCACCATTCGCTGTGTTGGCTGGCCAATCTCCGTGATCCGTCTGGTCGTCTCGCTCGGTGGAGTTTGCGCTTGCAAGAGTTTGACATCATGATTGTGTATAGGTCTGGGCGCAAGCACGAAGATGCCGACGCACTTTCTCGAGCACCCGTGGGACATCCTGATATGGACTCGGAATATGCTGATGGTTTTCTCGGAGCCCTCAGTGATTCTGACTTTATGTCTAGACAGAGAGCCGATCAGGAATTGCGCCCTATTATTGATTCCTTAGAAGGCCGAAATTCTCACACTCCTCGGCGCATCGCTCGCGAATTGTCATCCTTTTGTCTAAGGAGGGGCATTCTTTACAAGAAAAATGCTCGAGGTAGCAACAAAGCCTTCCTCCTCGTTGTACCAGCCGACATGCGGGATGACATCCTCCTCGCGTGCCACGACGAGCCCACGTCGGGACACTTGGGCTACTCGCGGACTCTCGCCAGAGTGCGCCAGCAGTACTATTGGCCACGACTTTCGACCAGTGTACACCGCTACGTGCAAGGCTGCCGCGAGTGCCAGCGTCGCAAGACGCCACCCGTGAAACCTGCGGGCCTTCTCCACCCTATTACACCACCACGGACACCTTTCGACCTCGTGGGAATGGACCTTCTAGGACCCTTCCCTTTGTCGGCCACTGGTAACAAATGGATTATAGTGGCAACCGATTACTTGACCCGGTATGCTGAGACAAAGGCGTTACCCCGCGGCACGGCGTCTGAAGTGGCGAAGTTCTTCGTGCAGCACATCGTCCTCCGGCACGGCGCGCCGTCATGTGTGATTACGGATAGAGGAACATCATTTACGGCACAAATGCTAGAGGACATTTTCAGACTGAGCTGCACGAGTCACCGAAAAACAACGGCTTACCACCCACAAAGTAATGGACTGACGGAAAGGCTCAACAAGACCATAGCGGACATGCTGTCAATGTACGTGGACGTGCAGCACAAAACCTGGGACGATATCCTCCCATACGTCACGTTCGCATACAATACGGCAATGCAGGAAACAACCCGATTTTCACCTTTCCACCTTGTTTATGGACGCAACGTACAAACGATGCTTGACGCTATGCTGCCGTACGATAATAGCGATGCTCTTTCTCCAGAAGCCGAGCAATACACGCAGTACGCCGAAGAGGCTCGTCAACTGGCTCGCGTGAACATCGGTCACCAACAAGACGCAGATGCACGACGTTACAACCTTCGCCGTCGAAACGTCGCATACCACCCGGGTGAACGAGTGTGGGTGTGGACTCCTGTCCGACGACCAGGCTTGTCTGAAAAGCTTCTGAGCCGTTATTTCGGACCATACAAGGTTATCCGACGTGTGAGTGATCTTACATACGAAGTACTTCCGGACGGCACAGTGTCGTCACGTCGACAACATCGGCCCGAAACTGTGCATGTCGTACGACTCAAGCCGTACTACACACAATAGTCTCTATGCTTGCGAGTTACTTCGCAAACGTGACAGTGATCTCATGTGGTGTTTTTTTTTTTCTTCTTGACTCTTCCACTGGTGCTGTTGTGTTCGCGCATGGTCCAAGTGCTTGTGCGCCCTCTTTGTTTTCCCTGGCACTCACTTTGTGATTCTCTGCGTCAACGCGTGTTCTAATTATGGGTTTTTTTTTTCTTCTTCTTTTATTTAGAAGCATCGAGTCGATGCTTTTTAAAAGGGGGGACTAATGCCGCATGAATTCGCGTGGTTTTCGTGTGGAAGAGGACGAAGAGGTTGGGATTGAGCCGCTTTTTAATGCCGCATGAATTCGCGTGGTTTTCGTGTGGAAGAGGACGAAGAGGTTGGGTTGGAGCCGTTTTTCTTTGTCCTAGCTTGACGAGCAGTTCTGCGGAAGGTTTCCTTGAGTGAGACAAGATTGGTGACAATAGATAGATAGATAGATAGATAGATAGATAGATAGATAGATAGATAGATAGACAGATAGATAGATAGATAGATAGATAGATAGATAGATAGATAGATAGATAGATAGATAGATAGATAGATAGATAGATAGATAGACAGACAGACAGACAGACAGACAGACAGACAGACAGACAGACAGACAGACAGACAGACAGATAGATAGATAGATAGATAGATAGATAGATAGATAGATAGATAGATAGATAGATAGATAGATAGATAGATAGATAGATAGATAGATAGATAGATAGATAGATAGATAGATAGATAGATAGATAGATAGATAGATAGATAGTTGGATACGCTCAAAGTCACTGAAGTTCGCTAAGAAATGTTTCGCATTTAATATTTACAGCATGACCTGCTACAACCGACGACAGTGTCTCGAGGTTAAGAAGGGCGCGTGTTTCCGCAACCCGTATGGGAGCCACACGCACACTGGCGGGGAGAGGGAATAATAATGAAAGATTTGCTTCTCGTGATTGCTACTCGCGCGGTTTATAGAATGCAGTACCTCCCAAATTGGAGGCGGACGCTCTACCACTGAATCACCACTGCGGCTGAGTTCAGTGGACCCAGTTTGCATTGCTCACGTTCGTTCCGTCTCCTACCCTAGCCTCATTTTCACACCTGCTTATTTGCGTGGTTATTGCGTAGATATCTCTTAGCCTATTCTAGCTACATCTTCAGATGGATTTGTTCTTGGGCTAGTCGGTGCTTCCTCACACACTTTTTTGCGCTACATTATGATTTGACTAACTATATCTTGTTAATCTACTGGACTTTTCGTCAATACAACACAATACCATACGATACAATACAATGCATATTTATTTCCGCAAATACAAGAGTTCTGGGTGATACAACTGGCTAAAGACTGTTGAAAATACCATCTGTCAATCTCCACTATTATGAGACTAAGAGAATATATTGGCAGGATTCGCGACAATTTTCCATCGTACTGTATACTGCGCATGCACTGGAAAGACACCTGCGCGCATTTGTAATTTAGCAACTACTCAGATAAGCACAGACACTTATATTCTGGCTAATCCACAGAATATAATTTATATTTTGATGACATATTTTGGATGCGGATAACCAATTATATTTTGGATATCCGCAGCAGTAACATTATTATCGTCTTCAGTCAATCTATAGATAGCTTGCACTTGACGTCATGCTCGCAGCTCCACAACGTACTAGTTCACAAACAATCAAGGCGGACCCGTAGGTTGCGGGATCGAATCCGCTGCGTTTTCGATAGTGGCGGAAACGTTGCAGGCCCGTGTGCTCAAATTTGTGTGCAAATTAAAGAACCCCAGGTGGTTGAAATTTCCGGAGCCCTCCCCTACGGCGTCTCTCATAATCATATGGTGGTTTTGGGACGTTAAACACCACATATCAATCCAATGAACAATTAGGGTGGTCCTGAGGACGTGAGGCATGATAATCCCATCGCGCTTGAACTGCTTCAGTATGACAGCAATGCGGCCAGAATTTTATTTAACTATGTCCGTCAATAACGACAGAACTTGCAGGTGATATAGCGATAACATGAATGGATCACGTCACAAACCTTGCGTGTGCCATGCGGGTCACCGAGACGGCGGTTTGAGTTACGTCAGTGTAAGCCATCTACGCCCAGCGATTGCCAATTTTTATGTATGCACTCGCGTTCTAGCTCTCTTTGGCAATGGCAATAAGTAACAAAAGGCGAGAGCATCACGGTGAAAAAAACAACAACAAAACAACACGCTGTATGGTTTTTCCAAGAGGGAGTACGTTCACTTCTTTTGGAATCGCTCACGAAACGCAGCTCTCACGGAACAAATTGAACTATCCCGAGCCCTCGCAATAAAAATGCCTTGGGCTTAGGCGTAATCCGGGCACTTTTGCATGAAACCAGAACGGCAGGCGGTGCGTCGCAAAAACGTTCTCGGTGATTTACAGCGTCGGTTCAGTTTTTTTCAGTTTTTTTTTTGCCGTTCAAGAAATAGAACCCTTTCACTATGTACATGACCTCGCTTGTCCGGCCACATCCACTGCTTGAAAGTTCTCTACTTGTTTTGCTTTGCTTTAAGCTAACTTCTTCCGGTTTGCTTGTTCTCGGCTTGAGGGGGTTTGCTTCAAGCCCATAACACGAGTGGAAGGAACAAAAACATTGTGCTCTCAGTTCGACGCGTATCGATAATTATTCATTGCTATAGATTCCTCACATTCATTTCGAGCAGCCATATGCGCCTTTTACAGCCCGTATTGGCAAGGACCAGTTTGTAAGATAAAGAATGTTTATGTAAAGGTAACGCATGTAAAAATATCACTTATCATTAGTAGAAATTAAAGTGTCGTTATTGAACAAACCATAAAAAATGCAGGATTTGATGTTTAACAGTTTTTTTTTGTTTTACAAAAACGTCTTCATGAGAAAAAAAAACATTTTGTGAGCTTAGAAATACCATTCGAAATCATAGGAAAATACACCTATTATATACAGTCCCATGAATGGTGGGTTAATTCAGCACCGGATGTTTCTTTAATAAGGTTAGCGCAAGACGTCTGGATGATCTCGTTCTGTGCGTCTCACCTCGGGCACTTTAAAACCTTTCGTTGTTGTTGTTTTTTTTTAAATCTTGTCAATATTGACAGGTGTCTAGAACGGTTAAGCATTCATTCATATTTCGTTTTCTCTGTTGTCTATCGGATGTCCGCTTCACGTCAGCGTTACACCCCAACTGTCTGGAGCCGCCTAATTCGTGCTTTTTCAAAAAAAAATCTACAATGAGCAAAAAACTAAACGAAAAAGATGGTCTGAGCTGACAATGTGTCACTCTACTTCATGAAATTTTACTTTTGCTCGTGCTGGAACTATATACTGGCTCAATAAAATTGATAAAATTTTCCAGATTGTTTTTGTTTCTGTATGGCCTAATAATAGTTTTCACTTTTCTTTTCAGCAAGTCGAACAAAAATTTAATAAAATTGTCTTTAGTACACTCGAACGTGTTAACGTTTAATACGCTGTAAACTTTGCTGTCTCTACAGCCACAAAAAAAAGCTCTATTTACACGATAATAATTTATTTCATGAAATTTCCCAAGCAGTCATATACAAGTTAAAATGTCGTCTGATACGTACATCTTTCATAATTATATTGATAAAATGAACATAAATGGCCCACGTGATTTCTTTGTAACGTACATAACAAAACATAACACACGTATAAGCACACAAACACCCAGGGTGCATAGACGCACACGACACGTGATGTAGCGATCTGTATGCCTAGGCATGCCGACATTTGTCCTGTGTTTTATGTGCGCTACAAGGAAACCTAGTGAGGGTGCGTTACCAGCTATATCCGACATCAAATCCCGCAAGTGACATTTAAATAATCTATTTTCATGCTCCGATAGACCATAAAAACCGTTCTGGTAAAGCTTACACGCCTAGCTAACAAAGTTTGTATATTTGTGCATGGCGCCTCTCATGTTCTCACGCAACATTCCGGCACCACGTGCGCTTAGGAGCGGTTTGCAAGAAAAACAAACTGTTGTACAAAGATTTCACACACTTCTGTCTGTCACTACAGCAACTATAGATGTTATTTTACCATCTTTTTCACGTAGAACGTGCACGATGTTCGAACCATGACACAGAAACAGGATAATAGACACCTTTCAGAGCACCAGAGCGTTACACCGTAACTAAACGCAATGAGAACTTTCAGAGCAACGTAATTCCCTGCCGCGGTGGTCTATAGTGGCTAAGGTACACGGCTGCTGACCCGCAGATCGCGGGATTGAATCCCGGCTGTGGCGGCTTCATTTTGATGGAGGCGGAAATGTTGTAGGCCCGTGTGCTCAAATTTGGGTGCACGTTAAAGAAGCCCAGGTGGTCGAAATTTCCGGAGCCCTCCACTACGGCGTCTCTCAGCATCTAATGATGGTTTTGGGACGTTGATCCCCAAATATCAATCAATCAATCAGAGCGACGTAAGCGTTTCCAGTTTTAGAAATCGACTGGCCTCATTCATCGATCGCTGGCGCATTAGACAGCCGCTCGTATTCTGCAGTAATAGCCCCTCCCTCCCTCATACGCGCTGACGCAGAGTGCGCCTCGCCTGCAGAAACGAAAACGTGTGGATTAAACATGATACTCACCGCATCCGCGCACAGTCGGAAGATGAGCGGCAACGATGAACACTTTGACGGCAAACGCACACGCACGGTAAAGCAAGCGCCTCGACCACGACGGCGTTGGTAAACGCACTGCACGCATCAAGAAGATCGGCTCGCGCGGCAGCAGACGATGCGTTCAAATGGCGGCGGCGTTTTCGCATCGCAGATAGCTGCACAAATGCGCGAGACTGGCGCATCAGAGTCAGATAGTCAAACCGTCCGTCAACTCTGCCCTCCTTTTCAGTGAAATGCATGCTTCTCGTCATAACTTGGTAAAATAGCTTCGCAGCGCCACTTTGATTGATTGTGGGGTTTTAACGTCCCAAAACCACCATATGATTATGAGAGACGCTGTAGTGAAGACCATAGAAAATTTCGACCACCTGGGGTCCTTTAACGTGCACCCAAATCTGAGCACACGGGCCTACAACATGCAGCCACCGCAGACGGAATGCGATCCCGCGACCTGCGGCTCAGCAGCCGAGTACCTTAGCCACTAGGCCACCGCGGCGGGGCCACAGCGCCACTTTGCGTTAAGGAAAAGTAGTGCGAAGGAGCCACGACTTCTTCCCCCTTTAGTGAAATGAAAGAAAGGCGGCCTTGCGGTGGGCACACTTAGCCAATATTTACATTGGCATCGCACTTGTCCAGGCGAAAGCCTAAGCTCTGCCACATATAACGCGAAAAGTTACCGTCATCGTGAACGCTAAAAACGGAAGAAAGTGACATGATCACACACTGCGAGTGGATGACGTCACCATCTCATATCACTGCGTGTCCAGGTGATCTCGTCGTGACGTCATATATCACCAGTATCTTTAACGCTATTGCGACGTTGCTGCAACGTTGTTGACGCTTACGGCGTTGCAATGACGTCACATAGCATGATGTCACATGCTGACGTCAAGACACAAATCATTGTATGTTCAAAGGCAGGCTGATCCCGGAGGCAGAGGAAGAGCAGTCAATGCACCGAGAGAGAGAGAGAGAGAAGCAGAAAGAATATTGGAAAGGTAGGGGGTTAGACCGAATCTGGTTCGCTACCCTACACACGACGAAAGGGAAATAAGAGTACAAAAGAGAGAGAGAAGGAGAGACACATTGCGCGCTAAACATATAGTGAAGAAATGCACAGGCGGTCGCTCAGTGGACTTGCCTTCAAAAAAATTGCCCGCAGCTTCCCTCGGGGGAACACTGAGGAGGATGCGGAAGCATGTAATTGGTTAACGGGTGTTAAATTGCGACTTACTTGGGTCGATGGCTAAATTGGTTAACGTGGTTGTGAAATGGGGTGTTAAATGAGTGAACACGTACGGCACGTATGCGAAAGGGCGGTGTTTTATTTATTGCGACGAACTTTGAGGACGATGGCTTTGTGGTCGGTAAAGTAAAGAGTGAGTGGATCGGGTTGCATCGGTCGTAGGTCGAAATTTGCAAAGACGTGGTCGATGCAGGTTCCGCGAATGGTGGTCGGCTGGTGGTGTTTGCAGTCGTCGTGCGTTGCGCGTTTCAGCGAGTGTCGCGACGCCATGTATTCGACTATCCAATCGTCCTTGATGACGTCGACGTTGAAGTCGCCAACTAGCATGAACGGTCGATGTTGCGGTTGTTGTTTTCTGTAATCTTGCACGGCCTCGTCGACGTACTTTTCTACGGCGGCACGAGAGAGGTTTGGCGCGAGGTACATCGTCATGACGTCGACGCCACAGACGGTAGCAACGCAGTTCTCGCCGTTGGCACGTTGTTGAACGCCGGGGCGACGGCGCGACGGCGCATGCGCGCGCGTCAGCTGTCGAATGTTCGAGAAGCGGTGCGGACGGCGCGGACGGCGCACTACAAGGCGCGAGTATAAGATGCTTCCGCATCTAAAATAGGCTCGTCTGGCTTTCCGGGTTGATGTACGTGAAGCCCATGTACCCAAGATCATTCAGCTGCCACAATGGTATGGCTGACTCATCCAAGTGCGATAACTGCAACTGTGTAAAAACTCCTGACCCCGTATTGTGCCATTTTCCCCACCTTGAACAAGGTCGCCGGACTTTCCAGTGTGTCTTGAGGAGACTGGATGATCGGCCTTCACTCAAAGAAAGGCAATGTGCAGAGAACTCGTTATGCTTCTGGTCGTGGAGCCAGCTGAAAATAAAGTTAGGTGAATGCAGTAGAAATAGGGCAATAGTATATTTAGCCTAATATGCAAATTTCATCTTATATGAGCGTCTCAATAGACGGAGTTCTCATAAACGTAATGCCGCCTGTTTCATTGCCATTTGTGAAAAAAATGCAGCATGTTCTATTTACTGTTTAGGTGTATGTAGTTTTACAAAACCATTGAAACACCCTCCCATTGTAAAACGCCGCTTCTATCTCCCTATTCAATTTCTGCATTTAAATTAAATCAGTTTTTCTTTCTGTTCACATCTGTACGACTCCTCAAGTTGGACATAACTTTCTCCTGATATTCTTTAAAAACAAAACAAAAAATATTACAGTAATACTTTCTCCCTTGCCTTTTAGTCTTTCTAAAGGCGTGTATATTTGAGACTTTGAAACACGCAGTAGTAAACATCCTTATACAAAGATCCTATTTATTCTAAAACAGTATTATTCAATTATTAATTCTTATAACTGTTCTACGGAAAAGTTGAAAGTATGTGTGTGCCTACAGGGCCTTATTTGGGCGAGTTTTGGTTTCTGGATTTAGCTCATTTTGAAAAAAAAAAAGCTCCTTATACGTTTCATGCAAATGCTACGATGAACATAACGCAGACACAGAAAGTAACAAAAGTAGACCCCTTTTTTTCTGTTTTGAAACGTATTAGGCCTGAAGTGAAACTTTTTCAGGAAACAGCTTGCGTGGAGTTCTCATAGGAAAGTCTCGGGACAATAACGGTTATAAAGAACAGAAATTGGAATAATAGGTAAAATTTTGCTCATATTGCGGAGATATGGTTGAAATGAGGAATCCGGGTTCGTCTCTGCGTGCAGCGAGTTGTTTCTCCATACGTGCAACTGCACTTTCGCAAAGGCAACACCAGATGGCGCACATATTGAAACGCTTCCGAGAAGAAATGCATTTGTCTCTAATGACTCGCCTTGTGCATCGTTCGCTGCATTGGAATGAGTCAACATCCTGCAAATTTAAATAATCGATATTGATAAGAGAATACAGTCGCTTATAAACAAGAAAGAAAAGGCGTCATTGGTCATAATACACAGCGCGTTGGTGTTGTAGCTAGCCTAGAGCGAAAAAAACAATAATGGTGTTGTGTGTAAAATATTCTGCTTCGACCGCAGCTGGCAATGGTATTTTCAATATTTACGTTTAATAATCGAAAAATAGTCGAGTGAAATTTCCTCAGCCGACTTTTATGCGTTCGTCTACGACTGCGGCTTTTGATATGAGAATCATATACGAGAATTTTCGGATAACCTTCAATTGATAGTAATAAACAAATTCAGTTATTGAATCTACGGCGCTGAATATACACGAACGCCTGTGAAACTTTAATACCTCGCCGAATTCTTTATCTGATTCACCAAGCAACAGGCTGATGTTTGGTAGGGCCCTAAGAATCCTGGAAACTGCAGCGAGGGTCACAAGGCAAACGTTGAACAAAGTAATATATATGTAATATTGACAAAGCTTAAGTACGCCATCCGGGATCTCTATGTGTCACACTGCCGAAACTGCGAGAAAGTATTGCACTGAGGGTAACGTATACGTACAGCAGGGAAAGAAAAAAAAAAGAGACAGGGAAGTTGACCAGACGCGCGTTCTGTTTGCTATCATACTACAGTGGAAAGGGAGTACGTGACGAAATAAAAAAAGAAGATAGGGTAAGTGCAACAAAGGTAGAACGTGTCTGCCTGTACACTACGCACCAAAAATCGATCACATAGCCCTCTCAATCTTATTTAAGAGCAGTATAGCAGGAATATACAATGTGCTAACTATACTTTGGAACACCTTTACAACAAATGTTTTAATTAAAAAATAATACAGCGAAGTGGAAGATATGGCATAGCTAGCTTTTTTGTGTTACTATAATGGTACTTATCTTGATAGCCCTATCAAGACAATAATTTCACGATCCCCTAACTGTTCAGCTTTTTCTCCTTCAGTAACAAACATATCAAAAGCATCTCCACAATGCGTTTGAACCAACATTTCAAATGCCATATATATACCGTGCACAGATGAGACACTTCGGTTTGGCAAATGTATACAGACTCGCGCGCGTGTGTGTGTGTGTGTGCGTGTGTGTGTGTCGTCAGAACGGTGAAGCACTGGTACGCAACATTGGTAGTCGTGATAAGTTTATTAATATCTCCGCCAAATTGGTAGCTTGGGCCTACCCCCCCCCCCCCCCCCCCCTGGAGGAGGACCGGAGGCCCTGTGTCTCACCACTTCAAGGGCTTGCTGGATGGCCCACAGTTGATCCTGTAGTTCGGAGCTGCGCAGCGCGGCTTTACGCCGCACCGCAACTTCATCTGGGGAGAGTGCGTTTTCTTCTGCTTAAACTGCGCATTCCCAGAGAATGCGCCAAAGTCATGTGTTAGTCCAGCCGCACAATTTGCGAGTACGATCTGGATAGACGTCTGGATATATTCTCTTCAAACGAATGGGGTTGGGGAAAGTCTAGGTTTGTAATTGCCTCCAATTTTACCACTTGGAATTTTTCTCGCAATACTTTTCTCGCAAACTTTTTGCACATGCACGCGTAGAGGGGATCCCAGACTAAACGTCGCCGACGCAAGAAATACTTCCGGCGTGACTCAGCCACTCGTTGGCGCCCCCTGCCCGTCTGAAAGCGCCCTTCCTTCCGGGTGGAAATTGCCTCTTCCGGTCGCAGTAAGGCCAGCGGCGCCTCGCTGAGCGCGATTCTTGATTGGCTGTATCAATTAGGTTGCGGCGGCGGCGGTGTCTTACCCGTTATTTTCACGTCCATATACCAAGTGTTCGTCTAAAAGAGAAAAACAGATAAATGAATGAAGGGGCGTGAACTTTCAGTGAGGGGGAGAACATAGTTGATCATTTGGCGGGTCGAGACTTAGCACACCGCAAAATAAAACAAAACAAGAAGTTAATGCATAAAATAGGTGATGTGGTTAACTCTAGCTGGACCAGTTCCTCCCTCAACATGACGGGAAGTCGCGCCATTTACAGTGCAGTGAAGAGACCCAAACGCACTCACAAAATAACGGTCCTTGTAAAGCGAATGTATTCTCTTTCGTTATTACTAGAACGTATTTGTTGCCAATATGGCCGCTGCATAGCATTCGTAACAAAATTTCCTGTTTTGCTTTTTCCTGAAATAAATGTATCAACGAAATAACAAAAAAGCAATAAGATGGCCAAAGAACTGATAAAAGACAAGAAAGCTCGAGTTATCAAGTATGACGCTCCATGCTCTAGTATACACAACCTTTATTGAGCGACAGTAAACATCATAGTGTCAGCCGGTCTTATACACAAGTCATGAACATTTTGCGGAATTCAAAACATCGCCATGAGATAGATATCGCAGTTCTATTTCGTCATATCGGTTACTTGAACAGGTGGATGTTTCTTGCGTGAAAGAAATATTTTAAAAAGACAAAAATTAAATTATCATTGTTTGTGCTCACCGTTGCTGGGTAGATATAAGCTCTCACTCGTTCATGTTATTCATGTCATGACCAGGCAGACGTATTCGTCAAACCCTCTTACCCCCGAAAGAACAGACAGACAGACAGACAGACAGACAGACAGACAGACAGACAGACAGACAGACAGACAGACAGACAGACAGACAGACAGAGACAGACAGACAGACAGAGACAGACAGAGACAGACAGACAGAGACAGACAGACAGAGACAGACAGACAGAGACAGACAGACAGAGACAGACAGACAGAGACAGACAGACAGAGACAGACAGACAGAGACAGACAGACAGAGACAGACAGACAGAGACAGACAGACAGAGACAGACAGACAGAGACAGACAGAGACAGAGACAGACAGAGACAGACAGAGACAGACAGAGACAGAGACAGACAGAGACAGACAGAGACAGACAGAGACAGAGACAGACAGAGACAGACAGAGACAGAGACAGACAGAGACAGAGACAGACAGAGACAGACAGAGACAGACAGAGACAGACAGACAGAGACAGACAGACAGAGACAGACAGACAGAGACAGACAGACAGAGACAGACAGACAGACAGACAGACAGACAGAGACAGACAGACAGAGACAGACAGACAGACAGAGACAGACAGAGACAGACAGACAGACAGACAGACAGACAGACAGACAGACAGACAGACAGACAGACAGACAGACAGACAGATAGATAGATAGATAGATAGATAGATAGATAGATAGATAGATAGATAGATAGATAGATAGATAGATAGATAGATAGATAGATAGATAGATAGATAGATAGATAGATAGATAGATATTCTTAATGTGTCTGCGAATTTTTCGCATTTAAAATGTGTGAAACGTCGTTTTCTCAGAGAGATAGGCTGAAGAACAACGCACATTTGTTAGAATTTCGACAGCGAATAATTTAAAGCAGGCGTCAACCCAATATTTCTGCGAATTTGGTATGCATTGCAAGCTTACTAGTACTTCTCGTAAATCGCAACAGGTGTCACAACGTAATTACTAAAACACTGTCAGCAAAAGCTTGTTATCGTTTAGTTATGCGTTTTCATTTAACGCCGACGTTATGTTCAGCTTTTTCGGTTCAAAGATTAGAATTGTGCTATCCACCAGTGCCAATATTCGTCCACATGGTAAAGTATTACACAATCTAAAAAAACACTTAATGTTGACGTCTGACTCGAAGTTGAACACGTACGCGGCAGAGCCCCGTATAAATATCGCCATGCCCTCAAGCAATCGACGCTAGTTCACGTCTTCGCTCGCATATTAGACGATTTTTTTCACGTCAAGTCACCAAATTAGTATCGTACTTCATAAACTGACCACAGTTACAGGTCCACAACATCTGCACGTACGAGGAATTTTGATTTTATAAGTGCTGTCCATATACTCTAAAAAAAATTAGTAACCATTTAGTAAACGCGTGTGTTTACTAGTTTCCGGAGCATTTTACCATCTTCGCGGCGTACTTTTACTAGCTATCAGCTAGTACAGCTATAGTAATTTTAGCCGTTACTAACCAGAAAACCTCTCTTAGTGTTTTTAACTAAGCAACTTCTATGCCACCTACGTTCTCAGATCGGTCGTAGAGGCCGCAGTACATTTTGCCGTAAAAGCGACATCGTAAGCTAAATTCAGGCAAGCTCTAATTTTATTGACTACCTTCGAATAGAAGTTGTGTGCTACGTAATGGCACACACACATAGGTAGATAGAAGGACACATGATGATGCATAGAAAACAACAATTATCTTACAAATTCTGTGACTGCTAACCAGTTCGCGACATGCGGTCTCAAAGCATGGGTATAAATAATCTTCAAGCTGCTGCTACAGTCGATATCTGTCATGTCGAAGTCCTGATGATTTACTTGTGCGTGTGTTCTCGTGATCCGATTGTATGAGTTCTCATACTAATATGAGCATAAAATCATGTGAGTATGAGAATCATGTGATCTTATTGACTCATACGAGGATAACATGTGCTCATATGAGATTCACATATGATCATACATATGTGAATCTGATTTGATCATATGATCATGTCAATTCTCTATAAGTATTTTGTTGTGATGCGCACTAACCCCAGTGTAGTTACGTGGCGTAATTCAAAGCCAGTAATAATTTACGAAAGCCATGTCAATTCGTTTTTTATCCAATACTTTTGTAATAGAATCATATTATCATGGCCACGCACACCAACATTTAACAAAATAGGCGTAGAACTCAATTTAGTTCATGGTTAGTTCGTTACTAACAAATTAGTAATGAAATAACTGCTTGAGTCAGCACTATTCACTTACTAACTAGGTAGTAATTTTAACTACCCAACGACGTAGTGCTTTCACCTAGCCTGTTAGTGTTTCAGAAGGACCAGAGAGACCGCATAACCGATACGTCTTCGGTTTATTGTTGACAGAACAAAAAAAAATGTGCAGAGCGTGACCCTGGCTGCTTCTTCTTCCTCGCCTCCGAGCTCCATCTTCAATCTGTTTTCTACATCTTCCCGCCGGCCAGATTCAACCGAAGCAACCTTCGAGCGAATACAACAGTTGAATCGGCCTCTTGACTAATTTTCCTTCAGGTGTACGAAGCAAGCATGTTCTCACTAGTCCATCCTTGCCTGGAAAAATCTTTTCGATCTTGCAGAGTTTCCACCGAGTTCTTTTTCGCGCTTCTCCAAGCAGAAGTACATCTCCTTCTTGTACATTTGCGTGACGCTCTGTTTTTCTGCTGGCACACTTAAGCTCCCTCAGGTACTCCTTTTTCCATCTGGTCCACCATGTTATCATAGCCTGTTTTCTTGCACTCCAGTAATTCAGCAAACTGTATTCTCCGAGTCTGTTTTCTTCCTGCTTGTTCATTGCTTGCCTGCCTCCTATAACGTCCGCCGGTGTGATGGGTTGTGGCTCGTTAGGATCGTCATACACATAAGTGAGAGGCCGGTTGTTAAGTACTCTTTCTGCTTCAACAACCACAGTCCGTAGTTCTTCTTCATCCAAAAGTCGAGCACCTATAGTTTTTGCATGGATGTCTTAAAGCTTCTGATCAGTCTTTCATAAAATCCTCCCCACCATGGAGCTAACTCTACAATAAACTTCCATTTTATTTTCAGGTTACTGGTATACTGTTGAACCCTTTCATCTTCCATCTTTAATATCTTGTTCATCTCTTTCTCAGATTTTTTGAATGCTCTTGCATTATCACTGTAAATAGTTGCACACAATCCTCTTCTAGCTACGAATCTTCGGAATGCTTGTATAAACGCTTCTGATGACATCCTCTTGACCAACTCCAGTTGTATGGCTCTTGTTACTGCACACGTAAATATCACAATGTAAAACTTTGTAACTTTTCCGCCTTTCTCCTCTCGAGCATTTAGCGGTCCAGCAAAGTCTATACCAACAGTGTCGAATGGCCTCGTCTGTGTAATCCTGTCAGCTGGTAGAGGTGGAATTTCTTGTGCCATTGGTCTAGAATTGGATCTCCTACATGTGATGCATTTCTTTATCACATATTTCACCATCTGTCGGGCACGCAGAATCCAAAACCTCATTCTTAGATGTGTCAATGTTGCCGCAACGCCACCGTGCATTGTTATTTGATGCGCGTTTAGAACTAGGAGTTCTGAAAAGTGACTTTCTCTTGGTAAAATAATAGGATGCTTCTCATCAAAGCTCAAATCACTCCACTGAAGCCTCCCTTTTACTCTCAGGACACCTTGATCATCTTCGAAGATGTTCGTGCCGTACAGATTCATGTTGTCATATGTTCGTGTCACTGCATTTTGTAGCGTTTTCTGCTCCTGCTTTATCAGCAAAAACTCTGCCTTGTCCAATTCTTCTCCTGTCAGCGAACCTGTTTTCCTTTCTTTTCGTCGGTTTCTAGTAAAACGTCATCGACGTAGATTCCTTTCCGGAGTTGCGCCACAACTGCAGGATATTTTTCTTCGAATTTATCCAAATGTCGATGAATCGTGGCCGCTAGAAGGAAGCTTTTTGGTGTAGTTCCGAAAGTAACCCTCGTCATCCTCCACGTTTTTATCTTCGGGGTTGGCATATCTTCGCTGGGTATTCTTTCCCACCATATGAATCGCAGTGCGTCTCGGTCATTTTCATGTATCTTGATCTGCAAGAATGCTTTTTCCACGTCGGCTGACATAGCGATCTTGTGATGTCGAAAGTTCATCAGCATGCTTGTGATGTCGGGGTTTAGGTTTGGCCCCTTTTTTAAGTTGTCATTTAAGGATTCACCTGGATTCTGGTTTGACGATGCGTCAAAGACGATCCGTATTTTTGTCGTTGTTCGGTCCTTCTTGATTACTGCTTGATGCGGCATGTAGTATACAAATTTGTTCTGTATATCTGATCCAGCATCTTCTTCGACGTTTTCTGCTATTTCTTGCTCAAAGTACTCTCGAATAGCTTTGTCATAGGATAGGAGTTCATCTTTATCCTTGCATAATTTTTTGGTCACCTGGATAAGCCTCTTCTCTGCAATGGTGGTGTTGTCGTCCAATGTCACGTTTTCCTTCCATGGTAGCCGCACTTGGTATCTTCCTGCCTTGAACTCCATTGTTTGTCGGACGTAGTCTAGCACATGTTCATCGTTCATCTTTGTTGCTGGGTTCTCCTTGATGCCCATGTTTTCCAAGTCCCAGAATCTCTGCAGTTGGTCCGCAGTCGTGTCCGACTTGGCACTGACCTTGAGTACCATAACCGTCGATGATTTCAGCGGCACACAATGAAGTCCTACAGGACCTTGGACCGTCCATCCCAATATTGTTTCTATTGCCATTACTTTTGGATGAATCTCGCAAATGCGACCAGTGACGACAGTCCAGTAATAATCTGCTCCAATTAATATAGAAGTTTCCATATTTTTTCTTTCTTTGTCCTTCTTCTGGTTGTCATCGGCCAAATGAATTCCCATCGATCTTGCTTTTTCGTGTATTGTCAATGGTGGCGATGGTAGCACGTCACAGGATATAACTTCTATCTCCAGTGCCTCAATCGTGACTGGCTCCGAGATGGGATCCTTCCTCACGCTGACCTCGACGACTTTCATGTCTAGTTCCATCTCTCCTCCTCCAAATGATCCTACAGTAATCCTTTCGGATCTTTTTACCTTGCACGCTAGTTTTCTTGACAAGCTTTTGAGGATGAATGTCCTCTGACTCCCGTTGTCCAGCAGAATCCGTGCGTAGCGCCCGCTGCCTTCTCCCTCCGTCCACGAAAAGGCTGTCTGCAGTAGTATGCACTTCTGTTCATCAGACTGCTGTGCGTGCATGTTGCAGGACTTGCTGGTGTCTAACCGGTCAGGTTGCGCGCTTTTAAGCACTTGCTCAACATCCCCGCTTTGCTGCTGTGCTGACTTTCCTGCAGGCGTACGTGGTCGACACATGGATGTCGCGTGCCTTCGCTTGCATGTTTTGCAGCGTACGTTAGCACGGCATATCTTCGCCGTGTGGTGAGGTCTGGTGCATCTGAAGCACCTTCTTTCCCGTTGTAAGGCTTCTTTCTTCTGTTGCATAGTAATGCTTCTTCTGCAATCTTCCGTGTAGTGTCCAGTCATCTCACAGAAGATGCATTTCTTAATCGATATGCTTTGAAGCGTAGATGTTCTAGTCCGCCTCATACTGTGCGGTGACTGGGTCACGTCGTATTTTTCCTCCCGAGTTTCTTCTCTGCTGCGTATATATATGTTTAAAAACTCCATAATTTCTTTCAAACTGCTTGTGCTGTTTCTTGACGCTGAGTTCGATTCCGTAGTTGCTGGTCTGTTGTCACCTTTCTTTAACTCCTTCATTTTCATCTCAATCCTCATATCCACCGGTAGCGCAGATTTTACAACAGGAGCTATCACTGTGGCGTAACTATCCATTTCCACTCCTAACGACTGCAGTGCTCGTGTGTTCACTTGCAACTTTTGGAAGAGTTTCTTCAACCCATCTACATCTTTAGGACTCTTCACTGCTTCCAAATTTGCAAGCTCTTTTATGTAGTTCTCTTTTAAATTATCTTCTCGTCCGAAGGTTTCTTTCAAAAGAGCGACTGCATGCTCGTAATTCTGATCAGAAAACTGCAAGCCTTCTATGAGGGAAGCAGCCTCCCCGCTCAGAGACGCCAGAAGATAACTAAATCTTTGATTCTTCGGCATATTCACTCTGTTATGCACCGATGTCTCGAACTCATGCCAAAACCTTGGCCATGCTGTTTTTTTTCCCATCAAACTTGATCATTTCAAGGCGTGGCAACTTAACAAGCTCTTGCGTCTCCGAGATTTGGTCAGTACCTTGTACTGAACTCGCCTGTTCTGTGACTATTCTCGTAGTCAGTTGCGTCGCTTGTTTTAACTCGCGTAATCGCTCCTCAATTTTTGTCGTTGCAGCGACGATCTTCATCTCATAATGCAAAACTCTTTCAAATTCTGCCTCCGCGCTGTCTTCTTCAATGAACGGTTCTATCTGTTCGTTAACTTGTCTTAGCGTCTGTGACACGCTCTTCATCTGGTTTAGAAGCGTCATAAGTTGCGCTCGATCGGCGTCTTCTTCTATCTTCTTATCGATTTCGCTCGTAAGCGTCGTCACATTTGCTCGAAGCGTCTTCCGCTTCTTCGATAGGACCTCTTTATTCATGCCTAAAACGTGTTGAAAGAGCTCTTGCCTTTTTATGTGCGTCGCCAACAGTCGTCGGTCGTGGTCCTTCTCTCGACGGTTCGTCCTTGAGCCAGACGCCACTGCTTCGTTCTTCAACCCGTTGTTGCGAATGGGGTTGAAGTCTCTGCGTCTGTCTTCAGATCACTCCTGGTCACGGCACCATGTTTCAGAAGGACCAGAGAGACCGCATAACCGATACGTCTTCGGTTTACTGTTGACAGAACAAAAAAAATGTGCAGAGCGTGACCCTGGCTGCTTCTTCTTCCTCGCCTCCGAGCTCCATCTTCAATCTGTTTTCTACAGTTAGTATTTGGGCTAGTGTTTGTTACGAGCCCAACGAGGTAGTTCCTTTCTCTAGGGTTACTTTTACTAGCTGCATTTACCAGCTGGTTAGTGGATTCTGTGACAAGTAACGGGCTAGTACTTAGTGAATATACCGACCTTTTTTCTAAGAGTGTACGACTTCCTTCGTCACTGATAATGGCATACACAGCCCTTATATCAAGAATGTAGGCCGATAGCAATTTGAAGTTGATTAACTATTTAAACTTTCTTTTCCAACGTTCGCCTATCTTCGCTTTTCACCGTTGAGTATCTACTGAGACGTATGGAATCGAATTTTATTTCGTTGCACACTTACAATCTGTACTGTAAAATCCGAATAAGTCCACTATATCAACCTCTTAATCAAGATCGCTACAGCCACATACATGCGCAACAGCGTGAATTGCGTCGTGTTCGTTATACAAACACGAGTCGAGACGTTAATGACGACGTCAAAGCTGACGTGCAATTGCTTTCTTTATCACCCCCACCCCTTTTTTTTTCTCATTTTTGTGCAGCCGCAATCGTGCCGGAAGCGACCCCCGAGGCGAGCTCCGTACACTTGGGACAAGCCTGGATGCGTGGCTGCGTTTTGTTCGAGGGCTGCCACAGATTTCTCCCATCTGCTCGCCGCTTAGGGAGCGAGCCGTGTAATTAAGATCCGAACCAACGATGCGTTCATGTGTGACTCTCTCGAGAACGAAGTGCCTAAGAAAGCCGGTCATGAAAAGAAAAAAAGAAAAAAAGGTACCGCTTATGGGAAGAGAAGGAAAGGAAGAATAAAAGAAAGTTCTCCCCGAAATGCGGCGGCAAGACGAGAGAGACGCGGCATTTGACAGGAAGAAGAAGCGAAACCTTCGAATCAGATGCACAGACCGTGTTTGGCAGACTCCGCTTGTATTTTCGCTGATTCCCCCGGGGATATCACGCTTCCCGCGGCTCAACATGCTCGATGCCTGTTCGTTATTGTTGCGCAATCGGTATTAAACGAAGCCAGTTTCGAAGGCATTCAAGGACTCGAAAGCCCTTAAGATGCATGCGAGGGGCTTCGCGAGTGCATGGAAGTTCGGCCGCTTGAAGCAGGGTCTGGCGTGCTTACGTCAAGCTGATGGCGTCGGTACACTTTTCTGACTTCGGAGCGTCTTTGTTTCGACATGTATGCATCGTTTAGTTAATGTAAAAACTGACATCGTGTCCAACTTCATACTTAAAAAGAATTGATAAGACTGCTCTGTTCATTATACACCATTGAACACTGTAATTGCGCGAGTCTCCGCACCGGCAACCCGACAAGGTGGTCTGGCTGTTATGGTGTTAGACTACTTAGACTAGTGACGTTAGATAAAATCCTGGCCTAAACGAGCAAATTTCGGTGGTGACGAAATGCAAGAAGCCCGCGAGCTTAAATTTCGGTGCACGTGAAAGAGCCCCGGTGGTCAAAATTACCGGAGCTCTAGAGCTCACTAGGCAATTCTTCCTGTCCAGGAGGGTATTCCCTTCACCTCACAAAAATCTCACTACTCACAAAGTGCCCTAAGCACTTATATTAGGGCTATTGCAAACCCATAATTACCTTACTTTGAAAGTGCTACACATCATTTACCGTGAACTATACACAAATAATATTTGCCGACATTATGGGGAAATAGCTTCGCTAGAACATATGCTCTGGCCGTGTGCTGAATTTGCTCATTTAACGAACATCATCTCTGCCAGGTGTTACGTGGCAATCCACAGCTCGTTCTTAGAAGTTCACCTCTGGGCTGTCCACCAAGCCCACCAGGCGGCTGAGGGGCTCAGAATCACAGTCCCCAACGTAGGAGCAGCCCGCGACACAAAGATTGGTGTTTTATAGCACGTAGTAAATATTTATCTTATCCAATTTAATACTATATGACGGGCATGATAACCGTGGTTTTAGCACGTAAAAACCCCCACAATTATTGTAATTATCCGAGCTGGCGCTGCAGTCACATTTCCACGGTGGCTGCCGTCATTCCGTGACAGCTCTCCAGACGTCACGCCTGCTAGGTAGGTTCAGCACGACATAGCGTCAATAATGCACTCAATTTCGAGAGTATAAGTCTATAGCACGCTCACAGCAACACGTGCAAGCCCTTCAAGCATCAACGTATATACTGTTCATTTCAGGGCACGCAGTGCGTAACTGCAAAAGCAGGACAGCCCGCGGCATTGATTAATGAAAGGCTCTCGAATCCCCCACGAAGGCACGGGGGCTCAGCTTTCACTGTCAGATTATTCGCGTCTCGGGTGGAAAGTTCTTGAGCGGGCAGCGTGTGACCTTAAGCGTTCTTATTGTCCGCCCAGCGTCATTGTAAGCCATCGCGGAACCCTGAAGGTGTGCACGACTGTTCTCTCTCCCTCAAGAGCAAGCTGTCACTGTAAAGCATCTGGACGAATGACAGCTACCAAAGTAAGGGTATAAATACTCCGAGTTCTGTTGTTCGGTGACTCAGAACCCGTCAGAAGCATAAGGGTCACGCAGTTGTCGTGGTTTGGGAGTTTCAGAGGTTTCTTTGAAGTCGCCCCCTCCTTTCCCCCTCAATTCCTGAAAATGCAGTGGAGTATTTACGTTACAATACTTGTTAAACAGCGGGCGAGGTTGTCGCCTGCTGAGCGCGAGGAGGCTTGTCGCAGCCAGGCTGACAACGCAACTGGATAATCTGATTACTACGAGCCCACGTATTGTTACTTCCAGCTTCTCACCCTAGTCTGTTCATCGTAGTTCACTTGCCGCCTCAGGGTTGAGTCACTTGAGTTGCAATCGCCAGAGCAACGCCGCAGCAAAAGAAAGGCGAACATATGCGGCGCGAAGAATCGCCGGTTGCTACAGTTGAAAACACAGGGCCCTCCTCGCTTGCGCCCTCTGTCTCACGTTATCGCACCATTTAGTTTGCTACCTTACTTGAAAGTTGGACGCTTCGCTTTTATTCACTTCCTTGCGAACTCGCCTCTGTTCATTTCTTCAGACTTCAGACTAAGTCTGCGGATCCTTGTGCTCTGCTCGCAACTGTCGCAAGGATGAAGAAGGTGAGAAAACGGTGAACCGGGAGGAAAACGTCTCCCTTTGTGCACTTCTTTACAGCTCTTGTACTCTCAGAACAGCGCCGGAGGCGCTACGTGGCGCTCTTATAAGGCTGACAGGTTTCGCCCTGGATTTCCAAAGGACTATCCAAGACAGCTGCGCTTGTCTGTATGTGAATGTGCGTGTGTGTGAACGCGTGTACTTATGTGTGCGCGTATACAGTAAGCATGTACACTTGCATCAAGTAGTCACGTGAAAACAGAGTTATGCAGAATGAAGGGGGTCTTTGTTTGCCAGTTTGGGCGTACACTGTGCACTTCAAAAACAGTAAGGCTGGAAGCTTCTTTCTCATATCCAATGAAAGCACTGTTTTCTAGCAATAATTTATTCAATTATCGTCTCGGTTCTCCGCGGAGTTTGAACACACGTTTTCCTCCGAGGTTCAAACGACATAAAGAACCCAGAGCTCGAGGTAACTTGCTAATGATATTTTGCCACTCGAGACACAGCCTGCGTTTAACCAGATTATCGCACAGAAACAAAACGTGCATCAGTGGTTGTTTGCAGACAAATCACCTGTGTTAAGTCAGCCACCTGTCGCACTCGCTCCTTCTTATTGCCTTAATTAGGTGATAATAAACAACACCTCCAGGTTATACTTAACGCCAAATGTAATTGCCGCGTATAAACTATAGGTTCAGTTTGTACGGCAACTCCATTGAGCGGCCCTATTACTTGTCGCCAAACCAATCACATCTAGGACCCTCACTGAAGAACTGTGGCAAACATGTAAAGCAAAACAAACCCTTGAAAGGCAACGTACGTCCGTCCATCCACCAGTCTGTTCTGTATACTAGTTGGTGACTTCAATGTAGGCATTATGGGCTTTAGGACCTAGTTAGCCCACTCGTCATCATTCGCCTCGCGGAGATGCGGAGATGTTTTTAAATATTAAATACTGGAGCCCACAATGGGCAATATGGCAGGAGCGGTGACATCACATCTTCATTTCAGAAAGAAAAGCAGTCATTGGCAACGCGAGAACGATTCCGGGCAGTACAGTCCGATACTTTCCTATAGGTACAGCCGTCTCCTCAGCCAGTACCACAATCCGTGGCACAGCGGCAAGACTCAATCTTGTGCTTAATAAGGCCGCAAGCGTGCGTCACAAAAAAAAATATTTGCAACATCGACGGCGCTTCTGTATAACATCTGAACGCCTCTAGTGTTATTACGATTTGTCAGGCGCGAACCAGCTTAGAAGCTAGGCTCGCTAGCGTTTCCCGTCGTCACCGTTTCTGCTGCGTACACACCGTCGGTACGCGCATCAATGGGTATGCACCACATTCAGTGAACAATTACGCCACCAGTCCACTAAAAATGAAGGGGACAACAGTTAGCGCAACTCGCCTTAGGGACCTGAAACTGGGCCTGCCGGGAAAAAGAAGAAGAAGAAGCACCACCACCATTTTAGGTCAGCCGCGTTCGGATTCTGTTTTCCATCCACAATAGTAGAGCATAAACACACTTTTCTGAAAGCCAGGATTCAGGCTTACATCCACTATATAGTGCCTCATAAAAGAAAACTTTCGCAAAACACTGCATTTTTCTGCCCCTTTCCCGGGTTTCACGCTGTTGGAGTTTAAACACACTACCCTACGTGCTTCGCCCTTCCCCATTTTTTTCATTATTCCACAAGCCTGCGAGAACATTCTTCTCTCGTTCATGGTGTGACTGCGAAGAGGGAAGCACAAACAGGCGCCCTCTGCAAATACCGTGAATCAGTACCAACTGGCCCTACTTACCCTCTTTCTTCTTTTGTTTTAATTCGACATAACGTTTAGCAGCTACGATACAGAGTACCAGAAACTCGCTTCTCTCAGCCTCCCCACCATTTTTTTTTCTTCATCAGCAAAGTCGGGCTGGTAAATCGTCTAACCCGGAGTATATATATATATATATATATATATATATATATATATATATATATATATATATATATATATATATATATATATACCCGTAGATAAAGGGTCCCAAACTGAACTCAGCTAGCAGGCCGCAGTCACGAAATTTACGCCCGCACGGGCTGAGACGGTTTGAAGAAAGTATACGAGCGGACGGAGAGGGAGGCGGAGGTTGTGCGGTTGTGTGGAGTTCACAAGTTGTCGGTAAGCGTTGACATTAAAAAATAAAAAACTTACCCGTATCTCGCAGAGCCCATTCCTTAAGGACATTTGGGTGCCAGGATTCCAGCAACATGCCGGCATCAATCCCCGAAATAACGAAAATGTGGACGTCGATTTTGAAATACAGAACAGTTGTTTCACGGGCACGTATCGAGACATGGTGACCGCAGGGCGAACCTCTCGAAAACAATGCTTCAATACTCTTTTTATTCAGGCATGTTACGGTTACATGCCATCGAGATCAGGCAAGAGGAAACAGACGTAACAGATTCCTGACTAGGCTAGTCATTCCTGTGTAGCTCACGAACATCTATACCTACTAAGAAAATAAGAAAATGTGGGACAAAAACAGTTCCGTGCAGTCTGTTGGCCGCAAGCCAGAGATTCCCGAACCACGTGTTTGAGACCCCTACCATGGATGATTTGAAAACCGCCTCGCGTCGAAACACGGCAACAACTGCACGCGAACACACGAACGCGTCTTCGCGGCTCAATACAACGCCCGCATATCTGTCCTCGCAACATATATTATGAAATTATGTTGAGAAAACACCATACTCCGTTAATCCAGCAACATATGATAATCTGTGAGCTAACAGGAAACGGTCCACACATGAGGGTTCGAGTACACAAACTACCGTGTTTTAACGGTTTCTCCGCATGTCAGGGTGCAGCGCAATAAAGCAAATTCCGGACACATAGTGATATGAGGCTTTACGCAATACTTGCGCTGGCATTAGGCACCAATGCTGATAGCATTTTGGCAACGGTATATCGTCCACATACGAGCGTTGCATGCGCGTGAATTTGCATTGTGCTCGCTTCCCACCCATTCCTGTGAACAAATACCGTCATTATTATATATAAGTGTGTAATATTACAGTGTTTGTGTGCCGTTGTGCTCGTTCACCCGTTGTGAAACGATACGTCGCCCAAGTTTGACGATGCGAGGTTTCGCCCAACATCATGGACTCTAAACTGGCGTTTGATGTGTATCGAAGCTTGAGATAAGCCTGTGATAAGCGGATCAGATTAATGCGCCGTTTTATAAATCAATATAAATGCACCAGCACTACTGCCCCGACAACGTCTGTTTGCACTCGCCCCACACAACTCCGTTAACGTTGCACGAAAAATTACTTGTTTATTCATTTGTTTCACGCACCTTCTTTTGCCCCATTTATTTATAGTGCCTTTATTTGCTCGACTACTTTGTTTTAAATGCGAAGCATTTCTTAGCGAACTTCGGCGACTTTGAACGTATCTATCTATCTATCTATCTATCTATCTATCTATCTATCTATCTATCTATCTATCTATCTATCTATCTATCTATCTATCTATCTAGCCGCTTACGTTTGGGTGCTCTCGTCATCACCTCTTAACTTGACGTGAACCAAAATTAGCATGGGAGGGTATAAGATGTTTGACGAATATGACGCGCTGGTCAAAACATGAATAATGTCACAATCCCATCGCGTACGTCGTCAAACACTTCCCGCCAGGCAGTGGCACATACCCACGGGTGGGTATGTGCCGCTAGTATGCAGGTATGTGCCACAGGTGATTGACACACACTACCCAAGAACGACGAGAGCACACGAGGGCAATGTTAACGCGCGAACAACTGGTTATATAAAGATGTGTAACTCTTCAACCTATGCCTGTGCGTGCAACATTTGTACATATATGTAGCACCATTTTATGACGTGTCGTTCAATAAAAAAATTGCATTGCAAACGGAGTCATACCTAAATTCACACTTCCTCCACGCCAAATACCCGGAACTCTACGATAATGATATATGCGAACAATGCAAACTCACCCCAACTACGCTTAGACACATGCTCTGGGAGTGCACTACAATGTATAACGACGCTAACCCCGATGCTACTTCGGGGAAGTGGGCAGCTGCCTTGCATAGCTGCAGCCTACCATAACCAACCAAAAATATACAGGCCGTCCAGCAAGTCCGCGATGCGGCTGTTAGGCTAGGCCTCTCAGACCCAACGTGGGAGCTCTGAGCGCATCGCGTGTTTCTTGCAAGACATTATTAATGTTATTCCATTTAACACGGTCACCTTCTGTCCACACGCTTTACGTAAAATTGATTGCCAAATACGTGGGATCTGCGGATTTTTTTTTCCAAAACAAGGTGCTTTCAGGCCCATTGTAGAGGCTTTTTGTACACTGTCCACGACATCACTTTGCGCTGAATTTCATTGTTGATAATAAACTAAAACTGAAGCTGGTTAGTCGGTCCACTTTTCTATAATTTGCTTCCCAATTTGTGCATACCTTTACTTCGCCTGTGAGCCTTATAGTTGGAGGTTTACAGCAGTAACCACTTTGAAGCAGATACCGTCAAGCACATTTTTCGTGGAACACAGCATACAGCCCTGAGTCCTTCCCTAAACCAGTCAAAGCTGCCCATTATCCCCACTTTTATTTTCTGTAGTACGATATCATTGCGCAAGTGGCAAGGCAAAAAAAAGCTTTTAAATTTAATTTTAGTGAAGAAACTAGTTAAATTCAGATTACAGCGGTATACAATGGCCATTTTTAATCGGAAGTTTTTTAACAACCACAGGACACGTAAAAATCGAACGCACACTGCGCTTCGTGCGTTCGATCTCGGCGTGTTGTGTTGTTTCTTGCGCTGTTTTCTAATCAAGTCGCATATAATACTAGTGTGTTTCCAGCTAGGCATCACCGTTTAATAGTTTGTCTGATTTCTTAAATCGCGCTAATCTTAAAAGGCGTACCTGATGCTTCAACACTCATACCTATTTTTTTTCTGTTCTCCATCGAATGTCTGCTTCACGTCAGCGTACATTCCAAACTGTCTGCAGCCACATCGTTCGCACTTTTCATGGAATAAAATACAAGTAAAAAAACGAATCTAAGCTGACTGTGCGTTACCCTATACGACACGACATTTCACATTTTCTCGTGTCGCAAATAAAGACTCATTAAATTTTTATGGGCATATTATTCAGCACATCCGTAGTACCCTAAGATTATAAAAAACAATTTTTATACTTCCTCGGGTACACAAATATTTCTTTTGTTTTTAGACATGAAATTTCGAAAACAACTGAAAAATGACGCTAGGTGCCCTTCGCAACGATCACATATAGAGTTGAGGCGAGATTTCTGGTATGTCTCCATAATAGCCTCGACGTGAATGGAGCCAGCCCTTGACGTCAGCGGAAGAATGAAATGCGAAAGGGAACTTTCTTTCTTGTTGCCTACAGGAGTTTCGAGGTTTGTTAGACTAATAAATTCCGTTCCCGTTCGCGAATATTCATCATTTTTTTATGATTCTATTCCAGTATTCAACACTATACAAACACGCCAGCACCAATGACTGCCAACTGAGAAACTTTGATGGGTCCACTTAAAAATTTCACCTGTTGAAGCGTGAGAAAAGGCAGTGATAACCAGATCGATTTGGTGCCACTTCTCATTGGCAGCGACTTTCCTTGAAACAAAAAAAAAAAGCCCCACCACGGTAGTCTAGTGACTAGGGTACTCGGCTGCTGACCCGCACGTCGCGGGAACGAATCCCGGCTTCGGCGGCTGCATTTTCAATGGAGGCGAAAATGCTGTAGGCATGTGTGGTCACATTTGGGTGCACGTTAAAGAAGAACCCCGGGTAGTCAAAATTTCAGAAGCCCTCCACTACGGCGTCTCTTACAAACATATGGTGGTTTTGGGACGTTAAACCCTACTTATCAATCAATTTTTTGGAAAAAGTTTCTTTAAAATAGCCAAGCCGTGTTCAGCAGAACTCCGGACATCATGCGCCGTCAACGTTACATGCAAAGCAGTGGAAGGGGGAACCGTACATTGTCCGACTTCCTCCCACAGCTGCCTTTCCCCGCCCCACTTGGCCGAGTGAGCTTCCAACGCCACCCATAAGTTACCTGTGACTCTGTCAAGGAAATGGGGGAGGAGGAGGGATATGATCAGAGGCCGAGTCTTCACCCAAGCTGGATTACACGGGCCTCTGCAACGCCTGCTATGTGCTAGTGATAGTAAGGAAGGGGATAATCAGATAATGTGTCCAGATAGGGCTTTAGCGCTCATTGCAGCAACAGTGCCGAGCATAAACATCGGTCGTGGGTAATCTGATCGTCTGCAAAGTGTGTCGCCCTTTAAGCTTTACGCAAGTCCGATCGAACCTTTCAGAGTCATCTCGGCAGCTCGCGTTAGATCCTTAAAACAAACTCGGCTGCTCTTAGCGTGCGCGTTATCTTAATATAACAGTCTTCAACAATCACGAAGTTTTCCTAACATTATGATACTGCATGCATCAAGTGGTGACTACACGTGTAACAGGCTGGATACATACAAAACAACTTCAGAAAGTATCGTGAGTGGCGCTATCGCCAACTGGGACGGCCGAGAGTGCTGCGTGCAAGGTGCGCATCTGCGATGAAAACGCACGGATTTTAGTTGACTCGCATAGTTTGGCCATTCCCTTACGCAAGCTTTATGTGCGCAGCAGACCGGCTGGCTTCGGCTACCACGCCGGTTTCACGAAATTCCAACATGTCAGGACAATTTCACGCGTTGCGTCCGGGAAAAAACAGGCAGCCAATCGGACCACAACAAATCGTTTCCGGAAACAGCAAGTTAGTGCTTCCATTACGAAAGGGTTACGAAAGCTTAAGAGGGCTTCAGTTTGCCCCGCCGAGAGGCTAAGGTACCCGGCTGCGCACCTGCAGGTCGCGGGATCAAATCCCGGCTGCTGCGGCTGTATTTCTGATGGAGGCGGAAACGCTGCAGGCCCGTGTGTTAATATTTGGGTGTACGTTAGCCCGGGTGGTCGAAATTTCCTACCCGGTAACCCAGGCGGTCGAAAATGGCAGAAACCCCAGGTAATCGAAATTTCCGGAGCCATCTACTACGGCGTCTCTCATAATCATATGATGGTTTTGGGACGTTAAACCCCACATATCAATCAAGAGGGCTTCAGTTTCGACCATCTAGATTGTGCCCTTGCCGACCATACCCAATTCTCGTTTATTCAAACGCGAAAAACGCAACGCGGCCGGGACAACGACAGGTCATTTTCGGGCCTTACTCCGCCAATCGGCCAGCGCTTGGCGTGCCCCCGGTTTACAAAAAAAAAAAGCCAGGCCCTGTCGGTCAGGCTTTCAGAATCGTCAGCCCGTAGGGTCCGACGTGGTTAGCCAGCAGCGAAAACAGCATCTCATTTTGCCAGGGGGCAGCGCGTGCGTTCAGCAACGTGTAAGCGCACAAACCCTGTTCTTCAGACAGTTTCCTTTTCCACCAACGACCGCCTTGGACTCGGTCTCGTCGACATGTACGAAAGAAAATCGAGAGAAGTACGAGACCAAAAAGGGGCAAACTAAAGAGACATCAAAGCAGCGGTAGCAGGAAAGGCCTGTCACCAGCAGCCGTGGTTCTCCAATCCGCGTGCGGATCAGGGACCCATTGTTGTCAGGCGCGCTCGCAAAATCACGACAGACAAGGAAACTCGATATAGTGATACAGAAACTACGCCCGAAATAAAAAAAGAAAGCGAAAATGAAGCACAACGCCAAACAGAGGTACACGATGAAGAATCGAAGAAAATAGGGAGAAAAAAACCAGGAACACAATGTAGGTTTTCGAACTGTGTGTTGGAATGTGCTATGCAAGGAGGGCCCACCTCTCCGTTCGCCGCCTGCACATGCAACCTCTCGTAGGAACGAGAAGGGCAATGTATAAATTTTTTTGAGAAAATTAAAAGAAAATGTCCCACCATCGTGACACCCCGTCAGCCCTATAGAATAAGCAGCAGCGACAGTTCGGGGTTCGCGAAAACGTTTCAGGAAACTCGACTGCTTTTACAAGACGAAAGCAAAAACAAAAAAAAAACGCTTTTGATGAAACGGCGACGGCATGCTATTGTAAGCGAAATGACTTCTCTTGTTCCGAGAGCCCGTTTAAAAGAGCAACGTCCGGCATTAAATTGTTGATCTTGATTCCCGCAAGGGATGGTCAATGCGAATGACACCAAGCGCTTGAATATTAAACTCCCGGTCGTGTTAACAACAACAGCATCGCGTGTCAAATACAGGTATACGCGTGCCTCAACAGTTGCAGATCTCAGAGTCTTCAAAACCAGGCGCCATTTCACTGACTAAATTCTATACGTCGGCATTGTGGCCCCTTCGGTAAAAACTCTTTAAGGTTCTCACCCCCGGGGATAGGTAGTCAATCGATAACTTAAGGATGCTACAATTGCAGAAAGATTCCCACAATGGTTTAGTTGGCCGAGGTCAAATCCATGGGGGCAAATATCATGATTTTTCGAAGTTGACAACATGTCTACACCGACATAGAATAACGCGTACAGTGCGACAGCGTAATACATTCAAACACGACAGCCGGTTAGGCATAGTTGCGAGAAAGACACAATAAAACTTTCTGTAAATGTGGGAGGTATGAGATGCAGAAGCACATGTGACTAAATTGGGTCACAGTTGCCTTCATGGATTTATCATCTGTTCTAATCACATAGTACTGTACCTAGCGTTAACAGTTGATACACGTATTTGCTGAAAGTACAAAACGTTGTATTTGAAAGATAGGAGCGATAGTAATAATAATCATTTGAGTTTAACAGGCAAAAACCACAATTCGATATTGATAGGTTCCGTGTTGGAAAGCTCCGGAAATTTCGCTCATCTGGTATTCCTTAACGTGCACTGTATTCACACGTTACACGTACTCTGTAATATTTCGCCTTCATCGAACCAGCCCCGTAATGACTGTACCACAGAGACAGACAAGGTCAAGAGCGAAGAGCTATATAAGTTCTGGTAGTGTAGTAACTCGTGTGAAGAATGTCACTTTAACGTTTCAAGCGAGAAATGTGAAAAAACAAAAACAAAGCTTGATTACTTCATCACGTATAGACCACCCAGTAGAGTACAAGCGTCTCGGTAACGTGTTCGTCATTCGAGTGCTTCCAGAAACAACCACGTCGTATAACTTACCCATACGTCTATTTTTTTTTTGTTTTGCTTCACTTAAAGAAAACAAGAAGACAGAAGCTTTGCAGGCTATCCGCGCGCCTAAGACGTCCACGCGCTTTGCACGCTGTCACCGTCAATTGCGGCCGCAGACATCGTGTCACAAAGCGACTCGTTTAGAAGTCTCTCATCGCAGTCACGAGAAAAAAGAAAAGAAGAGGACGCAATAGCGAGGCGGCGAAATTGTTTTCCGGCCCCGGCGTCAAACCGTCACGGCCTGACACGGAAATTCTCGCCCGCTACAAACACGACTTCATTCCCGGCTTCTTCTCCTCCCTATTTTGCGGCGCTTCAGTGCCGCTTTATCGCCTCCCTGCCTCGACCGCTCCTCACCTTTTTTTTTTTTTCAAGCGTTCTGAAACCTTTCTGTATACACGTCTTCCTTCGTGTTCACTCCGCGTACGTTCTTTCTGCGTTTTCCTTCGTTGTTCTCGCTTATCGGTACAAGTGAGCGACAACGGTATAGAGCGGCACGAATGTTTTCGTCGCCGTAAGCGTTGTAGTTGACTTTCTCTTCATATTCTTTTATTTTTTCTTTCTATAGCCGTGTCTTCGGAGCTGTTGATGCCGGCGGTTGTATCTTGTTTCGCTGGTTGCGGACATGTCGACTTATGCTCGCGTGCCCTCAGTGGTCTATTTTCTTTCTAGCTTTCTTCATCTGTCCGTGTCGCACTGTAATCACGCATGCTGTAGGAAAGTGCTTCGCGTCTGGCGGGCACTCGTTTATGTTACCGACGCTGTAGAACACTCCGCTTCTGTGTCCCACGCGGTTGAAGACAACAGTAGATCGGGTCTCAAACAGTCTTTCTCCTTTTACATATAAGTTTGCAACCACAATTCACGGAGTTTTTGTTTTAGGTGTGAAGCACTTCATGAGCTCGATTTGTCGGCGCGTCATGTCGTTACGGTGTGTCATGTACTCACGGTCCATCTTAAAGTGGGTACGCGCCACCGAAATTTGGTAAGTGCCACAACTCGCCCGTGCGTGGGTCCTACCTGTGCCTTCCCTGTGCCTTTTTAAGTACGCAATCGAGCGCGTCGTGAGTGTACCATTTAGAACCAACTAGCCCCTACGCTGGCCTTTCTACCTTGCCTGCGGTCCACTAAAAATGAAAGCAACCAATTAGCCCAACAAATAGAAGATGATGTTAAAGTGGAGCTGAAACATCATCCCCCCCCCCCCCCCCCAGGCCATATGGAAGTGAAGAAGATATATTGGTGGATTGGTAGAGCGGAAACATCCTTTCCTGCATGCCCGGTTTCAGGCTTGACGCCACTAGTGGCCCATAAAAGGAATCGCTCTTGAACCACCGCATGTTTCGACCCTCCCAAGGTTTCACGTTAGCGGAGCTTCAACAAACACTTCCCTACATTCTTCGGCATTCCCAAGTTTTTTACATTATTTTTTTTCTCGGATATATGTAATCTATTAGGCCCCTGCGTAATATTACCCCGGTGTTTCAAATGGTTAGCGTAAGCACTAAACAATACGAGTGATCTTAAAATGTATAAGCTTCTTCGTGAGAACGAGCCCTGATATTTCGGAACCTTCTGAAACGTTATTACCAGGGCTATTGACATTATCTTTGTAAGCAAAGTGTCCTTTTGGTGACGTCGATGATAGCCAGACGCAGACAGAAAGAAAGGGGTGAAAAAAAAATCCCAGTATATCCACGGAGTGAATGATGATGAGTGGGGCGAAGCGGCCTTCAGCCTGTCCGTCGGTTCGTTCTTGCTTCCGTCCGTCCGTACATATACTTATCCATCTGTCCCTCCGTTCGTGCGTCCATCCATCCATCCCTCCGTTCACGCGTGTGTCCATCCATTCGCCCGTCTGCTAGACTGTCAGGCCGGCCGTCCGTGCGTCCATTCGTGCGTCTGTCCGTGCGTCCATCTAGTGAACGCTACCAGTACCGCCATCTTGCATCTCGCATACCCTGTGGCACACACCTACTCTAGAGCGGGTATGTGCCAAGCGTGTCCCACCGGCGGACAGGGGACATCGCTCGACTCTAAGGAGTTTCCCCCCTAAAATATGTCAGCTTCGCACAAGTGATGCCAGGCCTGAAGGAAGAAGGAAGGGCCGGGAAACTGTGGCAGACACCCACGCTAGTGGATTGGCCAGAACCGGGTAGTTCTGACAAAATACTGTTAAATTGTTAGTTCTTGTTTTTTTAAACTAATGAGAAAAGGACAAATTTAAATGAGAAATGGACAATTAGAAATAACAGATATAGGAAATGAAGCAGATGGTTTCAGCAACAACAGTAAATAATTGAATCAATAAAGCAATTAGGAAAAAAAGTAATATAGGAGTAATAATATGTTCTACAGTCTGAATCTTTTTGAAGCTTTAATAAACTCCTGCAAGGCATCGGCAACTTTCCCGTCACTGAACCCTAGGAACACAGCCCCCAAAGAAAGGACATTTGGAGTGTTTAACTCCAATCTTACGAGACGAAACCCGGCATGTAATGTGATTTTGCGCAATGCAGCGTATTTTTTACAATATATCAGATAATGTTCTGTTGTTTATAGGGACTCCACAAAACCAACAATTAGGAGAAGCAGCCAGACCAGCTATGTGTAAATAAATATTGAGATAAGGAGTATGACACCTCAGCCTTGTGATCGCGAATTCAACTGCACGCGTGTCGCATATTTTACCGTTCCAACGATAATTTAGGTGTTTAAATTCTAATGTGTTTAAACTGGATGACAAAAGAAAATCATTTAACATCATTTTCCTCCTAAATCTAGCATATATAACGAATTTAGATGCTGGTAGTATTTGAGTAACCGGGTCATTTAATAGTGACTTAGCTAATGAATCAGCTATTTCATTGAGGAAAATTTCCTTATGCCCTGGTACCCAAACCGATTTAACCAAATGTATATACGGTGGAAATAATCATTTGAAAGTACTCGGCACGTGAGAGTTCTCATTTGCAGTAAAAGAAGAAAAACCCACAGTGAATCAGTTAAAATTATGGCCGAACTAGTTGGTGCAGTTAATTTGCGGAGAGCCAAAATTATCACAAAAAAACTCTGCTACAAAAATGAGTAAAAAATCTGGAATGCGTAGAGAAAATGACCAATCTAAAATAAGGGCGAATATCCCAATTCCACATGTTTCTTCATTTTGCGAAGCATCTGTAGCAATGACTGTCCTTATTGGTGAACGAGCCAGATAATAACTCAGAACAGAATTGAAAGTGTGGTCCGACATTAGTTTCGCTTGTTTTGGAAAAATTTTGTCAAACTGTATTTCGATAGAGATGTTGCTGTGACTGATCGGAGATACGGCACTCATTTGAACAATTAAGTTGTCAAGAAAGCTCTGTATATGGAGAACTTAAGGCGTGTGGAATCAATGGCCAATATGCTCCAATAAAAAAACTCAGGCTGGGAGACAAAAAGTATAACGGAACACCTTGCTGTGGATTCGTAGAGCGTTAAAAATGATTGTACTGCCAACTATTTGAAACATGAATCAAGTGATGGGAGTGAATACATCACTGATTTTCCTTGTTTTTGTACTTCTTTCTCTTTCTCGCAGTTTTTTTGTATTTTTATACGCATTCGTGCCTCTCCGTTTTTTCCCCGTCTATTTTTCTTTCCTCATCTTGTATTTTTCTATTTATTGTTATTTATATCTGTCTTTCTCTTTCTTTCTTTCCTTTCTCCGTCTTTACTTATCGCGTGTTGTTTCTGTCCAATTATTTCTCTCTCTCTCTTTCTATGTTTCTCTTTATTTCTGTGTTTCTTCCTGTTTGTGTTTTACTGCTCTGTTTATTTATCTCCTCTTCGTATCTAACACCTGGCTTCAATCTCTGCTATATCTTTTCTATTTAGTGTATATCTCAGTCTTTCTCTGCTTTTTTATATTTTTATGTTTTTATTCTCTTTATTTCTCTATCCTTTTCTCCCTCTCTTTCTCTCTCATTCACATGTTTCACGTACTTCACCAGGCAGAGTTCTCGTTTAACGCTCACACCTGCTGCATTCGGTAGTGGGAATCGCCCAATTACTGTAGCGCACACCCACCTAAAATGTTTCGCACGGTGGAGTGAGTGAGTGAAACAACTTTATTGACGACCCGGCATAAAGGGGGAAGGGGTAGGGGGATTAAAGCAAGACACTAGCGTGCTCGGACGTCCCAGAGCAGCAACCTACTCGCGTCAAACGGTGGAGCACAAGTCACTGACAGCTGAGACAACTTCGCTGTGAAAGAAATCACAGTTTCACAGCAAGGGCGAAGCAAAAAATTGGAACGTTGTACGAAGTGAGGTTAGCAGCTTGCTCCTTTGGATTTGACCTGACGTACCTCTGGCAACCGCTTTGTGTAAAGAAATACGGCCGCTCCAGTGATCAAATAATTTCGAGCTGCCGGTCATGTCAACGCGAACGGTAGGAGCCTACACGTACAACGGCATACGAGCCGTCTACTGATGTATATCGGGACAGCGCTCGCAGTGGCACTCCGGACCATGCCCTCACGATCAAACTTCACAATTGCTGTTCGAGAAAAGAACTCATATTAATCAAAAGAAAGAAAAAAGAAAGAAAGAAAGAAAAAAGAAAGAAAGAAAGAAAATCACACCGTGAACTGGTTGTGAAGAAAGCGGATAGAAAACGAAAGGGGTGTCCGGCACGCAAATGGCGCTTCACGGGCGAGAAGCTTCTGCACCGACGCCGTACGTTTGCCTTCGATAATAAATTTACGAGGTCCACAACGCACTCGGTATGCCGAGCCTGGCACTATACGATGCCTCATGGCACGGCTCGCTTACGCCCGCGCTGCCTTTTTCGGGCCGTCGTAGAGCGGCCACCACCGGAAGCTCACCTCGTATGGGGCGGCCGAAGACCGCGCTCTTGGAGGGAGAGCGAATACGCGGTCGCTCTTCATATTCCCCGAGCGGAGATAAATTGTGGCCCCGTCGCTAGCCAACGCCGAATAATGCTCCCATACGAGCGTCCTCCTTTCTTTAAAATGGGGCCATTTGATGGCGCCATCGCGCCTACGCCACTGTGTCTGCACGTACATAACGAGGACAAGAGCGTGCGAGCGTTGGCAACGCCCTCTATCGTAGGTCACAGGTAATGCGGTCGGCGAGGTTCCTTGCGTACGCCATGCACTTGTGCAAGAAAAATAAAATTGCAATCGGCGACTCTTGTGGTACTTTGCTATCGTGATTACTATTATAGGAATTAATATATACAAATACAACTTAACAATATTTTCCCCGTTGTTTTTCGAATCTTTCCACATAACCCTGTTCATTAGTTTTGACCGTGGTTATTCACTGTTATAGCTTTTTTGTTAGTTAATGCATTATGAATACGGCGTGTTTTTCTGTTCGACCACTGTGAAACTGCCCAGTGTGTGAGGGGACCAGGTTTTTCTCAAGTTGTTTAATTCAGTTTATATGCCTGGTCATCCTCGCAACCTCGTTTCAAATAAACTCAATTCAATTAAATTGAACAACCGAGGAGAAGCGAAAAAAAAGACCATCCAGCTACCAGGCAACCGTGAGGCTTCAAAACTCTGACCTCATTTTTTGTTAGAACAGTAGGTTCCAGCTGCCTTTCTTACTCAAGCACACGCGATTGCGTCAAGTATGATATTGTTGCTTAGTGGTGTAGTTAAGTGTTCTCACAACTTTTCCTTTCTTTATGCACTGCTTCTCTAAGTATTCTTTCTGGTATAAGTCAAGGGATGAGCCAGACTAACATTTCTGGAATAACTACACAAAAGATGTCATCTATCTTTTTTCGTTCTTAGATGACACTTCGAGAACTAACTGCATCAAGTTATTATACTAAGTATGCTCAAAAACAGCTCACATCAATTATAATATCTGAGTTCCAACGTCCCAAAACCACGATATGATTATGAGAAACGCTGTAATGTAAGGCTCCAGAAATTTCGACCACCTGGTGTTCTTTACCGTACACCTAAATTAATGTACATGGGACTCAAGTATTTTCGCTTCCATCGGAAATTCAGCTGCCGCAGCCGGGATTCGATCCCGTGACCTGCGGGTCAGCAGCCGAGAACCTTAGCAACTGGACCACCTCGGTGGGGCAGTTAACATTGCTTTCGACGGCGCTGTCTGATTCTGCAAACCATGAGCGCCCCGACTCCATTCCGAATACCTGTCATCTGGAACGACTTGCATGCCAGCTCGCTGGATTTCGTGCCGATCGGTTGTGCCCCCGCGATATCCGACCACAGCGCAGCTCTGACCGACTGGGGTCCCCCTGCGCCATCTCCTGGCGGTGACAAGAGCTCTCGCTGAGTGGTGCCCCGTCCTCAGACTCCTGCGACCGTGTCCATCTTTCCTATCTCCTCTTACTTCCGTCGTTTTCTATCGTTCGCTGTCCCTGCGCCTCGCTCTCTCCTTCCTCTCTCTCGATTTATTTACTTTTTAACCTTATCCTTTTAATCCCTCCTTACCCTATCCCTTGTGAGCTACTGTTGAGGTGTCGTACTCTGATGCAGACAGTTACAGGGCTCACTTTTCTCTTTTTTCCCCCTTCAATAATCACATAAGATACACCATAAAAGCATCATAGATATCAGAAGCAGGCAGAGGTGCGGTCGCAGGCCAAGCCAGGCTGTTTGAAGCTTCTTTTCACGGCAGTCACGAATAACGTCACCAATCTTAAACTCTCTCCCTCGTTCGTTACGTAAGAAGCATCATTAAACCGCGAATGGAGGGACCCGAACGCGTTCGGCAACCGAGCGACAGACTGCCCATTAATGCGCGATTGCCTAAACGAGGTTCTATCGGCCGTTCAATCGCGTATACTGTGCTCTCACAAGGTGACCCACGCTGCTGCCTATGGAGTCGCGTCAAGTAACCCACTTCGTCAGCGCGATCGCCACCTCGCTCAAACGTATAACAAAGTTCTTCATCCCGGCGCTCTCATGCATAACGCTTCATTTACACTCCCCGCGTCGGAGTGAATCTATTCCGATACACCTCCTCACCGAGAGAAAAGCAATATTTCTGAAAAGGCACATTCTTCGCACGTGTTGTCGGCAGACGTCGAGAAAAACGGCCTGCCAAGCTCAGCGTCGGCGCAACTGACTCGCAGTGTGTAATGTGGCTGCCGCGAGTGTGGAGAGATGAAATGAGACGTATAAGAGGTGGCTAAGGTTCTACGCAAAAACAAAGTAACGAGCGCGGAGAAACTGTCTAGATTTCTCGACGAACGACGGGGCATCTTCTTTTGCCTCAAGGGCGGACTTCGCAACGTATCTTTCATTTTACAAGCTTTCACTTAATCTACCTCTCTCAGCAAAAGTCAGGGCTTGGCCTTTGCTTCGATATGCTTTTCTCTCCTGTTTCCTTCTTTCTCTCGTTCAATCGACGCATTCATAAGGAGAACAGCCACATTGCGTGGACGAAGAAACAACAGCAAAAAAAACTAAAATCTTGAACGTAACGTGGAGAGTGAGGGAGAGAGAAAGAAAGCACTAGGCAATCCCGTAGCAAAGCACACCATAAGGTGTTTCTGAGTAAAAAAAAATTAAAAATATATAGACGCACCACTATCCCAGATTTCACTCGCTTAAAACAGATTTCGAGAGATCCTTTTTTGCATGTCTTCGCCGTTTCGTGCAATTACTCGTTTTAGCGCCGGCTTGAGCCAAAGGGGGGTGCAATAAGGCCGAGTTGCTGAAGGAAGCAGCTGACGAGCAACTTGAAAGGGGATGAAGGGAGCAAAAGAAAACAAAAGAACAGAAAAGAACAAACGCCGTAACACGAAATGAAGACATGTATGTTAGATAAAAGAATAAGTAAGACCGATACGAAAAGCTAGTTTAAAGTCTATAGCGTGCGGAGGCTGAGAAAACGCTGGGAGCAGCTGTCGACGACTCTCAAGAGGAGAAGCAAGAACTGCAGAAGCGAAGGTGATTCGAGAAGGACGCGGCACGTTGTTCGGTAACGGAGAGCCTGTGATGGTTTAAATATCCATTTTTAAGCGCACGCGGCGGGACTTGGAGTGGGAAGGAAAGATAGAAAGTAAGGAAACTACCCAACACCCGCTGCTTGGGCCCGACTCTGCGATAGTGCTGCAACACACAGCCGGGTCCAGCACATGGTTAAAAAAATACATGCAAGTGCCGAGACTCCGCTAACAGTGAAGAACACGGAACGTGCGAGTGATCAATTAACGATGCCTCCGCTGACCTGCTTTTGCCTGCTTCTCGGGGGTCTATGGAGTCGACAGATATCCTCGCAAGCTCGCTGAGGCGCTAATTAGAAATTTACGGCCCAATTCTTGGCCCTCATTTTGCCCAAGATTTACGCGAATTCAATGTGCGGGCATCGTATTGGCTTATCAATTTACTATTACATAAAAAAATAATGGGGTGGAGTTGCATTTGGCAGGTATTAGCAGTACAGCCGCGGCCACGTTTGTGTGGAGAGCGCAAGCTGCCTGTTTTTGCTTTGCGGGGTGACACCTTGAGGCAGTTTGGGACTTTGAAGTGGTGTATCGGGAGCTCACACGGCCTAGTAGTTAGGCTTACCACGCCAGAGCCCGAGACTGCCTCAAGGTGTCACACCCAGCAGGACAATAAACCGCGGCTCCTCGCACACTCTCTACGCAAGTGCGGTCACGACTGTACATGGCAGTTGCATCTTAACGGTACTACTTACGAGAGAGATAAGCCCGGTGAGCTGTTTTCAACGTATGCCTATAATGGAATGTCAATTTCGGCCACCACCGATCGGTTGGAGCTCGGCCCCTGTTTCTGGTTCTTCTTCCGCAACGTCATTTTGACGTGACTGAGCTTTCACAGCTCTCAAGGCAAATTAGAGGGATGGATTGTGATTCAACTCGATGAACGTATCCCATAATCTGCGTTTGGTCACGCAAATTTCGAAAACCTTGCATCGGTGCTGGTTCTGTGATCGCGTTAGCCCTCGAATCAGGTTTAATTCGACTGCCGGCTAAGAGCACCTGTGCGTGTTCCTATGCATTCTCTACATCACTCGAAAGCCTCTGGGACACGCTCATATATGCAAGGACACACTTCTCAAGTGTGTTTTAGTATGCCGTGACACTACCTTTCGCCCACTTTCCTTCTTGCGCTGGGTGCGCTTGCTATGCAGGTGAGGTGCGTAGACGACGTCAAGAGTGCGATGATGTCCCGGCTTTCTCGAGTGCTTTCCATTGAAGTGTACAATGTCAATTTTTATGAAAGGAAACACGGGAGTGCGTGGTCGGCGTGCTTCGGTGGCTGCTGGTAGCGCGTTCAAGCGGGAGTGATAGCAACCACAGTTTCTTCTCGCGCCATCTCGCGGCGAGCAAAACAACCATTCGTTGCTGATATGGAACCAGCGGCATGATTGCGAGCCCCTCCCCCTTCAAGGCGATTACGCGAAAGCTAGTAATCGCCTTGAAGGGGGAGGGGTTGCAAGCATGCCGCTCTATATCACCAACGAATGGTTGTTTCGCTCGCCACGAGATGACGCCAAAATAAGCTGTGATTGCTCTCCCTCCCACTTAAACGCGCTGCCAGCAGCCGCCGGAGCGCGCAGGCCATGCGTCGCCATGTTCCCTTTCATAAAAAATTGACACTGTACAAGTTCGTTAGATGGACAGTTCAACAATAGCTCCCCAGGAGGCTTACGATAAAGGAAACTGAATGTCTTCTCGGCACTGCGCACTCTAACCACCACGCTTTAAACCTTTTCCCAACTACCTGCTGGGGATTTGATCATTTCTACAGCATATTTTGAACATCATGATGTCAAGCATCTTCGCAACACATCTGAAGACTTACTTACTTCGAAAGAGTTGACCAATTCAGCAAATCTCTTTGCCAGTGTTGGAAGTGTTGCGAACATGCACATTTTCTTGCTGCGGCAATAAACATGTGTGGCAACTGCACTCTGTTGAAAACAACAACCATTCAAACATAAACGTGTCTAGTGGCTAAGGTACTCGGCTGCTGACCCGCAGGTCGCGGGTTCAAATCCCGGCTGCGGCGGCTGCATTTCCGATGGAGGCGGAAATGTTGTAGGCCCGTGTGCTCAGACTTGGGTGCACGTTAAAGAACCCCAGGTGGTCGAAATTCCCGGAGCCCTCCACTACAGCGTCTCTCATAATCATATGGTGGTTTTGGGACGTGAAGCCCCACATATCTATTTAAACATAAACGTGTCTCGATATCGCACCAGAATACACTGAAAAACTTTTTTCAATTCGTCAGACTGAATGATCGCACTAAGCATAGTTTTTGGAGCTTTTTTTTTTCGCTACTACACGGTCACCGCTGCATTCTCTTAAACTCTCGTTTTACCAATTCCTGTGAAGGGCAGGAAATCTAAGACTTCCCTATTGTTAACATCCCCCTCATTGCTTTCTCTACTTTTATGTCCCTCTCTTGGCATTTCATTATGTTGCCTGACCTTTCAAACTCGCATGAAACTTTCAAAAATGAGTGTTGTACAAAGCGGCTATCTGAATTCAATAGCATTTAAAAGATTGAACCAAGACGCTAAGCTGCGCCTATTTACGAATCCTTATTGACATATACGCAGACTTCTTGACGCTTCAGCCAACACGATTTTTATCATTTTCTTTAGAAACGTTTGCCGCGAAAGCTGTATGCGAGAGTGATCAAAACGAACAAGTGTGAAAGTATTCGCGTAATTCACAGAGAGCAGCGGAGCAGCGACTGAAGCGAAATTCGCGGTTTCGGAACGGACCATTAGCCTCGGCGTTTCGTACATAACCGCCTGTCGACTGCAATCTTCGCTCAAGATGTACTGCCATTCATTCCAGTCTCTGTATATTCGGGCATGCATATTCGCATATGGTTCCTCCGAACAGCTCGGTGTGTAATATAGTTCCAAAGTTGTATATCCACTTCCTTAAAGCTTTCCGGTTGTTTATTTCTTTAATGTTTTCTGAGACTAAGCAGCTCTCGCCTGACCACTCCTTTGCTATTTTTTGTTTTCGGCTACTCCTTGAAGCTGCTTTGCTCCTGCCTGCGTGCGATCATGACACGCTTCAGTGTAACTCGGCCGCAACGCTTTAAAGCGTTTCAAAATATATCTATCACGAAACTGCGAAAAATTATAATTTTTTTGAAAAAAAAAGCGCGGGCGATTGCAAAACGGCTACGAGCCGGAAAGAAAGGACGCACTACAGAAAGAGGAAATGAATATGAAGAGTTGAGGACAGCTTTAGGGAAAAAAAATACGCGCCCCGCTACAGATACGTCCTTAAAAAAAGGTAAAAGAGAATTTGTCAAAAAATATCGCAAAATCTTTCATAAAAATAAACTGGGCACGAGAAGGGCAAGATGACACAACAAGCACACTGCGCGAAGCGCCCAAGTGGTCCTCGTCTCCATTGAACATTCTGCTTAGGGCGCGACGGCCCAAAACGGAGCGACAAGCTAGTGGGCGAAGAAAAAGGTCATTCTCGAGAAGTCTCGTCTCTCAAGTTGCCGCGCGATTATTTACTTTCCGAGAGTATAAGTGCGATGTACTTTACGCCATCCTCTTCCCACCTCTCTCCCTCCGTCCCAATCACCAAATTTTCTTACGGTTAAGAAACGCTTTTTTTATTTCCTGCATTTTCAGACACCTCTTATTTTTTTGTACATTATTCGCCCTGTTTTACAAGTGCGAGCCCTGTCTGGCACGTTGATATTTCTGCGCCGTCGACTTCGCACGAGTGGCCTGAGCGGCGACCCCAGCACTGCATAAAACCACTCTGGCGCGTGTTTCTTCGATGTTATACATGTCTCCTTATTTAATTTTTTTGTCATTTCGGGAACTATGTACCCCAGTTCACGGCCCGTGCAAACAAAGAACGCATAATTAATGATCCTTCAGGCATCGAGTCTCGGAATCGGACTCGCAATTAAGCACCCGCTGATACGCCAAGTCCACACACGGCATCGCGACTGTGCGCAAATATTGAGCTAGCATATATATATATATATATATATATATATATATATATATATATATATATATATATATATATGTGTGTGTGTGTGTGTGTGTGTGTGTGTGTGAGAGAGAGAGAGATCTAACAGACAGTAATGCCAAGGAATGTACAGGGGAAGTTATTAGAACCAATGGAATGTAAATAAGAAGAAAGAAAAGTGGATGAAAAAATAACCAGCCGTGAGCATCGAACGCGTTATTCGAAGGTCGTAGGTTCGTTTCCTGCTCACGGCTGGTTATTTTTTCATCCACTTTTCTTTCTTCGTATTTACATTCCATTGGTTCTAATAACTTCCCCTGTACATTCCTTGGCATTACTGTCTGTTATATCTCATTAATATTGTGTTAAAACACGGAAAAACAACCCTGTATACACTTCTTTCCCTTATATATATATATATATATATATATATATATATATATATATATATATATATATATATATATATATATATATATATATATATATAGACGAGGCGAGGAAGGAAGCGCACTGGCTCCGTAGTAAAAACGGAAGCGAGAAAGCACGACTTAAGAGGAAACACTTTCATTAATCCCATACGTTTCGGCTGGTGGGCCAGCCGAAACGTATGTGATTAATAAAACACCATTGCATGCAACAAGAAGGAACTGCAATATGCATGCTTGTTAAACTAGTCAGGCGTAAAAGAAGAAGAGCCGTGACTTCAGCATGCGAATGCGTCGGTGCAAAATGACGCCCTATAATGTTTCGAAGACAGACGGTTCAAAATGCCGAGTAGCAAAGGCGTCAGCACTGCGCAGCTGTGGTAACCATACTACCACGCATAAAAGCGGGCACTCGTCGTTCGCTGGCGTGATATGCTCTCCGACTGCGTCCGCCTTTTTTTTTAGGGGCGAAGCTCCTTAGGGTGTGGGCTGTGCGTCCCCTGTAGCCTGTATGTAGCCACCCCTAGTTTATTTCTTGCAGTGTTCACTAGATGGCGGTACCGTCCCCTGTATGTAGTTACCTCTAGTTTAGTTCTTGCAGTGTTCACTAGATGGCGGTACCGTCTCCTGTATGTAGCCACCTCTCGTTTAGTTCCTGTAGTGTTTACTAGATGGTGGTACTTGTAGCTGATGATGAAAAGATGCAAGATGTTATAAACTAGAAAGCGGTACTTGTAGTTGATGAAAGACGCGAGATCTTATAAAATAGGAATGATGTCACATATGGCGCGTGTCATTGGTTGAAGGCAATCGTTCGATTTAGTGCGGCGACGTACGCTAGGGGGAGCGATGTAATAAAATCGAGTGGGCAAAATGTACAGAGGATTCATGGTTTACCAGGTTTACCTCCGGAGCTTCGCCCACTCATCATCATTCACTTCGTGGATATGGCGGAATTTTTTTCTTTTTCCTTGCCAGTCTGCATGTTAGAAAGCCGGACCTTTCGAGAGTCTTGAGATCGGCGCTGAACTATTGCCGTTGATGGCGGCGCAATTAAAAATTGGGCTCAGGTGCGTGAGTTCTAGGAATGTCTGCGAGCTATAAGATATGTTTAAGTGAGTGTGCCCTTGTCTATTCGTCGCAAGCAAAAAAAAAATGAAGAGAGAGAAAAAACTGTGTTCCCACGGCGTGGCTTTAGTATAATGGAAAGAAAGGAAGAAACAAAGGACGAAAAATAAAAGATAGAGAGAAAGAAAGAAAAGAGAAAGAGAGAAAGAAAGCAAGAAAGAGAGAGAGAGAGAAATAGAGAAAGAAAAAGAAACCGTGTAATCGCAGGTGGTCGGAGAGTTCAGTTGTAAGATGTACAAGTCCTCGTGCGTCACTCAATTTTTTTTTTAGTGTAATCTCTATGAAGTCTCTCTTAAACAGCACTCAAAGCCAGTTTCTCGCTTTTAAAGGGCAGTGCATAAGATTGTCTTTTACTAAGGCATTTGTAAAAGCAACGCCTGACGACAAGTGACGCATCGAAGTTCGCACTTCATCGCGGCCGAAGTTGAGACCATAATGAGACATTGAAAAGTTTATAGGTCCAACAGGCACGCTGCTATGCATTCTAACGTGGCATCGTGCAGGGAAATTCAGGTATACGCAGTTTCAGCACTGCAGCAGGCTTCGTGAGCGAAGCGCGCTGCTTCGTTGACCCTTTTGACGGCCAACGCAGCAGTAAGTTGGTATTAATTAAACACGCAGTCGTACCCCTAGCTGGGCCAAGTCAAGTCGAGATATATCGGTTTTGGAAGCGTGCATAAACTAAAAACATATTCAGTCTTTCTCTAAAAAAATATGGGCGTGAGGGCTAATTAGAAGGCGTCTGAAATAAAAAAATGGAATCCTTTCAGCTGCTATAAATACGAGGTGATGTAAGCGACATGATCGTTTATTGTTTCAACACAATAACTGATTCAGCACGTGAACAATCATGAATGACGCAAAGTGCATGCAATGAAAAATCGTATCGTGCTTGTAGGTCAATTGGAAGCCGGTCGACACATGGGTGTTGGGAGGCCATGGTAACACCTCGATTGAGGCAGCACAAGAGGACGTGAGTTTGGCTTCTTTTGAAGTCGCAGAAACACAAGCGACGATTAAATTTGAGTAACAAGTAAAAATATATAGGATAAGAAATGTGCAGCTAAGTTGCAAGATCTATAGACCGACAATAAAACTTTACTGCAGTTACCTTCCTGGTCTCAATATGACGCTGACTACCAGTTTTCACCACCGTACGCTCATATGCTTTAACCCTGCTCATGCTGAAGAAAAAAAACTATTTTCGTGATTAGTACCTCCAGCCGCGGTGGTCTAGTGGCTATGGTACTCGGCTGCTGACCCGCAGGTCGCGGGATCGAATCCCGGCTGCGGCCGCTGCATTTCCGATAGAAGCGGAAATGTTGTAGGCCCGTGTGCTCAGATTTGGGTGCACGTTAAAGAACCCCAGGTGGTCGAAATTTCTGGAGTCCTCCACTACGGCTTCTCTCATAATCATATGGTGGTTTTGGTACGTTAAATCCCACGTATCAATCGATATCGTTATTAGTTCGCATGATGATTGACTAGCTGGTGAAATAAAGACGCACGCTAGAAACTACCACGTTCCCGTTTTGCACGCATGTCTTGGAGCGCACCAAGCGCGCACTTTTCTCTCCCCTTCCCCCCCATCCGTCGGACAAAGAGCAGGAGCAAACATCACCGAGAAGCGAACGGCCGGCACCCAAACAGCACAAAGTTTCGCTTAGGGCGGCATCCGAAGCGTCCAAAGATCGCAGCACCAAATAAGCGCACCACACAAAAAACAAGAATTGCAGGAGACTGTGCGAGGCAGACCAACAGACGCCGAGGGGCCAGCGGCAAGGAAAAACGGCGACGGGGATGCAGACCTGCAAAACGAGGCCGGGAACCCCAAGCGGTCTTCTATTTGCCGACGAGCCAGGGGCGCGGCAGGCAAGCGGTCCCCTCATCTAATTTAGCGCGGCCGGCCGCAAAGGACCCAGGCGTAACTCAATTGACCGACAGGCGAGGCGGCGGAGGCCAACTCGCAGCGTCAGTCAAGATCGGCCGCCGCCGAAGCCGATCAGAAGAGTGGTGGAAAGGGAGAAAGCCTCGCTTGTTCACCCTCTCCACGCCATCTCAGTTGGAGAGTGGGGTGCACCGGCTATAGCGCGCGCAACCTTCACAAGTCGAGTCAACAGATATTGCACGCGGATCAAGAGCCGCGTGCGCCCGCAAGCGCTGACAAACGCGCGCACCAGCTGAAAGCGCTCGTGACGTTCTCACGACATAAACACCCTACTCGTTGACCGTGTTTTCCCGCTATTGGTGCAACAGCCGAGAGCTGAAGCTTTCTGAACATCACCTGGATGAAATCAATCCTATTCGGGTGTTCCTACGGCCGGAACAATGAGTTGTTGATACGGCCAGGCGGTGAAAATAGTTTGGTCTCGGCGGGGTCGCCAAAAATTTCTTAGAGCAAGAGAAACTATACAGGCAGCAGTGACATTTGCAAACAGGAATGTCGCAGAACGACTCACTGAAGTTTTCGGTTTCAAATGTGAGCGTCTTTTTCAGTCGAGAACGAGTCATTTCTCCCTTGACTTAGCTAGTATTAGCGCGGTACATATAATAAGGAAAGACTACCCAGACGCAAAGAAAGGTAGCTGCTACCAACCTTTCTTTAGCGCCTACCCTTGTGTCGTATTTCCGTCTTATAATGCACCGCGCTAATACAAGCTAAGTCCATGGATGACCAACTCCTCCAAGCTTCAACGCTTCTGAACTTCATTTCTTTTTCATCATCTGCTGGCAACAACACGATGAGCGGACTGTACATCCCCTCCACGCATCGCACGCACCAACCGCACGCACAATTGAATATCGAGACGGGTGGGCCTCCGTAGCAGCGACAAATCGCCCGGGGCCGAGCAACCCTGCTGTACACCGATGATTCGGAACCCAGCGAAGCCTACCGAGGGGCTCGTGCCTTCCCGGCATTCGAACACGGCTCAAGGCCTCGTGCAAACTATGCCGGACCCGCTATTCCCCCTCCTCGCAGTTCGAAACTTGGCGCCTTGGGCATGGCTCACTCCCGTTCAGCCGTCACAGCATGTCCCCGAGCAATCCGTTGGAAAAGAGAGGATTCAGGGAAGCGAGGGCTTCTCAGCCGGCGCTCCCAGAGGACCTCGGCTAAACAAGTTTCGGGTTGGGGCTTGGGTCCTGAGGCGAAGGCCCCGGTGGTGGCTTGTCGAACCGTTTGCCTTTTCTCATGTCGTTCCCGCGAGTGCTTCGCAAAGCCGACAGGAAGGGGGGACCAAAAAAAGAAGGACGCGGATCCTTAGTCGGCAATTGAAAAACTCAACTCTGCCCTCCTTCACACTCCAATTGTCTAGTATGTCGCACAGCGTCAGCTCCGAGGAGGGCAGCGAGACGCTGAAATTCTAGTCACTTCGTCCCAAGATATCGCACGATTCAATTACGACGTTACCAAGTGGCGCGGAAGACGAACGCCTGGTCAACTATTTTATTCGTGGTGTATTGTAGCACCAATTCACTGGCAAATGAAAACGACAAACATCTCTTTTAATAACGTCATTAGGCTAACCTGAACTATCGTACAACGGTCCAAGAAATTGATCGTAAAACGCATTTTCATTTTTTTAGACTTCGGGTGACTGGCGTTCAAGGAGAATAGGGCAACTGTTTCATATCGTACAAAGCGTGGCCATATTTTGTTACCGCCTTCGAATATCATTGAGTACTACTTTGCCTGCTCAGACCTTAAGACCAGACACCCTCAAGCACTGAAAAAATTCGCCAGATGCCACGTACCTGGGAATCGACGTTATGCGAAGCATGCGGAGGGAAAGTGACCATGTTGCAATTTTTTTATTGAGCGACACGTCATAAAATGACGCTAAATATATGTGCAAATGTTGCACGCACAGGCAGATGTTGAAAAGTTCCAGATGTTTATATAACCAGTTGTTTACACTTGCGCAACGATGTCAACTGGAACATGCGTGTTAGCAACACCAGAGGCTGATATGAAGCACTGATGCTCGCGAGGTTGCTGGTCCTGGACCCTGCTACATAAATCAACTTCAGCGCATGGCACCTCACCACAATTGACGTTAACCCGACGTGAGGCTGTATCAAAGGAGTACATATGAAATGCTTATAAAATTGGTAGGCAGCACTGCAACCACTATTGACGTTTCACGAGGATTAGCGTCTATTTAATAAAAGTAGTTCCGAGATCTGGCGTAGCTCTGTGGTGAAATGCTTCATTTCCACGCTGAATGCTTCGGTTCGATTCCAACTGCGACCCTTACATTTATCCTTTGCATTCGTCGGGTCGACGCTACCGATGTCAGGTATTTCTTAACGCTCGCACGTTAAAAATGCCCGTGTGTGTTCTCGTTGTTTCTGGGTAGATACTAAGTGCCAACCACCTGTGGCAAATACCCGCATTACAGCGGCACATACCCACCCGTGGGTATGTGCCACTGTCTGGTGGGAAGCGTTTGACGACGTACGTGATGGGATTGTGACATGAGTCATGTCTTGACCAGCACGCCATATTTGCCAAACCATCTTACCCTCCCATGCTAAATTCGGTTCACGCCAAGTTAAGGGGGTGACCACGAGATCACTCAAACGTAAGCGCCTACATAGATAGATAGATAGATAGATAGATAGATAGATAGATAGATAGATAGATAGATAGATAGATAGATAGATAGATAGATAGATAGATAGATAGATAGATAGATAGATAGATAGATAGATAGATAGATAGATAGATAGATAGATAGATAGATAGATAGATAGATAGATAGATAGATAGATAGATAGATAGATAGATAGATAGATAGATAGATAGATAGATAGATAGATAGATAGATAGATAGATAGATAGATAGATAGATAGATAGATAGATAGATAGATAGATAGATAGATAGATAGATAGATAGATAGATAGATAGATAGATAGATAGATAGATAGATAGATAGATAGATAGATAGATAGATAGATAGATAGATAGATAGATAGATAGATAGATAGATAGATAGATAGATAGATAGATAGATAGATAGATAGATAGATAGATAGATAGATAGATAGATAGATAGATAGATAGATAGATAGATAGATAGATAGATAGATAGATAGATAGATAGATAGATAGATAGATAGATAGATAGATAGATACGCTTAAAATCGCCGGATTTCGCTAAGAAATGTTTCGCATTTAAAATTCTGCTTACACGGACGGCTGCTATACCAGTTCTAATTTTGCGCAGTTGACAATAGCTTACTAGCCGTTATCATAGTCTCTGACTTCACAATAGCATTTTTAAACGACGTTCTGCTTGTTAGCACGCAGTCAGGGCTCAGTACCAAATAACGGCAGCCAAATTGCAGCAAAATGCAAAACAACAAATGCAAAAAAATCACGCAATGCATTTTAGATCCACGTTAAAAAAACGTGAAACGTCGAAATAACTCGAATTCTCTATATATGAAGTCATGCCATGTATAGGTTTGGTACAATAAATGGCTTCATTCAGTAATCGTCTTTGCCACTTATGAACGAGTATCGCCATGGTGGATGGTGAAACTTATTTGACGCGACTAGCACCTTGTAAGTTGGTATCTGTAACAATGGCTATGTGGTGTTCAAAGTGACATCAGCGCAACTGCGTGACATGTCGGAAGTCGTAAAAAGACCCGCAGGTCGCGGGTTCAAATCCCGGCTGCGACGGCTGCATTTCCGATGGACGCGGAAATGTCGTAGGCCCGTGTGCTCAGATTTGGGTGCACGTTAAAGAACCCCAGGTGGTCAAAATTTCCGGAGCCCTCCACTACGGCGTCTCTCATAATCATATGGTGGTTTTGGGACGTTAAACCTCACAAATCAATCGAAGTCGTAAAAAACGGTCACAGACGTCCAACTTGCGAACTTTGGTCTCCTGCTGCCGACCTTGCTTGCCTTGGCTAAACACTGACCTGTATTGTACAACGACTCCGAACTGAAACCGAACTAGCCTATTGATCATTAGAACAAACCTGCACGTACGTGCACGTAATCAAAAGCGGAGCGGCCAAGCAAGCCCTCGTTATGTGTAAAAAGTAGGGCGCTGTGTGATTGGCGTTCTCTGAAAAATAAACAATAGAGGAACAATATTCTGGATGGATGGCACGAGTTGCCCTTTCGTTACGGTCATCGAAGAGCTTTCGCAACAAGCCTGCTCACCACGCTTGGCGAGAGCCACTGCAGCGCCGCTGCTTCACCCGCGAACGCGTCGCATGGCCCAGCTAGTGAGCCCCTTCGCCAAGAACCAATTAATGCTTCCAGATAAGTTGAGATAAGCCGCTCTCTCGGGCCAAAGACCGCCCTATAGACGCCGCACTGCAACGGCTGCATCCACGGCAACACAGCCAGCAGTGCAGCCGGTGTTGCAACGCTCAGCCAGGCTCCTAGAGTGAAAGCAGTGCTCGACGGCTAACAAGCCGCGAAGTAGTGCCACCGCCGCATGACAACGGCCGGTCTACAATGGGTGGGAAAACAGTGCTCACAATTTAGTTAGCCCCAGCGCATTATTCAATACCCGATATGCGTTGCCAATCGCGGAAGGGGTGGTGGGGGGAGACTGGTAGTTTGTACAGGCATCGCCAAGGAAACGAAGCTGTCGCGGAGTAGTTGCTAAACGCACGTTCTTCAATAGCCCTGAGATGGAAGACGACCAGCTTCTACCAACTACACCCTTACAACCTCTCCTCTCCCCGTAAAACCATCTTTCTCTCTTTTTCTTTCTTTTTTCTTTCACAACAGCATCGCCAACAAGCTAAAAGAAAAAAGTTTTCACATATAGCGTCGACTGAGGAGAGGGAGGAAACAGAGCATAACAACGGAAGTAATTGTTGTAATCAAGGCACCGACGTCACATAGAGAAAAGTACTTGACCTAGGCGTGGACACCATGAAGACGTCTGCTGTCAGAAGAGTTATTTTTTCAGTTGTCGACACTTTATGGCTGCCTTGCATAGACGACAGTTATTGAGCTCCTTAAGATAATCAATTCAACGATGCAGCAATATGCATGAGGGAGAAAAAAAACAGAAACTAATTCGTCAAAGTATAGGCTCATTGAGGTTTTCATAGAGCGAGTTTTGGGTTTATTGTGAACAAGCCCTGTTGGACAATACTTCAAGAAACAAAGAAAACATCTGTATATATAAAAAACAAAAAAACATGTTCAGGAGGATTCCATTGAAGCATTGAAGATGTGCAGAAATGACTTTTCTGCCGCTTTGGGCTATACTGCGACGCGAAGGACTGGCCGATGGTTGTAGCATTAGATGCTGCATAGTGCGAATGGGGTCAATAGTGTGTATTGCACTGTGCAAAACAACCAAACCTAACAACACAGCGTTGATAAAATATAACAGCATTGCAGCGCGCAGAGAAACTCGCTTCGGGCTTGTATCCGTATACTCGCGTTCAATTAAGACATTCAAGTTAAGATGTCCAACTGAGACATTCCAGACTGCTAAGTTACATTTTATTGTCATTCCCGCAGTCAAGCTATAACTCGTTCTTCGAGAGAAAGAAAAACGTGCCCTTAATGTAGCTCTTATTTCTGATTATCATTTACTAATCAAATGTAGCCTCTTAGGGTCTCTTCTCCCCTGTTTGAGACCCGAGACTCCCAAATTTTTGTCTCAAGGTGCGTCGTACTTTTGCTCCTTCATTATCATACATTCAAGCAGCTGTTGGTTTATCACGTGTGCACTCAAATCCTATCTAGCCCAATTTAAATGGTTTGGCTGCACTACCAGCAAGAACGCACCATATTTCACACCTTTGTGAACCCCGTTATTCGCACCACCACACCCAAGACATTTCACTTCCCTTTTTCAGCCATAGACCAAACCAGAAATTTTAACAAAAAAAGGGTGAGAGCAAAACCGGGCGGGTTAAGAAAATGCCCGTCGTATAATGAACACGTTCAACCTGCCGTGTCCTGAAAATGAACCGCCTCGAAACAGACGAAGCCAGCAACAGCCACCGCAGCAGCAACAGCGGCAATGGAAAGCGGGACGACGGATTGATTAATGAAGGAGGCAATTAGCGGCGCTCGGCGACACACACCGGCACCGAGAGCTGCGCTCGGCAGGCTGAGGCGCCATCTCTGGTGCAGCTGGAATAAACTGGCCGTGCCACTCGGAGCAGGCAAGATACACGCGCGTCCCGCGTCTGTCTACCTGCGGTGTCATTTTTCACACTCGCAGCTCTCTACTGCTAAACAAAAAAAAACAAAAAAACGATTCTCAAACCTCCCAACAGAGCACGTCTGACACGTCGAGGAACAGAAAACCCGTTGACTCTACATTTGTTTAGTCGCGAACTGCGTGGCGCAAAACATGGCTCCGGCTTTACGTGAGTCAGGTCTCGAGATAAACACCTCCATAATGTCAAGGTAATCTAGGTATGGGTAGTTGGTTCAAGAATGTGAGTTAACAGGCAATTTTTGTCGTGTATCCTGACACAGAACTTTTATCGTAGAATAATTGACAGCGCAACAGGGTAGATATGGACAGAAGAAAAGGACAGAGTACTTTCTTCTCTCCGTATCTAACCCATCGCACGGTATATTATTCTACGATGAACATTCACAAACTTGCTCAACACGCGATTGTGCACAGAACTTGCTTTGTGAAAGCAGGCTTTTTGTCACATTTTGGGAGACACTGCTTCCATAACGATATATGACTAGACTACTGTTTTAAGAACTATCATTGCGGTATCACGATGAAGTCTGCTGCTGCATTCAAGGCAGCATCTCGTCATAAATGGTGTTGATTCGGGACGAGTAAGAAGCGCAGATGTGAGGATTAAAAAAAAATCCTACGAAAGGTCCTATTGCCTGTAATATTAACTATGTGAGCCCATGGAAAAAAAACTCATGCGCTAAATGCTACTACACAAACGATGGCAATGATTAAGAAATGGTCAATGTCTACGGGTGACTCGTTCCTTTACAAGTTGCGACAGCTAACGAGCCATTGGAAGTGGTCAAGGAATACGCCTACTGATGGTGACCGTGGGTTCAAACCCTGAAATTGAAGCAACTAGCGATGGAGCATGTTTAGCACTCTCAGATTAGGGTTCGCCACTATCCCTCTAATAACAATAATAATAATAACAATAGCAACAGCAACAACAACAATAATATAATTAATAATAATATTGTAACCTAATAATAATAATAATAATAATAATAATAATAATAATAATAATAATAATAATAATAATAATAATAATAAAGGTAGCTTTGCAATAGTGGCACCAAGCCTGAAAGAATTGTGAAGCTGAGTGGCCTTCTTTGGTTTCTCTTCAATTTTCTTGTTCTTTTCTCATTTTTTCTGCATTTTTCTTTTTTTATCACTTCTCTCTTTCTATTTGTCACTTGTTTGTTATTGTTCAATTTTTATGCGTGGTTTGAATTGTCCCGTTTCCCTAAGCCACAGCAATTATGTCCGCAGTTCATGACATCATCAAGGCGCTTGAAGAACAAGAGGAAGAAGACTTCTCCCCGGCGCAAGTGCGCGCTCAGTATGCTACAGCTGTGTATATGCTATAGACCCTTCCATTGTTTACAAATACAGACCCTTGATGACATCCGGTGCCGCCTGCCGATGTGCCTGAATAGCATCGGTGGGCAAGAAGAGCGTTAGAAAATCGCCCGCTAATTTTCTACATTTTCCTTCCCTAATTTGGCAAAATATCTCCAAATAAATGTTCTACACATAAAAACTACAAGAGATTGTCTTAAACATTACGTACGTTCTTTTTATCTAAAAAACTAATAAGAGACCTTCCTTACCCTTGAAAAGACATTAAAAGGTCCTTTCAGTTTTGACGTTACGAGCTGGTAAATGAGGTGACCCGGACTTTTTTTTTTTTGGTGGTGGTGGGGGGGGGGGGGGACCCAACGGTTGCAATCTTGAAACCGCCTATACCTGGTCTTGCCTGCGTTATGGCAAGCTACGAGGACAGCATACAGCAACATATGACTGCCCCACTCCCTAAAATATTCACACTGGAAAGTATATAGCGGCTGCTTCTTGCTCGTATTTACCCACGGAGCAGAAACTTGTAGGCTTGCGAAGAAGGCTCAACTTAAATTGAGAGCAACGCAGAGAACCACGGAAATGAAAATCATGGGTGTCATCTTGAAGGACAAGTAATTAGTACAGTAGTTCAAAGAACAGGTGAGTTTTAAGGATACCTTAGTTGAAATGAAAAATAAAAAAACGGCATAAGCAAGGCATGCAGCGAGAATTCATGATAACCTCTGGTCACCAGTAGTAACAGACTAAAATTTAACATATTGCCCCGCCGCGGTGGTCTAGTGGCTAAGGTACTCGGCTGCTGACCCGCAGGTCGCAGGTTCGATTCCCGGCTGCGGCGGCTGCATTTCCGATGGAGGCGGAAATGTTGTAGGCCCATGTACTCAGATTTGGGTGCACGTTAAAGAACCCCAGGTGGTCAAAATTTCCGGAGTCCTCCACTACGGCGTCTCATAATCAAATGGTGGTTTTGGGACGTTAAACCCCACAAAGCAATCAAAATTTAACATAAGGAACTCCACGCAAGAGTTGGGTTGGCAGATAATATTGCAAAATTTGCGAGATAATGTAACCACAGCAAACACAAGACCAGGTAGGTAAAAGGAAGAAAGAAAGAAGCATTGGAAAGTAACTTGATCTCCAGCGGGCGTAGTAAGAATGATCATATGATGAAATGTCTTTCATGAACCATAACAAACAATACGCCATGTAATAAGGGAAGCACAGAAGACAAAATAGGCAGACAATGTTTGCCGCGCAATATTGTCTTGCTTTTGCAAGCCACCATGCGCTATACTGTCTCATTTTATTGATAACAGGGTGTCACTCACCTCACTGCGTAATTCCATAGGGGAAAAAAACTGAGTAAGACTACTACGTCATATCAACACGAAATGAATCTGAAAGTGTTACGTTTCTTCTTTTTCGCGATAGCATTGAGTCGCTGTGCTATGATGCGAAACATAATTTCAAAGTGGCAGGCATCTACGTATTTTACGGTTGTCTTGCTACGCGAAACACTTAATGCTGAATTATTAAGGTCTGGTTATAAATATAAAAATAAAGTTTGTATCTGGTCAACCATCGCTGCCGCTTCGCGAAGTTCAAAAGAGGTGGCAACAGCAGAGATTAATATACTGCGCATGTGCGAACAGAAGTTGAATTTCGCTCCCAGGTTGTCACTAGTCTACAACCAGTGACAAAGGTCCACGGCCACAGAATATTTATTTCAATCGGTCATAAAGCAGCTTAACCCACATATCTGAATGTGTTTTTTTTTATGATAAGTGAGCTGTTGAATATCGCAGCGCATGAAGCATTCGCAGTTTCTCGATTGGTATGTGGGGTTTAACGTCCCAAAACCACCACATGATAATGAGAGACGCCATAGTGGAGGGCCCCAGACATTTCGACCACCTGGGGTTCTTTAACGTGCACCCAACTCTGAGCACACGGGCCTACAACATTTCTGCGTCCATCAGAAATGCAGCCGCCGAGGCCAGGATTCAATCCCGTGACCTGCGTGCTGGTCAGCAGCCGAGTACCTTAGCCACTAGGCCACCGCGTTGGGGCACATTTGCAGTTTCTCGTTTGTTGACATACTTGTTTGATCTAAAAACATTGTCAATATATTAACAGCATGTTTTGCGTGGCCCTCCAGTATTACGAAGGTGCAGCCAGCTCCAATGGGTGTTACCTTACGCAGCAACTCGGATGTTGTTGAAGTCGACAATCCGGGACTTTCAAGCATGCTAAAGCTACATATTGACCTTTAAAGCGTGCTTCATGCTGCACTTACTCGTACACAGAAAAAGCCAACACTATTGAATTGTGCAATGCGTTTTGTATTGCACTTCCGCGAACATAAACAAAACCAACTTTTTCAAACTTTAAAGCGTGCTTCGTGTTTTACACAAACGTACGCAGGTGAAGAAAACTTGCACACAATTTATAGGACGCCTTGAAATGTATAAAAGATACCAGAGAACAGAATAAAACTCTATATGTCTGTGCGTAAAACCAAAAACTCAGTAATAAGAAAAGACGATCTAGTTGGTTTTGCTGCATACTGAAGCTTTAGACCAGACACACGAGGACACAGACGAAAGAAACCCAAGGATTGTGTTCCTTTCGTCTGTGTCTTCGTCTGTGTGTGCGCTAAAGCTTCAGTATACAAAAACCTCAAGCGCGCGCCTGTGTGTGTCTTCGTCTGTGTGTGCGCTAAAGCTTCAGTATACAAAAACCTCAAGCGCGCGCGCGTGTGTGTCTTCGTGTGCGCTAAAGCTTCATATACAAAAACCTCAAGCGCGCGCGTGTGTGTGTCTTCGTCTGTGTGTGCGCTAAAGCTTCAGTATAAAAAAACCTCAAGCGCGCGTGTGTGTGTCTTCGTCTGTGTGTGCGCTAAAGCTTCAGTATAAAAAACCTCAAGCGCGCGTGTGTGTGTCTTCGTCTGTGTGTGCGCTAAAGCTTCAGCATAAAAAAACCTCAAGCGCGCGTGTGTGTGTGTGTCTTCGTCTGTGTGTGCGCTAAAGCTTCAGTATACAAAAACCTCAAGCGCACGCGCGTGTGTCTTCGTCTGTGTGTGCGCTAAAGCTTCAGTATACAAAAACCTCAAGCGCGCGCGTGTGTGTGTCTTCGTCTGTGCGTGCGCTAACGCTTCAGTATACAAAAACCTCAAGCGCGCGCGTGTGTGTGTCTTCGTCTGTGTGTGCGCTAAAGCTTCAGTATACAAAAACCTCAAGCGCGCGCGTGTGTGTGTCTTCGTCTGTGTGTGCGCTAAAGCTTCAGTATACAAAAACCTCAAGCGTGCGCGCGCGTGTGCGTGTGCGCGCGTGCGCGCGTGTGCGTGTGCGTGTGCGTGTGTGCGTGTGCGTGCGTGCGTGTGCGTGGGTGCGTGTGCGTGTGCATGTCAGAGAGAGAGAAAGACGATAGAGAAAGTCAGTGCCCACTTCTAATAGCCGCTTTCCTGTCCTTTCGGGTTCGTGTTTTCGTTAACTTTTTAGCTTCTTAGATTTTCTTGATCCAGTGCACAAACTAGGCCAACAACAAGTGTTATGAGAATTTTCTCGATCCCCACTACTGGCATCCTGAATCGCCACAGTATAAGAATAAGCCCACATAGCATAATTCTTGGACTCGCTTGGTGGATTCTGTGCTGAACGGTTGTGTCGCCCGCTATCTCCGAGTCTAGACGCCCGCGTAGGTCTCGCCAATCGGCCCACCGTCCACGATCTCCCGACGCCGAGTGGCTCTCGCCGAGCTGAGTCCCGTCCTCGGACTTCTTCGACCATGTCCCTCATCTTTCCTACATCTTCCCTCTACACTCGTGTGCGGTGAGTGCTCAGTCTTCCATATATTTCTACTTCTACCATTTTTGTTTATTCCCATTTTCCCATCCGCAACAAGCAGCTTAGCCGTGTCGCCAACAAGGCAAATAGAAATTAGCTCCTTTTTTTTCTTCAAGAACCACTTATTACAACTAATTCTCCATTGCTGAGCCGATATAAAGCAGCAGGTATGTGCAAGAGCATGAGAGAGCCGGCTGGTTTTCGTTAAACATTTCCTACGCACAACGTATCATTCGTTCATGCTGTATTTTTCAGCTTGGCCCGTCGAAACAGGCATAAAGGGAAGCCACCGGCATCAGAGTATCCAGGTTTCTCGTGTATAAAGTAAGATGTGCCAAGGTGCGATTCGTTCCAACGAGCGTGTGGTTGAGCTCCACAGCAAGAACATTCACTTTTTAACTGTGAGGGAGACGAACTTAATACCCTCACCAAATCTGTTATTGGTAAGCTACGTATGGCTTCACAGCTACACCTGGAAGAAAGTCGTTTTTCATAGTCGTTTTAAATGTGTACGTCTGCCGCTGGTGCATGTCCCATAGAACTTATGTCATGATATCGTAAGAAAACCAGATCTCAATTATTTGGGGTGATGGTAGCTGTTGGTGTACGTGCTGCTTCTTCTACTTACCAAACCCCTATCAAGCGCAGTACAACGTCTTTTAATAATTTGGTTTCTAGTTATCCATGGCATCATCTTCATCATCATTCATCTCGCCGTTATGTCTCTTTTCTCACCTCTCCCTGTACAAAGCAGCAGGCTAGAGCGCGTTAATTCAGTATCCCCTCTCCTCAATAATAAAGAAAAGTTAACTTGGTATCGCATTCTATTTGAGCGCTAGTTGATTTTGTGACACCAAGGTATGTCACTTATCTATAAAATATCTACAAGACGCAGAAATGTGTCAATAGGCAGGAACGAAGTGTACGCTAAAATATGAAAAAAAAAGAAACCATCTATTTATTACTTCACTAAAGGAATACTGTGTACCTTCACGAGCTACCCAAAAGTAGCAAGCCCGGAACTAGAAACATCACTGACATACGTTTTCTTGAAAAAAAAAACAGAAGTGTTCGAACTGACTTATGAGTGCTCTTCGTGGTTAAACGTGCTGCCTAAATACGTGTCAATAAAAATACCAACGGAAAGACAGCAGGCCACAAGATTATGCTTGATATCGTGCCAATACAGTTCACCATGTAAACTCCCACGGGTTTACTCATGATGGAGAAGTTTTACTCCCGCCGGTATGACTAGAAAGAGTGAGTGACTTACAGCGAATTACGTTGAACGAGTTATCGCGTTGCTATTCCGTAACACGGCTGAAAGTGCGACTATTTTCGTCGTCGTTTTAGGGTTAACCAGGATGGCTGCATAGATTATTCGATGCCGCATGCTTGATTAGTGGTGCAGCGCAAAGTGAAACGAGGGCTACATCATTTTTAGGCATAGATTAACGAGTTATTTTCATGCTTCAGGACCGGTGCAGCACGAGACGGAGTGAACGCTACCACACACACTTAAAGATGGATTGACGAGGTAGCCTCCCAAGAATAACAGCGCAGCAGAAGAAACTGGACAATCGAACACAGGAAACTGGAGCTCTGAAATGCTTCGCGCTGTTACACGTGTCGTGAAAAGCTACCAACATCACAAAGAAAACATCCTCAGTATACTACGCTAGAAAATCAACTTGCAACCCGACGACGCTGTAGGCTTTTCTAAGCGTAAAAAATTTGTAAGGTTCAACGCCGGTCCAAAAGAAATGACCCATCTATTTGTCAATACGGCGGGCAGCCCCCAATAAGTTGGCAAGAAAATGTTTACAGTAACCTTATATTCTTCTTTTTCCATCTTCGTGTTACAAGGGCACCGTTCGGCTTCAATGTTCCATACCTGACGTCAACGAGTGAAACCTGATCGCGTAGGCGCCGCTACCGGGGCCAGTGTCGTTGAGGTTCACCGTAAGCGGGGTGACTCCGCACATCCCTTTCATAAGCGAGAAAGGAACAGCGCACCTAACTGGAACAACGGCTTTTTTTTTTCTTTCGTTCCTATGAAGCCTAGGCTCCTCGTCTTCACGGGGCTCTTGCAATCACTCCTCGCGCTTCACTGGCGAGTGTTTTCCAGGGGATTACAATTACATCGGGAGCGCCGCAGGCAGACGGGATCGGATTATCGGGGTCCCAGTTAAAGTTCACCGGAGGGGTCGGGACTCGGGAACAGTGGCGCGTGGGCGGGAAAGAAGGAGGGACGGTATCACTGCTCGGTCATGCTGAAAGAACCACCACGCGATACTCAGTGTGTTGCGTCCTCTTCGAATGGCAGGTAATTGGCTCGTTAGATGCGACGCACAAGCCTAGGTTAACTCTAGAACGGGGCTTCGTGAACAATACTTTTTTCTAGGGTTTTTTAGCCTTAATTTATAGAGAGGTGGGTATGGGGACAATATAACAACTTAGGATCTTACTTCAGCCAAATCCATGGTCATAAATCCAGAAGAAAATTTTTAGTATTTACGAGGGAGCGTGAAATAAAATGCGCACTCTACAGAACACTTTTTAAGGGCCAATTCACAGCTTTCTCGATGTTTCATGGTGACGCGTTTCTCTTCATTATATAAAGGCTTGTTTTTCAGTCATGATTTTTCAAGAGCTCAAGTGCATAAGCCTTTTGTAAAGTGTTATTTTTTTTCTAACAATCATGTTAGTGTACTATTCGCATCTTTACTTCTTATCCTTTTATTGCTGCGCAGTACGTAGTGAAGAGAAAAAAGAAATCCAGAAATCGTTAAGTAGCGACACCATTATAAAATTTCCTTCGGCTTTCTATTCATCAGTTTTATTATCTGCGCACACCACGATAAATAATTGTCCTATATTTGCGCTGTTCAAATTTCTTGTTGTTACTCTAGAAACTACAACGTATTGCGACATACACTATACCTTGTATAGCTCTGTTAACAACTACGCCCCCTACTTCGTCCATAGTTTCAACGCATGTGTGTTTGTACGCAAGCATTAAACAAAGACAAAAAAGATCTCACTCTCTAGCACCTTGCCTAGGGTAAAATAATCTGTTACGCACAATTGGAAAAATTTAGTTGAAGGTTACCAAGAGGCAAGCACATTCATAAAGCACGTGCTAACAGGACCGGTAAATCATTCGTGAGAGGCTTACACAGTTCTGTGAAGAGTTCGTTAAACTATACTTCTGGCAAACACAGGAACCAGATTTGCTTCCATTTCGTCGCCTGACACACTTCTGTATTGAAACGGAACAAAAAAAACATATTTGCAGATGTCTGTATCCGTTTGCTTCTTTTCGAGTCGATACAGAAGATGGTCATCGCTGTATATAAGCGACCGGTAAACATGCTGAGCGGGACCACATCAAACAACACATCTGCGTAAAGCCATGGTACTTAGTTCCGCGTCCCTGCGGCCTTTTGTCCTCTTAGTTATCAGTGACTTCAGATGAATTTTCGGTATATCTTGGCCCACATTGTGTGCGTGATTGCCACCGTCGGAGTTCGCGCGTTCTAGTGCAGCCGACCAAAAACTGAATGAAAAGATTATGTACATCATTGAAGTGACTTATACTACTGTTCTCTTGCACATTACGCATATATACAGTCTGAATCACAATTGACTTGAGCAATCGGCCGCATCAGCCACCGATTTTCGCTGTAGAACTCACAGTGACCAACGCCCCTGTGGTACCAAGCATAGCCGTACCACTTGCTAGGTCCCAGGGCTGTAAATGAAGCATGAACGGAGGTTTGTTCCTAACGCTAAGTAGTAGCCGCGGACGGCGCTAGTGTCCAAAGCCAGCCACCCGCTCAACTGCTATATACAGGTGTAATTTAGACTGCGCTAGACTAAGAAAGCAGAAGGGCAGCGAATGCAAGCTGCAGAAAGGCACATCCACCGCGAACGAGGTTCGCATAGTTGATACCGAAGAAACGAATACCGCATCTTAAAAGAACCTGATTTTTCTGTTGGTTTCAGAAGCGAGAAAAGAGTGAGCCTTTGTCTTTTTTCTTTCCTTGAAATTTTAAGAAAGAACAAACAGCGAGAGTGTAGATTATTACTGGATTTTGCTCTGACACGCGATACCTATAGCTGGGCGATGCTGTAACATTTAACGCGCGAGAAAAACCCGAATCAGCGAAGCTTCACGCGCTGCAAAGGCAAAAGTAAAAAGGAAGAAAGAAAGAAATACTAGGCCATGCTACTCGTGGACGACACTCAAAAAATTGAAATAGATGACTTATCCCGTCGTATATGGGTCTGCGCCGAGGGGTGTTCGCGCGGCTTCAATTAACGCGTCGCGATTCGCCAAGCGTGAAAATGATATCCACAAGACCGAAGAAACCCCGCACGCTGTCGTGGGGGCAGGTTCGGGGGAAGGAAGGGGGGGGGTAACACAAAGCTAAAGAACAGTTCACTTCATTTCAGTTCGGGCGATCATGACGAGTGTTGCGAGTACAATGAAGCCAACAAGTCCGACAGGGAAAAAAAACGGGGCTGCTCCAAGTGAGATCGTTTAGTCTTCGTCTCATCCACAATTTCTTTTTCCTCGTTTTCTATTTCCGGCAACCTCGTTTCGCATACGCGACCTCTTTGGTTTTTTTTTTTTTACTCGTGGTAACGAAAAGACATGTAGCTTTCAGGAATGTAGTTGTCTATTTGACATTCAAGAATGTATACGGAACGTGATGACGAGATTTTAAGAGAGCGGACAAGCAAATGTTGAGAGATGCGGACTATTGTTAAGTGTGTGTGCGTGTGTGTGTGTGCGTGTGTGCGTGTGTGCGTGTTTGTGCGCGTGCGTGCGTGTGTGTGAGTTTTTACGTGTGATGTCTCTGGAGGTGCAGAGGAAATTTATAGGCTCCTGAAATCCAGCTTCACTAATGAAGATGCATTGAAGCGGCATGTCATGAACAGGTACTGCGAAGGAAAATATCATATCACATTAATAAATTATACGCCATATTTGCCGTAGCTGTAAACATTTTTGCTCTTTGACATTTCAAATGTATGCTCGCGCTGTTTCTGAGTCTCTTTTACTTATCAAAGCGACTGTGGAATCCTGATGTTGAGCGGGAGATTCTGGATGAAGGCCGAGAATAAGGGCAAGCATAAAGAGAAGATTGTGAACTGTGACATCGGTGCACATTAAACCAGACATGGCCAACAGTACACAGCACACAGCGACGGCATGCCTGGTGACTAACCAGTAACATTGGTGAGATAAAATTCACCAACTATTAGCATTCAATTTCATTTTTTGCATAAACTTTAGGCTACCTCTGGGACTGAGCACTTGCGGCGAAGACTGCGTATGGTGTTACCGTAGAAAACAACCTTTCGATGATATTGCTTATAAGACAATGAATTTCATGTCATGTATTTTAAGTGGCCCTGGCAACGAGTGGCACTGATGTGTATCTTTCGAGCACTTTCGATTAGGCACTTCTGGTTTTCTTAACATTTATGAAAACTCTTCAAAAATATAAATCAATATTTCTGGGTCATGTTAACAGTTATACTTAATACATATGATATCGGAACATCGTCATGGATATGACAATGGCCAAATATATACCAGGATAGTTAAGAAAAATCATTTGGCAGAGTTCAATGAAAACTAGTGAGCAGTTGGGAATGTTGCGGCACCTGGTGGAGCATATCCGAACCACGCGCTTCTTTCTATGTGGCCTCTGATATACAATTCGGCAGTACGCGTACCACTAATTAAATAAAACAAGTACAGCAGAAAACACGAACGCCTACGTGTGAATGCCAGTACAAAACAGCCAATTCAAAGAGTAGGTTTACTCCGGAATTTCTTTCTTCGTGCATGTCTCTATAATACACACTGCGGTTACCTGTTTGCCCTCACTTAAGTAGTGCGCAGTCACACACTCTTGAACGCAACCCCATCAAGCCGAATTATTACGGCCTCTAGACTGTAACCCAAGCAGTTGCAAGCAAGTGGTAAGCGATGATTGAACATGTAGAAAGTAAGCGAGACACTTCGTCTCAAAGCGCACTGCACAAGAACTTAGTTTGGACAGTTTACCGGAGTCGACGAGTGATCCGGAAGCCTCTCCACAGAGTTTAATTTCACGACGTCATGCATTATTATAAGATGATACAACCTTCGATAATTGCGCCACTTTCTAGCCTGTAACCGCTCCGCCAAACACGGCGCCTTATACACGGATTGTTTCAATGCGTAAAGGTGAGCGGTGTGTCAAAGCGCTATAGTGTCCACTACGCCGTCAACATCATTAGACCGCCTCTCAATTGTCGCCGCGAAGTTTCTAGCAACTTGAGTCATCCCCAATCGTGCACCGAAACAAGGTACCTCAATTGGTGCTCCACGCACCGGCAATGCGTTGTTTGTAAAGTGAAATGCAGGGCTGCTGCGAACCGCAATTGGTTTCCAGGTCGAGGCGAAGTTCCATTTCAAGTGAATTTCGAAAGCCTATTACCGTTAAACCCGCAGGGGACGAACACGGTGAAATGTGCCGCTGACATCTCACAGGGTCTTGTCCACGATACGCCTAGACGTGTGGCTAGGAGGACGGCGCCGAGTTTAGTTAACGAGGCATACGACACGAACATAATTTATCAGTAAACAATGATAATAGTATCATTCAAAAAAATAAGGCAGCTTCGCACTAGAGATGCCAAGCCTCAACGAAAGCGGAGCTTAGCGGGCTTTCATATTTATCGTTATTTTTCTATTTCTTTTTCTTTCTATGTTTTTTCTGTTATTTTGCTAACTATTTTTGTCTCTACTTAATTCTAAAGTTTTCTTCATTTTTTTTATCTTCGTTCTTTTTCTCCCGTTCTATCACTCTATTTCTCGCTTCCTCTTCCTGTCTATCTCTTTTTCACTTTCTTTTTTCTTTAATTGTCTGTTTATCGTTCTCTTCTTTCTATATCTTTCTCTCTCTGTTTCTGTGTCTATTCATAGTTTTTCTGTCTTTTATCCATTGCTCTATTTATCTTTCTTTCTATATTTTTGTTTTGCTCTTTCCCTCTCTCTCTCTCTCTCTCTACTTGTTCTCTTGCCCATCCGAGTTACTGCGTCACACGCCTGACAAACCGGCGCACATGTTAGAATGGAGCAGAAGATGAAGGAGAGGAGCTAGCGCATGCCGGCCCAGTTCCTGGGTTCGTGATTATGACAGTTCTTGCGTGCGACTAACTCCGTTTCTGTGAGCCTAAACACCTCCATTCTTTAGAAAAAAAATACACTTTTTTAGCACTTAAGAAGCTCGAATGACGGGAAAGTACACGCTGAAAGTACTGACAGGAAGGCCCATCGCAATAGCACAAAACAATAATAGCAAATTACAATGCTAATGTGGCCCGTGTATGCGCCTAAATTAAGATTATGCGCAGTTTGCGAGAAGTAAGAGGGAAAAGAAAAATCGATTTATCCATGCACCCCAACCTGAGGGTCAAAAAATTACTGATGTGTTTAACACACTTGCGCGTGCGTCTGCACAACAGGTAGAACAAGAAGTATGAGTAAGAATGGAGAAATAACGAACGGGTAATCAAAATTACTGTGTTTTCATATATAAAATCATGAAAATCGCAAATTTTACTTCTTAACCAACACCAGTAATAAATGTCACAATACTTAATTAAACGCCTGTTGTCATGTTATTCTGCAAGATCTCGACTACGATCGGTATAGTTTTTAGAGTGCTGACATCTTGGTATGCTCATACGAGCAACCATTTCAGCGAGTTGGAACGAATATATAATCGTAAACTAAGGAGCCCATATTTTTTTTTCGGAAGAAAGAAATGGGGGCGGTATACAGACACTAGTACTAACCCTCAAGTCTGCACTGATTGTTTTTTTTTATTCAGAAACACTACAATTATCTATACGTAGACACAGTCCCAGTGAAAGTATATGAAATCCGGTGATCATCAGCAAAGCATCTTTTCCACGTGAAACACCTTTCTCTTGCACATCTAGTCTGCCACTTTCGAGATACTGTATTTCGTTTCTGTTAACGCAAATGATGAATGAATGGTGCGTGCATAGTGCTCTTTCTTCCCGAAAGTGGCGAGCTTCAATGATCAAGCGCTACCCGAGATTTTATGTCTTCAGATACCTACTAAAATCCGCCATAAAGATAACACTCAAAATCACCGTTTACGGTTAACAACAGTGGCTTTCACGAATACATTATCCTTTCGCATTCAAATAGCTGACGACGCTTTGTGTGACAACTGTGGTAGTGAGGAGACATTACAACATATCTTCGGTGACAGTCCTCGTTACATTGTGCAAAAACAATCACTCGCGGTCGCTCTAGGCCACATAGATCACAGACCGATAACGGGAGAAACCACTTTGGAATCTTTTACTGAGAGGCCGACGCGGATGAACACGGCGAAGGCATTGCTCAAGTTCTTCGACATCAGAGTTGTCCCGATGGTTATAGACTAATGGCGATATCATGACTTTTAAGGTGAGATGACTCACCTCTGAGGTGAGGTGACTGTGAGGCGTCACTCTTTGCGCGGGCACTCTCCCTACATCCCTCGTTCTCTCTACCTCTCTCTTTAAAATCTCCCATCCCTTCCACCACTGTAGGGTAGCATACACGTTCCTCTAGACTGACTAACATCCCTTCCTTTCCTATCTATTCTGTTCTATCCTTCCTCCTTAGCGTTTAACGATACAAGAACGAACGAACCTATTAGTGCGCTCGTATCTACGGCTTCAGATAGGCACACAGGAACCTATAATTCTACATTTCGCGACTTAATTCACTAAAGTTTAGAAATACCTCCTACGAGACATGAGTGCAATAGAAACAGAAGTGCAGACGTCGTTTTGCCTTCATGGAAACCCAACACAGACTTCCAGCATGCACTAGACGGCGAAAGCTAAACCGACGAAAGTTCGCAAGGTCCGCTGTTCTGTAAGCAACAGCCAAACGCGAAACGATGGCGAGTCGTTGTTGATTACGCCAATAGAAAGCAACAAAAACCCTCCCGAGTGTGTTAGAAAGCTTTAGTTCCGGTACATCGAGTGGAGGCACCACTGGCAACTTCCGCTTCACCGAAGAAGCTTCCGGCACATAACCGGAAGCGAGACGGTCCGCGCACAACAACGCACTGAGAACAGGACCGAAGACTCGCTTCTTCGTCGTCCTTTCGTTCTAGGGCACGTTGCTCTCTTTGGTTGCAGCGCTCCTGTTTTACTTTCCATTGCGCGCATCGCAATTGCTTTAGGCACGAGCCCACCGCACAAGGAGGAATAGAGGAACGAGGGAAATGAAAGAATGTCAGGGAGGGGTCTTGTGAGCACCACAACGGCAATCTCAAACCACATCTCTGGTGTATTGAGAGGAGTGCACCGTCTGTCAGATGGTAATACACCACTCACAGAGAGACGTATACACCTGTGTCCAAGTGTATCATATATACGAAACAGAGAGCCAGTAAGGAGCCACATACGTCTCAGATAGCTCTCAGAGGGATCACCTTTCCCTCCTATCTTTCCACTGCCCCTCTTTTTTGAGCTATAAAGCTTCGCTCTCAAACGACAATTCCCAGCGGAGGCGTCTTGCATAAAAATTTCGGGAGTGGACGACAGAATGGGACTTAAGGGTATACCTTGTATCCATCCGTTTATATTTTTACTTAGCGAAAAGGAAAATGTATCTCTATGATGAGCCCGGTGTTGTGCGTACCAAATGGCAACAAAAGCGTCCTGCAGGTCTTAATCTATCTCAGTTGATGTTTTGATATGATAGCATATCCAAGAGAAAGGCATTTAGTAAGGTATAGAACGGTGTGCGCGGTTCATCCTGCGCGTATATTTGTAACACGGCGAGCCATATCTCTCACATGACGCTATCCGGTCAATAATCTCGTGTTTTCTGAACCCTAATGAATGCTACGTGCATGGCAGATAAGCAGTGCTCAAGAAGCCATCGAAGTTTCCTCTGGAAGAGCACGAATGAAGGAACTGTAGTCCATTAACGACAAAAAAAAACTCACAGAGCTTCTCATGTATTCACCTAAGAGGACTAAAATACGAAAGGCATCCTGTTCTCTTTTTTTTTCTCAGTCAATCTGCTAGTCCTTCCTCCATAGTCGTGCGCACGGAGAGGGGGGCATCCCATTCCCTGTTCACGTAACAACGAAGGGGGGTGGGTACAATGCCAGCCACATACGTTGACATAATGAAGAGAGAGGGTGCTGCACGAACATTTTCCACCCTCCCTGAAGGGGAACCCTGCACATGCCGTTTCGCTCGCTTTCCTCCAAATGTTTTACTTACGTGACTTCACACTGCCTCCATGATCACCCCACCTTAGGCCAAGCGAAAATGTCAAGCGTTGACGTCATCAAGTCAAGTGACTTATGTGACATCATAATGTGCCATCATCACGCGATTATTTGCATCACTCACCGACGCAATACGGCGACGGTCAATTTTCGCGTCTAGTGTGGCATCTAAGGCTTTCACCTGAATCAGCGTACCTGCCTACTTGTGTTAGAACTGACGCAAAAGGCACAAGGTTCATACGCGGCTATTTGGTGTCTGTGGCTTGTTCTTATTCACAGTTTATGAGAATCTAGCAGGTGCACCGTTGAACACATTGACGCACACAACGGTGTTTAGAGCACCTTTGTCACACCGAGAACGTCTAAGTGAGCATACATTGATTTATTTGTGGGGTTTAACGTCCCAAAACCACCATATGATTATGAGAGACGCCGTAGTGGAGGGCTCCGGAAATTTTTACCACCTGCGGGGTTCTTTAACGTGCACCCAAATCTGAGCACACGGGCCTACAACCTTTCCGCCTCCATCGGAAAAGCAGCCGCCGCTGCCTGAATTCGATCCCGCGACGTGCGGGTCAGCAGCCGAGTACCTTAGCCACTAGACCAGCGCGGCGGGGCGTCTAAGTGAGCAGGCGATGCGAATAGTTCGGTACCTTGAAGATTATACGAATAAGTTGATTGAGAAGACTTGTCAGTTGTTTTATTGTATATCATTAGTAATTAATTTATGCAAATGTAAGTGACTAAGTATTATTCTTATTCGACCACTAATTGAACTCCGGAGTCACTGAAGAAAGAGATACCTGCAACGCTCGTGAACACAGCGTATAGGCATTGAAGCTGGTGGCGTCTTCCTTGTGACTTTTGGCACTAAGGATGAACCAGAGACTAGCTTACGGCTTAAGGACAGTAATCTTCCCCGGGTTATTTTTCTATTTTAAAAAGAGAAGCGGTGTAATACATGTGTAATAAACAGTACAGCATCGAACAGACGAGGTAGTACCAAATTTTATGTGAATACACGTAAGCCCGAGATGTCTAATGGATGAATGAGCTAGATTTCCACTGCTCAAAAGTTAAAAAAAAAGATTAGGCTTAGAGCTCCAAGTTTCGGAAGCACTGGATCTAAAGAGACCACATGATTGGGTCAGCTGAAGGACTTGCAGAGAGGTATGGAAAACATTTGGCTAAAGTAGACTCACTAAGACTCAGACCAATTTCAGTGAATGAGTGAGCCAATCTGAGAAGGTGAAGCAATTTAGGGAGCCGCCCCGTCGTTGTCTCATGTCTCGCGTTAGTGTCACCTTGGTCCCACGTTTGATACACATAAGCCGAGCAAGCTGCAAGTTTGCTTCGCCAGCATTCGCTTGTCCGTGAGCGTTATATAGCGTCGCAGGAGAGCTGATTCCTGTGCCTAAACTAGCGAAGGGACAGCGAAACGCCAGCGTCGGAAGTCAGATACAGATCTACGCAAGAGAGGGGAGCATGCAATGACACCGTATATTCAGATTGTCTGAGAAGGAAGGCACTTAGTGGCACCTTATTGAAATTAGGCCTAAAATGTCCTGATGGTTGCCTAGTATGATAAACCGGGAGTCATTTTTAATATCAAGTCTGGTTCGTGAGATGTTACTTTTTTTTCATGCGCTTCCCATTCATTTAGGAGGAAGTGACCAGCCGCCGCAGAGAGGTGGCGCGACATGTTATGTCCAGAACCCCTGGGGATGAGCTAGATGTAGCGCGCTCGGAGTAGCAAAATATATAAATATCCACGAAGTGAATGACGATGAGTGTGTGAAGCAGTGGGATCACTCGGCGTTACCGCGAATCACCCTTGACATTGACCATCTCAAGCGTGATTACACATGTAAATGGGTGAAAAGCGGTGTACAGCAATATATTAGGTTTATTTGTCATGAACTGCGTGCTGTGATGAATTGTGGATTTTGTTTTGCCTTCGCTAGTATTTCTTTGTGTTATCGGATTCAGACTGAAATTGACAAAGACGAGATATGTGCACGTACCCCCGGTGCTAGTTAGACGTTTCCGGTCATACAAAGTGCATCGTAGAGTATATCCAGCCGTCATATACTGCACAAACGAGTCGTTGTCATTGATCATCATCGTCACCAGCGTCATCGTCATCACGGATACGGCACACGCCAACGCCGCCAACGGACAAGACTAGACTTTAAGGAGCTTCTCCCCTAGAACACAAGAAAGGATACTATGAACAGGAAAAAAAATGCGGGAAGTACGCAATAAGTAGTGCAAACCTTGGCACAGTGATGCCAGGTCGAGTGACCGCAAGCTCACTGGGCGAGCTGTATGTCTTTTCCCCTATATTTATCTACAAAGCTGGGCGGCCTTCTTCATTTTGATTTAGTTTTCTCTGTATTTCTTCCTCTCTTTCTTTCCGTCTTATCTCTCCGTTTTCTTTCTTTTCTGCCTTCGTTTATTTTTATTTCATTCTCTATCTTTCCGTAATTTTCCTTTCTCTCTTAATTTCGTATCCTGTCCTGTCTGTTTCTCGCTATCTTCTTTATTTGCATCTTTTTTTCTATTTTCTCCCTTTCTCGTTCAATTTTTTTCTCTTTCTCATTATTTATATGCTATGCTTTACTCTTTCTCCTTCTCCATTACATCCTCCTCCCCCTCCCTTCTCTTTTCTACCCGCTTGTTATGTTTCACTTTTTTTTGTTTGCCCTCCTCCCTGCCCTCACATATCTCCTTCTATTTGTGCTTACCTGTTGCTGTATGGCGGACATATCGGCGAACCTGTAGAGAGCACGTACCTGTTCATGATTGCGATAATTTCAGCTCACGTCATTTTACGAAGAGCTAGAATTGCTTCGCTGTTAGAGTAAATCCTCGCTGAAAAAATCACGTAATCACAAGAAAATACCACAAATCGGCTAAAATATTTAAAAAATCTCGCAAAGAAAACGCAAAGGAGCCAGAAAAAGCACACACACACACACACACACACACACACACGGACACACAAACGGTAAAATTATGAAAAGGACAAATAAACATAAGAAAGGGAAAACTGAAACAGGCAAATCGGTGCGCCTAACCTCGTAAAGCTCTGACTTGGAATGAAACTGACTTAGATTTTTTGCTCAGCTTTCTTCTGAGTAAGGATGGCTTAGCAAAATTTTAACGAGTTGAAGTTCAATAACGTGGTTGAGCGGAATATCGCTAAGGCTAAGCCCGCATCTCACAAGGCTCCGAGGATAAAAGATATATACTTCAGCGAGTTCTAGTAGGGTTACTTTACTTTGTTAATCTATATTGAATAGTATCTTGTCTGAAGACACTGTGCTTCAAATCAAAACACAACGCGTCTCCCCACCAACCTTCCGTCTCCTCCACCCCCTTCCCCAAGAAAAAAAAACTATTTTTGCCAATGTATATTTATTTATTTATTTTATTTATTACATACTGCAGTCCGTAGACCAAGCAGGGGGGGGGGCACAAAAAGGGAGCATAGCGAAAAAAGCGAACAAGTTATACAGCAAGATAGAATACACTGAAAGCTACTGAAAAACAAGTCATACTGAATAGGATGCTTAGTTATACATATCTAGAAAAAAAAAGCGAACAAACTTCTAGAAACAGTTTCAAGCTCAAAAAGTAAAGCTACACAGTTGAAATAATAAGATGAGGTAATCTAGCATTGAAATATCAACAGTGTTGATTACACAAAAGATGCATGTAGTTTTCAAAGTCGGGAATGCCACGTTCAGAAAAAAAACATTTGAAGGCAGTGCATTGCATTCGCTAATGGTTCTCGGAAAGAAGGAATGTTTGAAAAGGTTAGTACGTGCAAAGTAACGTGTCAGATCATGATTGTGAGTATGCCTGGTTTTCCTGGAAGAAGAGGGAGAGATTCTTACCACGCATGGCAAGGGCGAATTGGGTATTCCTTAATCCACCTTATTTCTGCAGTGACGTAGCGTAAAAAGGCGCAACCACTGAACTTGACGGGGTCGTGGCAACATGCTGGACAAAAAGTAAAAAAAAGCCCACAGCCACTGAGCGCAATGGCAGTCGAGTTGAGAATAGCTGGTCCGTTGAAGGGAGGTTGGCTTTGTCGCCTTTCAAGGAAAAGTACGCAACAATAGATTCCCTCCGAGCGGGCCACAGAGAACGCCGCTGGCCGGCAGGCTGGTCCAGACGAGGCAAAAATGAAATGGCCACACATGTCTGTATTTCTCGTACGAAAACTTGTCTCTTCTTGTTTATTTGCTTCAATGCCAAGTTCACATGTTCTCTTCTATCTGCAAGAGCATAAAGACGCCTACGACAGCGCGGCTACAGCAAACGCGTCCCCTTCGCGGCGACCGTAGAAGCCGTAAAAATCTTAACCGACAACGTTTAAAGCGACGAGGTTAGAAGCCGAAGGCCAGGCAGCAGGGGACGGCAACCTCGCGCTGGAGACATCTTCACGAAGATACGTTCTTGCAGCCGACAAACAACCACATGCCTCGAATGCTGCTTCGTTTGTTATTATTATTTCGTATAGTTTCGTTTTCTCGCCCTGTCTATTTTTTCACTCTTTTTCTCTCTCTCGAATCTCGGTCGGTTTCCTTCTTTCTCGCTTTTTTGAGCGTGTTGCTCTTTTTGTGCTTCCGCAAAATATGCCGGAGTATTTCAGGCAGGCATTAAATCCCGAAAGCACTACTCCCCTCTCCCGAATGCTGCCCCTGCCCAGCGTATTTCACTGTTGTACTTTTCCTTAACGCATCTTTCAGTTTTGTGTCACCATCTTGCTTTTCCTGCGATTTGCCTCCTCTGATCTCTGGGGTGTGTCGTCCCCCTCGATTCGCCTCGCGCCGCTTCCATTTTTATGAAGCTCGACCGCGCCGAAACGCTCCTCCGATTCCAAGCGCGTTTGGGCGCCGAGGCCCGCCTTCGTCGTCGTCTTCGGCAGCGCTTCGTCGAGATGCAAATCAAGTTTGAGAGCTCATCAATCCCAGTGGGCCTTGCGCCGGCACGAGTCGTAATCGAATCGCGCGTTCCGTCCATGCTTCGCGGAAGTGATCGCTATAGTCCGTGCTACAAGTCCAACCCGGCTCGAGTGTGTGCGAGTCTGTGACGAATAGCGGCCCGCCGACGATAATGGCCGAGCCCGTGCGTCCAATTGATTCTCATGTCGCCGGCTATTCATTCGTTTAGGACAATTAACGGCGCTTCTACGGAGATCAGGTTCCGCTTGTAGGTATAGTTACACGAACATCCCATTGCGAGAGTAAGCTTAAGTTTCCCACCCAACGCTCGTGCAATTAGATGAACAAAAAAAAAGAAGTGCACCTTGCACTAATTCGCGCAGAGATGACGGCAGCACTAGTGGAGCTCGTCCTGACTTGGCTAGTTTTAGGGGCGAAGCTCTTTATAGCGGCACCCGTTCGTCCCTCGTGGCCGTAGTAGTAGTGCGTAACAAGTATTACATTTTAACCTCCAAGGTGGTGCCGGTGAGAGATGAGAGATTTTTTTCTGCGCGTTGTTGAACAATAAAAGGTAGTGCTCAATGTGCATGCCAATGGCTGCTAAGGAATGAGAGACAGGAGAATTCGGCTTTTAGGTAACGCGCACGCTGCAAATTTTTTTATTGTTCTCAGTGCAGCTTTTTCGCCTGTTCTCCCCGCAACCTTGTTGCGCAATAAACTAAATTCAATAATTCAATACTTTGCCGTAGCATCATACTTACACACTTAAGTACGATGCACGTCTACGTATGCAGATGCACGGGGAAACCAGCGTGTCATTTCGCTCAGTTTGCACCGGGAAGTTCGTGCGGCGGCGCCAGCAATCGTTGGGAGCACTGAATCTAAGCACACACACACACACCGACAGTTACCGATTTATTCAAAGAATAAACAAATTCCGCTGTAAGTAACCATGTTTTCGCGCCGATGTGAACCCGTCGTCTAGGGCAATTTGTACGAGCGACACACCCTAACAAAAGCCATCTGGCTGGCCTTTCAGAAGGCGCCCGAAAACTTTATTAGCCCAAGAAAGCGCAAAAACACCCCCACACTTTTCTTTTTCGTGATACGAACGCTACGTTCGCCGAACTCTCTAAAGGTGAAGGTCACAGCCTACAAAGTTGCAGGGCTCACAAAACAAGCGGCGGCCTCACAGCACAGACTTCAAGGAAGGATATCGCGCAAGCCTTTCGAAAGGCCGTTCAATTAACTCGAGCGCAAACTACAAACAGAACGCTTCGGGGACGAAACTCTTTCGAGTTGCAACATTTCAGCATCGCAGCGAGAGAGGCGTTCACGGTACAAATGAAATCGAGATTATACAGGGCGAAGACCAAGACGAGGCAGGAAGGTCTCGCGCGAAACGTGTTGTTGCAACCATTACAAGTGTACTCCTCCTAATTCGCTCGCCTTACAACGCGTCCGAAAACCCTATTCGCGATTTTTTTCACCCTCTTTTCGCCTCCCATGTGTATCCACGATGGTCCCGGTGTCTGCCGCTTTGTTTGTATTCAACGGATACAGACAAGTACCGCTGATAAAGAAGCAGCAACCATAGTATTTGCAGAGGTTCTCTGGTGGAGCAACTGGAACGCCAACCGGGACAGCATTCGTGAGCGACAAAGAACAGTAAAGGAAGTGCCGCGCGGGGGCAGAAGATGCGGAGGAGGAGGATGTGGGAGGAGGATTGGTGTGGAGCGCGAAGCGAGTCTCAATATCTCCGGGCTCGCGAGATAGGAAGCCAGAAGCAGCAGTGGCAGCTCGCGTGCCCCGTATAGTATAAGATTGAACTCCTCGGGAGAAGCTTTGGAATGGCACTACATGCGGAAACGCAATGAAGCCGCCTTTTGTTCGCGCGCTTCGGGCGAAGCGTGTCTCTGCTCCCGTCCCGTTCGGGAGAAGTTGCTTTTTTTTTTCCTGAAGAGGCCGGCGAACAAGAAGGAGAAGAGCGTCAGCTGCTCGAAAATGAAGGGAAGCCCTGTTTCTCTCTTCGGGGGACGGGCAGCAAAAGCCCCACCCATTCGACCAGGCCTGAACGGCGCCGAGTAGGCGTTCAATCGGACTGCTTTGTAGAACAGCTACCAAAAAGAGTGGAACGAAGTACAAACTTGGTGTAAGTTCACCGCTGCTAAATGTTCTCGGTCGACTGCCATCGGTGATTCGTAGAACGTGAAGTGTTGTTTCTCACACTTTTTGGTTCTCCAATGACTCGTTCTTGCTAAACTCCAATGCATTCACTTCTATTTCTTCGAGCGTGGATGAATCTCGCACACCTACCATCCCCATACAAATTTGTCACACATAAGGTGGAAAAAAAATGCCCAAAGACAAACTGCATAGAAACATGTGAGAGAGAAGCCTAAAACGCCAAACGGTAAACGAGATTGTGTGCAATTACAACGCAATCGAAACTGTCACACTATAAAAATGACTGTGCAAACATTAATTCGCACCGTGTCACAGTATGTATCTAATTTTAGGTAGGAATCAAGGGCCATTTCTTTTCTCACTACTTCTGACAACTATTGACATGACTATTTTAGCTGCAACAAATCTCCGCGGAAGCTGTATGTTGCACATATTAAAAATTGGGAGATCCTTAAGCTTTGTCTTTAAGAATGGAACGCGACGATTGCGATATCATGTCCGTAGTTAGTACTTCAACCACTTCGTGTACACTTTTTTATTGCATGATATTACTCGAGAAGTTTCAATTGTGTTTTTTTTATTGGGCGAGTTTGCCTTACCGCATCAACATATATTTGATTGTGAATGGCTGGCTACATTGTAATCGATAAAGTTGAAAGTGGCTTGTGTCAGTGCAGCTTTCGCACGTGGCTGCATTCTGTGTAATGAATAGCGTGCTTTAAACCACGAGTGTCTTCCAATTTGCCATGCACCCACTCCGTAGTCGTGAGGGAATACGCGAAGTAATTTGCGCGCCTTTCGTAATGGGTGACCTGTTTTAAACCACAGAGTCGTTATGATAATCGCGCATTCTGCTACCTTGTAGCAACGTAAGCTTGTACCACGCAATAATACATGTTAGACTGTGAAGCCTGTATACAGGACGCATGTATGTGCAAAGCATGAAACTTACTTCCACTGCATTTCCAAGCAGGACAAGTTATTTTCAAGGTATTCACAAGCAGACCCGTGGTTGTGTGATACAACAGCTGCTTGCCGCGCAAACGGCCAGGGTCCCACCTTCACTGGTGTCCGGAAATTTTTATTATTTATTTATTTGAACATTTCTCGGTTTTTCGGTTACGATAATACAATTTTTCGCTCACAACCACCGACGCCCACGCCGGAATTTTCGCGGAACAAGCCTTTTAACGCTACCACGTTGATATCCTCCTTACAATACCGTTATCTATCTCCCCTGGCACAGCGTTCCCAAGGTATGCCCACAAAGCGACACAGGTGGGACTTTCCACGACCGGCACAGAGCAAAGCGGGTAGAGTCGCCCGCGACAGCAAGTGCCACCACGGCCCGCTATCGAAGAGAGGTTCCAAAGACCGCGGCTCAAGTCCCCTCGAGTCTCGAAAGGAAGGGAATCTATTAGTCGGGGTGAAATAGAATAGGCATAGATGGGGCGATAAACAGCGAGGAAAGAGGAAGCGCGTGAGGCGATGGCCCGCTTCTGCAATGAAGAGAATACGAAGCGTCGCCAGACGACGCGCGCGGGAGAACAGGAGGAAGTTCGGGACGGACGGGAAAGAGCGAGAGCGCTCTCCCCGCCGAACCCACACACACAGCGGCGCTCGTGCAATGTTGCGCCTCAGACGCGGCGGCGCCGGAGAGACTGGCGTCACGATGTCGGGAGGCGAGCGGCGCGGGCGTGTTGTGGATCGCAGCGGCAGCGGCGGCCGAGAGGAGGAAGGGAGAGAAAGTTTTGAGAGAGGAAGAGAGATATTTTAGGGAAGAAGGGCACGACAGAAAATAAGGAAACGCGGCCGCTCGCTCGCTTCCCGCTTGATCTGGAGCGTCGCGCCAGCTCTCTCTCTCTTTCTCAAGCTGCAGCCGTGGAGGAGAGGGGTAAGAGGCGGGGAGGAGGGCAACTGAAGAAGGAAAGGAACGCTGCTACGAAATAAACGAAAATACTTTGCACTCAAGAAAGAGAGGGGGCTTGGGAGAGTGCTTAAAATCAAGATGGGTGGAAACCGGGAAAGGAGAAAAATGGAGAGAAGAGGAAGGGGAGGGAAAAAGGGAAGAAAGATTTCGCTGTATACAGGAGAGAAAAACGATCTTCGCTTTTGCACTTCAGCGTGGAGGCGTAGACGCGAACTTATTTGCATCTTACGTTGCTGTTGTTTTCTTCCTCCAGTACTTTCTCTAGCACTTCCTCAGCCACGCTCGCTGTTTATAGCGACGTATAATTCGTATATAGGAGGAGAAGCGTGATTCGTTGTGTCCCCCCCCCCACCTTTACTCCTTCTAGCCAAGCACATCGTAGGCTGCAACACGATATAGAGAGCGTCGCGCGAGCTCCAATGTTCGGCGGATACAAAGAAGATCGGAGAGCGGACTCGCACGGTGGGTCTGCGAGATACAGACGCCCGGCGATGCAATAATAACAAAAAGAAAAGGGGTGTGACGGCCTATACAACCTGATTATCTCAAGTAAAGGGTGCCTCGAGAAGAGAAGATTTGAAAGAAGGGAGAAGAAAGTGGAAAACCGCCCGGCGACTAATGAAAAGCGCCGAGTGAAAAACGCGCGCTCTTTTCTCGCGCCCTTTATAACGCAATTTCCGCCGAGAAGAAGCGCTTTCGCTTGCCCCTATCAACCCTTGCTTCTCTGAATGGATTGCGCGAAACGGGGGAGAATATTGTTTAAAATAGTGAAAAAAAAGAAAAAGATTGAAGTTAAAGAAAGCCACGAGTAAACCCTCAAAGTGTGACGGTTGGGAGTGGGGGTGACAAAATGTAGATACGGTCGCGCGATTTGCGCCGCTTCGTTGCCGCATAATTTAGAGTAACAAGAGGAAACACGCTGTGCCACTGACTGACTCAGAGTCCGCGTCGACATACTGAACAATCCGCAGAGAATGAAATAAAACGCGGAAGTGGTGTGTACTGTAGGCTCGAGCAAGCTGCAATAGATTGTTTCGTTGAGCGGAAATAAAGGGCGTAACAAAGGAGCGAATGCGGAGAACATGCTTTCGGAGATCTATTCTTTGACAAAAATTAATTAATATTCGTGCGTGATACTGCACCATTGCGCAAAGGCATGGGATTGCTAGAATAAAATGAATAAGCAGACCAACGGTTCGTAGATTATACACGTACGTGCGCCCCCGTCTTGGTTGAATAAACACATTCCACCGACCTGTTTGTATATGGTCCCCTATTCGACATATTCCCCTCGGGTAAGCTCGCTGAAGAAGGTGTACAAAACGAGCAACAGTGTGAAACACATGCTTGGGCGTTCGCGAGAATCAGATTATTCATATTTGTCCAGAGACGAGCACAGTCCCTCCCCAACCCCAGCCATCCACCAGACCTAATCTCTATTTTGTCTTATTTTTCTCTAACGAGTGCGTCTGTATTTATTTACAACTTAGTTTATACACTCGAGCATTCCTGAAATGCGCAAACTCGGCCCACGTCAACTTCGTTCGTAGCTTTAATCGTTGAGAAGCTCTCTCGGTTGGGCAAGTGTCTGGCTGAAAATGTTGCACCATATTCCCGGTGGCCTTAAGCGGTTTCACAAAAGTATCGCACGTGCCACTCGCAACAGTTACATACGACGACTTTCGAATTCGATGCTTCTTGTGGAAGCATATCGTGCAGCAATGACGTGTCGAATAATAGGTGTAGACGTCATATTTATCAAAGCAGACAATACCAACGCGAAAATCAGAAGTAATGCAAGGGACATAATGAACTGTCCACCACTGTGATGTAGCTGCCGTCTTAAGTCAATGTATGGGGCAGGCTTTGCGCCTTCTCCCGTGCACATGCCTATGATAAACAGTAAACAGTTGTTAGGCGACAACTTTTTTTTTCAATTGAGCGAATGTTGCTCTATTGCACTAAAGATCTGAAGGATGCCAGTGCATGACAGCATCAATATGAGAGGATGCCGTTCCGTGTGTGATTCTTTAATATGTCAAAACATCAAGCTTTCCGAGCCTCAGATGGCAGCCAATAAGTATGGGACACTACGAAACCTCCTATTCAGGAATTTTCAATGCTTTCAGTAAGCCACCATGTTCCCATGAAATTCTAGTCTGACTGTTAGTCGTGTCAGATTACTAATACTAAATTGACAAGACAAATATTCAAAACGTTGTCTTGGTAATGAAAGTGCCAGACATGCTAAGGTTGGAGAGGGAATCACGTCTACCCTCACGTACAACTGTAATGACGTGTGAACTGTGAGAGCGGAGACGCGTATGGATGCTTATGACCATGTGTTTTGTGCCAGCTCGGCGAAATCGCTCGACCTATCCCACTTTCCATTAGAAACGGTCGATTTGAATGGAAGGATGCTCTGACAAGGTGCCATTTTACTTTCCTTGTTTTTAATTCTTACAACAAGGATGGTGCCGACTATCCACTTTCGCCACGCATCAAACTGGTCAAATGCGTGGGCACGTTTCGTGAAACTGTCCTGAACTTCCCCTTCGTCCCACATCCTTTTAGACGCTACCAAAGAAACAAAATTTTAAAAAAAAACATCAAAGACAAGAAGCTACGCTCCTTTGAAAGCCTTTAAGAACATCGAACGGATGCAGTACGTTCCACCAAAAACGAGCATTCATATAGAAAAAGTATGTCCGTAGAAGCACTGAGTTATACAAGCATTATGTCGAAACGGTACATTCCAGAAAAATGTTATCTTTGCGCCCAAGACCCCAGGGCAGCGGTTGCGGAATACAGATAGCACTCACGCCATCTTTCACCGTTACATACGTTTGTGTGTATTTTCGTTATCGTTATTCGCATGCGAGCTGTCTTTGCTTGGTGGGATTAAAAATAAGAGCGGAAAGCCTGCCCGTGGACCGTAAAGGAAACGCTCTTGGGCTTGCCAGCTACGAAGAAAGAAGGCGACGTGAAACGCATGAGCGTTAAAACTTTTTTACACCGAACCGCTCGACGGCGTATTTTATTGCTCTCCATCATTATCGGTTTGCGCCTGTTTGCGAAAGCGCCTCGCAATCTATTGGAATGCGGGCCTTTTTACGCGTGTTCCCTGGCCTCCCAGAATGCCGAATAAACGTCGTGCTATCCCCTTCTGTTTCTGAGGTCTCCACGTGGCTCCGGGAATGTTTTCGGGCATAGCGGTCTTTTCGAGCGGAGCCCCTTTGCCCAGGTATACGCCCTGCTTGAATGGAAAGCTCTCTGCACTGCTTTAACTTGCAGGTTTTCGGGGCTACAGCCATCAGAAAAGGAAGCCCTCGACACAGTTTTTCAAAGAGACTGCAGGGGCGGTGCAAGCGTACACTTATACTATAGTGCACTACGATTAGGTTGAGTTTGGGAGCTTTCAAATCAAAACTTCGTGAAGAGGGGGGGTAATAATCATGCAACAGAAGGGCGAGGTGCAGTAGGAAAGCAAATGTACTTGGTTTACTTTCTGATGGCTGTGTGGGCATGAATCCTATATGTGAAAAGGATGAAGCGAGCGTTCTGCAATACTCACTCAAAACCAACGAATCTCGCCAACTTCATTTCATTTATTCATTTATTTAATTTATTTACTTACCAAAATTCAGTGCTTTTTTTTAAACTTGACGACGTATCCAAAATATTTTCGAATGGTTTTTTTTCATTCGTGAATTAGAGAGGGGAAGTTCGCCGCCTGAGGCCACGGCGGCCACTAATGTAGTGGTTGCTGGGCCAGCCCCAACCACGGTTATAACTGTAGCAGTTGTTGCATGCAGCATTGGCGCAAGCAGCACAGTTTTAAGCAGTAGCATTTAATGCACATAAAGTAACATAGACACAGACTGAGTATTACAGGTCATTTTCCGCTCACATACTGAGTTCTCACTCAGTCAAAGGAACGTGTCATTTGCTTCTGCTATATGTACTTGCTTGCCGATCCCTCATGCAGTATCGTTGAGTTACTCCATGTATTGTGATTACAGGCCAAAGGTGGGTGAAAGAAAAATAAGCTGTGTTGTATCCAATTGTTATACTCTTCCAAATGACGTTCATTGACCACCATTTTATTTTCTCAGTTTGAAATACCTGCTGGTTCTGTGCGAAGAGACGAAATGAAGAGTTGCAGTTCAATGAGTTGCAATGAAGTCTAACTGCACATAAATTTCCTAAGCGTCGCGTTTGTTATGGTATGTGCACGCAATAAATTTACTTAAGTCGTATGCTAATTTGCGATTAAGGAAGAACAAAACAACCAAATAGACTAGGTTACGGGGTGCGAGAAATAAAAAAGGTACATTAATAACAGTTTTAAAGCTTCTCTAGTTTTTTTTTAAAGCCAAGCTTCTGTGCTTGGGTTATGAAAATCTACAAAAGCACACAGCTGACAAAGCGACTTTCTCAATCGGAATAATCCCTGTTCAATGAAAACTCCCTTCTCGCAACGCGAACGACAACCAAAGAGTCGACGGACCAAAGTGGTCACTGTATCAAGTAGTGTGGTCGAAGCGCTTATTTCGAGAGGAAATATATGAACTCAGAGGTCACACCAACCTTACGTTCGCTAACCTGCCCTCGTGATTACCATTCTACTCATACCTAGCGGTAACCACCAATAAATAAGAAGTGTTTTCCCAATACATTCTTAGCACCGTAAGCTATAAATTTCTTGACTTTTCATTTTGACGCCAATCGTGTTTTTTTTCATCTTCTCACAGTTTAAAACGGCCGTCCCTAAAGACCGCTAAGTAACTGGCTGCAGGATTGCGCGGACATTAAACAGACTCGCCGTTCTCGCAGCACTGCCAGCGACGGCGCGGTGTCAATACCTCGTTCTAAATTTTCCCTCCACGTTATTTTGCTTTCCCCTTTCTTTCCCTCTCTCCCCCTCTTTTTTTTCTTATGCGAATGAGTGCAATTCTCTCTCGTTTTCTTCTTGCTATTTTGTCAAACTCTTCTCCTTCGATGCCGTTGGCGAGCGTGAAACGGCGGCACTCACCTAAGTGGCACTTAGCTCCGGCGCCGGCACTCATTACTCAAAAGTCCGAGGCAAAGAGCAAGCAAGCTCGAGAGAAAGAGAAAGGGAGAGAATGGGGGAGAGAGAGAGAACAGATACGGGGGAACGGGTGCGCTGGCAATATGCGCGCGGCTTTCATATTGGATTCTTGCTATCTGCGCGCTAGCCAGCCAGCGCGGAGACGGTGATCTCTCGGGAAGCCCAAGCTTCCCGAGACATCGCCGTCTTCCTTTTACTTCCCTTTTCTCCGTTAAAGGGAGCACCGCAGACTAAAAGGCTCGCGGTAGGGCAGGCGCCTGGGTCAGCGTAGATTGCGGGCACCCCGCGTCACGTCACCGCAATGCACGCCTGGCACATTGGCTTCATATTTACACAGCTTTTTTTTCTATTTTATTTTGTTCATAGATATACTTGAAAGGAACTCCATATGCCTCATCGATAACATGGCGTCTCACTTGTTTTTGTGAACACGGCGTGCTGATGAAACCCACACGAAATGACGCTTACTACTATTACATTTGGATCAGAGTAAAGCAATGCATAATGTATATTTCTCGGCTTGTGCACCGAAGAGCGCGAGGAAGAAGTCGAACTTCGCTCAGTTACGCATTAGCACAGACCGCCGTAAACTACTGGTAAATTATGAAAAAACAGAAGGTGGCGAGGGGGGAAACAAATATGAAAAATGAGTGTGTGCCTCTGAATATCTATTTCGTGTATTATACTGCATTTCTCTCTGCAGCAAAATGACTCGCATCTTCTTTTTTTGTGGTAGATAAGACATAATTCTTCGTATTTTTTTCCTCTGGAACCAAGGGCTAGACGTCTGCATCGACACACACACACACACACACACACACACACACACACACACACACACACACACACACACACACACACACACACACACACACACCAGCATCATCACGTGCAAAATTGATTACAGGCTTGCGGTTATAACCACTTCGTCCCGTTGCACATTATCACGGAAAGCAGGAACTGTTCCTCCAGTTTACCAATCCGTTACTCAACACGCGTCCTTAAAATAACATCTTCAGAATGATTTCTTGTTCGCGACGCGAAAAGCGAGTTCCCGTGTAAAATTATATTGTAACCTCCAAGTCTATTCCCGGACTCCACCGCTATCACAGTTTGGGTGGAGAAGTAAACCTTGTGCAAAACCACCAGATACAAATTTAGTTCAATTGACATCCCAATCATCCCCTCACTGTTCATTGTCGCAAGGACGTGAATTCAGTGAGGTAAAGAGAAGATGAAGGCATTGATTGATTGATTGATTTGTGGGGTTTAACGTCCCAAAACCACTTCTGATTATGAGAGACGCCGTAGTGGAGGGCTCCGGAAATTTCGACCACCTGGGGTTCTTTAACGTGCACCCAAATCTGAGTACACGGGCCTACAACATTTCCGCCTCCATCGGAAATGCAGCCGCCGCAGCCGGGAATCGAAAGAAGATGAAGGCAGGGAAGTTCTTCAGGAGGATGTTGCTCTCATGATACCCAGCACTGGAGTTGGAGAAAAGGGGGTTCTTGACAGAGAGAGAGAGAGAAATAACATGGGTGAAAAACAATCACACACAGAAACACACAGACACGCGCACGTGCACGCACACACAAATTCGTCGAGTGGTCGGCAACTGACCAGCACCGATCGCCCTTTTCACGTGTACCGTTGCTCTTGACGACCCATTACCTGAAATATTCAGCACTTCCAAGCACCGAGTGTTTCAAGGTATGTGACGCAACCTGCGAATAATCGCGGGGGCACGTCCGAGTCGCACAATCTCTGAAGTCACAATTAAGGCTATAAAACGAGTGCTCCAGCACTGTCCAGCGTTGCAGTCTCTGCAGCTTGCGCAACACGTCCAAACAAACGTACCCTCGAATGCTCTCCCACCGGCAGTTATAGCCCGCCAGGAGAAGCGTTACCTCATCGTTGGCATCAGCATGATGAATGTAAATAGCCTCTTTTTTTTTAAACTACGGCAGCTTACGCGAAGACACCGTCATACGAAATAGCAAATGCTTGCGACCTCCAGTGCCTGTAGACCACAAACATCCAGAGTGCAGTTGGCAACACACTGCGCGGAAGATATATAAGCCACTAGCTACACACGATGACAGTACACCGGTGAAACGTTCTCGAAAAAAGCGACTAGATTGCCACGCTCAGCAAAGTGTTTTAGTATGAATTATTTTGTAGTCTTTACGAATGGTAGAGGCACTCAGAAAGCTTCGCTTTTAAAAATTACTTCAAAGCTTTACGTTTCGTCAATTTTAAAACTGTTATTAAACATCCCTAATGCTGTTCGTTCACGGTGGACGCAAGCTAGTACACGTACCGTGAAAACGCCGACATTTTCTGTATCGTAGGTTAAGAAAGTCTTTTGCACCCTGCATCACAAACGTTGCTAGGAAGCTTCATTCAACGAGTATACAATTTATTCAGTCCTGTGCACAGTTCATCAAATATTCCTGCCTAATTTTTTTTGCCGGACAAAAAGATTCATGGCAAATATTCGAAACGCTCTTCCATGGTCAACGTCCAGCCATATATAGCGTACGCGTATCACTTCTTCAATCGTACCAATGAAGATCATTCACGTGTCATGATTACTGCATGTGACGAATGGGAAGCTTCAGAAGTACTTGCAGCACGCTTACTCACGGCATACTTTTGCATCCATTTAGGACGACTCGAAGGTGAGAGCCATCTTCTCCTCCTCCAATACACTTTTTCTATACCGGCTCGAAGACATTCTGCTCCGAACGTGGTTTGCACTGTCTCTACGATGAGAGACATTGCAATCTTCCTGAATCTAACTTGGTCTTGCACTGCTTGGTAGATCAGCGCTCTTTCGACCAAGCGATGATTTAGTGTGATGAAGAAATCATAAAGCTTTCTGAAATCACCTAGGGGGAAGCCTGACGCTAGAATATTCCAGTCACCATGAAAATAAGGGGGAGTACATGGATTTGCTCAGTTTGCGTGCTTGCGGGCTTCCAACGCGCTTGTGGCTTTGTTTATAGTGTTTTGGTTTTGTTCGTGCGCCAGTTGGGATTGGTGTGCGTAAAAGGTCAAGATGATGAAGCGTAGCTGCTGAACTTTTGAAGAACCTTGTCTTGCGGTAAAGCGAATTTAAGATCCACGGAGCTGAACGGATGAAAATCATACAAATCCGTGTACTGCCCATCGTGCCCATGCTGGTTGAAGCGCCGTGCGTCGCAGCTTCTATAGACACTAGCACCAGAGTTCCCTCTAGTGGAAACTCTATGACAATATAGGAAACTCTGCGACAATATTTACATGAAGGCATCTCAGAGAACGGCAGAGTGCCGTCACAATGATGTCAAAAATTTTGAAAATATTTAACGTCATCGATCAGTAATATCTGATCACGTGACTTTTGGCATCGCTCGTGTTGACGCCACCTACGACGACAACGGTCCCTTGTCGCCATTGATGGAGCATTGAAGGCCTTCCCAATTAAAAAAAATATCAAAAAGCATACTCACTATGAGCAACAGGGGACACTATTCGTAGGAGAGGAAAAATTCAATGAACAGTGTTCACGCCCTGATAAGCATAAGCCTATGATGAGTAGACTTCACAATTGTTTTTGACTCTCTTTTATGCATAATGCTACTGTTTTGCTTTTTTTACGCTTTGCTCTATTTGTCATGCTGTCCTTATGAGTACATTTGCATGAAGGTACAATGAGGTTATTCTACTAGTTTGAAATGAGCAGACTTCCTTGACCATTCGTCAAAGAACTCTGCTCATTGAAAACTCTTTTGAAGTAGACCCCTCCTATGCTGTATAGCGGAGTGGAGTTTATATAGTATACAGCTCGTTCACCAAAGGCACATGTGTTGGAAAAAGATCAAAGCATCTATAGGCAAAGAAACGGCAACATCTTCAACCCGAAAATGAGAAAACTTTTAAGAGAATGAAGTATGTATCTTGTATATAAATCGTTGCCGGAAAAGTTGCCCAAAAGACTTCAATTTTTATGGTGTGGAATCGTAGCGTCATGTGGGCGTCAGTCCATCTGAAACCACTGACAGACCCATGTTTTACTCAAAGGTCACGGGGTCGAATCATAGCCGTGGTGACCGCATTTCGATTAAAGAAAACTGCTAGATGCACGCGTACCGTTGATTTAAGAGCGCTTTAACGATCATCCCATGGTCGTCGAAATTTCCAGAAGCCTCCACTACATGTCTGTCACTAAAGTTTTGGGACGTAAAGTTGCACGTTAGACTACAGTTCTAGAACGTAAAGCTACAGTTTTAGTTGCAAAACTGCGGCTTTGAGACATAAAAGCGTCTCGTGCCAACTGTCGTCTCGTGTCAACTTCTTACCTACACCAGCAATTGTTATCTCCGCGCTTAAAGAAAATCAGTCGTAAAATCGAATTCGTGAAGCTTTCCTTTGCTGAGACTTATTTCCCTCTAACCATTCCGGGTAAAAGCACTGCAAAGATTACATTCAAATTCTTTTTGTTCTTTAATCGTGGGTAGTCACAGTAATCTTCCGCCTACATCAACAAAGGGATCAGGCACTTGTGGAAGACTCACAGCCAGAGAAAGAAATGCAATCAAGAATAAGAGTTTTCCATTTTTATCCTAGTCCTAATTTTCTTGTGGTTGGTTGGTGCCATCCTATAGCAACCCAGAGATGAAACTGACACTGCGATCACTGTACTACCATGGGAATTACGGGGAGTACAAGCTTCGGATGGGACGGTGCTAGCTATCGAAATATGTATTTTTTTCTGCGATATTAGTTTCGTTCTTTGCGCAGCGTGGGTAGTGGGGTGTGGTGCAAGGTACCCAAGCAATGCCTTTATTGTTCAAAGAGGCTGAATATCACTATAGGTCTCTTGGTTTGCTGCGATGTTGCAGCTCTACTGGTTCTATTTGACAGTTTTAGTGAAGCGTCACGCACTCGCTGATGTAGATGTAGAATCAGCATCCCATGCCAGTGGAGGATTCGGCATAGTGTTCACGGTTCTGTAAAAATGCTTCTTCACAAAACTTGTTTGAATCTACTGTGATACGACGGAAAAGTTAAGTAAACACGGTTCACTCCTCTACTTTTCACCAACAAAACTAGAAATATGTTTGGGGCAGAAAACTTGAGCAGAACCACCTGCTGTTATTTACATAAACTATGCGTACTTTGGAGGGTAAAACAAGTGTGTTTAATTTCAAATTTTCACTGTAAAAAAAGCCGCCCGCAAATTTCTATGGGGAAACTCTAGTAAATGCGTCGCAGAGTGGTGGGGGTGCCGCGTGAATGTTGCGTAATTGGATATGGTTCGGGAATTCTCAACTGTTATTTCGTCTTTATTAGATGCGAAGCAGCTCTTTCACTAGCCAGTGCAACGCTGTCCCTATGTGCGTCCGTACGAAAGCGCTGCAACACGCTCCCCTTCCGCAGGTGTTAGAGCGGTGCCAAGTAGGTCACTCCGCAGCAGCGCATTGACGTCACGCTCCCGTCGCAAGGCCAACACCCTCTAGAAAAGTATAGAGGATGTTGGAAGTGCACGTCACTCTCTCCCTCGCCTGTCGCGCGCTCGCCACAGCACCCACAGCTGCCGCCTCGTCCGTTCGCCCGGAACACCTGCCGCTACCGCCACCGACTACACTGCCGACTTCCCCTCTACACCAGTACTCCTCGCAGCATCCGCGTTAGCGCTGCTCAACCCGTGACGCCACCTGTGCGCAACACTGCTGCTTCGCATCCCATCAGGGTTCCCTTTGGGAAGATGGTGTAATTTATTCTTATTTATTAAGTGAAGTACAAGCGTTGCCTTCAACGAGTGCTGGGACGCCGATGTTGTGTTGTGCTCTACTACTGGTTGAAGGTACCGTTGCTTCCAGCGCATCTATTCGAGTCAAGTAAAGTGTCAAGTCAAGCGAAAGCCAAGTAAAGACACCCTTGGCTAAGTTCCAGACGCGTGATTCAGTGTCTACATATACGGGGTGGCCAGAGAATAGTTGTGCAGTGCGAGCAGTCGGTTTTTTACTAGCGGAGGCTGCCTGCGTCGGCCTTGCGAGGCGAGAGAAGGAATGGGAGCTACAGTTGGCACGAGACGCGAGCATGCACGCGGCACAAGACGCGAGCATGTGCAGCAGGGGTGTGAACGGCGCTGCCGACGCCGGATTCGCGACCTCCTGCGACTAATAAATGATCCGCTTTTAAAATAGGTCCCTATTTTGTGAGACAAAATCTAGAACAAAATTGCATTGCAGTGCACGTCATTTGTTGAACTACACCAGGTTTCCTTGCCATCTCATGGTCACGCAAACTTTTAGATGCGGAAGCATCTTATACTCGCGCCTTGTAGTGCGCCGTCCACGCCGTCCGCACCGCCTTAGTTGAGCTAATTCATTACGTCTGATACAATAATCACTCGTTCTCTGCTACTGCAATATTCACGCGTTCATCAAGTATAAGGTTATTTGTTGCACTTCAAAAGCATACATGTGTCCGAGTTAAAAGGGTCAAAGTTTCACATTAAATGCACCAGGAAGGTAAAGTATTGGTACGGAAACCAGTAACACAAACATGAGCTTGTACGGTAAAGTTAGCTATTTAAAACCTACGCGAGCGTCGGTGCACACTGAACCATGCCTGTGTATTCAGGCATGTGTCTAACTCTGTTACCAGCCACTAAACTGTTTTAGCGGGACGGCTCAGTGCTCTCCTCGTTCAACATATTAGATGCGGAAGCATCTTATACTCGCGCCTTGTAGTGCGCCGTCCGCGCCGTCCGCACCGCTTCTCGAACATTCGACAGCTGACGCGCGCGCATGCGCCGTCGCGCCGTCGCCCACCATCTGTGCCGCGCGCGCGCTTCTTCTTCGAGAACATTCGACAGCTGACAGCGCATGCACCGTCGCGCTGTATATATACTCAAGGTCGGCGCTCGCTCGCTCAGTTGCCGCTCGTCCGTTGGTTCGTCGCAATAAATAAAACACCGCCCTTTCGCATACGTGCCGTACGTGTTCACTCATTTAACACCCCATTTCACAACCACGTTAACCAATTTAGCCATCGACCCAAGTAAGTCGCACTTTAACACCCCGTTAACCAATTATATGCTCCGCATCCTCCTCAGTGTTCCCCCGAGGGAAGCTGCGGGCAATTTTTTTGCAATACGTTGTGCACAGATGTTAAAGAAGTTTTCATCGGAAATAACTTCATATTACCTTGTTTTACATTCGGCAAACAAGCATCTTGAATCTCAAAAACGTAATTCATCCGGAGCACACTCGAATCCTATACAAAAGTGCCTATTGCCCATATTCGAAACACTGTCCCTGTACCTCTCATCATTCCCAAGCCGATACAAGCACCACTGAGCAGTCCTCATAGACACTGGCGCCAGGTTTCCGCCTACAGGTAATACAGCACGAAACTATGGTTGTCGCCTTTTATTTGTCCGATAGACTGATTCGCGTCGGAAGACGTCGTCCAATCGCCAAAGCGAACATATTATCACAGAAGGAAGGCAACCAATGATAACAGGTTTCTCATACGAATGTGAAGAACTGCCAATTCAACCCAAAAAACCTGAGGGTTGGTTCCCTAAAGGGTCATTCAAGTTGTTGGAACAAGAAAGCAAATTGCAGAAGACGTCACGCGGAAATCACGCGTTCCAGATCATGGAAAAATCCGTATACTTTTACAGCACGCAGCCGAATATTCGGAGTTTATATGTACATTGCAGAACAGCACAGGCGTAGCGCGGCGGGAATTGATTCTCCGTGAATGGGCGCTACCTGTCGGCTCCCGCGACGTGGGCACCTTGTCGCGGCAGTCAGGTGGAGAAGAACGGCACCCCGTGCAAGACGAAAGTGGAAAACTGAAAAAATAAAGTTCGAGTGACTGCGCTTTCCCGGTCGACAGAGCCGTCGTGAAAGACTTCCGTCCGGTCCTGCCGGTGCTGGCTTTCGGTTCCGCATCGTTCTACCAGTCTCTTCTCATTCTTCTTTTGCCTATAACAGGGACCACTGCCTGCGGAGCGAAATCGAAAAAAAGCACGCGCACGCACCTACTCCCAAAAGAGTGCGCGTACCGAGAGGCACAAGCGTGAAATTCCTCAAACCATTCAGTCACGCGGCACCAACGGAGCTGCACAATCGACGGGCCACTTTAATTAATTTTTCACTTCCGAAAACGGCTCCGCCTTTCGCTCATACCGCGGTGCGTTATAACTATATACTTTCACCTCGCTTCGTGTTACGTTCCTCGCTTTTGTTCTTTTTTGATTGTCCCCATTGATTTCAAGTTTTTGTATTCTCACTATCTTTTCATTATAGACCTTTATGCTGTCCTCGGGCCGACGCGCGCACGGAATTCCTTAATTGGAACGTAATCCTAATATCGAACAGATGGCCCGTCTTGAAGCATCTCTCTTTTTTTTATTGTCTCTCGTATTTTTCCAGTAATCGTTCGTTTCATCGATAACGTAATCCACATCTCAATTAAAGAAGGGGCACACACTCTCCAAACTCTCTATCTCTTTCTTAAAGAGCGTAATGGGATCCGAGAGCATGACGTCATACTTATTTTTCTCCGTTTTTTGTGTTTTATTTATTAACAAGAACCGTCTCAAAAGGACCAGGTTGAATGCTCTGTAATTATCAGTCTTGGAAATGTTGTTATTTGACAACGTACAATTATACACCATAACACTTCGCGCGAACAGCGGGACAACAGCGACAATCTGGAGTTTGATATATGAATGACGAATGCAAAACATCGCGCAGCCTGCGTGCAAAGCTGGTCCATAAATAACACGCTGCGGATGACTGTTGACACGAGTGCAATAAGTTCCATGTTTCGACCAGCCTTGTCAGCTTGCGTTTTCCAGCACAGAATAAATGTAGTTGCTTTAAACACAAAGGCCACTGGATGGACTGCACAACCACCTCTGAACAGGAAGCGACGTCACGTGTATGCGCGCGCATCACTTATTACGCTTTCCTCCCTCGTTTCTTTACCGTAGCTTCAACATGTGTAGGGTAGCAAGAACTATGAGCAACACGATTGATCCTCACGCTTTTATCCCTGCCGAACGCCTTTCCTTTGGAAACGAATCTTCGACCGCAGCCAAGCTTCAAATCTCAAATGCGTCTAACGCATTTATGCTTCGCCCTCCCCATTGACTCGCTCTCTCCGTGCCGACTGGTTGTGCCCCCGCGATCTCCCACGACAGCGCAGCTCTGGCCGGCTGGGCTCGCCCTACGCCATCTCCTGATGCCGACAAGAGCTCTCGCCGAGTGGTGCCCCGTCCACGGACTCCTGCGACCGTGTCCATCTTTTCTATCTTCTCCTTACTTCTGATGTCGCTCCCTCTGCGCCACGCTCTTTCCCTCACCCTCTCTCTACCTCCATGCCTTTTAATCCTATCCTTTTGATCCCTCCTTACCCCCACCCATCGTGAGCTGCTGTTGAGTTGTCGTCCCCTTGAGAGACAGTTACGGGGCTCACTTTTCTCTTCTTTTCATTTAAAAATCACTTCCACCCCCCACCCCCCCCTCCGCATCTAAGGCAACGATACGTTCTTAGTACTTCATGCGACCTGAGGGGCACCTCGGCCTAATGAAAATTAGGAAATAAATCTGAGCCCTCATAACCTGTGCTGCAACGGCCTGAGAGGTGTGCAGACCACGTACATGTTTGAAAAGATGGATCAACCAGGGTTCGTCCGGGGCAGTTGTTCCAGCGAAAGTTGTTGCCATAAGTTTCAAGGCAAACGACCCAACGACATTGGCAGCTGCGGAACTTGCCGCTATTCATGCTTCCCTTTCGCTAGTCAATCGTGAACAGCCTCAACGATGGTCACTTTTCAGCGATTCCAAGGCAGCTCCACAGCCTTTTACTACCAGCCCACTGGCAAGGAGCATATGAACAACTGGTCTTTGAGATTAGGTAACTCATTCATTATCCATTCAATGAAGGACACCATGTGACATTTCGCGGCTTCCATGTCAAAGCAGTGCGATGGACAAAGGACAGGCCGTCAATGCTGCTTCGTCAACTCTTCAATGAGACAGGCTCGACACAATACCCCTATCGAAGACCGATGCTGCTAGCCAACTTCGAGCGGCAACCCAAGAAATCTGTCTCTCCACTAGGCATACAGCAAGTATTTTATTTATTTATTTATTTATTTATTTATTTATTTATTTATTTATTTATTTATTTATTTATTTATTTATTTATTTATTTATTTATTTATTTATTTATTGATACTGCAGTCTCGAACAGAGACTATAGCAGGTGTGAGACAGAGGTACAGAGTATTCTGAAAGGGCAAAATAATATACACGCAGAAAATGCATAACGCAGACAATATAATGCATACAGTTAAAGCAACACAAATAGGGATGCGAAACAAAATTCGAAGTAATTAGTGAAATGCCAAGTAGAGTATATAGAATTAGACGGAACAACCAGCAGCACCACAACCCTAACACTTGCTATCTTCAGATACTTACTGGACTCCACCGAAATGAAGGCTTAGCAATTAATGGCTGAGAGTGACTTTCGTGAAGTCATTCTCTTTTCATGTCGAAACGGCTGACGACACTCTTTGGTGGCAACAGTGGTAGCAAAGAAACATTACAGCACATCTTCAGTGACAGCCCTCGCTACAATGGGCAGAGACATTCACTCGAGGTCACTCTAGCTCGCATAGTCCACAGACTGATGGTGGTACTGACCAATTTAGAGTGTCGTCCTGAGAGGCCATCGCAGGCGAAGATGACGACGGCAGTGCTCGATTTCTTGGAAACATCAAGGTTGCACCGGTGTTCATAGGCCGATCGCGATATTCTGTGTGCTTTGTGACATTGTGCGTGCGAGCTCCCCGCTTCTTTCTTTCTCTCTACCTCTATCTGTGAAACTCCCCCATCCATTCCCTAAGTGAAGAGCAACATGCCAGTTTTCCTTGTTTGGTTAGCATACCTGCCTTTTCTTTCTCTCCTATTCTTTCCTTCTGCTTTACCCAGGTAACTAATAATATGTAAATAATGTTTTCTCGGTTCGTCCTTATTACTTTATGTGCTAGCCCGAGGTTCCTTTTTGTTGAATACCTTTCTTTCACAATGCATCACCTAACGTGTAGCGCCACGTGAAGCCTATAAGTGTCGCCTGTAAGTGTCGGTACGAGTCTCTCTGTGTGTCGGAGTAATAGAAAAACTGCATCGCATCTACCTCGTAAGCAATACCCCGTGACCAGTGTTATTAACTCGGCAGTGCAGTGAAACAATGAACTCCGAACTTGCAGCTCTACTATTTTTTTTCCTTCTTCGGTTGAGATACACACCGTACTTGAAAAACATTAAACAGTAAAATCATATCGTCAACACAGATGTGCACAGGCTAAACATGTAAGATTTTTTTAATGCGATAGAGTTAAAGAACTCGTTCCGGGGAAATTACGGTGTCGGCGTCGGTGGTGATGCCGGAATCGGCCGCTGTGAGCAGAAAATCTGCGTTATCTCGAGCAAAGATTCGAGATACGTTCAAACAAATAAAGGACAAAACAAAACCGCCAGGCTTGTGAGAAACGCGCAGCACTGTCACAGCGAAAGTTGGAAGCGCGGCCTTTCAAAGCCTTTCTTTAACACTGCTTGGATATATCTGCTTCAAGCACACTTGCAGAGTACCCACTATGCCGCCAATCGTTGTGCAGCAGGCAGCCATTCAATATGTCATCATTCGTCGTTCTTTGGTAAACGTGGTACCCGCTAAACACTTGCAAGGAACGTTGTGCATTTTTTGTGCTGTGGCTGACGACGATGAAGAATTATACCAGAAGCTTTTGTAATCCCCATATCTTCCACAGTGGGCATGCGCCACAGTTAGTAGGTGAACAAGATCAAGCTTTTGGATTGGGAAAGGGTTTGGAGCATTCGACGACCTACTCCTTGGCAATTGGCATTAGGTGACACCTGGTTGTTCCTTTCCTGTTCCTAAACACTCTCTTAACTCGATTTTTTCCCGACATCTAGCCTACCTAAGAGCCAGTATGCAAAGGAGTTCCAAGCGCCGGCGTGACTCAGTCAATAATAATAAAACAAAACAAATAAAAACTGGCGGGGCTCAGTGGTAGAATACTGGGCAGGTCTGCAGAAGACCCGGGTTGAACCTTCCACTACGGCGTCTCTCATAATCATATGGTGGTTTGGGGACGTTTAAACCCACATATAAATCAGGGGACCTGGATTCAAATCCTATTGTGTCTTTGATGTTTTTTGTTTGCAAAGATTTTTTTTCTTATTTCGTGTGATAGTTGTTACTGACATCGGTGGCGGCAAACAACTACAGCGCATACGTGACTCGTGTTGTATTCGCATAGCACCTTTCGCTGTAAAATATTCAGTTCTAGAGGGAATTGAACGCAAGACGTCTCCGTTTCAAGTAGGTGTTCTAACACAAGTACGCACCCGCCCATGCTCAAAATTCTTTCTATCTTTTCAAAAACAACACTACGTGAACGTCATGTAGTACGAGGATTGTCGTTAAAGCGTGTAGTATTGCGTGGCAGATTCGTATAATCGCACCTAACGTCAAAACATGTTAATAGCGCTACGAGTGGCTGATCTAAGAGCCCACCAGCTACAAAAGCGTATGAGCATGATGAATAATCGTTGTCAGCAATGGCATTAACGACGTCTGCAGCTGCGAAAAAAAGAATTAGGGGACCCTAGAGCTTCGCCTTTAGGAGTTGAATGCAATAGCGACATTCTGGTCGCACACTCTAAGCCGAAATTCAGCAAAGTTGGACTAACTGCAGTCGTGAAACCAACGGATGAACGGTTCGTCCAACAGGGACTAAATGTGTGACATAGAGCGTATTTCAAACACTTAGTGCGAGAAACCTTTTGAAAATTGTTATGCATCTCCAACGTGGCCTTAAGGGAATAGGTGCAGTAGCATGTGTGCCTTTTGTAGTGAGGCACCGGTTTTCAACCATGGAGCCATTATGATAATCACACATTCTGACGCCCGTTGGCTTTGGACGCTTGACCACGCATTACTGCAACATTTCATGTTGCATTGCGAAGCATATATACAGGACGCGTGTGTTTGTGAAGCATAAAAGCTACTCTACTGGAATTCTAAGCAGAGGAAGTTCTTTTCACTATTTTCACAAGCAGAGCTGTGGCCGTGTGGTAGAACATCCGCTTGCCGCTCAAGCGACCCGGTTTCGATCCCCACTCGGACCCCAACAACCCTGGTTCGGTCCCCGCTCAACTCCAGGAATTTTGTCATTTATTCATTTTATTTGCATCGTTCTTAATTTTTCGGTCACGCATAAGATGATTTTTCACCCACAACCAACGACACCGGAAGTTTAGCTAAAGAAGCTCTTCAACGCTGTCGCATTAATAAGCGTGTGGCCTCCTAGATTTGAGGAGGATACATTGCTGCCTATTCGCGAAAGGAAGGCTTATGTTGTGGTGGACACTGCGCAAATGAACTTGCAGTAGCAGTTCCCGGATAGTTGGAAAGAAATGGCCTATGTTACACGCGAGGGCTCTTCTTTCCTTGCGGCACGTTTGAAGTTTTCACTGAGAAGCGAAGCGAGGCTAACCGATGCACCGGGGGGCCCAGTTACGCTGTCGCGTTAAACACTTGAAAACGCAGCTTCATGTTTTATTACTCTTTGAAAATAATAAAGCGTAAATAAAAGCGGGTTATAATAGCTTAGGCAAAACTCTAAAAATTTAGCTCTATCAGAATTAGTTTAACATTGCTCGCTGACCTAGAAGAGTGACATGCAAGAAACGCGAATCAGCTAGACATCCTCATGTTCGTCTTACTGCCTAACGTTCGAGGCTTTTTTTTTTTGACCAAGGTAAAAGCGAAGTATGTATAAGCAAAAATAGACATAGAGAAAGGACTTAAAAACTTAAAAATAAACGAAGAGAGACACTGGCTTCCAAGAATTTTGACCATTGTACGTAGAAGAGTAGTATTAGACAATGGAGTGCAGGTTCCAGTGGTCCGTCATCAAAATGAGAATCCGACACTTGTCGTCCATTTTGAGTTCAAATGCCGAAGGAGAGAGAGAAAGACTTGGTACACGAAAGTAGTCTGTATATATAAGGCAGCGGAATGCCTTTTCTGCCATAACCAGTAACTGCCAACACAATGATCATGGTAGAGGTCCGGACGCGGGGCCTCTGCAAGAAACAAACAACCCCCATTATCTCCTGAAACGCAACCGAAAAACGGCGGGCGTTCTTTCCAACCGCGCCTCATGACGAATGGCGATGCGCTGTCACAATCACCCTCCCTCATTCCCTACTTGACCCGAAAATGTTCCACCGATTCTCGCAAAGCACTATCACTCAAGCCTTTTCTTCGCTCACTGCTATAGAGACAAGCGAAAGTTCGTTGGAGCTGAGCGATGCTCATGTACGGAGGGCGGCGTGGTCCTTACGATACGCGTGCAAGAAAGACCGCAAGCCGGTTCGAGTCAACCAACCACTACATACTAGAGACGACTATTTACGAACGGAGTAGAGAAACACTTTGTCCGACGTGACTGTTGTGATCTATTGTGGTTTTCGCTTGTGCTTTGCCTGTGTACTACTACAATATTGAACATTCGAAACCTCGTAAACGACGAAAAGACTTTCCGAGATGGCTAAGAGATCGCCAACAGAGCCATATGGATACAAGCGTAGTAGGCGTGACGTCTAGAGACAGGAACAGGGGCGAGAAAAACAGTTACCGGGAGGCTCAAGTTGAGTCGTGGAATGCGTAAAATGGACAACCGCCAGTGCGCTAAACACACACTGGTTGCCATTAGAAGGCAACCACAATATGGTGTGCTAAATCAAGGGACAAAGTGGGTAGAGTGAAGTCATTAGCGATCACCATGACGACTACAGCCTCTTCTGTACAGCCTAAATATGCAGCGTCTTGCAGCACAATACATCAGTTTCATCAAGGTGAAAAGAGCACCGCTGTTAAAACGCCATACAAGAATGCATTCTGGGATTCTGGGACTTTAGTACGATGTGAAAGCCCTTTTTTTTTTTGTTGAAGGCTGGCATTTCACGTATAGCCGTAGAGAGGGCGCCGCTCTCACTGCTCAGGCTGATGTGAGCAAAGCGTAAAAAATATTTATTACTCAGGTTTGATTTTCTGCCATCAAGACGGTCTGCTGAATGGACACTAAATATAAAAAAATGACTTTCGGCATATTAGTGACGTAAGATACTTGAAAAGTGTGGCGCAAGCTTAAAAGCCGAGAACAACTAAAAGAGACAGAAATAGCGCCTTTCAGTCTGGCGTTCCTTCCGTTACTTCTCCATTTTTAAGCTTGCCTGCTCAAGTAACGATGCACAAACTTGCCCAACATAGCGTACCGTCAAGTAAAATACGATTCCACAATCCCGATAACGCCACTCTTACCGCGAGACCACGCTTGATGAGCGAGCATACGCGCGAAAAAAAAAACGCGGTTGGATACGCCACCAAACATCATGAAGTCTTTCATTTTAACAGCGTCTACTGGGTCCTGCTTAGTTTCTAATCGATGAGAAAGAAGTACATTGTCACCTGTATACAGGTGACAATGTAGTTCATTTTTATCGATGGGTCTATAACCACTATAGACCCAACATACTAAGTTTAAAAAATTTACATCCAGCCAATGTCGCGAAAAAAACATTTTGAAATTCGTAACATCACGTGCACAGATTATGGTACGAAATTAAAAAATGAGACTTCAACCTCCATTTTATCCTTTAATAATGAGCTTATTATGGTTAAACATACGGCATTAGAGTTCTCGGAGTATAATTTATCAATGTAAACAAAGTGATTGTTTCCCTTTAGTGTCTTGATGCAATTAATTGGCTCAAAGGTCAAAAGTATGGTTAACACTGTGCGAAAGAAAAAGCGACAACAGGTGAAGGAAGTGGCAAAGTGTTACGCAATACAAAAAAGGAAGGGGTGTAAACAACAAGCAGCCACCGTGGGCGCTGGCTGGTTCAGTTGCTTCTATTCCTACGATATAGTCAGACGTCCGGGTCCGATTCTCTCCTTTGCGTTTCTTTACACGAGGCACCCGTGGTGGCTTGGTTCCTTCCTCTGCCTTTGTTTTTCGCGCACTGTTAACTTTGTGCAACCGCAAGAACATCACTCCCTCGCGCGAAAATTATAGCAACTTGTTCCGAAAGACAGAGAACGAGTGACGTAGTGCCCGGGCATGCGACAAAAAGCTTAGCAAGTCAGTTCTAACGCTGAAGTTTCGAGAGTTTTCACGTGGTTTGTGACAGGCTGTGTTTCGACCCTACTTCGTCTTCAACAAGGAAAGACCTACCAGGAAGTCCACATTAAGCCGCTAAGATGAAAACCAACTTCGCTTCTTTTTAAACTTTGCAGAACAAGTGTAAATTTCTCCTTTTTTCTCTCTCTCTTTCTCTTTTAGGTGGATAATATGTTCAGGACACCTTGAACATAGCTGCGTTATCTGAAATTTTGACCACTATCCTCAGCAAGGAGCGTTGCTCGCCCGGCTCATGAGGCTACCGCTACGAGCGAACTAAGGTTGGCCCGATTTCATGCTTACGTGGGACAACAAATTTGGGGGATCCTTAAGCTTTGCCTTTAGGGCTTAATTGCGATAGCGATATTCTGTTCCTAGTGCGTCAAATCTTTTCAAACTTGCTATGCACCCACTGCGTGTCCCAAATGTTCTGCTCATTTAATGTAATGCGTTATAGCAATGGCACTTTGTGTTTTCTTTGACGATCGATTGAACTCTAGAATTGTATTTCTTTACTGTGATTGATGAAATATACTTGAAAAATAAAGCAACGTCCTTTGGGCTCACGTCTAACACCAAGGGTAAATAGCGCGCTGTTTTTGTGTTTAGTCTCGTCAAGCAGCCGCTCACTGTGTCACTAATACCTGGGGCAGACTAACTTTAACATCTAAGCACACGGGCATTAAGCACCTGGCTTTCCATATGTTTGGCCCAGAAATTCATCATGGTATGCGCCATTGTGCATTGACCTGTTGGCCTGAAAAGCTTTCCGTTTTAAAAATGCTTGCGCAAGCACACAGGGACACACAAGAGAACACAAACGGATGCCATTTTGTGTTCTCTTCTGTGTCCCTGCGTGCTTGCGCAAAAACTTTCAAGATGGATATGTTCCAACTAGGCTGAATAGCAGTTTTGCTTCAAAAAAGCTTCTTCCTCCGAATCGACGCCTAAACGAGAGCGCTGAGCCGCACATTTTCCTGGAGGAAGCGCAGCCGCTGTGGTAGAGCGAGTGAGGCGGCCTGTCATCCTGCTTTACGCGGAACTCGACGGAAGTGTCGCGATCACCCCATTTTGCACGGTGTCGTCAGCGTGGCACGGAGTCGCTAGAGAGGTTCCCATCAATCTAGGGTATGTCTTCACCTGAACGCAAGCATAAGCGTTTTCAGGTGCTTGAGAAAATCGCTGTCATCAAAGATCTCCTACGAACGACGCACAGGACTCAACTTCGCCGTCGGGCGCTCACAAAATCGAGCCACCGAAACGTGGGACTCGTGCGTCTTCTTGGTGCGGTGCACTTGTTAACCACATTAAACATGTGATTTAATGTGATTCACAACGAAGTGGTTCAAACATGTGGTTCATACATGAGGTTTAATGTGGCCAACTTGCACAACGGAATGGTTCGTTGCACCCTTTCTGGTGGGCGGAACACTGAGGCGGCAAAACAGCGGATTGGCGGGAATGGCTTCCACCACTGCCCGTGGGTCTTAGGATTACAATACGTGGGGCTATAAAAGCCGAAGTCGTTTGTACGAAAGTGTAAAATATGTAGTGAATTCTCTCTCTTGTAACTAAGTGAAAAAAGGGAGTTGGTGAAAGAGGATTATTGACTATCCGGCATAAAGGGGTAAGGGTAGCGGAATTAAACCGGGACATTACCGTGCTCAGATGCCCCGGAGCAGCAACCAACTCGCGTCCGATGTTCCTGTAATAACGCGCCCTCCTCACTGCTAAAAAAAAAGGTAATGTGTAAGGTGGTGAGCGTGGGCTACCGTAACGGTAATCGCCTCCCCCCCATCCGTTACACAATTTAAACGCGGCCGCGCCTCAGCCAGCATTCAATCCCGCGACCTTTAGTGAGCAGTTGAGTCCAATAACTACAAGACCACCAAGCGGGTAGGGTCTATTTTTGCTATAAACCCATGTACGACACCGAAAGCCTATAGTCTGCAATGTGCGTTTCTGAGGCCTGTAAAGCGTGCTTCGAGCCCTACAAGAGCGTCAAAGGCAAAGCCAACTTACGCAACATAGCAATGTATAATTTTTGCTCTTTCTTTTTTTTTTCACCCCTCCTTTTCATAACGCTTCTTCTATTTACTTTTATTACCCACACGTTTACTCCTCCTGCTCTTCGTTTCGTCTTGTTCTTATTCTCTTACTCCCGCTGCTGCTTTTTTTTTTTTAATTGACTTCAGCACTGGTGCCACCTGCTTCAACTCAGTCCTTCACTGGCTCGCACGCGGCGTTTCTAGGTCCCCAGTAATTCATTCAACACGGCATCGTCTTAACTGTTGACTCGAGCACGTCGTTCATACTCACGGTGCGAGGCTCGGACGCCCAACGCAAGTCGCTAAACGCATTCTAATGAGCGAGTGGCGACGGTGAAACAGGCCAGCCGTTGGCACCGGCTACACCTCAAAGAGCCAAAAATAATTGACGAGCTGGAGCCTGTGCTGTGGCGTGAGACGTTAGCGGCAACGAAGGCACAGCAGGTCAACAGAAGACGTTTTTTACCTCTCTTATTCTTTCTCTATTATTATCACTTTTCCCGAAAGTGTCACCCTGTATCGATGCGGCAGTTGTGTATGGGGAGATTCAGTTTAGAAGACAGCGCGTTAGATCGATTAATCAAATTTCAAGCACTGGAACCATCACCGTGTCATATTCGCTGGAGACACTACAAGGCACCGATGAAGATTTATCTTGCCTGATATTCGTTCTGGCGATTATGCTTCTGGATTGCGTATCACTTATGATAACGACACAAAGGCTGAAAACGTAGAACAAGTCAGTGGAACTTCAATTAGGTCAACTAGCTTATAGAGATCGACAGACGTTGGTAAACAGAAAGAAAATAAATAAAATGATAAAATAAACGACAAATACTTTCTGCTGAATGGGCACACTCGGTCTTGGCAATAGCTTTAGATAGCTAAACTGAAATTCATGATTTCCGCAAGTTCTTTTTTCATGATAAAAGCCTCAATTTAGGCATGTTGCAGATATTTGATCTATGTGTCCAATTAATGCATTGGCTCACTTCGCATGCTCTAAAATACTTATCTAAGCTTAGAATTGCTTTTCCACTGTGCACAGTATTGCAAATTATATTCCTTGCGACTGCGCACTGTTCAACGAAAATTATTATTGCGATAGCACTTATATGGACACTCTCGGCTGGACTTTGCCGTCGGCGTCGATGTCATGCACCGTATATATATATATATATATATATATATATATATATATATATATATATATATATATACGAAAACTCAAGAAAGACAAAAATCCAGAAAAAAGCACTCCGGCGCGCAGAATCGAACACCGGACCTCTGCGTCATGAAAGCAAGGGGTCAACCACTGAGCCACCCCGAAGAACGTTCTTCACCGTTCAAATGGCAAGCAATTTATATCTACCACTCACCGCTGCTGTGTTTTCAGCATTACCAATAGATGGCGCCATGAGCGCACGTCGCCACATCGCGCAGAGGAGCCCGCTCTAATCTCCTACGCGTACTTTGCCCGGCTTAGAGAAGGGGAGCGACGCTCTCTCGCGCGCCGTTATCTCGCGGTGGCGAGGAGGGGAGGATCGTATGCCTTGGTTGGCATCAGGCATTACGTGGAACGATTCTTCTGTAGTTACCGGGCGCACAAAGCTCACTGCAATCATTGCAGTCTCCGCTCGCGAAAAGCACGCGCTTTTCATACTCAGCGAAGTAACAAATGAGACGCTTATTCGCGTGCATGTGAACCTGTGAGTATGTTTCGTGCGTAATTTGTGCGCGAGAAACGCGGGGCACGTTTCGATCTGCTTTCCATTTTGCGTGTGACCTTTCAAATTGTTGCTATCGCGTTCATTGCTTCGCCTTTGCGGCAAAGCTGGGATTTTTTTCTCAACTGGATAGATTACAAAGATTATCCAGCACATTGCGATTATTTCGACGTGCTTTCTCTCAGATACGGTCGGCGATTGAACTGCATTCCGCTGAGCCACAGCTGTCAAACTGCAACATGAATTTATTTTTTGATCCGGCGTCTGCAATCAGTGCTTGAAATCACGAAAAAATGAAAGCTCCGTTTTGCTGCACCTTCGCACGTACGAGCATTAGGGGCAGCTTGCGTCTAAAACACTGTTGTTGTTAGGCACACTATACATGCTGATCGATAGGTTAGTAAACCCGCTTCGAGGCTGCTATTTGAAACCGGCCGTATAATACGTAGAAGCCGGCTGGGTAAGTGCCTACTTAAGATGCTGAAACGATGAAACGAAAACATGTATTCCCCAAAGAGGAATGTTTGCAGAACACTGCGAATGTTTGCTTCCACGGTAACGCTAGTACTTCACACGCGAGCTTTCAGGTTACGCAAGTTTTTGTTGTCATTTCATTTAAATCTCATTCATTGCTCTGGAGTGGCCATCTAGCGTACGCTGTAATGCAAAAAAATAACAGGTGATAGTGTTCGAAGCACTCCGAGACTTACGGCATCCCTATTGTTACGGCCGTTGCTAAGCGCTCGGACAAGACACCAGCAGCGTTATGTAAGATAACATTAGTAGCCTGTTAGCTCTCGAATAAAATGTTCAACCTCTCTCTGTAGCTTTAGCATCACTCTTGATTCATTATTTTTGCATCAGACGAAGGTTCTTGTGAAACGGTCGTTGGTGATTTATATCAATGTGTGATGGTTCTTGTTTATACACGAAGCCCGTTTCTTAATTTCTTTTTACATTATTTCGGCAGTAGTCACACAATTGCACTACCAATAAAGTTCACAGCTTAGTTGGTTCACGTGGATTGCAGTGACGAGAATTTCAAAGTAGGTGCGGTGTATCTGACGGAATATGTCTATTTGATATTTCAAGATTACACTTGAGATAACACTGCAAAAACTGCAGGTTGTGGGCAGAATTGCGAGAACTCAGTAGATATCCGAAGAAAAAGACGTTTCACACGACGTAGGATTATTGATGAAGTACACATCACGAGGGGCATACAAGGGTTTGTCTGGCTGTCATCAGTTGATATCCGACAAGGATTACACTCCCATCTGCGTTCCACGTTTGATAAGCTCAGATGTTCAATCCATGCTTCCACGCACATGTGCTTTGTTGTCTCCTTAAATATGACGATGACTGAACCGCGCGGCTGTGTTAAACCAAACGAGAGCCGCACTGTTCTGAGATTCACGTGTGGGCGTGCGCTTGCTTACTCTACTAGCACGCCAGAACGCTCAGGCTGACCTCTTCACCCTTCGCTCTCTTTCTCTCTCTCTCTCTTTGCCTTTCTGAGTACGTGCCCCATAAAGCTGGGCAGATTGCATCAATTCATTTTCTGGCGGGAAAATCTCACCCCCCCCCCGTCTCGCCCTTTCAGGCCACTTTACTTCGTAAAGCTTGCTCAAAAGTTTTCTTTTGTCAAAAATGTCGGTGGCGTTCACGCCAATCTTCACTTGCCCCATTTAAAAATAGAAGAGCTCCTGAATTTTTGTTTTTTGTTTTTTTTTTGACGCCGTAAGGTTGCTGCTGACTATCGTAAATATTCACGAAATTCTCGGCCAACCAACCCACTTCGCGAGACCACAACTCTTCGCGACAACAGACGTGAGAAAACACCAGGTTATATGCTTAGATAGAAAATCAGCAGAAAGAAATGAAATAAGGGTAAAATACAAGCACCCGTTAAAAAAAAACGTTCTGGGTAGAGAGATATCTCCGAAATTCCCTATCTCATGCCGCCAAGGCATTAAACCGGTAATTGGGGAGCTTGAATAGAGTGCTTCAACATTGCACAACCAACAACTCAGTCTACAGTCCTAGCTTCCGGACAACCAATGAACCCAAAACGACCTTCAGATTTCAACATAACGCAAGAAACACGTGAGCGTAGACGTGTATAGGTTACTAGCGACACAGCGAATTCCGAGCTAACGTGGGCTTCCCTGTGTGTCTCGAATCGGCACGCCGCAAAAACGTCCAGGCTAAAATGCCTTGGGTGGCGGCTATAGCGGAGACACTGAAGTTGCATATGGGGATGTGCCAAGTCGAATCCGACTTCAAGACGACTGGTCTGTACGGGAGCAGCAGAGCCAGGAAACCCTGGCTGTCGGTGAGTAGCGCAACCACGAGCACACCTAGTCGCACTACTGCCGCTTCTAAATTCCCCGCAGAAGCAGCAGTAACGTACTGCGTGTCAGTAATTAGCGCCATAACAAGGAATCCACGTAATAATGCACCACGTAAGGCTCTCACCTATGCAAGAGCACGTGTGCGATTCGGATAAAACCACGTACTAACTTACCGGCCCACGATGCTGGCGATGGCCCCCATTTTAGGCGAGCGTTCGCGAATATACTGTCACGTCGAAATCTGAAAAGAGTCGAATGTTGCCCGATTGGGCGAAACTGTGCCCAGCAAAGCAAGCGAATCATGCACACTGCGGAAATTAAAGCGGCGAGTACTGTCGTTGATAGTCCAAAAACTGGTCGGCTGCGAAATGCGTTAGCTTTTATACATGTGCCATAGTACATGTCTGTGTTATCACTTATCCTCACGTACAATCTGGGCGGTAACGTTTGTCGAACAGTCGTCGTCATTCGCAAAGCAGCATGCAAGTTGAAGTGGAGACCCGGTCAAGCAAAAAAAGCGCGTCATGAGAAAGTGAAAAGCGTGGTTGCCATGAGATATACGAGAGCAAGTACGCCGGTCTTTACGTCTTTCCACACTGGTGGCGGCAATTTTTTCGGTTGCTTGTCTCTTACATTTTGGATTCTTTAACATACCACACCCATTATCACGTGTCTGTCTCGCTCAGTATGAGCTAGCTCAACCCGCCGTGATGGTCTATTGGCTAAGGTACTCGGCTGCTGATCTGAAGGTCGCAGGATCGAATCCCGGCTGCGGCGGCTGCATTTCCGATGGAGGCGGAATTGTTGTAGGCCCGTGTGCTCAGATTTGGGTGCACGTTAAAGAACCCCCAGGTGGTCGAAATTTCCGGAGCCCTCCACTGAGGCGTCTCTCATAACCATATGGTGGTTTTGGGACGTTAATCCCCGCATATCAATCAATCAGTATGAGCTACAATCGCCAAGCGCACTGTAAGGTTATGCAGTGGCGCCGATTGCAACGTTTTACAGCGAAAGCTGTGATGACATCACAACTCAAGTCATGCGCAGTTGTTCGCTGCCGCCGGTGTACGTAACCACTTCGAGCGAAATTTTAAAAAAAAAGCTTAGTACCAATGACACAGTTGTGCTCGAACCCGGGTCCACTGGGTGCCAACTCAGTACTTTACCACTGAGACACACCGTTTTTTTTTCTTTCTTTGTTGCCTGCGTACATACAACATTCACAAACAAATGTACATCAAACAAGCTGGTGCCTGTGACTCGATGTCAAACTTGCTTTAGGCAGGCTTGATGTCGGGAAAGCAATCGTGTTAATACGACTTATAGAGCGTTTTAAAACAGCGAAAAACAACCAGTCGTCGCACAATGCGAATAGCGTAACAAGTGAGCCGCCCAATGCTTCAACCCATTACAAAAGCTTGGTCTTGTTCCCCTATTAACTGTGACGCACACCCACTTCAGCCATAATTTCCCATCGTCGTCAGCCACTGCATGAACAGTTGGCACAAAATTCCTTAGAAGTATTTAGTGAATACCGCGCTTCTTAGAACAATGACGAAAAATAGCATAGTGAATTCCTGCCTACTATACCCCAAATTTTTTTGTATTAACGCCCTATCAAGTAAGTGTGCTTGCAGTAGTTACCCATGAGTGTACTGAAAAGGCTCTGATAGGCCACTCTTCCAGCTTTCGCTGTGACTGTACTGCGCCTTCCATGCAGGCCTGGCGTTTTTTTTTTCGTGTTACCAAGAGAGGTTTTAGGCACAAAGCTCCTCTTTCTCGGGGCAAGTCCCTCAGCGTTCCGTGCCATAGTTATCGAAACGAGTGCCAGCGCTTTTGACACGCTTTTTTTTTCGCATCAACGGGAGCTCAGTGGGTGAACATCTCCACATAGCTATTCATCATGAACACTTTGGAAGCGAACGTATGAGAGCTCGCAACGCGGCTGCGATGCGGACCTACCGCCAATACTTCGCCGTGCGAGCTCGCGAGACCGAAAAAAAAAATGACCGCAGTTTCCCGAGTGGGAACACTGGTTAGCATGCGGAGCGTGTATGTTGAACTGCGATAAATGTGGTTTATAATTTGCAACATGCGTGTGTGTTATGAGTGAACACGAGTGAACACGCACGCACGTATGCTGCGAAAGACGATGTTTATTGATGAGACGCTTTGGGTATTTTGAGCAAGATGGCTTTGTGGTCCGTAAATTGAAGGGTGAGTGGGTCTGGTTGCAGTGGTCGAAGGACGAAATTTGCAAAGACGTGGTCGATGCACGTCCCGCGAACCGTGGTAGATGATGTTTGCCGTCGTGCGTTGCTCGTTTCAGCGAGTGCCGCGACTCCATGTAGTCGACCACCCAATCGTTACAGCGTTCAACTCGGGTAGATGTTCCGGTCGGGGCGGCTAGCGGTAGCCGTAACTCACTCTGGGCGATGGAATTCTACCGGCTCTTAACGACTGCTTGCACGTGGCACACGCGACGTAGTCGGCAAATTTGTCGGCGTCGCTTCCAAACGCATCGCAAAGAACCGACAACGCTTTGGAACGATGCAGTTCATTCTGAATGTCCGCGTCAAGTTGTTGTCAAGCCAAAGTCGATCACACACCTTGTAGCTGTGGCCGAAGCTCCGGTCGAGGAAGTCGCGCTTGAAGCGAGCCTTGGGCGTGGCGTACTGCTTGGCTCACGGGCGGCATCGAGATCGGCCTCGTGGCGTCGACGCTTGCACGCGGCTTCGCCGTCCAGATTCTCTTGCCGATGCTTACGCCTCGCAGCTGCTTCGCGTTCTAGAAGCTGGGAATCTTCCGCTCGACGCTGACGTCTCGCAGCTGCTTCACGTTCTCGGAGCTGGGGATCTTCCGCTCGACGCCGACGTTTGCGTTCCGCATCGCGAGCTCTTCTCAGCGGGGCCTTGTCCACGGACGAAGTGTCTTCGGAATTGCTTGCGGTTCCGCCAACACATTGGCTGACGCTATTGGAAGGGACGTCAGTAAGTGTGTTTGCAGATTTGTTAGCATACATTTTTCGGCAACGGCATCGGGCATGGAGCGACTACACAAACCAACCGACGAAGGGGGGCGCGCTCTGACAGTTGGTTATTTATTGCGAGCGCCGGCCCCAGCCTGCGCATGCGCGCGTTAGCATACAGCTGGCGCACGTAAAACTAAAGGTCACGCGGCGCGTGGAGGGGAGAAGCGAGCGCCGCGCGCGCTGTGTTGAGAGGAGGAAGGGATGCACACGTGGCTGGCGGAGGGGGAGGGGAGGCTGCGGACGGCGACGGCGCATGACTAGCCCCTAGTATAATATGCTCTGCATGTAAAAGACGTCAGTGTAGGCAGCAGTCGCAAGCCAGCACCAGCATCAATCCGGGGGCTTCGGCGAGGACACGCGCAGCCGAAGCTAAGCGAGCTCGTCGACAAGCGGATCCCGAAGTGAGAGCGCGCGAAGACGAGGCGGCACGCAAGCCACGGCAAGAGAACCTCGAATCGGAGCTGGCGCGGGAAGCAGTGGTCAAGCGACGAAAACGGTCGCTACTGAGCTTGGTGGCGCCACCACGCGCTTCAAGCGCGACTTCCTCGATCAGCAGTTCGGCTGCAGCTGTAAGGTATGCGACCACGTTTGGTTTGACAACAACCTGGCCCCCATCGACTCGATCCGCAACGACCAGTTCCGTGCCAACGCTGAAACCCTTCATCTAAGATCGTCTCGCCACGTACTTCACCGACCACAATATTGTAATTTTCAAGAAAAATAAATAATAAAAGCGTCCCACACATTTGTAGCCAGTAATCGAATTCTCTAATTTAAACATTCGACAGAAGTCTGTCTGGTTGTGTATGAAACTGGGAGATGAGTTAGACTACAACCAAAAGTTCTGGAAGAAAACTTCTTTTTCTTCAAAGTTTCTTCAAAAACTTTTGGTTGGAGTCGAAATTATCTTCCAATCGAATTCTTGCATATAATTTTATTGATATGTAAATGATTATATCTTGTGTTTATATAGGTGCATATAATTATTCGATATGTAAATGATAAACATCTTGTATATTTCTGTACAAACGATCTTTATATGAAGAGTGGGTTAATATATCACGGTTTTACCGATAATCATTGCCACTCCGCCTCACTTGTCATCATTCACTTCGAGGAGATGGCGGAATTTCGCTGTTCCTGCGAGTGCGCATCGCCTCCTCGTGTTTTCACGTTAACGCTCGTTTTGCCCTGCGGTAATATTAACTCTGAAAACGATTACTTCGTTGGTGAAAGCAAGAAAGTAGGGGCCGAAGGGCGTTCGCAGGAACAGCCAAACTCTCTCCCGACAACTATAGAAACGATCGCCAAGTGATCGCCGCCACTGCATAACCTTGCAGTGCTCTACTCCAAGCTCTCGCGTGGTGTAGCTCACACTGGACACGATAGTATGAAGAATTCATGCGATACAACTTTGCTCTTCGGTTCGCAAGTTGGTACCGGGCCGGCTACCGGCATTCACTGCGAGCCATTTTAATGCAGGACAATGGATGAAAACAAAAAGAACTAGCAAGTTCGAAATTCGCACGGCCTGACACGTGGTGAAGCTGCCATTTTATAAGACTTGCCCCAAGCTGACGAAGTAATGAAAATCTGTTGTGCTCCCTTCTGCAACCAATTCTGCGACGCCGCCCACTGCGTAATGAATACATCGTATTTGAAAAAAACATGCACCCTCTGCAAATATCTTGCAGTTTTATCTAACATAGCTTAATATTTTTTTCAGAAAATGAAAAAACAATAAATAAGTGGCAAGTATCTGATCGCACGTGTGGGCCTTCGGCGTTTAATTCAAGAAACTATGACGATCAAAGTGTGGCTCACGTTTTTATCTCACGAGATTTCGATAGTTTAGGATCATGAAGAAAAAATATAAGAGGCAGCGTGTCTGCCAGAGAAAGAAATTTTAAAAAGATTGACATATGTATATTCCTTCGATGACAGAGACTGATCTTTCTCAGCTGGGCATTTGTTTCTTCTTGCAAACGAACAATGCGTGGTGTTCACTGATAAACGAGTCCCCGCTGTCTCTTTTGTTGTTCCCAGTACTTGCACTAACTTTCTTTTGACAGGCTAACTCTTTGTTGTTCGGTAGTTGAAACCTTCATCGGGCTTCGCAGAAGAAGAAAAAGAAACGTGGCACAGCAACTAAACTACACGTTCTAACCTCGCAAAATTTTTCTTCACGCTGTTCTTGAAGCAATAGCTCTTGTGGTTTTCTTTTTTTTTTTGTCTAAGCGAAACTTGTTTTAGACTGAACGCAGGCTCACACCTTACGTGCATGTTCAGGTTACAGTAGGTACTTCCAAGTGCGAGTAAAAAAAGTCTTTTATTCTCGTAGTTTTAGAAGACAGTCTAGCATTCACTTGATTCTCTAAACAGTGCGTTTTCTTGCATATGCCACGCTCAACACGCGTAACGAAAGGAGATTACAAACGAAAATGTTTTTGGGGCAATTCATTTTGTGGAGCCTTCACGCTGATTAGAGCGTCTAACACATGGGGAAAAAAAGAAAACACAACTAAACCTTTGTCACGAGGCGCTGCAGCGTCAGACATGAGCTCCCAAAGCGGCTATATATATATATATATATATATATATATATATATATATATATATATATATATATATATATATATATATATATATGGTGGAGTGAAATTCAATGGATCCGGTGGAAAATGCAGTTGAAAAAGAGGTCGACAAATGTGCGCAAAAACACTAGCTTTACTAACATTTCGGCAGGTGGGCCTGCCTTCGTAGGAGTGAATTAATTCACTCCGACGAAGGCAAGCCCACCTGCCGAAACGTTAGTAAAACTAGTGTTTTTTCGCACATTTTTCGATCTCTTTTTCTACCGTATATATATATATATATATATATATATATATATATATATATATATATATATATATATATATATATTTAAGGAATTCTGTGGGTCCAGTGCAAATATAATTAGGAATAAAGAAGCACACCTATGAAAATTTGATAGTTGTTTACTCTACGTTTCGGCCGTGGCACGGCCTTCGTCAGGATTCGCACGGCCTATCAAATTTTCGTAGGTGTGCTCCTTTATTACTAATTATATATATATATATATATATCAGTAATTTAAATTATACTAAATATAATAGTAATTTAAAGCTGTGAAAAAGATATCTTTGCAGCGATACGGGGGATAATTTTTAGAAAACATTTCGCGACTCGTTACAGAGGATGCTGATTGTAATAAAAAATGCGATATAAGTAACATGTAGAGCCGGAATCATACAACATGCCGGATTAGTTGTATATTTCGGCTTTGGTTGTTTCGTCAACCTTGCAAGTGAAACCAGTTTCGATTGTAAGTCAGCCCTTCCACTTCGGACTCCTGAAAAGGTGTGTCGACCTACTTTGATGTGAATGCGGTAACTGCGTCGTGCGTGCAATCTTAGTACAAAAATCTCAATAAATCTGGAAGGCTCCAGCACGGCTCGCACCTATCGGTGGCCGCACGTGTAAAGAGAAAGCAGTGTGCGTGACAATGATGGTTATATCAGCGACAACGCTTAGATTGATTGATATGTGGGGTTTAACGTCCGAAAACCACCATATGATTATGAGAGACGCCGTAGTGGAGGGCTCCGGAAATTTCGACCACCTGGGGTTCTTTAACGTGCACCCAAATCTGAGCACACAGGCCTACAACATTTCTGCCTCCATCGGAAATGCAGCAGCCGCAGCCGGGATTCGAACCCGCACCCTGAGGGTAAGCAGCCGAGTACCTTAGCCACTAGACTACCGCGGCGGGGCGACAACGCTTAGCAGCTATTCCAGAGCGGAGCTTACAGGAAGTAGTCATTTAACTGATAAGTGAAGTTCCGCCTGAAGTTTAGATCACCACCAGGCCCTCACTTCCCTCTCCCCAATTTTTGTCTTTTCACATGCGTGAAAAATAACGTCGCTTTGAAACGCAGTGACCAGCCAACTCGAGATAATCCTTACGAACCTGCCACTTATTTGTAGAAGCCCCAGGGTTACCCGGTCTGTTCTTGCTGGTAAAATAGGCACGTTGTAAGAGCGAAAATGCGGAAGAGACGAGTGCATCAGTGCATTATTGCGTGTCGTACACTTAAAAGAATAGAAAGTTGGGCGAGTTTTATTTATTTACTTATTTAGCTAGTAAGTTAATTAGTTCGTTCGTTAGTTAAATAATTAGGTTAGTTAGTTAGTGGTTAGTTAGTTAGTTAGTTAGTTAGTTAGTTAGTTAGTTAGTTAGTTAGTTAGTTAGTTAGTTAGTTAGTTAGTTAGTTAGTTAGTTAGTTAGTTAGTTAGTTAGTTAGTTAGTTAGTTAGTTAGTTAGTTAGTTATTATACCTCAAAGACCCTCAACAGAGGGCTTTACATGAGAAAGTGGGCAAACAATATAGAGTTAATAAGACAATGATTCTATGACATTGGTTTCCATTTCCGGTGGAGGCAGAAATGTTGTAGGCCCGTGTGCTCAGATTTGGGTGCACGTTAAAGAACCCCAGGTGGTCGAAATTTCCGCATCCCTCCACTACAGTGTCTCTCATAATCATATGGTGCTTTGGGGACGTTAAACCCCACATATAAATCAGCGCTTGCGCCTGGTTTCAAGTGAAACGATCTGTAAAAAGTATCACACGTGTCTCGTATTTCGTCCACTTATTTTGTATTTTTTTAGCGCTTTACTTCACTCTTTCACTCTTACCTACAGCGAAATTGCAACGTATATATGCGCTTGTGTCAAACACTCTGACGTGACATTCTTTATGACCCTTAGCAAAATAGCGACGCACACTCGTTCGTATTATCAGCGTCACTTTCGCGTTAGTACCATATATAAATTCAATATGTAAAAAAGACCTTCGTTTTTACACTTCTCTGAGCAACTTCGCAACAGCACCCTAAGAGGACTCGAGCTTCAAGAAGCGCTAGACACGTTCTCCATTTGGGCGGTGGAAAATATGTAAAAAACTGACCACACTCTTTTTCACTGTCGCCAAGATCTCCGTATGACTTAGCATTAAACAATGGGATCTTTTTTTTTGACGTCTTCTACACAGGCAAGTAAGCGAGCGAACCATCAATCCGTCTGTCCGTCCGTCCGCCCCCAATCTACCTACGTACCTACTTACCTATCCATCCCTATATCGGTCTATATAGCAATCAAAGACAAAATATTGCCTACCACCAGTACTGCAATGCGGACTCACCACGCTTCGGCGATGCGCAAATAGGAGCTCACTAGTGACGCACCTCGTTCAATAATATTTGGCTCTTGGTAATGTGCGTTACATCCCGCGCGTCACACAGACAGTCAGCTAAAAGCAGAGCGCCTTCATATTTGGTAATTCAGCTCACTCACACTCAAACCTAAGCTCTCGTATGTTGAACTCAACGAAGTAATAAACTGGCGACAGTTTCTTTTTTTTTCCCTGAGCGCTTGTTGTTTGCTTTGCTAAATCGACCATGCGCTATCATCTGCTTTGTTTGACTGAGTCATGAACGAACCATCGTGTCCGTGCAGTTCATGATGTGAGTTGTGCACCCCGCGCACCACAACATCGGACAAGGTGTAAAATACGGATGTTCATTCTCGATCCACCGTCTCCTTTCTCACGCGTTGTGAGGCCCGTCAGTCTTCACTCACAGAAACACTCCGCGCGTTTACATCTTACGACACAACGAGAAGAGAAGGTCCGGAAGGACAGGCAGAGGAACACAAAGAGGAACGCGAAAGGAGAACAGCGGCCGCTCGGACTGGGAGAAATCGCGGCGCCCTCTTCTGTGACAGCATCGCCAAACAGTCGCGCAATCGCAAACAAATCACGCAGAATTCACTCGCACCCGAGAATAATTTCTTTTCTTGGGCGTTTTTTTTTTTCTGGGTTTTCCTTAAAATGGAGGGGCAGCGCCGAGGGTTAAGAACACAGTGAATGAAAAAAAAGGAGGCGAAGCGCAGTGCAGGCCCAAGATTCCGGAGGAGGCAGGCGCTCACGACGTGGACAAATGTGACAGCCGAGGCGGATACGAAATCGCGCAACACAAATAGAGCGAAACCAGAAACGCTCGCGTCACAGAGACCCCTACGCGGCTGTGGCGCAGCTTGCTTGGCAGAGATTGAAAGGAAAGAAGCACCACACAGCAAGTCTTTTCTTTCTTTTCTTTGCTTTTCTTTCTTCCTTTCTTTCTTTCTTTCTTTCTTTCTTTCTTTCTTTCTTTCTTCCTTCCTTTCTTTCTTTCTTTCTTTCTCTCTTTCTTTTATTTATTTATTTATTTATTTATTTTGTTCGTTTGTTCGTTCGTTCATTCTTTCCTTCTTTTCAGTATCTCCGGCACGCTGCGATTTCAAGCGCGAAGCTCCGCAGTATACGCGATAAGACGCGCAATAAAGCACTGCTCTGTTTGAAAGAAGCGAAGGTCTGTATATGCCGCACAGCTTTCGCCCAATAGAATAAGAGTTAGAGAGAGCGAATGTGACGTGCATGGATATGTCGGCAAAAGAAAATAAAATGTTTACGGCGAAGGTATGCGCTTTGTCACCAAGAAAGCGCGCATAACCTTTCCGCGGTTGTTCTCGGCTCTCGTATGTCAAATATTGTCACGTGGCCAGCTCGGGAAGTTTTTTTGTCTTTAGTGGCTAGACGGGAGATGTCGACGGTTGCTCCCGGACAACTCTTTTTCGTTTGTTTTCTCTTTTCAAATAATGTGTTGTTGTTGTTGTTGTTGTTGTTGTTGTTGTTGTTGTTGTTGTTGTTGTTGTTGTTGTTGTTGTTGTTGTTGTTGTTGTTGTTGTTGTTGTTGTTGTTGTTGTTGTTGTTGTTGTTAGGCTCCGGATGACAAGAGACGCTGTCGAATCATCTCGAGTATTCTGAGCGTTTGAGTTGGTTTTTTTTTCTGTATATTTACGTGTATTAGAGTTAAAGAAAATATATGTCTGAATAAACATTATGGATTTGCTTGGCCATCTGAATGACGCCTGGTGTGGACAGGGGTTCTGAAATGATACTAAGGAAAAACAGCAGAGTTTGCGCTCTGGAAAAGCAGATGGTTATTATTGCCTGGTTGCTTGGTGTAACTGGGTATACGGGGTTTAACGTTTCTTGGCGACTCAGTTTATGAAAGACGCCGCATTGCGGGTCTCCGGATGGTTCAAAATCATCCAGGGTTCTCTACGTGCACTAATATCGGACAGTACACGGGCGCCGAGCCTTTCGCCTCTGTAGAAATGAGGACGTCGCACGGCTGGGATCGACCTCGGGTTTCACATCAGCAGCCGACGACTGTAAGTACTGAGCCACCGCTGCGAACGAAGGTCTTTTGGTGAAGGATCCAGATTAGTAATGACTACGTGGGGTTCTTCACCATGATCCTAAAGCCAAGAACACGATTGATTATGCATTTTTTTTACTCTCTCGAAAATATGCCGGCAATCCCTCCTCTAACTTCCTGCTAATCAGACGTCTTGACGGAAAATGCGCGAAAAACGTGGACGAAGAGGGAAAGGAACAGCACCAAGGCATACTAACAACTAAATTTTATAGCACAAGCTGCATATTCGTATGGCTATGAGAAACGAAAGTACTTCCGGCGGCGGTGTCACGGGTGGTCTCCATTGGCTGTGTTATCAGTTACGTCGCTCACAGCATCGTACCCAAGCACGCACGCCATTGGCTGCGTAGCGAGTGACGTCGCCCATCCCGTCGGTGGCCATAGCGCCGAGAGTGCGCGCAACAGTTTCTCCTGAAACCTTGCACATGTGTATGCCACCGAAAACTGTACAAGAAGGCTTGGCGGACTCGCTCGCGGGATTCCGTGCCGACCGGTTGTGCCCCCGCGATCTCCGACGACAGCGCAGCTCTGGCCGACTGGCTCGCCCTACGCCATCTCCTGACGCCAAGAGCTCTCGCCGAGTGGTGCCCCGTCCACGGGCTCCTGCGACCGTGTCCATCTTTCATATCTTCTCCTTATTTCCGTATGTCGCTGTCCCTGCACCACACTCTCTTTTTCCTCCTCTCTCTATCTCTTTACTTTAATCCTATTCTTTTAATCCCTCCTTATCCCCATCCCTCGTGAGCTACTGTTGAGGTGTCGCACTGTGATGCAAAAAGTTACGGGGCTCACTTTTCTCTTCTTTTCTCTGTTAAGAATCGCATAAAAAAGAGCGCCGAAAGTGGAAACGTGAGAGATCTCGCATTCGCCGGGTTGACGGTGCAGTCCGGGCATGAAAACAGGCCCGGGAGGCCGAGTGCCGGCAGCAAGTGCGTACCGATAAGCCGGCAGACATCCAAGTTCACCCTGAATCGCGAACGGGAATGTATGCGCCGCTGGCGAATGGATACTGCAGGATCTAGTAACGTTGACTACAAACCACGCCGCCCAGTTCACTCGCGATGTCATGCGCTTGCAGCATCGTAGCGGCTGCAGCGTGCTGAGTGCGAGAGCGCGCTGCCCTTTTCGGCGGGAGCTTCTCCAGCGGCTCATTGGCTTCGGCTGCGATGTCTGTGATCACCAATGGCTCGAGAACAAACACTATGATTGGCGCATTGCTAAAAGCCGCTCATTACACTCATCCGTGACTACAGCCAATTGTAAAAGACTTCAGTGCCACGTCGGGTTGAACCCACTGCTAAACACTTGAGCCTCACGTTTCTGCTTTCCCTGGTTTCCCATTTGTACGGAGTGCTTCGGCGGTGATATTTTTTATTGAAAACACAAAAAATAAGAAGAAAAAATAGATAAATCACACTTGTGTGCACAAAAACCGAAATGTTCTACATTTGCGCATCAATATAACCTATCTCCGATTGGTGCAATGCCACGGAGGGCATGGTGACACAACTATCTTTAGCTGTTAAAGTAAAATAAGCTTCAACAACCTCACGAATAGTACGTTCTTTGTGTCGCATAATGACTCTAGTTCCTCGGAAACTGAAAATACACGTACCTTCAGGTCAGCACCGGAGCGCCCTAATAGCTACACCACCACAGCTATATACACTTCGTAACGACAGCCCTTCCGGACAACAATGGAACGGCTTCGATATACATCAACACTCACGTTGCACAACTTCAGAAGCATTACCAGGCAAACGACAATAATGATGCTCATCATGGATGCAGAGCGAAATCATGCATTGCTCAGCTATACATCCGGTGTCACTTTCTCACTCACCCATTCGCTCTTGAGACAATTGATTTCTAGGTACATGCAGTAAGTACCAACTAGCTAAGCTGTGTGCTCGTTATTACATTATTAGTAATGGCGCTTCATCTTGCGCGAGTATGCGACGCAGCTGGAAGGGCCCTATGGCGAGGGAAACTACGAAACAAAATGTCACAAAATACGGAAGGTCACCCGGCCACCTGTAAGCGATTTCTAATAATAATGATTTGTAGTACTTGACGGGTCAAAACTGTGCGAGAAAGAGAGAAACGCCTTTATACACAAAAGCATGGAGAATGAGGGCGTGGGAGGGACCCCTAGTCCGGGGTCCCTAGGACGACTCCAGCGACGAGTCGGGCCCGCTGTATCAGAACTCGGAGGACCTCAGGAGGTCCATCGCGGAGAGCATCATCCCACAGCTCCTCGTTACGTAAAGGGCGATGGAAAGCAAGTAAGGGAGGAAAGATGTTCGCAGTGCACTCGATCGAGACATGGAAGGTCGTGGGCGAATTTCAAAACCGCGAGTTGACTATGACAGACACCGTAGTGGAGGGCTCTGAAAATTTCGAACATATAGGGAGTTCCTTAACGCGCACTTTATATGTGCAGGGGCTTCAAACTTCGAACATGTGCAGGGGCTTCAAACCGCAATGACCGCGGTCGAATCCACAACATTTGTGTCAGCAACCGAGCGCCATTATCACTGCTTTACCCGACCAGACGGCAAGCGACTACCACTAGCGACCTTCTAAAGAGAAGCTCCTCGACTATTACATTTATATCTCACCACTTTCCCCAATCACTTCATCCTTACCCAACACGCGCCATACCACAAGATCGACAGCACACTCACTTCCAAAACACTCAAATATAGCTAAAGGCCTAACCAAACCAAGGGCTCGCTGTTTGACTCGAGCGCTCAAAGCCATACCACCCTTTCCCCCGTTCACCTCATCGGAAAGCACCAGTGCGCAGTTATCGGCAACCTCCTTTCCATGTTCATTTGCGCGTTTCATCGCCAAATCACCTTCGGTCACTGCAGGCGAGCTCTAACCGTGCTGAGTAGGCAGTGCATCTTCCCTCTCTGCCACACTTCTGTTCCCAACACCTGTTTCTTTTTCCTTCTTGTTTTTTGTTTGCGTTGATAGCGCACATTCGCTTAGTGCCATGACACCCCAAGAGGAATCTGAGCACGCTGCGAGTATCGCGCCGACTCGTTGTGGGCAACTAGTATGCAGCGTCAAGAGCAGGACCTCGATTGCGGGAGGCTATCAGCGCTACCTAGCTGTCGCATTCTTTTTTTTTCTTCCCCTCACCTTTCGACTCTGTGCAGTTTGAGGCACCGCGGGGTGGACTGTCCAACGGTGCTATTGTGCTCCACATGGAGCGGACGTGCACAGCGTAGGGTGCTTGAACAAGATCGTCACAAAATGGAAATTCAGGCTAGCTCACGCGCATTCATTTTCTGAAAAAAAAAAACGCGCAAAAAAAACGTTAATAGGAGAGATAGGGAGGACATGCAGTGCTGCCCCCAAAACTACAAGTTTACTGGAAGGAAACAGCAACTCATAAAACAAACCGTGCGTGTCAACTAAGGTAAACTTGTGAATACAAAAATATGAAGTGATACGTTCATTAATAAAAGGGAAATCCTTAGCGTAGCATCACTGATAGTTGGCTAACACAGGAACCACTTCACCTCCTAATGTTCTTGCTATTGATTGCGGACGGCTGGCAACAAGAAGCAGAGCGTCGTAAAAGACAAGGAAGACGTTAGGCACGAGCAGTCGAATAAACATAGAGAGTTTGGTGTAGGGGTCGGGTCTTGAATACGCGACATCTTTGTGGTACCGAAACCCGGAACTGTACCGGGGACCAGGTTCTGGCACCAGAAAAATGTCGTGTATTCAAGACCCGAGCCCTACACCAAGAACGTCCATGTTTATTTCTACTGCTCGTGTCTAACTTCCTCCTTGTCTTCTACGACGCCCTGCTTCTGGTTGCCGCCCGTGCGCAATCATCAGCAACAGATGTTAAAAGCTTCTGAAACTTTTCAATTAAACTGGTCATAATGCTTAAACAAAAATGTTTATTGATGGAAATACGATTTTTTCATGAAGTTGACCTCAGTTTACGTGCGTGGTTTCTGCTTACATGTTCATGATTCTTTCCAATAAACTTTCAGTTGTGAGTGCAGCGCTGTGCCTCTGTTCTTTATTTCTTGTCTGCGTTTCCGTTCTTTTTGTTGCGTTTTTTTTCAGAAAATGCTTTGAGATGCATGCTGCTCGAGAACAATTCAGTTCAAAACTTCGTCAATTAAAATTTATTTCAAAAAACGCCAGGCCTGCGCGCAACGCGCAGCACAGTCAGAGCGAAAGCTGGAAGAGCGGCCTTACAGAGCTTTTCTTTTAAACACTATTTGGAAATCTACTACAAGCACACTTGGAGGATACCCACTACGCCATTAACTATCATATTCAGTGTGTAGTAGAGCGGCATTCATTATGTCATCCTTCGTCATTCTTCGGAGAAGTGTGGTACCCGCTACATACTTCCAAAGAATGTTGTATAATTTTTTATGCTGTGGCTGACGGCGATAAAGAATTATGTCTGAAGCTTTTGTAAATGATTGATGTGGGTGATTTAGCGTCCCAAAACCACCATATCAATATGAGAAACGCCGTAGTAGAGGGCTCCGGAAGTTTTGACCACCCGGGATTGTTTAACGTACACCCAAACTTGAGCACACGGGCCTACAGCATTTTCACCTCCATCGAAAGCGTGAAGCTTTTGTAATGGATTGGAGCATTAGAAGAACCTATCGTTATGCAATTCGCATTGTGTGACACTGGATCGTTCTTTCGACGTTGTAAAACTCTTCATTACTCATATTCCCGCGATCGTTTTCACGAGATCAAGCCTGCCTAACGCCAGTTTGGAACAGACTTTCAAGCACCAGCGTAGCTCTGTGGTAAAGTATGGTCTGGCATGCAGGGGACCCGGTTTCGAATCTCATTGTGTTCTTGGCGTTTTAGTTTTCTTTTATTTAACGCAATAGCGGGTACAGACACCAGCGGCAACGGCGGGCAACTAAGGACAACTAAGGACTGGATCTTTGTGATCTCATGACAGCTTTAGCTGTACAAGTTTCACGTGCCAAATCTTCGATATGATTACGCGGCACCCCATAGTAACTGACGCTAAAGTAAGTTACCCGCAGCAGTGAATGTGCTGTGTCACCGTCTTTGTAAAGCCACTACGCTGTAGCATCAGTACATTAAAGGGCTAAGTTCGTGACATCACGCCAACGCTATATCGAGAGATCAGGAGTTGCCACATTGCCACATGGGACTGGAGGCTTTATATTTTCATATTTAGATGTCTGGCCGAATACATCATGTGAGCGAGTTAGCGCGAGAAAGTGTAAGAAACTGCCATATACGTTGAATTTATACCCAACTGGGTATTCTCTGAAGGCGTCGTCAACGCATTCAACACGCGGTATAGGGAAAAAAAATGAAGAGGCCAGCCGGTCCAGGATCGGCTGCCATACTCGCCGTCCGTCCTTCTTCCCTACACATCGTGAGAGAAATGCGCGGATGGGAAAAGGAGGGAGACGAACCCCTCGTAGGGACGCCTCTCCCCAACTCGTGAGTGCGGCTTCATCAAAAGCAGCGCCGGCGGACGATCCATAAGCACAAACTGGCGCGCCCACGTTACACTCGCCCCCAAGCGCCGGGCAAACAGGCTATGCCTCGTGAGCTCGAGGCCAGCGAGTAAGTCGGCTGGCGAGATCCACAACGAACCCCGGCGGCAGAGTTGCACCCGCAAGAAGGAGTGCAAGATGAAGTCATGATGCGGCGCAGTATCCCTCGCCAGCCCCCTTGACTACGCCCTCGTTTTCCTCACTCATGCACACAAACTCACTCACACGGGGCAAACAAAACAGAAGGAAAACTGTTCGCGACGCAGCGAGCGCCCGGCAGAAGAAGCGTCCCGTGATTGGATATCTATCGGGAAAGCAAGCCGGCTTTCGGCATCGACCGATGCGGCTTGCGGGCTCACCCAAGCGTGGGCAGAGCAAGCCGCTTTGCGGAACACGCTAGCGGCCTGTCGGGGCCCTGCTGGGCCCCACGACTCCCTGCAGGACTGAAGTGGAGTGCCTGCATGTGCGGAGGCTCACGTGCTTTTGCCGTTAGGAGGAGTTGTCGGATTTCGGCAGAGTCGATGCCGTCTGGCTTGCATAAGAGGTTCTTACGAGATGTCGGCTGCCGCGGCTGAGGATTCGTCGCGTGCCGAGAGAGGTCTAGTCGTGCCGTGCGTAGGCGCACGCGGGGTCCACATATATAAGGTCAGAGTGATCGTGTTTAGGTTGTACGTTTCTGCAGAGCACATCGAGAAACACGCAAGCTCAAATCATCGTCGAAGCACCATGAGTATACTTAATTCGCAGTGCCAGGAGCGACACCACTTCTTTCTGGAGTGAAGATAGAGCACCGCTCGGGGAAAGATGCTACCCACCGTTTTATTTCGGACACCCCACCAAGAGGATCACAGGCATATAAAAGATTAATTGTATGGGACATATTGTGCCGTTGCAAGAAGAAGAAATAGTATAGAAGAAAATGCATGGAAGTTAACCAGAACCTTTGCTACCCTACATATTGAAACAGGGTAGAGCAAATTGAATGATGGAAAGAAAAAAAAGAGAGAAAGACAGCACATAACAAAGCACACACAGTCAATCAAGTCCGTTCCTCTGGCATGGTACCCGGTATGTCTGTAACGGGCACTTGTTCAAGTTCATTCCCTTTGAGAATCTCAGAAGCACCTTCGTTGTCTTCCACTACAATGTATTTAGTCAACGACTTGTAACAATGACTTCAACAAACGCCGGTCTATTGTCCAAGTCCGCTAGAGTGGACAGCAGGGACTGCCTCTGGACATAATATCGCTGATAGTCGCAGAGAATGTGCTGTAGCGTTTCCTCACAACGATGGGTATCGCAAAGAGCGTTGTCGGCCATTCCAATCGGAAAGGAATAAGATTTCGTGCATGCTGCGATGAAGTGGAGGGTAGTCTTTCTTTGACGGAGTGCAGTTGGCATACTGAGATGCATCAAAAACGAAAAAGGGAGGGGGGGGGGGGGGTGATCATTGGTCCGGTTGGTCTGTCTGCTTGGTGTATACCATCAAGAAAGAATGATCTCCTGTGCAAGAACTTCAAGTCTGCTGGCAGCGTCAAACCTTTGAAAGTGGTACGATATATTTCTGTGGGCCTTCAGGAGCTGCCCTATAGTTCTATTAGCGCGTTCGTTCCCTACGACGCCGCAGTGATGTGGAAGCAACTGAAACCTCAATGGGTGTCATCTCTCATGTGATGTATGGAGAATACATCTATAGTCTTGAATACGAGCTGTTCGCAAACGTTTTGTTGCACACCAGTGATGAAGCGGGAAGTGAGCTTGAGTTGGTAAAGAAAATATTTATAAAGCGGTGATATAGGCAACTATGATAATTCTGTGATGGTCTGATTAACTAAATAGCGGCAAATAATATTATAATGATGATGGTATCATAACGATGATGATGTAGAAAAACAATATCATAATGGCTATGATATTTAAAATGACGTAGGGAGTCATTTCATATTTATCCAAACTTTTTTTACTAAGTGAATGGTCAGAACTCTTTAATTCCTTCCACAAACATATTTGTTGTCCCCAGACAACTATCTGTGACCTCTTACGAGGACATCTGTTTCTTTGCTGTGTTTTGCTCGCACACAGGAAGAGGACCTGCCACTTCAGTAAGCAGCTCCGTCATCGATCTCAACCCCCGGTCTCGTCGCATTGGCAGCACCGAACCTCGTGCCTCGGCATGCACTCCCTGCCGAAGCCTCTACGCGTACGCACGACCACGCGCGTCCCGTTGCTGGGACCACGAGTCCCCGGCTTCTCCCTGCTGCACCCGCCGGAATTCTCTTCTCACCCGAGCGACGAAAGAAAACAAAAAGACAACGAGAAAAGAAAATAAACGCGGGAACACAAAACGAGAAGAGGCGCTTACAGATGTGCAGAGAAACGAGCGCCAGAGGAAACGGGTGCAAAACCTCGCATCTCCCTGCCGGTGAACCACCTCGACGCTTACGCGCAGGCGCACACCTAGATGATGAGGAAAAACGAAGGAAAGGGCGAGGAATTCAAAAACGAAGAGACAGGCCTCAACCACAGTTTTGCATGGTCGCAGCAGCAGCAGCAGCAGCAGTACACGTGGGGACGGTGGGTTGCGCGGAGTTCTGCAGCCGAGTGAAGAAGGAACGTGCACAAAAACACAAGATGAACTCGGTCCAGGAAGCGGGACCAAGTGTCCCGCGCACCTGGGCGAGACAGTTCAAAAGAGGGCACACGGCGGAGTTCCGTGAACGCCCATCACTCGCTTCTCCCCTCAGCATGGCACGGTCTGTTTATATCGCGCGCTATGGGAGGGCGACGCTGAAGGAACGAGACGAACTCCGGCGCCCCAGCGGTCCTATACCTGGCCTGTGTTTGCTGCATTCCCGGCGTCTCACTCTGCCATTCTGCTCGGTCGCTTGCGAGTTCGCTTTAATCCTGCTGCTCTCCCGGATTTCTTTTTGGGAGGCTTTGGTTTCCACTGACGGTCGTTTTGGGTTCTTCCCTAAACCACTAGGAGAACCCTTCCCCTTGCCCTATATTACTTCTTTTTTGTGCGTCTGAAGGGAGAGAGAAAGAGAGAAATATTTTAATGAAGAACTGGAGAACTTTGCCTGGCTTTTCACCTGACATGCTACTCCAGGTACCGGGTGATGACTATGATACATACAGTGAAAACGCGGAAAATTGGACGAAGGAGAAGAAATACTTGTGAAGACGAGGAAGTCTTTGAGACTTCTTCGTCGGTGGTGATAGAAAACACGCGTTCTCAAGTTACTGGAACGAGGACAGGATGAAGAGGGAACCGCCGTAGGAGTGTGCGTACACGTTTTTCCGTTTGCAGGTGATGCGGTTTGCGCCAGTAGATTTTTTTCCGTGTCGCGGCTGGAGCGTAAACATTGCTCCGGGAGCTCAATATGTTTACAGGTTCTAAAAGTAGCACGCGCTTCAAGTGGACGACGGAAAGAAGTGAATGCACTAGTCACGGTTGTCGCTTAAGACATGTTAATATACAGGGTGTCCCACATAACTTGAGCCAAGAATTTGAAAGTGAAAGGCACTTAGGAGGCGAATTGAACCGAACGCATACTACTCGAACTACCTGTAGGTGCTCAGGCTATTTTTTTATTTCTCCCCATACTAATTAATTAATTATAATTCTTAATTACCTATTTTTGAATTATGGGCCGGAAACCCAAAATATGAACACTGAGATCTAGAGCACTTTCAGAAACCACTGAATAAATTGTTTCCTGTACGATACTTTTGGCGATGTTATTTTGACCATGTTGTAAAGAAAGCCTGCGAAACATGAAAAAAAAAGCCATGTGACGGACCACGAGCGCACTGCTATAGTGCTGCTATAGGCTTTCTTTACAACGCGAAAAAAATAACAGCGCTAGACGTATCGTACAGGAAACAATTTAGTCAGTGATTCATGAAAATGCTCTACATCTCAGTGTTCATATTTTGCGTTTCCAGCCCATAATTTTAAAAATTTGTAAATAAAAGATTAATAATTAGTGTGGGGAGAAATAAAAAAAATAGCCTGAGCACCTACAGGCTAGTGCAAGTAGTACGCGTTTGGTTCAATTCGCCACTGAAGTGTCCTTCATTTTCAAATTCTTGACTCAAGTTATGTGGGACACCCTGTATATGCCTCCGCGTACGTCCTCTAAATTACTTATAATCGTTCTCGATTCGGAGCAGTGGTCCTCAAGGAGCGTGTAACCGACGCGCGCTAGCGGGATAAGTGGCTTCCGGGTAAGAAACACGCACACTGAGACTTACACCCCAGCAGTGTTCTATATACGTGACGGCATAATACAATGAAATTTACAAGACACGTCTTTCAGGTAAAATAATTAAACGATTTTTTACACACATGGCTGGAAAGTGTGCTCCTTGTGGCTACATGTATGTTTTTATACATGGCATCTTGCACAGGCGTGCCCAGGGTACTCCTTCAGGGGCAAGCCATGTCTGCTCACAGCCCCCTCTCCCTCTTTTGATTGAGTCGTGAGGAAAACAAGTTCCACAATGGATGCAAAAATAAAAATGAAGGACTCTCAGAAAGGTCTGCCATTGTTCCCAGGCTTTCCGCGCTAAAAGTAGAAAGAAACAGCACACGTACTGACAAAAATGTGTAGCACCAAACTTTTTTCTTAAGAGAACATTTTTGCCAATAGCGATGCGGGACATATCATTAGCGAATCCGGCTGACCAATGGGGAAGCCCCTTACATAGAAGTATTGATAACTGGGGCTGGGTTATTTGAATGCAACACCAGGAGTTTGTGGTCGCCATTATATTTAAAACATGGCGTGACAGGCCGGACTGAGTAGCGCTATGGGGCTATGGCGCCTTCTTCAGCGTGTCCCAATGCGACAGCCTTATGGGAGTTCCTGATATCTTTGACCAGAACGCACTAAATGAGAAAATAAATGTTTTATAATTTTGATGAAATCAGCAGTTTTCCATTGCTTGCCATCCTGACATAGCAGCTGTATCTCTGTCAAACATCTTCACATTGGCCGTGTTTCACTGAAACAAGGTTTGCAGACTGTGCTGCAACAAACCTTGCTTGTGAGTTACATAAGCTTTTTTTTTCTCAGTCGAGAATTTTTAAAATCAACTTCAAGATACATGATATTTAGGTTGAAGCAGTATAGAAATACCGATAAAGCTAGTGACTTAAAAATTAAGCTTCTCTTAAGTTTTTTTTTTCAGCGAATAATAAACTGTTATCATTTTGAGGGCGCGCTATTGCCTGGCAGTACACGTCATGGACGCACTCAACCGCGATCGCGGTGAAGTGAGCGATCAACACCTTATTGCGCACTCGGGCAAGCTTGATATTTCAGTCGTTTTTCTTCTTTGTGCATAAGATACGGTAACAATACAGGCTCTGCTTCTGTTTAGCCTCCCAGTCTTTCCTTCAGCACATTATCTCTCTCTTTCTCTCTCTCTTTTTCTCCTTCGTCTTCAAGCATGCACGCCTCATACGAGAAACCAAGAAGTTTCCAAACTTCATGTACTGGTGTTAAGTCTATTTAGATACCTCAGCAAGGACAGCAAGAGCTTTGAAGGCTTTTCCGATTCTGGGCAGCATCAGAGAAATTCGACGTTGACAGTTTAAAGGGCAGCATCGATGCCGAGTCGTCCTAGTCATGGATCGCGTCTAAAAATGTGGCCCCATCTTGTGCCTACAAACTCAGAGCAACGCATGAAATATGCTTATTTTGATTCTTTCGTGTTCAAGCAGGTGAAAAAGTAAATTTAGCTTACATTAGGCGCGTACCAAATGGTATCTACATCTTCCGGTGAGCAGGTGACCTTCCAGGAGAGTTTTAAAGCCTTCTGTTACTTCTGTTTAGCCACCATTCTGTTTGGACAGCGTAGTAGGCTACATAGGCTTTTTAAAGGCTTTGTTTGACGTTTATTATTGGTGTATTGGTGATACACAACATGGAGGAGATCTTCCCAAACTATGCAGACTTAATGGAGACCCACGATAAGGAAAGCTTGAAAAAACAATTCAAAGGCGAATGACAAGACAGCGTAGAACCAGTTGGACTCTGTTACACAAAAGGTAAAGAAAGAAAGCAAACAATTAAACTATAATATTAATAATAAATACAACATCCAAGAAAAATTCAAACTGTACATCAAAATTCAGATAGGACAAAATTGAATTACTTATAATGAAAGAAGATATGATTTCAAAGTTTTTTTTAATGTACATGTTACGTAGAGAGCTCAATTTCGATTGAAAGAAGGTTAGTAACGAAATGGCTGTAAATTATAATGCTATTGTGCCGTAGTTAGCGCAAACTCGAGGTAGTATAAACTTCCTTCCGATGGGAAACATGCATGGTTAGCATTTTTCAGTTAGTCACACCTGAGGGGATCGAAAGCACGGTTTATTTTTTTTTTCAAAGCAAACCCATACAATCGAATTAAAATTGTCGTTACTAATACATTCAATATCATATTTTCCAACTAATGAAACAGCGTTAGAATGGCGGCAACTGATAGCGATGTGACGAATTGATTGGTTCTTAGTGTGTTGCACTGATGAAATGTGCGAAGTATGTGTTCGCCTAGGTAGTTATGGTGTAGCTAAAATTACTATGAATAAATGAGAAGTAGAACAATGATAATTCACTAGTAAAAATGTAGCCTAGCTCTAATTAGCACACGAATGCCCAACGCAGTAGTTTTCTTAATATCTGTAATAAGTAATCCGCAATCAGGCTTTGCATCTAAACATATTCCGAGCAAAGAACAGTATCACGAGCGTTAATAGTATTAGGATCCCATTGTTATTGCCGCAGGAGTTAAATAAAAGCTTTGGAAAAGATCTAACGATCGTAAACTGTGTTTTATAATGGTGTATAGTTAGGTCATAGTTGTTAAACCCTATATTATTACATTGTTGAGCAGAGTTTCCTTATAAATATTATGTCTGGGCCAAGCTGTGTGTTTACCCGGCTTCAAAAGACCACAAATCAATCTTTAGAAGTCTGTTGTCCGCCTATAGTTGTCCATTCACTCACCTAGGGGTGGGTGTTGGACAAGACCATAAGCCTATATGTGAAGCGTAATATTACGGCATACTAACGAATGCCCGCCTGGACTTCAGCCTTGATTGGCCAGTGGACGACGTCGGCGCCACTTAACATAAGTCCTCCAGATGGTCGCGGAATACTACACGTACGCTTCGGCCGCTTAGTTGAGGGAGCTTGGCTGTCCGCCAGTAATGTCACACTGCGGGAAAGTTGAGTGGAACTTCGAGAAACCGCAAAACACCAACAACGTCGCTTGACCTACATTCCCCCTTCATTCGTCATTGGATTCAATATTGTCTTCTATAACTAGTCGCCGCCAAGCCATCAGAGCGTTTCCGAAACAAAGCCCGGCGCAGAAACGACCATTTCGAATCGCCGTGATACGCTAGCGACGAACGCACCAAAAAGCCAAACAGACACCAAATTGAACAAAAGAATGCTATAGCCAACCTATGGCTACCGTGTCAGCAAAAGGGAACAAGCCGGCGGGTCTTTAGAGGAACGAGCCACGTCAAGATCGGCGACGTCAAAGGAAGACAAAATAGGCGACATCCGCCGCGTATATGTCTCATGTCGAGCGCGCTCCGGTCGAGGACGTAGCTCCATTGGGCGAGCACCGAACGATTGTAACGTTGCCTTGTATGGGAGACGAACATAAATGAATAATATCGAAAAAAAAGGGGAAGAAATTCGGAGCAGTACGAGCAATATGGTGCGGTTTCAGCAGTGCCATGCCGTCGGCGAAATTTGGTCCGTACGAGGACGATATGTCGCCGTGTACGATGGCCGCAAAACTAAGCGTCACGTGTGTTGCGGAAAAAAAAAAAGAAATGATTGTTGCGGCTATGTAGGAAAGCACTTTAGATGGGGGAAGGGGGGGGGAGCCACAACGACGAAGAAGGGATGATCAAATAAAGATACCAACAACGGGACAAACTTCGACGCTGGGCAAGAAGACATCTCGCACTAGAAAGCGGAAAGGAATAGACGGAGGGATATAAAGATTGCTGAGGTGAGGAGCGGAGAGAGGAGGGCGCGCTTTCCTCCTCCCGATGTCGGTGAGCATGGCTTTAGGGAAGGTTAAGAAATGAGAGAGAGGGAGAGAGAGAGACCCAAGAATTCGCACAGCAGCAGCAGCGTTTCGCCAAGCTGCCGCTCGTTGTTCCAGATTTATGACTGCACGCTGCAGCGACCGTGGGCTCCTCTGGCGGAATGGGGGTGAGGAGAGGAGGAAGGAGGAAGGGGGGGCGTCATCGCTGCGGTAGAGGTACGGTGGGGCACGAAATATGGTGAAGTTGCAACTCTCGCCGTCAAAGCCATATACCGCACCGCGCCACTCGCCAGTGCAGCCCAACCATTGTGACGGCGGCCGACGTCTGCGACTGCGACGTGAGAGGCGCGCGCCGCCACTGAAGAACCACGCAGCGAAGCGGCCACAACTAAAGCGACGATCCTTATTGTGGTCCCCGCGGTGGGGATTGATGAATATACGCCGGAGACACGTTTCATTACTTACGGCGAACGACTTTTACGAGGCGACTTCCTGCCAACGCCGCTGAGGAATCGGGAGCTCCGTCAAGGGAAGAACTGGGAAGAAGAACTGGGAAGAACTCTGGTGCAGAGAAATGCCCCCCACCCTCCCCCGTATATGGCAAAGTGTACGCCACCGCGCGTATTGTGTATCTCTCCTACGTGTGCGCTTCATTTTTCAGCAAAATTTTGGTATAGGATACAACGCGAATAAGCCCACGAAAAAAATAGAGAGACGAAGAGGGCAGCGTTTGGACCCGCATCGGGAGCGATGCGCCGGAGAGAAAAAGGAGACGGGTGGCCTCGAAACCGATTGGAGCGGGCAGAAACTCATCAGTTCGTTGGCTGAGCGGTGGATGCTCCACGCTGCCGCGCTGTGCCTTAGCTCTGTACGCGAGGTACGAACGATGCTGGACAGACACAAAATGACGTCAGAAAGTATTGCGCCACGTCTTCCAGGAATCCGCAAAGTATGTATATATACGGTTCTAAATAACGGCAAATGTACAAACGACAGTCGGCGCATGCGCATTATTTTTTCGGACCAACAACAACAAGTTTGCGGCCTTGTTGCATCATCTGAGAGGGGCGGGCGGAGGTAGACATATACGATAAACGCGACACTAATGCTATACGCAAAAAGTATTTTTTTTTTCAGAGTTCTCTCAACAGACCGCGGGTTATAAAAGAGCCATCGGGTCGGGCGCATTGCGCTACAGCTAAAATCCCTGCCATACTGCAGTGCTGGACAATGCGAAGAAGTCGCGTTAAAGTCGTCGACCTCTATTTTGGAACGAATCTGCCCGTGTGGCAAGGGCATGTGCGACTGAAAGAGAAACGGCGAAACAAACAAACAAACAAAAAAAGAAGTCTGACAGTAACGAAAAACGATTGGCTGCGGACAATGTAAAAGGGGCTTGACGAAATAGCATGCAGAGGCGAATAAGAGAAATGAGATAGACCTTCGAGTTGAACTCGAGAACGTTCGTGGAAGGGCAGACAGCACTTGCGTAGTTCAAGAAATAACGGCGTCTGTATACGTTTCAAAATGAATTGTTATCAAGCATACCCACGAAGTGCTGCAGGTGCATAACGGGTGAAGTTAGCGCAACGCTCGCAAACTCGATTGGTGTCTCGATGATCTGCCGAAAGTTTCACGGAGTGCACTCAATGTCTTCGGTGTTATCCGCCTGCAAGCACAACTTTTCTAGGCTTGACTATAGGTGGCTGCAACATCGGCAAGAAGGCACATCTGCGATGCAGCAATGATTTATCTTGCTACTTACAAGCTCTGAACATGCTTCAAAGCACGTGCTCAAAAATATTGCTGTACTTCCTTGCATTCACCATCTATCTCACCGCCTTAAAGAGGTGACCTCCTGCTATAGCGTGCAGGTTTTAATATAGCCGCAAACAAGTTGAACAGATTATGCGGCCAGGTGGACTGCAGCGTGGAGAAGGGTGGCTGCTTCAGGGGTGGGCTGTACTGTCAAGCATATTCATATTTATGTGTCTTGCAGTCATCCTCGAGCGCTCGACTACATTCTCATCATAGGCGTGCGAGCAAGGGTGGCTGCCCCTTCCCCCTAACGTTACGTCAGGCCATAATAAAAGGTGACTGATCCCTCTCTTCGGGAATCCGTATAACACTAAAGTAAAACGCGTCATCACAGAGGTAGTTGATCATTAGTTGTGCGTCGTTTCACCACAAGGGCGAAAGGATGAATGCTGCAGCAACAAATTCCGATGTCACGTGAAGAACGACGAGCAGCTCGAAACTTGCAGCGCGCACCTTAAGCAGAAAGCACGCACGAAACCAGCACACACAGGACGAGCGGGGACAAACAACTGTAGCCCCGGTGCAGTGGTCCAGTGGGTAAGTTACTCGGCTGCTAATCCGCAAGTCGCGGGATCAAATCCCGGCTGCGGCGGCTGCATTTCTGATGGAGGCGAAAATGTCTGTGTGCTCAGATTTGGGTGCACGTTAAAGAACCCCAGGTGGTCGAAATTTCCGAAGCCCTCCACTATGGCGTCTCTCATAATCATGTGGTGGTTTTGGAACGTTAAACACCACATATCAATCAAATCAATCAATCGACAAACAACTGTAACAGTTCGACACCTAAACCAAGCTGCTCGTACAGAAAGAAAGGCGCACGAAACGAATACTCCTGGACGAGTGCGAGCAACTGTCACATTTCTTACTTCTTCGTGTGTGAGCAGCGCGTTCCTTTTGTAAACACGGCCACGCTCGAAGTGACCTTCATGCTCTCTTTAACCAGCGTAATCTAAAAGCGAACTTGTGGTTGAAGCACAAGGTGTACGAAGCACCTGAATCTCGAGATAAGCACGCGCGCGAATGAGCGAGCACGCCCGAAAACATCTATGTGGCCGGACTTTGACCAAGCCCAGTGTGGAGGCGCGCACGCATCGCAACGGGTGGGGTGGAGCGGAGCGTCGACATTAGTAAAAGCGCGCGCGTTCCACGCAGTGAAATTGTCAATCTCTGAGAACCACCAACGTTACATGGTGTATATAAACAACTTGCCGTAAACAAGCTTGGAAACGCCCGTGTTGTAGTCTAGGGGCTTGCGTCGAGCGCTGAGGAACGAGAGGTAGCTGGTTCAACGTCCCGCATGAGGAACTTTCTGTTTGCAATTTCAGCATATATACGTTTTACAACGTTATATTCATGACAGAAATACATCGGTGGGTCCGTGGTGAACTTCAAGATACAACACGTTTGTGTTAAAAGTCACAGTTTCACCGCAAGGGCGAAGCAGTGAATGCGATAGCAACAAATTAGAATGGCACGCGAATAATGGCGACAAATTAAGCGCCAACGAACACACAGAGGACAAAAGCGAACTAACAATGTTGACAACTCGACACTTACTGCACTGAAACGTACTCACAGGTACAGACATGACAAGCGCGAACTAACAAGTGACTCCAGTCGTCACTTCGCTGTGTTTAAAAGAGCGCTTTTTTTGGCAAACAGGGCTGCAGCAAGCGAAGTGACCTTCGTGCGCTAAATAACTATAAAGGCGTGGAGTCTGCCGAACTTGCCATTTTCAGCCGTGAAAAGCCAGGCACCAAAGGAAAGGCCGTTGTAAAAAACACGCGATTGTTTCTACTATCATTCATGCATCCACTGGGAACTCAAACACCGGGCGAGGGGAAGGATGGGGGGAGTGTCGTGCGGTGTGACTCGTGCCCCCTAATGGGGAACCCTGCGCACATCTGTGGATGTGACATTCAAACTGAAGCGAACCTATTTTGCACTATAGTGCAGAATAAGGGCAGTTGATGCTTCGTGGTTGCAAAACTTTCTGGCTTCGAGCGGGATGAAAGAACTTGCCCGGATGCCAAGAAACGCCCACGAATACACCCGGGAAGCTCGGCACGGTGTTGGCACATGGAAAGCATAGAGAAACATATATACGTAAACAGCTGACACTCTCATAGGGGCCCTGCGGCCGAGCTACTTCGCTGCTTTCAGCGCCACGAGTGGCTGGTCAGACTCGATAATGTCTTCAACATAAATAAAATAACAAACTCATTCTTTTCTGATGCTGGGATTTGAACCCGCACCCGAATGCTCCGAAAGCGAGTGTCTTTACCACTAAGCTACACACCCATAGTTGCGCAAAGTGAATAAATGTACAGTGCATCTAAACCACATGAATCCGCACTCTTTGTGCAAAACAAATACAGAAAAACAACACTTTCTAGTCAGACTTTACGTATCTTTGTGATTGATTGATTGATATGTGGGGTTTAACGTCCCAAAACGACCATATGATTATGAGAGACGCCGTAGTGAAGGGCTACGGAAATTTCGACCACCTGGGGTTCTTTAACGTGCAACCAAATCTGAGTACACGGGCCTACAACATTTCCGCCTCCACCGGAAATGCAGCCGCCGCAGCCTGGATTTGAACCCGCGACCTGCGGTTCAGCAGCCGAGTACCTTAGCCACTAGACCACCGCGGCGGGGATTACGTATCTTTGTGGCAAAGCATGAACAGCAAAGCATGCATGCTTACCATGCATGCTTTGCTGCCATGCATGCTTTTCATTTTAACATGCATGACAAAGCCATGCATGCTAAAATGAAAATTAAGTCATGACGCACTTCTCACAAAGGCCTGCCTTAGGACTCCTGTTTTCCAGGGTGAAGGAAGCAGTTCTTTGAATGCGACGACAGGAGTCCTTGGTCACCATGACTGTAGAAAAACCACGTAGTCATAACCCTGCGCGTTGAAATATGACGCAGAAGGCCCGACTAAATAAAGGTATCAGACAGAGCTGGCGCCACCTTTAATTAATTTAATATAGCGGGCCCCAAACCCCTTGTGCGCAGGCTCATGAACAAAGAGTCTTGTCGCACCTACAATTGCCACATGTAATGCTGCTGGCCATTCTAATTTGAAATGATTATATCTACATGAATTTGTGAACGGAAAGGCAACTCCAAGTCACGGGTGGCAAGTTGCCCACATAAGGTTACCATGACGATGCATTCTAGTCAAGCTTGCCAACAGTTTCCAAAAGCAACGAATCTTTACTATATCAAAAGTAGAAACACGCCTTGGATATGCCACGTGCACACGAAGATGAGCAACAACCGGAGAAAGAAGAGGAGGAGTTATCCGTCAAAACTCTTCGGGAAGAGCGTGACATTCGCTCACACCTAGGGGATGGCGTGCCACGCGTTTCTGGTCATTTTTATTTTCAAAAAAATGCCCAAAGACTGATTCATTAATCATTCCCGGAAGAGATAAATAAAAAGAAGAGCGCCTCACGTAAACTAGAGCATCAATGCTTGAGCAACAGCTGCTGCTTGAAGTTTAGATTCCACTTAACCTTCTTCCTATATTTCCTACCATTTTGTTTTCTCATCTTCGAAGGAGCTCATGGGCACAGCTTGCGGAACGGCGCCGATGTGAATGTGGGGGATCCACTTTCCACGGGACTCCATGGCCGAACACTCGCGCATCAAATTCTGTCAGGAAAGCATCTTGATCAAAGCGTTCTTATGCCGGGGCTATACGGTAGAATGTACAACAAAATTTTCGCGTCGTTTTCTTTTTAAATGAGAGAGTCGGCTCAGTCCTCGCAAGACACCTCTGGCGCTGCCAATGACAGCAGTGACAAGGTGCCTGGCCAAGTCAGTTCATCAAAGCTCAGAAACACCCAACTGCTCCAAAGTGATGTCATGCATAAGGCGTATGCATGCATGCACGAGGTGATGGTGTTTGTTGACAGTTGCCGTAGTCTGTTCTTCAGCCATGTGCTTCGACTGGCGCGGGACTTTGCGTTTACAATATTTGTTTACATGTGATATTCAAAAACACAGACGCAGCACGACAGGAATAAGAATACAAAATGAAAGAATACGCAACGTTGGCGTCTTGGACTAGTTGAAAATCTATGACAGCATACTATCAGCGCAAGGATACACGGACAAGAAAGAGGACGACACGTTGGCAGACCGCACGATGCTGCATCACCTGTAGAATCTCATAAGCAAGTGCCGCTTTATTGTCAGAACACTTGTAAGGGGACGCAGCCCAAGGCTGCTATAGGCAACTATGTAACGTCCGCTGCCCCTCTCTTTCTTGGCGAACGTGCATTGGTCAACACTGCATCTCGACGATCTCCTTGAACTGGTTGTCGTAGGACAGGAACTTCGATGAACGACGTGTTTTCAGAGATCTTTGAACAGGCTTTGTGTCGGAAGTGCTTTCTGTCCTGATGTGTGGTTCTACTGGGGCAGTCACAGGAGCAGATGACCCAGCACTGTCATCGTTATTCTGGTCAGGAGTTCGATGCACTTCCGAATAGTGGAGTGACTGCACATCTTTTGTCATCCCATCATCGTATCGGTTCCTAAAACTGCAGGCTTCCGACGTGGGTCGAAGATGCCGTCTATTTCACCTGAACTCATCACCGCCTTCAGAGAGTACTCTGTAAGAACGCGGTACAACCTGGTCGAGCACCATGGCTTTTCTTGACCATCCCTTCTCATCCCTCAGGCGAACGATGTCTCCTGGATGAAAAAAAGCGTTCCTTTTGTTTCACCACGTTGAGGTCGCTTTGTGACCTTTCAGCTGCGAAGTGGATTGAAGTCGGGAAGACCAGACCTGAGGTGGCGATTCATTAACAGTTCACGGGGGGAACTACCGTAATCCAGAGGGTCTGTGCGATAATCCAGAAGGCCTTGATAAAAGTCACCTCCAGAATGGTGGTCTTCTTCAGAATATGTTTCACCGCTTGCACGCTTTTTTCCGCGATATCATTGAACGTGGAAAGAGAGAACTTGACGTGATATGCTTGAAGTCATAAGATGCTGCGAACCAGCAAACTCTTTTGGCGTAAACTGCGGCCCATTCTGAGAACTTCCATTTGTACTCAGTGCCTAGCAAAAATGAACGACATTTTGCGTACCACTTCCTATATAGTGAAGTACCTTGTAGCAATTAAACCTCCGGATAATAGGGGTACGCGTCGTAGAGAACCACGTATGTTTTACCTGCATATTTATCTGCTCCAACACGATTACATGGAGAATGGGGGCTTCTCTCATCAAGAGCGATTCTTATATGGTTGGGCATATGTGTTGATCTTGCAAGTTTCACATCTGCTGATCATGTCCCTAATGTATTGAGTCATTCCTGACCAGAACACCAAAAGCCTCGCTTTCATGTGTGATCTGTTTATGCCTAAGTGACCTTCATGTAGCCAACTGAGCATTTCTGATCGTAATGGCTGTGGTATAACCATTTTGGCTCCCTTATGTAACAGCTTTCCAATGACCGACAATTCTGAGCCGGATGCTTTGTATGGACTCGTAAGCGGTTGTTTCTCCTTACATTTAATTACTCTGATGACATCTAAGAGAATTGGATTTTTTGCTGTCTCTTTGACCAGTCTCGCGCTGGTTTTCTCACTGAACAGACTGGACAGGACCCATACTGCATGTACTTCCAAATCGCTATCTTCGTCCTCTGTCACGTTGCAGTGGGAATTCGGAGCCCTAGAAAGCGTGTCTGGCCGAACTAGAAGTTTACCCGGAACATAGGCAGACTGGTATTCGTATCTCATCAGTTAGAGGAAAGGCGTTGTATACATTTTTGTGTATGAGAAGCCTGTATAACGCTGTCCGTCTGTGTTTCCTTGCCAACGCGCCAGGCTGCGCTCCTCTCGCCGCAGATGTTGGGGCGGTGCCAAGTAGGTCGCGCCTTCCTTCGCAGTGCGTGATGAGGTTACTCTCTCCCTCGCCTTCTCTCACAGTGCGTGATGACGTGACTCTCTTCCTCGCCTTCCACGCGCTCACCACGTGTCACCTCTCTCACACTTAGCCCTCTTCACCACTATCAACGTTCGGGCGCACATCCAGTGAACACTCTTTCGACTCGTTTATTTGCGATGAAGAGGACGCCGGACAGCGACGCTCCTTCACCCACTAAAACATGCACCGAAGCAATTTGGCCTAACCCGGCCTTCGCCAGCGTTGCGAAGGTTAGCAGAGCCGACCACATTCGCGAATGGTGACGTCACAACTGCAACACCGACGAGGCGTGAGCTAGGAAAACCAAACGCAAGCGTCGGCAGTGGAAGACCAACGACTCCAACGAGGCGCGAGTCAAAAACGCCGATCATGTCCGTGGGCAACGCTGCTGCTTCGCATCCCATCAAGGTTCTCTTTGGGAAGATGTCATTTTTTACATCAATATCAACGGCTGCTGATCTGTTTCTATGAGCATATTTGGCCATATATAATGTCCTGAAACTTTTCACAGCCATAGACAACACCTAACGCCTCCTTTTCAATGTCATGAAACTTTTCACAGCCATAGACAACGCGTAACGCCTTCTTTTCCATTTGCAAAATCTTTTTTCACAATACGTGAGTCGTCTTGATATATGCCACTGGTCGCCAACCTAAACTATGGTTTTCGAGGAATACTGCGCCAAGCCCGAATCCTGAGGCGTCAGTAGACATTTTACATTCTCTTTTGGGATCACAGACCGCAAGCACAGGTGAGCTAGTTATGGCCTCTTTAATGGCTTCTAATTATTGTGTTTGCTAGGGTCCCCATGTGAAGTCTCTATTGTGCTTTAACAGTTCACGGAGAAGCGCTATAGTTCTGTCTCAGAAATGAGGCACGTATTTTCCGAAATACGCAACCATGCCTAAGACGCGCTGAAGCTCGTCCTTTGTTCTTGGTTCTGGCATTTACAAGACGTTGCAGATGAGTTCGAGAGACGGCTGTATGCCTTTCTCACTGATCCTTCATGCCCACTTCACGCTTCTCAGCGTTTACGCTAGCTTCGGGTCCCCTGCCACCGAGGACGACTGGTTCAACCACCTCGGGAGCCCCGACAGGGCCCTTCAACACCAGGCCGTCCAGAAGGCCCAAAAGGTGGCTGGCGAGCTCCGACTCCCAGTCCCCACATGGGCGGAGCCACCGGGCTGGCCCCAGTAAGGGGTGCCCAGTCCCCTTCAGGACCTTTATTAAAGTTAATTCTCTCTCTTTCAGCGTTTAGTGTTATTCCATGTTATCGAGCCATGTCCAACGCAGCCCTTCAACGCTCTTCATGCTCTTTCAGGGGCGAAGCTCCTTAAAGCGGAGCCCGTTCGTCCCTCGTAGTAACCGTAGTCGTAGGGTGTAACCAGTCTTACGTTTTGACCTGCAAGGTTGTGCCAGTGGGAGATTTCTCCTGTGCGTTGTTGAACAATAACAAATTATCAGCGCGCGCGTTAACTAGAAGCCGAATTCTCCTATCTCTCATTCCCCATTAGCAGCCATTGGCATGTACATTGATCACTATCTGACAAGAAAGGGTTGCTGCGTTATACTCGCTGGGCGTAACCTCCTTGGTTTTAGAAAGGTTTAGCGAGCGTTCAGCCGCGTTGCCATGAATAGGCACCCGACAGTGGACCAGAGGCCGCGACGAAGCTTTTTGGGCTAAGGTCCCTAGATGAAACAAGTTTCATCTATATAGGGACCTTATTTTGGGCCGCCTCAGCATTGTTGCTACCAACCACCAGAGATACAACAAAAATTAAACTCTCGCTGAAACTGTTGAGACGCTGAGTTGTCAGTGCCCTTTTTGACACCTTTTCAAAGAATGCTTCCTGGGCGCTTACATAATCAGCCCTCACCTCCTGCACACAACTAAAAAAGAAAATGATATACACGTGGAAGTCCGGTTTTGCTGCGTCTACTCGCCAGGCTATGCATTGGAAGACTCGGTTTTGCTGCGCCTACTCGCTAGGCTGTGTGTTCTGGCGCTTCCATCAGATCTCGTAAACTCCATTGCCGAGTGCCTATACAGTGAACTAGTATATACCATGAACTCAAGGTGGTTAAAGGTGGGAAGTAGATACGAAGCGCAAACCGTAAGAAAGTAAAAGCCGAATTCTCCTATCTCTCATTCCCCATTAGCAGCCATTGGCATCTACATTGAGCCTTATCTGACAGGAAAAGGTTGCTACGTTATACTCGCTGGGCGTAACCTCCTTGGCTTTAGAAAGGTTCAGCGGGCGTTGGGTTACAGTGCCATGAATACAGCGAACTAGTTTATACCATGAACTCGAGGGGGTTAAAGGTGGGAAGTAGACACGAAGCGCAAGCCGTAAGAAAGTGTGCGTGTGCCACCTCTCATTTAGTCCTTGGTATGTCCGCTGGATGGTGGTGCTTCTATAGGCACCCGACAGTGGATCAGAGGGCGCGACGAAGCTCTTTGGGCCGCCCCGGCATTGTTGGTACCGACCGCCAGGGATACTAAGAAAATGGAACGATCGCTGAACACAGTGACACGCTGAAGTGTCGGTGCCCTTTCTGGCATGTTTTCAAAGAACGCTTCCTGGGCGCTTACATAATCAGCCGTGACCTCCTTGATCAGAACTGAAAAAAGATAATGATACGCACGTGAAAGTTTGGTTTTGCTGCGCCTACTCGCTAGGCTGTGTGTTCTGGCGCTACCATCAGATCTTTTAAACTGCATTGCTGAGTGCCTATATGGGGAATATATGATGAAAAGATGCGAGATGGTGGTACTTGGAGTGTTGAATAGATGGACTAACGGACACACAGACAGATGCATGAATGGACGCATGAACGGACGCAGGGGCGGATGCATGGACGAACGCGGGGACGGACACACAGGTGGACGTGCGGACGCACGAACAGACGCACGCACGGACGGGCGGATGGACGCACGGATGGTCACACAGACGGAGGCATGGACAGACGGAAACAAGAACGAATAGACGGACGGATGCTTCGCCCCACTCTCCATCATTCACTCCGTGGATATGCTGCCATTTTTTTTTTCATTCGAGCCCCACATGAGCACATCATCGAAGTATACTCTCACACCCGAGAGGTCATCAATTACTTGCAACATGGCTTTCTGATACACCTCTGGTGCAGACACTAAACCGAATGGCATGCGAAGAAATCTGAAACAGCCGAATGGCGTGCTGAATGTACGTACAAATACGAGAGCTCCCTCCGTCTAACGCAATCTGACAGAAACCAGAGTTGGCGTCTAATCTTGAAAATTCACGCGCACCTGTCAGCTCGGCTTCATTGTCTTCCCGCTTCCGACATTTCAAAGTACTCACGCTTGAAGCATTCATTTATGTTCCGGGAATCCATACGAATTCTCAGAGAGCCACTATGTTTTTCTCCAAATTACAACCAAAGGACTCGCCCATTGAGCCGGTTCATCAACCTTTGCGATGATGCCGTCTGCGCTTAATCACTGCAACTCATCCTTTAGTGGTTGCTTGAGGAGGTGGAGCACTTGGCACGGGTGTTGAATAACTGGACTGCATATAGTTTCCTTAATTATTGTGTGAAACTGTATGCTGGACTGAAATAACTGGACACGTTCCCTGTCGAAGCACTATCTCGTACGGCGTTCGAACGCATCCCAAGCCGCGAAACAAGTTCGGGTAGTCGTTTATGACGCGCGTTCCCGAAGCGTTGCTTTCCCGGTATAGCTTAAGAAACAGCTGATACTTCCGCGGTGCGTTGAACAAGGTCAAAGTCCTCACATGCAGCAAGTCCGAGTATGGCACATTCTTTTAACACCACAAAAAATTAAGGCTCACAGTCTTGCCTTCAAATGAAACTGGAATCACTACTGTTTCAAGATGCTTGATGGCTTGACCACTGTAACTGCGTAGCGTCGCCGTGCTTTTCTGAAGCTCGTGGTAGCTCCTGGCCTCTGGAATTTTTGAGCCAACGCTGAAGAATCAAGTTTGCCTGTGATCAAGTGAAGAATCAAGTTTGCCTGTGATCCTGTGTTTAATTTGAGCTTCAGTTTTCTGTATTTCACGGTTGCGTTTATAATCCATTCCGAACTCTTGCTGCAATAAACTTGACACACTTCATACTGCATGTTCGACAAGTTGCTGCACGTCTCTTCATTGTCTACCGTTTTAGGGGCGAAGCTCCTTATAACGGCACCCGTTCGTCCCTCGTAGCATTGTAGGGTGTAACAAATATAACATTTTGACCTCCAAGGTGGTGCCGGTGAGAGATTTCTTCGCTGCGTTGTTGAACAATAAATGATAGTGCTCAACGTACATGCCAATGGCTGTTAATGGGGAATGAGATACAGGAGCATTCGGCTTTTAGTTAACGCGCACACTGCGATCCCCATTAGCAGCCAATGGCATGTACATTGAGCACCATCCGAGAAGAAAGGGTTGCTACGTTATACTCGCTGGGTGTAACCTCCTTAGTTTTAGAAACGTTTAGCGAGCGTGGAGCTGCAGTGCCATGAATACAGTGAACTAGTATATATCATGAACTCGAGGTGGTTAAAGGTGGGAAGTAGATCCGAAGCGAAAGTCGTAAGAAAGTGTGCGTGTGCCACCTCTCGTTTAGTCCTTGGAATGTCCGCTGGATGGCGGTGCTTCTATAAGGGAAATATATGATGAAAAGATGTGAGATGGTGGTACTTGGAGTGTTGAATAGATGGACGAACGGACACACAGACAGATGCATGGATGGACGCATGAACGGACGCAGGCGCGGATGCATGGACGAACGCAGAGACGGACGCACGAACAGACGCATGCACGGACGAGCGGATGGATGCATGGACGGTCTCACAGACGGACGCGTGGACAATGGAAGCAAGAACGAATGGACGGACGAATGCTTAGCCCCACTCTCCATCATTCACTCCGTGGATATGCTGCCATTTTTTATGCGAAGCATTTCTTAGGAAACCTCGGCAACTCTGCGCGTGTCTATCTATCTATCTATCTATCTATCTATCTATCTATCTATCTATCTATCTATCTATCTATCTATCTATCTATCTATCTATCTATCTATCTATCTGTCTGTCTGTCTATCTATCTATCTATCTATCTATCTATCTATCTATCTATCTATCTATCTATCTATCTATCTATCTATCTATACGCCAACAACATTTCGCTCTCCTGACCGTTTTGATAATGGTATCGGTACCAAACTTGGTATGGCATAACATGACTCTATGAAAAACGTATTTGACTAGTCAGAACATGAAAATCATGACATGGATGTTATAAATGTCATAATTTACATGTCATGATCCAGCAGCTCTCACGGTGATTTCATTCACATGGCATGTTGCAAAACTGGTATGGTATGACATGATTGCATGGCAAACACAAGCGACAGACCCCAACATGAAAATCATGACATGCGTGTCATGTAACAACATGACTACATGCCAAGCTCATGATGCGCTCGCAGACGTTTCGCTAGCTTCACTTATACCAAATTTGGTATTACGGGACGTGAGTGGATGACGAAGGTATGGTACTCGTGCAAACGTGATAAATATGAGATGCGTGTCATATACACAACATGACTACATGCTGCGCTCATGATGCACTCGCGGCAATTTCGATAGCTTTACATGTACCAAACTCGGCCTTATGCGACGCAAACGGACGACATAGGCAAATGACACATATAAACATGATAATTATGACGTGCGTGTCATGTAACAACATGACTACATGCCACACTCATGATGCACTCGCGGCCGTTTCGCTAGACGATAGTTATAGCGCGAGAACAAAACGACGACACAGAGACAAGAAGGACACGAAAGACACGAGCGCTAACTTCCAACTGAGTTTATTGCGCAGAGCGCGAAAATATATAGAGGAGACAGTAACCATGTGATAAAAACCATATGGCACAAAGAGCAGAACATGAGTAAGAAAAAAACAAAAAACAACACAAACACAAAAGCACTGAAAAACAGCAAAGAAAAATCTAGAAGAACAGCGCTAAAAATTACACACACTTAGAGAGGACACAAAGGAGCACTCGTCTGTGTCCTCTCGGAGTCTGTGTAATTTTTAGCGCTTGTTTCATCTTGAACTTTCACCAACACGCCCAACTCGCAGTCATCCTAATTCTGATATATGTAGCAGTGTACAGGGCTGCCGTCCTCGCGAGCACCGGCGCTTCATATGAGCTTATCATTTTTGATGTTGGTACTAATCATGTTCTTGTTGTCATCGTTGCGCAAGTGCAAACTGTTCGAAAAAGATCGTCGAAGGAGGTGATGATCTGTTCTGGCCTTCGAATGCACGCGCTGCAGCAGCATCCCAAGGAGTCGGGCGGCGGTTTATTGTAATAAACCCTGTTTGCACGCATAGGAGGAGGGGGGGTCAATTTTTTCACAAACAACAGCAATTCTTCAACGTATGTCACTGCGTTCAATATTTATACATATATTTATCATCATTTCATGACGCGTCACCCAATAAAACAATTATAGCACGGTCACCTTCCCTCCACGTGCTTCGCATAACGTCGATTACGGGACCTGCCGAATTGTTTTTGTAATGTCTTTAAGGGTGGCGACCCTCGAGTAATGATACCCTCCCCATCCTTTTCCTTCGGCTGTATGGTGTTTGATCCAGCTTCACTGGACATTAACGTTCACAGGACTAGATGGCGGCCAGACCGACAAAGAACTTTAGTGACGTCCCGACTTCGCTGACTAACACCATATTAATGAGAACAGACAGCAATGCCAGGAAAAGTATAGGGGACGTTGTAAGAATTAGTTTTAATGTATATCTGAAGAAAGAAAAGTGGATGAAAAGATGTCTTATCACCAGTAAGATCCGAACCTGCGACCTCCGAATAACGTGTTCGATGCTCTACCACTGATCTACGGTAGTGGTTACCCCCCCCCTCCCCCGCCCATTCTATAGATAGATATATGGGGTTTAACGTCCCAAAGCCACCATACGATTATGAGAGACGCCGTAGTGGAGGGCTCCGGAAATTTAGACCACCTGGGGTTCTTTAACTTGAACCCACATCTGGATCACACGGGGCTACAACATTTCCGCCTCCATCGGAAATGCAGCCGCCGCAGCCGCGATTCGATCCCGCGACCTACGGGTCAGTAGCCGAGTACCTTAGCCATTCGGCAACCAGGGCGAGGTCCCGCCCACTTTGTAGGGTATACATTTGTATTCAACGTGGAAGTAGACTTACTGTATGCTACTTTAAGGTATACCATATACAGTAACTCTACGCGGGAGCGTCAGTCAGCGCCACCTTTTGCCAATGCGGCGAGTGTGGACCAATTATTTCTCGTATACCAACCACTTCAAGGAAACAAGTGTGCTAAAACGCGAGCTTTGCTGTGAATGAAAGAGAGTGTAATTTTGAGGACTCGTTTTTCCTTTGTTGGACACAATTTTAATGTGAACTAAAAGACAATAAAGCCAGGGAAAGTATAGGGAATGTTAGAGGTTACTCAACCTTCGCCGTCTTTATTTTCTGCAAATATCCGTTAATTACTTTCGAATCCGCTATATGACATTATTCGTAATGTGTATTTCTCTCTGCCATTTTTTAATGCGAAGCATTTCTTAGCAAACTTCGGCAAATTTTAGCGTATCTATCTATCTATCTATCTATCTATCTATCTATCTATCTATCTATCTATCTATCTATCTATCTATCTATCTAGCAGCCTAGGACTTTTAGCTCTCCCGGCCGTTTCAATAAGGGTATCAATACCAAACTTGGCATGGCATAACATGACTGCATGAAGAACATATTTTCTTAGTCATAACATGAAAATCATGACATGTATGTCATGATTTAAATTCCATGGTCCTGCTGCTATTGCGGTGGTTTAGTTCACATGGCATGTTGCAAAACTGGTATGGCACGATTGCATGGCGAACACAAGCGACATACCTTACCATGAAAATCAGGACATCCGTGTCATGTAACATCATGACTAAATGCCACGCTCGTGATGCGCTGGCGGCAGTTTCGCTAGCTTCACTTTTACCAAATTTGGTATAATGAGACGTGAATGGATGACGAAGGTATGGTACTGGTGCAAAGCATGATAAGCATGAGATGCGTATCATGCAACAACATGACTACATGCTAGGCTCATGATGCGGTGGCGGCCGTTTCGCTTGCTTTACATGTACCAAACTCGGTAATACGCGACGCGAACGGACGACATAGGCAAATGACACATGCAAACATGATAACCACGACATGCGAGTCATGTCACAACATGACTACATGTCACACTGATGATACGCTCGCGGCCGTCTCGTTAGCTTCGCATATACCAAATTTGCTATTACGTGACACCAATGGATGACGAAGGTCTGTTACTGGTGCAAACATTATAATCATGAGATGCATGTCATGTGAGAACATGACTGCACGCCACAGTCAAGGCGTCAATACATTTCGACGTGACGCGGTGCGCGTGCTCGCCGGCGTTGCCACGCCAGGGGCCGGTCCTGCCATATAGGCACCGTTCAGTCGAGTTCGCCAGTCTCACTGCAGCGCCAAAATGCATAGCCTAGTGGTTGAAAAAAGCAACCTTGAGACGGCTTCGGTAAAAATGGAACACGACGCTCCCGTCTCGCGCCCCGCATCTGTCAGCGAACTTGGCCGGAATACATGGGGTACCCGCGCAAGCGTCTTCTTCCTGCGTGCCCCTAACGGCGAATGTCAAAGACTTTGAGACGGGGCGATCTTACTCTATGACGGGACTGTCCCTCTGGCCAGTGTGGGCGCCGCACTGCGTTGCTTTGACGCATGCGCGTTTCAGCGCGTCCGGTGTCCCTCCGTCACGAAGAGGGAGACGCAGTGTTGTCTGGGTAACGCATCGGCGCGAAATGCAGCATGTTGCATTTCGCGCCTGTTGCAGTCGGGCCACGCCGACGGACGCTGGTCGCGCCTGGCGTAAGACTATACACCAGAACACAGCGATGGATGGCAAAACTTTATTTCGTCAGAAAGCAACTGCGGATGAATCGTGTTAGATGGCCATCAATCCTAGGTTGGCGGCGACCTGTGTGGCCCACTCGACGACCCTTAACTGGACGACTGGGTCTGAGCTGGTCAACACGGCCTCCCAGAGAACACAGCGAGCTCAGTCAACAGGAGGCGTTGGCTCAGGGCTTGCTGCCAAATTGAAAAGCGCGTGGCGCCGTCTGTTGCAATCGCGGCGAAGCAACACACTCAACTGCATGACCTACTACACTCCTGACCTGCCCAGAGAGCACCTCTTCCAGCGCCCACGTTCTAGTTCATACCTTCTGCCGCTAGGGCCGTCACCTACGAGCGGCGTGGCGCTAGTCAGCACCTGCTCGCTGACGTCATCTTCACTCTTTGTGGTCAAATTTTGACCAACAAAGCACTCGTAGTGCGTATTTATGATCCAAAATTTAGAATTATTCAGAAATAATAATACTAAAAGACATTCAGAATTTTTTTGCAATAAAATGCACGCTACCACGCATAGGCTGCCCTACATCGTGTAAATCTACGGGTTCCCACGTTTGTCAACCAGTGTGCTATAAATACTCAAGCGCTCTGAACACCTTGCTTAACCAGCAATGTATGGGAAGAAATAGTCACATATATGCCGCCAGTTCACTACAGAATGCAGGCATTCTTATACCAGCGCCTACAAAACAACCGTAAAGAAACAGACGAACAGGTTATAGGTAGCGCCACCAATGGTGAGCGGTTGAACGAGAGCGGGGACACGCGCTCCCATAGGAACCCCGCTATCTGAACAGGTCAGGAGTGTAGTAGGTCATGCTCAACTGCCAGGCGAGCAGACGCTCTGCAAATCAAACGCGAAACTCCACAACTCGAGTCCGGCTGTAAGCATGTTTCGCGCTGTTCCTGTGCTGCGAGTTTATGCTGATGCATTGTGAAACGTCGAGGAGACCGTCCTCGACAGCCTGGAATGTCTGCAGCACGTGTATTGCAGACTACAGATGCAGCTTCATCAGGTACGTACTATTGCGATTGAAAGAAACGCGAACAGCGGAAAGCGTTGCTTTCGACTCAGTCGAACTGCGGCGTGCCTTGGCTGTGACAAGGCGGAATTTGTGCTGTAAGCCAGCGTCAACGTAGCGTTAGAATCCGGTTCCAACTTACGCTCATGCACCGCATGTGTATCAATTTTCAGTCCTGCCGGGCACTCGGAACTCACGTGCGGTGCGAAAGGGCCAGCCAGAACAAGATTTTGAAATACTGCGTTGGCGCCGGCCGAAAGCACATATAGATTCGCCGCGTGACAGTCAAGGCATGTTGCAGTTCGACCGGGTCGAAAGTCACGCTTTCCGCGCCGTTCACGCATCGCGATATTAGGCAGTTATGGTTGTACTAAACATGCACGGTACGTGCATCCACGCGAGAATCGTAATACGTATGTCCTATTACTGACATGCGGCCTGCGAAAGAGTACGGCAATAGTTTTGTGCCTCATACTACAAGCATACTGCACGCAAATCGCTGCTTTAAAGTGAAACAGTTAGAGTCATTTGAATAACCACAATAAGTTTACTTACTCGTACAGGGCTCGTAGGTTTTCCTGCTGATTGCGATTATATCCTAAGGCGGTGGAGCTCAGCGTTTTTCGTTGTGAACGGATATCTGTGCAATCCGACTTATCCAAAGCGGCTGCAATCGCAAAACACCGCACCGGCACGATTCCCGCGATGCGCTGTGAACTTCACGGGCATTTTCAGCAATCACTTGCGCTGGTTGTTGTCGCATCAAATGACAACGCAGTGGTAAGCAGATGACATTTTATAAGCGGGTGCAGCGTGAACAGGCGCTTTTTCACATTTTAAACTGCCAGAGCCACTGCATATACCACGTTAGCGAGGTGCGCCTAGACAGTTCCAAACAAATTTTGGCGTCTCTGGGAGCGAGGGTATACCACCGAAGGCGCCTCGGTTCGAGATAGGCGTGCTCTCGTCTATAGAGTGCTCGCATTTTGCTAACGTAGCGTCGCTGTGCCCAGCGTGCGCGCGCGTCAACGTGACATTGGAGTATACATTGAGCCCTGCATGATGCGCTCGCGGCCGTTTTGCTAGCTCCACGTATACCAAATTTGGTGTTACGTGACGCCAACGGATGACGAAAGTATACGACTGGTGCAAACATTATAATCCTGACAAGCGTATCATGTTAGAAGATGACAACATACCACGCTCATAGCGTGCTCGCGGCCGTTTCACTAGCTCCTCATATACTAAATTCGGTATAATGTAAAGTGAATAGAGGACGAAGGTAGACGACACATCCAAACATGATGATCATCACACGGAAGTGATGTACGGCATCATTTACCTCCACCTCGTAACGTTGTACTGATTTTAAAGTGACATATCAACATTTCTCATTCGTGCTTTGCATATAATCGCTTCCCACTGTACATGGGATCTGCCAATTTGTTTTTCTTTGCGCAGTTCATGTTTCGTATACGTGCAACATTTGTGTGTGCAATAGCGCAAAGAATATGTTTGTTCGCACAACATAAAGTATTTGTTGTACTTGTATATTTTGGTAGAAATGTATGCTACGTACCCTCCTTTGTTTTGTTTTTTTTGCCTGCGTTTTTACCATGATATGATTGATGTATTTCCATCCTGCTAAAATCTCTTATAGGGATTACATAATCTGTAAGTAAAATGCATAAATATTTAATTTGCGTGCTCTACACATGACATTCATAGAACGAGCTGAATGAGTTGCTACAGTGGTCTCCCTTTAATATATAAAACTGAGAAAGTCACGCGAGAAGACGGAAGAGCCATTCGTCGCGATTCGAAGCCCTCGTGTGAAGCGCAAAGCAGCTGCAACCTAATCTTTACAGAGAACGCGTGGGAGAAGTTCCCTTGTTCACAGGTGCCTTCCATCACGCGGTTTTGAAGCAATGGTTCTGCGGTTTTATTATTCGAATACTGCACTCTATATTGTATATGCTTGATTACAAAGAAAGGTCCCGTTTGCCTTCAATCGCTAAAGAGTCCCTAAACCACAGTTCAATTCACCTGCGCCAATCAAAACCGGTCCACGGCAATGCACGAGAAGTTCAGAATTCGTGCAGTGCAGTGCGAATGTAATGGTGCAGGCACAGCACGACACCATGCACAACGTATGAAGAAGTGCCGACATAACTTCGGCAGGTGCCAAGAACACGTGTGGCGTGTCTTTTTTTTTTTTTCTACTGACAATATCGTCAGGTCGTCTTCAACAATTTTTTTGTCAGTGTATTTCTGTGCGATAGAATAAAACAAGAGGCCTGCGCACATAACATAGCGGGGAGGGGTGGGGAGGACAGGAAAGCGCATCCTCCCCCCTAGTCACCCAGGAGGAAGAGGAGGGGGGGGGGGGCGAAGTTTGCACCATACATTGATTTAATAAGAGGGGGGGGGGGGCACTACGACGAAACCTCGCCTCCCTGAAAAAGAACCATGTGCCAACTTATAAAGACTAAACATAATCCTAGTGCTTGCTCGAGGCCTTTCAGGTGAGAAATAGTAGTGAAAATGGCGGATTTAAACTGCTAGCCGCAGTCTGTCGTTACTGTGGAGGGCACCCCGAAGCGCGCTATTTAGTGGTACAGCAAAGCACTCGATGGTAACCACGTCTTTCTACTTTCACTTTTTTCGTGTTTGTTTCGACACCTTTCTTCGTGTCTCTGTTGCTGCTTTTCGATCTATTTACTTTTATATTCATTTTGTTCCTCTCCCTTCTTTACAAGCCGGACAAATAGGCGCAAGTGCTCCGGGCGCGAAGCAATGACGAAGACAGCCCATACCTGTTCTTGTTAATTTTTGTTCACTTCACACGTACTGACCGTTGGCTTGAACAGCTCCGCTGCTACAGCTTAACGCGTGTTTCTGTCATCCTGTTTCACGAAAAGTACACAGAATTTCATGCAGAAATGCTTGTTATAAAAATTGTCAGTGTTCTCGTAGCTGTTTGACGCACAGTTATAAGAAATAAATAAATAATGAACGTTAAGAAAAGAGTCCAGGTAAAAAAAGCATTCTCTATGCATGGCCTCTGAGATTGCGGGCGCGCGGCTCTGTGTGTCGAATTTACCACGCTCATAGCTAGTAGTTATTTGCGAGCGCTACCAAACACACTATTTCTTACACGCATGTTTCTTCCTAAATGAACGCAGCCTAAATGCGGATTCAAGTTGTGTGGCAGCCAGGTTCAATGCCGACATGCTTGATAATGCCGTGTATTCAGCAGTTTCAATTGGTGAGCTCCGTTTCAATCGTTGAAAAACTTAGCGCTGAGGAAGTAAACAAACAGATTGGTAGGCCTAAACATGCTGAAGTCATGGAGGAAAGAAACAAATCCTCCGTTACATTCTAGGCACTGTACCTCCGTGTGCTTAAGTCCTGCAGCTATCCACTGCAGCCCTTTAGCATTGTTATCAACTTAAAGGATATCATGCGTCAATAAGTGTTCTTTTTCCAATAAGTTATACAGTAATTAAACAAAAATAATGACGTAACATTCACGCGTTTTTACTTTTCTAATAAATAGGCGCACAATAAAATTCAAAAGCTTTCGGTTTTCGCGTTAGAAGAGTGCAAGTAAACGCCTAATTCTTTTTTTTTTTAGTAAACAAGGATCACATTTCACACTTATGATTTTGAAAGTGGTATGGAACTTAGAAAATCTCTATGGTAATTAAGGAGATTAAAGAAAAAGATTGCTCGAGGGAAAATTACTGGTCGAGCGTAGGAAGTTTTCAAATAGCGTACGCAAACTCTAATCGTTGCATACCGTCGCGGTCGCTGCCGTTGCACATGCGCCATAACGCTAGCCACCGTTAGCGTATGCGGTCCGCACGCAAAAGAAAAAAAAATCCGAAAAGCCTGCGGCCCGCAAAGCTCGTTTGAGGTGGCATTGAGCGTGTGTTGGCGTTTGCGGGGGACAAACGCTATTCGATGACTGATATGCCGGAACGCAAACGCGAAGCCCGCTACGCCCCATACGTTGGTGGGCCATGCCCACCCAAGTATGAATAGTATATTCTAGGGAAGGGTCATCATGGAGGCAATTGAGGCTGCAGCAGCCATCTTAGTAGAGGTAGCAGAGGCTTGATAAGTATTGGTGTTGAGCGAAAAATTGGAGTGTTTTCCTCGCACGCCTGACGAGTCTAATGTGGCAACTTTTTCGGGTGAGATTTCCATCTTTGTGTTATTGCTTTAACCTCCTTGAAAGTATCACCATGATATTTACACCACTATAGTTTACTCTAAGCAGTTGAGTAGCAGATCACACTGTTAACCAAATTATCCCAATTCTTACCTGCGTAGCCGTAAATGAACGCTGGAGCGTAAGATCGATTGCCGGTTCAACGAACGGACGTCATTGACTCGTAAAGGCTTCATCACACGAATTTTAGGGGTGAAGCTCCTAAAGCCGTAGGTCTGTACATTCATGTCCACGACTGGTTCGTAACCACCTATAGTTGTATAACTCACTTAGCAGGTGGCGCTAGTGTGAGAAGCAAACAGACGGATAGACAGACAGACAGATGCTATGCCCCACTCATCGTCACTCACTCTGTAAATGTGCTGCGATTTTTTTTTCTTTTCCCATGCATCACCGAGGCATCACTACGAAGAGTACAGCTGCACAGAGAGTTGGCTTGCCATCATGGCATATTTCTAAATGAGATGGCCGATAATCTGATGTGGTGGTCGCAAGATGGTCCGGTAATGTCCACTGAACCTGCTTACAGCCTTTTGTTAGTGTCAAGATTCCGGACAATATTACCTCTGAAAGATTTTGTGAAAATTAAATTACCAGTTGAATAATATGACACTCTTCCTTCTGCTTGGGATAATAAAAGGTGTCCCACTCACAAACTGATAGCATATACCAACACTTAATTTTGGTTCATACAGGTCTGGTCTGGTGCCATCTCTATGCTCTGACTGTCAAGATCTTGAGCACACCATTTATTACTGACCTGCCATTATTTCACTAGTTCTTAAGAACATTTTAATATTTTATACAGGAACTTAATAATTACTTAGAATTCTAAACAAATTCTTTTCATTGGGTTGTTCTCACCAGGCTTCTGCAAACAGAACGTCTGTTCAGCCATATACAAATTTCTTGGTGACACAAGAATTCCTTGATCATATTATTCCCACAACACAATTCGTACTGTGACATTTTCCTCACTAGATGATTGTATCGCGTGTTATTGTATTACTGCTCATCTTTGTGGCCACAATCCAGTGATCCTTCAGTTTTTATTTAAACCTTAGGCAGCCGATTTGCTCCTCAACCTTTGTCTCAATTCGAAAATTTTTTTCCCTCATATTAACCAGCTGTTTAATGGCCAATACCAATAGCGGGTAGGAGCCAAGAATCAAGAAAACGACCAAGCAAGCAAGCCCGAGCTAGCTGAGTGATGTTTTTAATTTAATTCCCTCCTGCATTGGCCAGTGCACAATCTAGTCAAACCTATTATAGTCCGAGAGACTGTGGCATGATGCACTGTCGTTAACGTGCTAAGTAACATGTTGTCTTTATGCTAATTAACATTTTGCCTTTGACTGTAAAACAATTATAGGTGATAATTAACATGACTCTAAAATAAATATGTCAGTTTCCTTTCCCTTCGAATGATACTTACAATACTGCACAAATATAAATGGCAATTGTAAACACTTCACGCAATGGTCATGTATCACACAAAGTGTGAGTAACTGCATAATCATGATGTAATCAATGTCCCTTATTGAACCTCTCATGAGATCATTGCAATTACAACCACGAAACCTTTTTTTTTTTTCAACTAAAGGAATTTTTTTTTCCAAACAGACATAAAGGCAACTTCAGAAAAGTAGTGTGTCCAAAAGACCTTGTTGATTTCACATTTATATTACGTTAGAGTCTGTGTTGTTCACTGAATGTACACCAAGTGCAACAGATGCTACAGCGTTGGTAGAGTAATCAGAACACCGAACAAGAAACACAGGGTACTTTACAGCATATAGAAATAAATAATGGTTTATTATGACGCATAATATTGGCACTGAAGTCCAATGTGGGTTCAACGACCCCCATATACAATACATATGTATATATTTACACGTAATGGTATAATGTCGCATACCAACACAAGATGATTCAGTGTCCTATCTTACATATGTACACGCTCGTGAGAGGCGGGGTTACCTCTCATAAGTGAAAGGAGAGGGAGAGATAAGGCAATATAATAAGGAAAGGGAGAAACACTGTCACGCACACGTTTCCACAGCTGCTTCAGATGAAATAAATACAAGCTATATACATCACACGAACATTGGAAAAAAAAAGTGCCAAAACCAATGGCGGGGGAACTTCCATTTCTTAAAAACGCATGCCATACAGATATACCTCTTTTGTCGTTAAAAGTAAGAATGAATTATGGTAACAAATGTACATGCTGAAGTGCTGAGATGAATTTAAAAAAAAAGAGAGAGGGAGGTGTGACTCATCAGTGCCTGGTGGCTACATGAAGTTTGCCAACCCCAAACTGTGAATAGGTGGTCAGTGCATGTGCGCACTGCTCTCGCAAAAAGGAGTGCGTCAACCGACTCCGCACCCGTTTAAATGAATGCTGTCCTTGATGCTTCATACTTCACACTTTCCCTCGATTTATACGTGCAAACAGCGTCTCTCCCAAGTGTGCTCATTCTTGCACACGTCCTGACCTCTCCTACACAGATACACATGCTATATATATTTTCCTTAAGTACAGTTGACATGCACACACAGAGCATAGAGCTCTGTGTGTGCATGTGTGCTCTGTGTGTGCTCTGTGTGTGTTGACATGCACACACAGAGCATAGAGCATTTGACATCCATCCCGATGCCACGGAGATGGAAAAGCGGCACTGCAGACATAACATCAGACACGCATAGCCATACACAGTGTACAAACTTCAAAACACATATACAGGCCTCAAATTCAGTGAGAGTTTCTGAGAGCCTCGTTACCTTCCTGCACGCTGCTAAACAAAGGAACAGGCTTTAAATGTGTATAGTGTGTGTGTGTAGCAATGAGCAAGTGGCAGATCTGAACAGCTAGATACTCTAAGTGCCACACAGGTTTCAAGGGAATAAAGAGAAAAAAAGGGGGGGGGGCAGAAGAGAGAGCATTGAGAGGAGGAAACGAATTTTTGGAGAGTCTCCCATACATGAAATTTAAAAATGGGAAATGATGTATCCTACACTCTCAGCGATGCATCCATGCCATGATGAACAGGCTGCTGTGGACAACAAACTCTTGGCAAGGATGCAACTGCCCTGTCCAGACAAATGCACGAGTGCCTCATGCATTGCCAATGTTGTCAATACAAATGTGCTCACGAAAAAAAAGCAAAAACATTGCCTTCTCTTTCTCTCTGTTGAGAGGGCAACAGAGAGAAAGAGAAGGTAATGTGCACCAACTTACAAGATTCATGCCAACTCAGTGTTCAGGCATGTGGAGGCCTCGTTTGGTGCTGCCGTGCAAATGTCTCGAAACGCATGATGATAATGATGCACGCAAATGGTGTATATTTGTTCTGTGGATGACATTATGCGCTGCCCAGTGGGATTATGTTGCAGTGTTGATGATGCTAAGATGAAAGCAAAAAGTATGTGTGCGTATATGGAAAGCAGACACAATATGCACCTTGTGTACACGTATGAACACAAAAGTTAACCACCAACAAACCACACGAAACGGGCTGACAGAGTTCTCCTACAATCGTTACTTCACAAGGGCCAGCCCAGGCAGTGCAGAACGTGAGAGATGCACCAGGAGAAATCTTGACTGAAGGAGTGAAAGACGCCATAATGGCAGAAAAGAGGGTGTGCTCAAAGAATCTTGTGAGATGTGGCCATGACGATTCTTTGCGTTCCTTGCAAACCTAATCTCACCTTAGGCTGCGTACAATGATTGCAGCTCTCTTCTGATCACTCAATAACATGAGTTCCCAACTGCACTTTTGTTGCAAGATAGATCTGCCTTTTGGCAGGAAGAGTGTGCCAATACATAAAAGGTAAATGAGTGTATCATATGATTTCAATTGTAGCACGATTACATGATGCGCTGCCACTAAAATGCACTAAAAAAGTGTGCTAGAGAAACAAGAATGCATGATTAAATCGGGACCATTTACAATAAAACTAGGGCACTCCAAGCAGCAGCATAGCTAGGCGTTTAGCTCACAAGTTTATGCTTGATATCATAATAAAGTGATAAGTGTAGTGTCTCCAAAACAATGTTGCAAGGACTGAATGAAATCATGAGGCTGTAGGCACTCAGCCTTGCATAAACCATTAGGTGGAATAAATTTCAAGAATTACATCTAAAAAATAAGCATTACAGCATTGAAAGTTTGCTTTCAATGGGAAGAGACATTATGAAAAGAATGTAAGCCACAATTCTGCTGCCGGTTGCTCTATGGGCAAATCAAATCAGTTGTTTTTTTCGCTCTAAGCCAAGGTGGACCATGACTTTCACTCAGCATACGTGACCATAGAGATTGCTGTCTAAGTTTCACCAGTTCAGGCAAGTCTGCCTTCTAAACTCCATAGAAAAAAGAAAGGCAGTAAGCGTCCACCACGTTTGGAATGTACCTTGACTTGACGGATCTGACACAAACCAGCACCTTTTAGGAACATAGCCTGCATGAAAGTAAACCTTAGCCACGGAAGAATGATATGTCAAAATTAAAGATAATAAAAGATAAAATCAAATAAAGAATGCAACAGTGAAAATCAGTGGCCCACAAAAGAAGTGCGTCAAATTGTTAAATCTGGTAGAAATGTTGCAAGCTACAAAAAGGAAACATATATATTCAGCAGACAAGTCTATAGACATAGTCTACAGACATAGTCTATGGACATGGACAAGCAAGCTTCAAAACGGCACATAACATAATGGAAATGTGTTACGTGTTGGCATACTATAAGACACGTCATAAATCAAAAGAACATTCTGCACAATGGGCTATATGCAGCAATGGGAGAATTTCGAAGCATATGAAGTTGTCCCTACCATATTCAAGCCACAGGTGCATAAGCCAAAAGCAATAACACAATAAGAAAAAATTACATCAAGTTGATAGCAAGAAAATATGCACAGATGGAAAAGTGGATGATGATGGGTTTTGTTCTAGAAATCAGGAATGAAGCTCTACCTAATGAAGTGTCCCAAAAACAGGCTATCCCTTAATTTTGCCTGAAATTTCGTCTACTCAATAAGAATATTTAGTGCATGATGATTTCGAGAGATCAGCTGAAGGAAACAGGACATCACCATTTAGGATGCTACTAAAATTTTCCAAAACATCATGTCTTGAAACGATATCAGGCAAGTAAGCATAAAGCTCAACTTATACATGATGATGCATGCAGTAGGCCGGAATTTCTATGACTATCTAATGCAAATGGACCATGTCTAAGCTAGGTGAAATGCAGGCATCTAAGGAGGTTATCCAAGAAAAGGATAAAAGTATAAAAGCAACTGTAAGATAGGATGGTAACTCCTTTTTCACATAACTACACACAAGGCTTATTACTCCTCAATTCTAAAATGTCAGTGTGCTTAGTGTTAGTTTTCATGGTTTCTCTTCAGACTGCACCACAAGCACAAACTATGAATTGCAGTGATTGCCTCTTATGTACACATCTAATTTTCATCAGAGTACAAAGATGCCTCTATGTAATGTGCAATGCTTCAAATTCAATCGACAAGACCTCTTCCGGCAGTCCCACATTGAAGTGACAGCCAGGGAAATCCCAGATAAAGCTGAGAAAGTGTGTGCCAATGGTGCGGCATACACTAAGAATGGCCTAGAAAGCTAAGAGATTGATTTTAACAAAGCACAAAACTGTGTGATGGTCTGAAAGCTTTGCAACATGCATGCCACTAGACGGAGAGAGTGAGATAGAGAATAAAAAACAGAAACACTCGTGGAGATGCAGAGCAAACTCACAGCAAAGGCATGAGAGTACAGGGAAGGGTGTGAACCTACTACAGGCAAACCAAAGCGAAACACCGTTTTCCTCCCAGCGAGCACTCTTTTCTTGACACCATCTTTGGCACCATCGCACGCACAAATGGGGGAGGGGAGGGTGAATAGTGAAAGAGAAGATGCTTTCAATTGACACTTGATTATAAGGACCACTAAAAACAATGGCACAAATACTTCCGAAGATCAACACAACACAAAGTGGGTAGTACATGCATGCTTTGTTTTCGCCAGCCTTTCGCGACAGTTCACAATACTAAATGTAAAAAACACAAATAATACAAGGCCAGCAAAAAAAGAAAGATGCTATAAAAGAAATTTAGGTTGGGGAGAACATGCGAGGGCATCAAATGAGAAAAAATAATGTGATCAAAGCATTGTAAACAACAAAACCATGGTAAAGCAACATGAACAAACAAAGTGAAGGTAATAAAAACACCCGTATGGAAAGCAATGTCGTTCTGCCACTGCCAACTGACTGCACACATCTGGATTACGAGTTTGCAACAGCACACGATGGCATCAGCACACAAAGCTAGGCATGTGACAAGCATGCTACAGGTTGTATAGGGTAGCTCGAGAGATGTAACAGTTTAATTTATTGAACAATTGTGCTGCGACACAACCACTAGTTACGGCGCACAGTGACAGCATTGTTCCTGTCCTTTGGTCATCACATGTGCTACGACAAAAGTTGACGATGAGGTTAACTTTAATGCAAATTGTGCTGCGTGAAGGGGAAAGATTCACAAAGAGAAACATTCTCATAAACGTAAGGCAGCAGTTGCACTGAACGCTCTTAAGCAAAATGTAGTGCCCAGAAAAAGAAAACGGAAAAGAAAAATGGCTCGTGCTAATCAGTCTGTCACCGAGCAAACCAGAAACTAATGGAGACTCGCCAAAAGCAAATGGAACAAGACAACTGCAAAAATAGTTATCTCTAGAAATTTAATCTTGCCACAGGTACCAACAAACGAGGCTGGAAAAAATTTACAGGTGACAAAAAAAAAGTACAACTGGCCCACTCTTCATTCGTTTTGTACTACATATAATGAAGTAGGAACAAAACTCTCCACATGAATGATCACGATCTTAAAGGCCAGCAATATCGTAGTGGTGAGGCTCAGTGAAGCTATTTTACATAATTACGTACAAACAAAGAATGAAGCAAAAGATGTGACTAGATGTGGTGATGACCGTCATGGCATAAAATACTTAAAAACAACAAGCTGGTGACATGAAGAGTCAGCCAGCTACACACATAAAAAAAGTGAAAGAAAGATGATTTAAGAAAAAAAAGGCCATGCGAATATGCATTACCCGCTTGTATACCTTGTGCCGTTACCCTAATACCTTCCTCTTTGAAAAAAAAAAAAAACGCTTTGACACTGAAGCAGAAGAGTTGAAAACACATACAAGGCCTGTGTATATTCATGAATTGGGAGAATTCCCAAAGCCAGTAGTGTGCGTAAGTGCAACTTGACATGAATGCAGCGACCCCTAAGTACATTTGTTCAGTGAAAATATGAAGTAATGAGACTAGCTTTTGAGAATAACTGCAGGAAAATATGTTTGCCATTGAAACCTCAAACTCTCTGAATGCCTCAAACGATATTGTGCTTACACATCAACAAGTCATGCCAAAATTGACACTTTAAACTGATTGGACATGACATGAAAAGTAATGTGGCCAGTATTGTCATACTGGAAGTATGTTGCTAGAAGTCTAGGCTGAATACACCCCCTTCTATGGTAAACTAATTTCACAATAAACATTCTGCCTAATATCTCTAAATGCCAAAGGTAATCCAACTGATCTCATTAAAAAGATCACTGCTCCAGTGGTCTTGCCAAAATAGCACGAACAGAGCGGCCCACATGCAGCGACCTCGTAGCCACTTTTGACAACCAGATCTCACAGCACTTCGATCATGAAATTCCTTGTGCTCATGAGGGACAAGATTCATCAATACTAGCTCATTTTCATTGACACCCCAGAAGAAATGATAATAGTCAGTGCAACTGCAGCCTTGTCCGCTAGCACAAAAGACCACGGTCATTACACTTGACCATGCTAGAAACTATGTAAGGCATTAATCATTTCAGAAATGTTGTGTTGCATGCTCTCAAGCAGTTTGATTTACCAAACCACAACAAGGCACTCGCATAGTTTCAGCAACGATAAAAGGGTACAATGCAGTCGTCAGAATTTCTTTTGCCGTAACGTGTGCTGTTACAAATCGACGACCAGAATGGCTCGGCAGCGACTTGCTAATGTTACTGTCACTACAGCGCGAATGTCAGGCAGTGTGACGGACTGCAACTGGACAGATGTCTGCACGATACATGGCAGGCCTTCATGTTGTGCGTTCGTTGAAGACGTGCTTCAGCACATCCAAAACACACAGTGGACCGATTACCGCAGTAATGACGGCCCCTTTCGTCTAAATTGTGAGTGGAGCTCACAGCACCTCTGTGCCGATGACAAAGCAAATGAGGCGTGAGCATCAGCAGCAGTGATTCATAGCCAAAGTGACCCTTTCAGGTGCATGAATAAGCACTATAGACCTGCACACAAAAACCACATAGCTGTTACAGTGACAATCTATGAGAAATCTCATAAAGCTACACTTCCGTGTCAGAACAGATGGAACAACCACTGAGGCTTTCGGCGGAAGCCGTCCCGCCCTACAGCATGACCCACTTGTGGCAGCCTCTATCAGTTGTTTCAACTGCCACCCACACTTTCCTCATGGGCCTTGCAAGGCCTGCCACAGACTATCTATTCACGTGCCCTGCCAATGCCTAAAGAATGCGAGAACACAGAATCTCCACAGTGTGTTCTTTAGCAGCATTAAGTAAGTGTGCTACTACAAGGACCTCACAGCAGCAGTTGTGTCACATCAGGACCAACACAAACGCACGGTGCACTCTGTTGGGCCTTCTTTTTTTTTTGCCAGTGCAGTGGCCCCTGTCGTGTGGTGTGGCTGATGGGAGTGAAGCAGCCCAGCTGGTGCCTGCGAGAAGCCCGCCATCTTGCAAGGCGAGCGAACAGGAACATTGGTGATGGCAGAAGGTGAGGAATGGGAGGAACCCCTTCACCCCCTTGACTGCCGTGTCGGTGCGGAAAACCCCTGAGACCTTTGAGCTCTCAGGTGACCCAGTGCTAGCACGCAGTAGTCCGGTTTCCAAGCTGCGGAAAGCACATGCGTCCATTCACAATGCTCCCGTTGGATAGGTTGCTCACCTTACTCCCCTTGCTCCCATCGGAGGGAGGGAGCTCGTCACCTGACCGCTGCTGCTGTTGCTGTTCCTCACGCAGAGGAGAATTATGTCCACAATGCGACGGTACCATGAACACTGACACGGGCGGGTCACCGGCAGCCAAGCCCAAGGCTAGATCGGCCGCGTCCATGTCAGGATCATCGTCGTCTTCTATCTCGTCAGAGAAACATCGCTGCAGGTGGTCTTCATCCATGTCGTTGAGTGACGACACGTCTGGCATAAAGCCACGAGGCCGCTGCTCTGAAGCGGTGCTCGGAGCGTTGCAGAGCGGAGTCTCTGCTGTCAAGTTCTCCTCCTCTTCTTCCTCGTCGAAGTCGCCGGCTGTGGCACCAGCACCATTCTTGTCTGTAGGCACCGAGGAACGCCTCTCCTGGTGCTTGAGGTGGCAGGTGTGGTAGAAGGAGACCTCCTTAAAGTGAGGTACCACGTCATTCAAGAGCATCTCGATGACTTGCGTGAAATTTGGTCTTGATCGTGGGATGCGCTCCCAGCACAGCTTCATGATCTGGTACCTGTGAAATCGTGAGAATAGAACTTTTACAGATTTGGACTTGGTCAAGAAAAACATTAGAGTTTCATTTCTGCCTTCTTTTTTCAGAACATATTAAGAATGTCTCAAGCAATAAAGTATTTCTTGAATGCTTTCTTAATAATTAAATCGTGTCAGACATTTGAACTTGTTTTCACAGTCTTGCCATGATTCGGGTGAGGTTTTACTAAGAAATATCTGTACTTTCAATTCGAAATAGTAAAAAGAATAAGACTATTTCACAAAAGCACCTGATACACTGCAAACCATATTTAGTGTTTCATAACAGAACAACAAAAATGACACAAGAAAATGAAGGTTGAACAAGATATGACAAATCCCTTCTATGTGATCTCTTTTAATTTGTGCGAGAGTGAACAAACAACCATTATGACAAAGGAAGCTAAGATTATGAAGAAATCCTACTTACAATTTCTCAGGGCAGTTTTCTGGCTTCTCCATGATACCGCCACTGATGACATACTTTAGGACCTGCTCATTAGACAAACCTTGGTAAGGCTGGGAGGCCAGTGTTGCCATCTCCCACAACACTACTCCATATGACCTGCAAGCACAGCAAAATTCCAGTGATGTCAAAGATGGTCATCGAGGGTAAGATATCCAAAGCCTCTCAAGCATGAAATGCGCGTCATTTCCATTGGATTGAATACTTAACAAGATATGTGAACTGCACAAAGGGAAAATGAATACTATAGCTAAAAATAACATTACACGGAAAAAAATAAGCATCCCATAAAAAGTGACACATTCAAGATAAGGAGATTAGGCAGAAAGATAAGAAAGCTGAATGGACACATCTGTACCAAGCTGCAGTGTTCCTTTATTAATTAACATGGGTAAAATTATTGATGTTAATGAACACCTGGGTAATAAAGGCTCACCACCACCAATGCACTCCTGGCATTTTGAATGAACAGCGTTTAGCTCAAGTGCAGAACCTAAGCTGCGAGTATTAGTAATGGCATATTGTTACAAATACAGGTGCACAGACATTCTGAATGTAGTGATTATCACTCTTTATTCAAAAGGACACTGAAGTAAAATAATGAATCAGTTTAGATTGTTAAAGTATACTCCAATAGGTCTAATTTTGCTGATTTTATCATCGTAAGTTTGTAAGCAGAGAAGAAAATCAAGGAGAAAGTTTTATATTTAAATTTAATGCCGAAATCTCGGTGCGTGATGTGAATGATTTCAAGCCTTGTTTTTTTTTTTCCTGTGTGCATTTAGGCCCCATTGATTGAACAAGCTTTCCTGATACTTGGTATGTCAAGTCCCTGGCAGCCTCGAAAGTCAACAAAGTTATTTTTCATTGATTAGGAACTACGTAGACCCCAGTAGACACCGTCAAAATCTATGACATTTGAGCGACCTCGAAGTGAAGTCCCCACCTGAATTTTCCTTTCATGCATTTTATCATTTTTCTATATGTCGTCTCGCAACAAATGTGGTACTTTTCATATTGTGAAAGGGTAATTTACAAATGTGAGAAAATAAATTTTTCTCGCTAGTGTCCTTTTTAGGATCTAAACATAAGAACCCAAATTAAGCTAATTTAACAAGCTGGACACTGTGGACATCAAAGCACTTATACCAGGCTGGCCTAAAATGGTTCATTTTTGTTTTTTAATAGGCCCTACGGGAGTGGATTATGATAGACTGATTGCAAAGTTGTCAAAGTCCTAGAACATATTTACAAGGCACTTAATATTAGACTCCAAGACAGAAAACGAAGTAATATGTTGTTTTGAGCGAGGTTTAGCATGCTTGTAATTTGCATGTAATTGTAATTAGCATGTAATAAAAGATTTAATTATGATAGACTCTGAGCAAACAGAAATCTGTTAAACAGACCTGATGCTTGACTAGAACATCTGCCTCCAGCACGATTGGTTTCATACTTGAATTGGAACCACCCTTTTTCATCTCTCAGTAAATGAAACTATATTGTCATTTTCCTCGTCCCTTCAGGTTCCATTTAACGAGTCTACTGTATTTTGCAGTCAATATTGCTTCATTTGTAAATAAAAAAATAAAGCTGTAGTATCAAAATACATATACAATTTGTTTTTGATTATATTAACTCAGACCCAAGAGAAATAATATGTTAGACGTTGGTCTTGTAACACCGCACGCCAATCAAACCATCGAAAATCATGAGTGCCTTCATCAAAGCCTGTGGCAGCAGCCATGCGCAGCACATTGAGGTTCATCTTGTGCGCAATGCATCTCGCTACGTAATGGCCACTAGTCCTAAGAACTGTCGAAAAACATGTTACATCCAAACATGTACGCCTCAATGGGACGGTAAACAAGGCACTGACCACACATCCGAGTGGCTGGTGAAAATTCCATCCTTGAGCGATTCAGGGGCCATCCAGCGTACGGGGAGCAGGCCCTTGCCCCCTTTTCTGTAGTAGTCTGTTTCGTAAATGTCTCGTGTCATGCCGAAGTCACCAATCTTGACCGTCAGGTCTTCCGCCACCATGCAGTTACGAGCGGCCAGATCCCGGTGCACAAACTTGTTCGCTGTCAGGTACGCCATTCCATCTGCTATCTCAGCTGCCATCTGTAGGATCTGCTTGAGCGTGGGAGGAGCGCCTCGTGGTCGAGTGGCCTCATCATTAGGCTGGTGTGTGAAACAGAAGAAGAAGCATGCAAATATGTAATTACGTAATGAAAGAAGAATATACAATACACTGCAGTGCAATACATATTTATTTCCAGAAATACGAGAGTTTGGTGGTGCAGTAAAACCTCAATGATACCAATTCGAAGGGAGTACACAAAATATTCTTATCATCTCAAATTCGTATGAACCAAAAACAAGTTAAAACTGATAATGAAGATTAACAAGAACCTCATTGACAATTACTTCTTGCTGAAAAAGTCGATAATGTTTCTTTGAACTTTCCTGCCTTCACCGTCTGCTCTATAAAGTGCCACGGTTTCCTCACTCATGCTGCTGGCACGAGGCGTTTACACTTGACACCGAACGAAGCAAATGCAGCCAAACTCATTGGAAATGCACACACTTCGCCGCGCTTAAGTGGCCGCAGAACAAGCCGCAATGACGTCGCGAAAAAAAATCAATCCTGAAGAATTCACACTGGGGAGTTCAAGCAAGAACGCTAGAGCGACCGGAAAACCAGGTCCACGCCCGTCGAGAACGTTCACATTCGTTCTGCCCTGCGTACATGTCACCCCCGCCGCTGACATAGCTGCTTGAAAATTCATTACATTTTTCCCGTTTCCTCAGCATTAAAGTTCGCACCGAGTTCTAATTATAGGTACGTGCAAAGCAGAGAAAAGAAGCAGTTTGCACCTTTACAAATGTTGCCTTGGAAGATACGCCAGCAGAAACGACATGAGCGGACTCAGTGGTGGCGACAGATTCAGCCGGCAGTGTAATAACGAGACATGTTTGGACGTACAGTCGCCGACCGTTTATTCGGACTCGACGGGAACCGCCGAAAAGTCCGAATAATCGGGAGTCCGAAAAAACGGATTCACTCGAAAAAAAGCACTTTTATTGGCCCGATCGCCCGAAAAAACTGTCTGTGCGCGTCTGCACACACGCACGCTTACGCGCGACCACGTCGGCATCTCCGCTTTCTTCGCCATCGTGAGCGTCTTGTAGCTCCCACGTTGGCCGCGTTTCTTCACTCCCGACGGCGCAGCAACGGGTGGCGTCGGAGCCATTTCAGCACGCCACGGAACACACAAGAGAGCAACAAGACGAACCAGGCCTACCCGCAGAAGCAACTGACTGACACCACTGACACGCTGACACAAACGCCAAACCACGCCAAACGCCACAGCGAACAGACTCCGTAAGTGGCTTGGCTTGGCCGCCCGACTGGCTAAAACAAAAAAAAAAAACGTGTCGCCAAACATAGCCTTTGAGATCGGCAATGGCGATTTCTGCGTGCATTTTGACACTGGCCCGACGTCCATCCATAGCTAGTGCAGCATATCAGTGCTGGCAACCTAGCAAACGTATTGTTAACGTCCCTGTCAGCGTGTCATGGCGTACGGCGACGCATCCGGTCAGTCAAACGGAGTCCGAATAATCGAACGGCGCACAGCGGGGCGTCCGAATTTTCGGTCGTGAGTTTACATTAGGTTCAATGGGGCGAGTGGCGGTGCCACGAAGATGTCCGAATAAACGGGCATGTCCGAATTTTCGGCGTCCGAATAAACGGTCGGCGACTGTACCGATTCCCTGCTGCTGCATTTCTACTTCCAGTGTTCTCAGTGATTGTAATTCAAAGCAGGCTCCTTATTAACGCGTCCTCATAAAGGCGGTGAGCTTTGACGTGCTGCATGAGCAGTTTGCGATAGCGCTTGCGCGATCGCCGGCACGTTGAGTTTGCGGCTGGTTGTTTACATCACGTGGTTTGAGAGCAAGAGCAGCTGGTGTAGCTAAAGCCAAAAGCGATCTGCTACAGCGGGAAAATTGGTCTCGAACCCAATTTTTGGCTTCGGCTTCACGGCGTGCCAGCCACTAAAGCGAGAAAAATTCTGTCAAATTTTGCCGCATTCACTCTCTTTGAGGACGACAGTGAACGCGCCTTCCTCCCACAAACAAGCAGCGTTGCGCCGCTTGCGTTCAGCGGTCAATCGAATATTCATATTATCTGTGGTGAGTATAGCACCGAATCACGGCGTACTTTATATGATGTAGTCTATCCAAAACAACCTTAGAATTCGTATCATAGCGAAATTGGCATAAACCGTAATCGTATCATCGAGATTATGCTGTACTATTGGCTAAAAGTTGTTGTAGAAACACCTTGACTGGGCTGATTATCCATTACAAGGCACACGATGGTTACATGAAAGACATTGTTAGACACTCAAAATAAAGCAATAATTGACACAAATGCACAAAACAAAACAAAAATAACATAAAGACCAATAAAAAGCATATTTGATACATAAGAAAGAAATATATGTACTGAATGTGTTTTCTGTCTTTATGTTATGTCAGCCTTGTTTAGTACTTTCATGTAAATATTTCATTTTGAGTGTCTAACAATGCGATTTGCATCCTCCTCATCTGTACTTATCTTCAACCAGAGCACATATTCCCCATCTGTACAGTTTATCAGTAACCAGTATATTCTTTGTTCTTACAGCTCGAGCTTGTAGAGGAAACGTGTAGTTTTTCATGGCACCAGTAAATCTATCTTGTAATGGTTACTTATTGCCTGCAATAAGTAACCAATACTAATGTTACCAATGTTACCAATAAGTAATCAATACCAATGCAATAAGTAACCAATGTTGCAACCAAACAATAATGCGATTCTAGAGCGAAATATACTTGACTTCATTCGAAGCACTTGAGGCGGTGCTCAGGGCTGCATTCAAGAGTGAGCCAATAACAAAAAAAAAGAAAATCTCACAAAATGAAGCTTAATGGAATAACTCATAGTACAGCAAAACATTTTAATGCTCAAGGCTGGCTCATCCTAAGAGAAGCTTGCAATACATATAGCATATATTTTTGCGAAGCTGAGCGCAGAGCTAAAGCAATGTCAGAAGAGGCTAGAATGAGGAAATAAAGTAAGCCGCTTTTACAATTTTATGGTATACAAAAAAAAAGACGATGTAGATGTAAAATGAATACCAGGCGAGAAAAAAAATTTCGACCTCTTGTAGGTCAGTCCATTTTTTGCAAATCTGACAATCCGATGTAGGGGGGTCGACTTAAAATCAAAACCGAATTGTGTACCGCTAGTAACCGCAAAAGAGATGAGAAATCAGGGGCGTTACGTTGCGGTTAAAACTTTGCACCTACGTTTCCATGGTTACGGTAAAAGCGTAGCATAATAATTTACCGTATCACATACATTTTGACATCAATAAAGGTGATGCTGACTTTGAAAGAAGTTGGTCATTGTACTTAGAGCTTTAAGGCTTCTACTGGCGCTTCCAGAAGTGTATTGAACAACGCCACAACGTGATATGATCGCAGATCACCGAATGGCGGGTATTTATAGTTGACGGAAGAGCCAGGGAACAGCTTCTCTTTGTAATAGCATTTTTTAAGCAGCCACATCGCAGCGTGTTTCTGTCACTTTTGCTGCTATGTTTTGCTGAATCGTTGCGCCTGTCGGTTCTCTTCAACGGCAGCGTTCGAACGGGCTGCTTGACCACAGCAGCTATGACGGCAGCAGTACCAGTGAGGACGACTCCAGCAACGATGAGTAGTCTTTGTGAATAAATTTTCGTTTTGTGAACTGCGCGAACATTTTTTTTTTCCTTTTGGGGGACACCCGATTTTGGGTCTGTCGACCTACATTCGAATCGACTTGCAATCGTGTAAATACGGTATGTGCACTTCTTGTTATGCTAACCTAACATGGAGCCAACCTAACAGCACTTGCGAATGTTTGTCTGAGCAGGTTGCTACGGCTGGTTCATTTCAAGTCATCAACCGAAGGCACAGACACTACTCACATCATTGTCCGGCCTGTGTGAGCGTAGGTAAGTCTTCAGGTCACCGTTCAGCATGAGTTCCATTAGAACAAACACAGGCTGGTCCTTAGACACCACACCTAGCAGTTTGACGACATGCTGACAACTGAAGGCCCTGCAAATGGGCACAGACAAAAAACTTGTACACATTGACGATACTGCCATATATACAGAGGCATTTTAAGAAAAATGCAGTTGAGCAGGCAACTGTTTACCACTATAGGCACTTGATAAAGATGCAGTGCTCATGACTTGAAACAGAACAATATAAGACTAAGTAATTAGCAAGTTCGCATTTAAAGGATCTTCATTTCATCTGGCATCTGCGCAATTTTAACTCAAACACTTACATCAGGTCCGGAGTTACCTTCAGTGGACACATTCTTGACAACATGACGAAGTTATATCAGACAACGGTACTTAACGTTTTGACATCTCATTTCAGTTCGTGACCAGTATACACACCGCATGCACAGTCAGTAAATGTTTCTGATAGAGCTGTGCCAACAAGAAAGTTTTTGGTGCGAAGCCGTGTGCAGAGAACATGCAAGTTACATGCTTTAGCCACTCGATTAGAGCATTGGAAAATCCACACAGTTAGCAGTCATGCGCGCACATGTTGATGTAAGAGCAACAGCGGGTGGCACAAGCACAGCTGTACTTACTTCATGACGGATGCCTCTTGGAGGAATTCTATTCGTTCACGCATTGAGGCACTTTCATTGACCGTCTGAAAATGAGGAAATGGGAGTGCAATGAGCACAAACGAAAGTGCATTTTTACAGGTGCTTACTAGACACTTTCGCTTTTTCAAACAACAAAAAATCTTGCCCAGAGCCGTGGGTCTCATGATAGACTGCTACAGTCTACAACTCGTTACAACAGACCTGTACCTGTGTACAATGGACTTCAGGATAAACTGGACCTATATTGGACCCTAGATTTGACTACCTGTTTTAACAATGAACCAAACATTGCTTTTCACGAACCACGTAACTATGATCACAGTGGACAAAAACAGCGACATGTATTTTCAAACTTGGTGCATAAAACATACTATTGTCGTGACAACACGAGCTGACAGCATATTTGACCAAGCTGCCCGCTTCAAGCCTGCCAAGTTTAAATGTGCAACTGTAAGCACTGGTGGCCTCTAGCCACAGTAATGTTCCGTGCTACGCCGATGAATTTCCATTCAGAGACATGAAAATTCTCTATTTCGGGGATTTTTCTCTGCAAACATTGACGAAATTCCCAGACTATTTCCCTGCACAACAGTACTAATTTCCGCCCCCATCCACAAACACACATACTATAATTACACGTGTCTGACATACTGGCGACTTTTGAAATCACGAGTTCATGACTTGTCCCTCCTTTGCCGCATAACGAAAGCATGACTTTATTATAAATTCATATACTGTTAATACACTGCACATTGTGGGCTTCAAGTCTAAGAGCAATATTGTAAATATCAAAAACAAATCTCAAGCGCTATGCTTGCGTGTTGCATGCGCCAGAGCCGATTACTGCAGATGAAAGTGCACATTGACCGCTAATTATGGGTCGTTATATGAGAATTTAACCACTCCTAAAATTCCCTGCAATATCACGAAGATTCCCTTTATCCCTTTGGCTGAAAATGACAGGAGAAAATTGCCAAAAAAGGGTAAATTTCCTGCACAAAACATCACTGTCTAGCCAAGCCAGTCTCAGTTGACATTATCGATCTTGTGGCATGTTGGCAGTATTAGCTGACGTGTTTTCATGATAGCCAGCTGGAGCCTATTTTTGAGCAGATCACTCGCAAAGATACTTTCACTTTTGTGAGACTCCCTGAATAAAACGCTAGACATGTCAATAGACCATAGAAGTCTCACACTGTGCCAACCATGCCCATACAATGAGCCAGACATGTTATCACTTGTAATATAATGTGATGTGGAATGCCCGGACACAAGCCACAAACCGGTGGTTGTGTTCTTTCACTTTCTTAATCTTTCTGCCACCTTGCGGGTTACCGCAGAACTCATTTTCTGTACCCTTTGATTCTACATTTGCATATTAAAAGTGGTGTCTCAAGAAGAGTTAAATGCAACAGTGATTTCAGCAATTAGCGACTTCAAATAAAGTAGATTCATTATTGTCAGATAACAGCAATAATTGTCTGGGTTTTACATTTCAAAACTACGATGATTATGAGGGATGATGCAATGGAGGGCTGCGGAAATTTTGACCATATGGTGTTCTTTAATGTGCCACAAAATATAAAAAAACGAGCCACTAGCATTCCACTTTTATCAAAATGTTGCCACCATGACCCAGATTTGAACCTGTGTCTTTCGGGTAAGTTTTCAAAGTGCCATAACCACTAGACCACTGTGGCAGGTGTCAGTTGGAATATCTCGGTCCGTTGTTACGAGAGCAGATTGTATCAGGTAACACATTCTTGATAGATCACTTTTGGGAGAAGCTGATTAGCTAAATCAAAGCACAGAATGTTCTGGTTATGCCAATCAGCATCCCCCAAAAGTGTAGGTGTCATGAAAACTGATCAATTAAAACACGGCCCCAGGATATAAACACACTACCATCTGGTAACATGCAACTAGGTACTTATTTTGACACAATGACAACACATCTCAAGGGCTTTTCAAATTTCTTTGAAAGACCCCAGACGGCATTCACACAGTGTTGCAAAAACCTTGTTTGAAAGCCTGAGAATTTCTGCGTATGGAGTTACAAAAAATTGAGAACTTATATGAATGGTTATAAAAAGGTGTTACAAAGAAGTTGTAGAAAAAACGCCTATTATGTACATTCCTTTCAGCAGGCAGTAAACATTTACCTCATTGATTCTTGAAGTCACTTTCACACTGCCCCCCAGTATTATAGCTGAACTTGGACACGATGCTGTAAACTTGTAGAACAGTACATTCATTCATTCATCATTAGTTACAAAGCTTTCAGGGAACATCGTGTGAATATAATTGACAAATTTTGAAACACAGCACTGACGCACCTAAACTTACATGATGTTAATTTAGCAAATAATTGGAAACAAAAAGTGCTCACAATATATGAAGCATGACTGGAATACTAACAAGTAAAATAAATACCTACTGTGCAATGAAAATTTTACAGTTAGACCTGCATTTCAACTTATATCATCGATATTCCATTGCAGTAGAAGTGAAGTTTTGTTGCTGTGAAATCACAGCATTAAACTGAGGTTAAAGAATATACTGAGGTGTTCATAAACATGAAGTTATAAAAAGCTAAAAACTTTGTTATCTAACTGTTTCTAAAGAAAGTTAATAAAAGACAAGGAGATGATAAAAACCAAGACATATGCAAACATTCCAACATTAAAAAAGAAAATATACTTGTTTAGATTACATATTCATAATACAGCTGAACCCCGCTACAACGAAACTAACGGGGCACAAAAAAAATTTCGTTGAAGAGAAAATTTCGTTGTAGCGAAATCGAACAAATATAGCTGATCTAAGCTAGCAAAACAAAGGAACGTTATTCTCAAAATTAAAAAAAAACGTTCGCTGCTTCCTGTTCTTTCCCAGCAGCATCACAACGTCATTCTCACCCATGAATAGTGAGGCCATGGTGAAAAGCACGCTGAAACAACCCCTAAAACCGCCTTCATTAACGAACCACAGTTGCATTACCACATTAAAACCAGCACCTGTCCGCCGTCAAAAGTATCCGACAACGCCGAGGTGGAGGCAGGGTATCGTGCAGCGGCGACTTTTGCATTATTCTATGCCATTCTTATCATCAATCACTCGTGGCTAGCTGATTTTGTTGATAATGCAGACGAACAGCCACTCTGATTAATTACCACACTGGCCACGCGTGAACATAATGATAAGCATAGGAATCGGAAAAAGCATCATTCCGCGGTTGCACCCAGCAGCTGCGTGAAAGAACCCATTAACTGAGTGACTGAGCTTCAGCTGGGGATCGTCTGCGGCTCAAATGCAAGCCAGTGGCAAAAGCAGGGCCAGGGCAGTCTCACTGCCATCGCTATTGAGCAATGGCGGCGCCCACGCTTGCTGAACAGCGGCAGTTTCTGGTGGTGCCAACGCGTGTTTTAGACTACGTTGACGCATTTTCAGGCTCTGAAAATGCATCGAAATGTTAAATATTGGGTTTACTGCATAGCAATAAGTATCTGAGCCTAGAATTGCATCGTAAAGTTTTGTTAAAGCGGGACTCAAAAAAAAAGTGTTCGTTGTGGTGAAAATATTTATGCATTGACTCTTATGAACTGCTGACGGGGAATCGTGAATTTTTCCTTGTAGCGGAAATTTCGTTGAAACGGCGTTCGTTGTAGCGGAGTTTGACTGTGTTGCGCCTATAACCAGCAGTGTGGTTAGCAAGTACTACTTAAAAAGAGGCCATGGCGCCGTCGCCAACCAAATTACGGTTTTCAGCGAAATACAGAAGTACAGTCGCCGACCGTTTATTCGGACGCCGAAAATTCGGACATGCCCGTTTATTCGGACATCTTCATGGCACCCCCACTCTCCCCATTGATCCTAATGTAAACTCACGACCGAAAATTCGGACGCCCCACTGTGCGCCATTCGATTATTCGGACTCCGTTTGACTGACCGGATGCGTCGCCGTACGCCATTAAACGCTGACAGTGACGTTAACAATACGTTTTCCAGGTTGCCAGCACTGATATGCTGCACTAGCTATGGATGGATGTCGGGTCAGTGTCAAAATGCACGCAGAAATCGCCAGTGCCGATTTCGAAGGCTATGTGTGGCGACGCTTTTTATTTTTTAGCCAGTCGAGCGGCCAAGCCAAGCCACCTACAGAGTCTGTTCGCTGTGGCGTTTGGCGTGTGTCAGTCAGCTGCTTCTGCGGCTAGGCCTGGTTCGTCTTGTTCTCTGTGTTCTCGCTCTCTTGCGTGAAATGGCTCCGACGCCACCCGTTGCTGCGCCCTCGAGAGTGAATAAGCGCGGCCAACGTAAAAGCTACAAGACGCTCACGATGACGAAGAAAGCGGAGATAGTTCGCCAGGTAGAAGGCGGCCGACCTCAGTCTGAAGTGGCTTGAGAATTTTCTAATTTCCAAGCAAACCGTCTTGAAAGCGTGCGTGTGTGCAGACATGACATTTTTTTCGGGCGATAGGGCCCATAAAAGTGCTTTTTTTTAGTGAATCCGTTTCTTCGAACTCCCAATTATTCGGATTTTTTGGCGGTTCCCGTCGAGTCCGAATAAACGGTCAGCGACTGTAATTGTTCTGTTGTGCACACTCATGTACAAAACAATATTTGTAAAAGAATATTTCATGGCAATATGAGCTCTAGAAGTCACTGCCGTAAACCCCACCCACCGCCGGCAACCGCCATTTTGCTATGGCATGTGTGACGTCATGTCTTTTATGGAGCAGAGCCACTGTCTTCTTTCTAACCTTAAGCCACAGCAAACTGTTTATTTATTCACAATGTCGCAATTTTCAGTGCCAAACTGAAGAAAGCTCTAATAGCTCTTATCTGATCAAGAGATGATATTATTGGTCGAAATTCACATGCTTGCAAAACAATAGGCTTGTTGTTAGACTCTCAAGTCACTCGCATGTTTATAAAGATGCTCATTATAAATTAAGCTTCCGAGCAAATGTGCTGAAATTTCACTAGCCTGTTTGTGAACACCCATGGATTAACTCACGGGCCTCAGATTATGAACAAAAATTTAGTGTCATGGCCCCTTTAATGTTTCTCTTAAATGCTAATGGTAAGAAAATAAAAAGGAAAACATAAGCAAATATTAAAACATTAACTGAAACAAAGGTTCGGTTATATTACATACTCATAATACATAAAACGTCTGTAGACAAACAACAATTGACAAAAAAAGAAGATTTAATATGGCGTCATGTTTGTTCCAGTAAATATACCCATAACAGAAAAGTAAACACCACATATTTAGTGCTTATTCAAGGAAGTAAGAAATCTGTAACTGTTAGCACATTTGGAAATATGAGTTGTATTAATAAAATGAGGAAACGACAGGGCCCAAAAGAAGCCGGCAACATCTCAAACCAAAATAGGCAAGCGAATCTCGAGCTCGGGCCACCAGAAGAGCTGGCAGCGTGGCTGTAGCACTGGGCATTCCTCTTCACTGCAATTGCTCCCCTAAGGGATGTGGGGGAGAAAAGTGCTAATCCAGGTGTTCTTGCTTTGCTTAGAAGCCATGTCACAGCCTGCTGGGGATGAAAGTACTTGGTCAAAGACAGATAGGCAGGCAGCATTTTTGGTTGACACAAACGAATCTAAAAGTGTGTCAGCGTCACTGTGGTGTGGCTAGATGAGTAGACAAAGAGCATATTGATATTCTGCAACCCCAATGTCCAGCAAGCTAATCGGCCGCAGGGGTTCTTCAATGTGGACAGCCAACAAAGTGTATGACACTCATTACTAGGTCGCAGAGAAGACCATCGAGGTAAGGTCTAAATTTACCGAGTGCCAGATTATGGCCACACAATCGTTTTCCAGGTCAGTACAATTCATCTTGGTGTTAGTGAAGGTACCACTTGCGTATACGTATTCGTAGTATCCAGATGTTCATTGTGTCAGCACAGCGTCGAGTCGAGCACTGCTGGTGTTGGTGTCTACATACTTCGATCAGAAAAGTCGGGTCAAAGTGACGGAGTATCAGCGGCAAGTTTAGGAGACGAAGCAACTTCTTGAAGGTAGCGTCACAAATGGTTGACAAGGCGTTCTTTTTTTTTTTTTGCTGTTTCGTAAGGATTCGATTTAAGAGAGTGGTGATGGACAAAAAACTGCAAATGAAGCAGCAAAAGTAACAACAGAGGCCAAGGAAGGCGTGACGTACCGTATTTACTCGCGTAATCTTCACACTCGCACAATTCTCGCACCCCGCACATCGCCCAACAAAAATACGATTTCTTTTTTTCCTCGAGTAATTATCGCACCCCCGAAAACTGCTGCAATAATGTCGTCTGCTCTTTCCAGCCACTGATGATGATAGCACACGTCATCTGGCGCCATTTCTTAAGCCTCAAGCGTTATATTGCACAGAGATTCAATCCAACTCAAGCCAAGCCGAAGTGTCCAGTGCGCGTTGCGGCGTATTTTGTATGTTGCGTCGGTAACCTTGTCAAGTTATCAGGCAATACTGAAGCTGTACGGCTGCTTTCAAGTTGCAAGTGATAGATAATGCACTAAAGAACGGCAACAGGGCCACGGGTAGGCCCTTCAGAGTCTACGAGTTTTGTGTTCGCTACTGGTGATGGCTGCTGAAAGCCACTAAGACACGTTAGGCCTGCTGTGTGCCTAAAACTGCAATTGATGGCAAACTTTATTTCTTAAGAAGGAAACTGCGGACAATTCTGTTAAATAGCCATCAGCCCAATACTGACGTCCCACGCTTACCTTTTGAGGGCTCCTGTTGAGCGACGAACGCTACCGCTACGCCGGCAACATCCGAAAGCTTTGCGTATGGTATTCTAATTCTCGACTATTTGTTTCCACTTTTTGTGTCTCAATTAAATCTTGTCTTGTCTTGAACCTCTGCTTTTATTGTTGAGGTAAGTTTTAATTAGTACTTCTTAAAGCTTGCTGTTAGTTGCTGGTGTGAGAATCCCGATTTGTAGCCACTTCATTTTCTTTTTCGCTCTGTACGTTTTCGTAGAAAGTTTTCCCCGTGTAATTCTCGCACCCCCTAACTTTTCATCGGTTTTTCGGCAAAAAAAAGTGCGAGGATTATGCGAGTAAATACGGTATGTAGTCTTTCAGAAAGGTAACTTCGGCACAATCTACAACCACGCTGTGTTTTCTGTCATCCGGGTGAACAGCACCTCCGAATACCACGTAGCTGAGTTGTAACGAAGTAGCATTATTCAGGTGGAGATCTTGGTGTATGTAGACGGTCACGGTGTGCAACGATGTACTGGCAAAAGTGAACAGTTTTAAGGCAATGACAAGCACCAATCAACCAGAGGGCAGCAATCTGAGCATGAAGATGTCAGGCTGGAGTTTCCAAGTGTGAAGGACGACCAGCATAGTGTAACATACAATGGGTACAATGATACATAGGTTTGAAGCAGCAAGACAGCAGGATAATATACAGTGACCACACAATGGTTCGACATGGTCAGGTAGACGAAACACATTGGTCAATTGCTGCAGAGCACCATCGGCAACTGCAGTGTGCATATGTCGACTGAACAAGCCAGAAGTTAGGCACAGTGGCATGGCTTGCGTAAACAGCTGGAAATTCTGAGAGAGTGGCCGTGCGACAACTGAACGAAGCCCGTTGGTATATTTAGCTTTGTGTAGGTATCGAATGTCGGCAGCAATGCAGTTTTGCGGAAAAAATGCACAGCTACAGTGACTTCCTCCTCAATGGCTTGGCGAAGGTTTGCAGGCAAAGGTGCGAGTAGTTGTCCAGCTGTGGATAGCAGCCGATGGCTGATGAGCAACTTCAGCATAGATAAACTCCTTTATGTGGCAAAGACATGTTTCAAGTACAGGTGAGGTGGCAATGCTCGAGTCTTTATCAGGACATAAGTGGGTGCCGCTAGAGATGCTCATTGGAGCTTCGGTGGAGCTCATCAAAACAAATGAGTGACTGCGGGGCTTGTCGAAACCCTGGCCGAGCTGACATCCCATGAAGAACAGTGCCAAGGTTTTTTAACATATGAAAGGCATCATCAGAGACTACAGTCACTGTGCCACACGTTTTATGCCACCTTCTATGTCGGGATGACACACTGCCAAAGGTCGACGCTGTCCTCTATGTAGCAGGTGAACGTTTTGCCACTTTGCTGAGTCAGCTTCAGGGGTGTTGGTTTGTGCAAAGCTTAAACATACCAGGGAAGCGGAAAACTTCCGTGGAGCTTGTTCTCAAATGAACCCCCATGAGTAGATTGGCGTTGCGGTCTTTGAACCACAGAATGGTAACATCCGTTAAGTAATAAAATTAGCACAGTTTGGGTCGCCGCATAGCCAGTGGGCACCTAGTTGGCCTTGGCTTGGCTATCATGCTTTTACTTCTCGCCTCTTTCGATCCATCCCTAACTACACTATACTATACATGGCTATGTTTGCTCTTTTTATTTCTATCTTTCTTATCTCTTTATATTTTTGTTTATTTCTCTCTTCGCCGTTCTATTTCTCTCTCTGTACTCGTTCTATCTTCGTCCTTTTCCTCTTCCCCTAACTCCTCTCCTCTTCCTCACTTCCCTTTGATATACTCCACTATACAACACTACACTAGGCTTTGTTAGAATAGCTGAGTGGGTAGCTGAGTTGTTGCGGCGCTAGCCTTGAGATAGTGGTTTCACAGGTTCGAATCCCACCTTGACAATAATTTATCTCTTTTTTTTTTTCTCACCCTCTCTCTCTAGATGGCCCCCCAAAAGGCCAACTCAAAGTGAAAGTCATCATGTTTATCAATATTAGCACTTTGTTAGGAGGGCCCACGTTATTCCTGAACTTCCAGGTGCCGAAAAACAAGTATCTGTGACAGGGTTGTACACTGTGAACACACTACTTACATTGTTAAATTATTCAAATGCCAAGATAGGAAAAAATCGTAGAAAAAATCGGCTTCGACCTCATCTGCTCGAACAGCGAGACACGTGGAGGCACTAAAATAAGATGGGACGCTCACCTTTATGGCACACCTCGTCTCTGGTTTTTCCGGCTTCAAATTGTAGATGAGCCCCTCGTAGACCATGCCAAAAGAGCCCTGGCCCAATGCCTTCACCACTTGAATGGACTCGCGGGGCACTTCCCATTCATCGGGTTCATACACTGCAATAAAGAAGATGGGTCTAAAGCTCAACAGTGACTGTTTCAACAGACAAAATCTGGTCATACTTTTATGCACCATTTCATAAAGCATCTTTATTTCTTTAACAGCAGAAAAAACACTGATGAGCATGTTTGTAACGCAGTTGTCTTGATTCCAAGCGATACTGCTTGTTTGTACACATTGTGTATTGAATGAATTTTGTATTTTCAAGTTTTGTATTTTTTGTAACAGTAGATTTTTTTGCCTGTTATTTCCAAGGTTTTGATATCTGGCACCTTTTTATGCATTTTATCTCATCTTAAGCTACACAGCAAGGTAACACAAGCAAGAACACTGGCAAATAATAGATTAATATTAAACCCCATTCTTCAATGGACAGCTACAAGAAATGTCATTAGTGAAACAGTAAACAGTAACAGTGACATACCAATGTGCTAAAGGCAGGCTTGTGCGAATATTTGAATGCTTCAAATATCTGAGCGAATAGTACAGTATTCGAATTTGCTTCGATTTGAATTTGAATCATTGAAAAGTTCGAAGCATTCGAATTGAACCAATTCTATATTCGTCCGCAAGTAAGTCCTGTAAAGGTGGTTTCACTTCAGTAAAGCTGCGAAAACACCTAATTATTGAAAATCCCCACAGCCGCGAAACCCCACTTCAAGGTTAGATAAACATGTCGCCCTCACATGAATTCATTATTTTTGACACATAAAAGCTTGTTATACCAGCTTATATGCTCTATTATATTAAATATTAAAAAAGAAGGCATTTGCACAGGCCTTGTTTCAATTTTAAGAATATGCATATTGTACAGGTTAGTTAGGTCATTACAAATATGCCCATTCTTTTCATAACATGTGATATATATACCATTTAAATTCGATTTGAAATTATATGACCCAATCACTATTCACTTCAAATTTGCTTCATTCACTATTCTTTTGCTTCAAATTTGCTTAAAATTCACTATTTGCAAAAGCCTCATTAAACATTCTATTAACAAAACTCAGCTGCTTTTCTTTCCTACAAATTCAATTAAGCGTCCTGATATGTGTTGGGGCTGCGCACTACTGATGCTTGCACACTGCTCACTTGTTTCCACAAATGGCTTGCTTTTTGTGTGTTCTGTGACTCGCATCAATTTCAATGTAAATTCTTTTTTTTTAATTTTAGCAACATGAACTGCAGCTGTTTGTGAAAAAATGTTAATAGAAAAGTTATGAAGTGCCTTTAGCCGCACTTGAGCAACACTGGAAGCACTGCCAAGTATTTTGAAAATTTGTTTTAGTACTCACCTGAACTGACATATTCCGGATTAGTTGAAGAGTAAAGAAGCCCATTGGGAACCTCTGGGTTTCGTCTGCAAGATTGTTTTTTTTTATTTTACGGTGTTAATAATAAAACATAACATAAGATGCACAACCAAACAACAACATCAAATAGTTTGTAAGAACTACAAATACAACAAGCAAAAGTAAACATGCAATCACCAGTGCACATATGTACTGCTCTCGATTCTGAAGTGTATGATAATGCAATACAGTCGAACCCCGCTACAACGAAACTGACAGGGCGCGAAAAAAATTTTGTTGTAGTGAAATCGGAAAAAAAATCGCTGATCTGAGTTAGCAAAACAAAGGAACGTTTATTCTCGAAATTCAAAAAATGTTCGCTGCTTCCTATTCTTTCCCAGCAACGTCACGACGTGATTCTCACACATGCATAGCTAGGCCATGGTGAAAAGCACGCTGAAACAATGCCTTAAACCGCTTTCGTGAACAAACCAAACAGTTACATTAACATGTTAACACCAGCAGCTGTCTACCGTAAAAAGTATCCGACAACGCCGAGATGGAGGCAGGGTATCGTGGAGCACCGACTTTTGCATTATTCTATGCTATTCTTATCATCCATCACTCACGACTAGCTGATTTTGTTGATAATGCAGACTAACAGCAGCTCTGGTTAGTTACTACACTGGCCAAGCACGAACATGATTAGCATCTGAATTGGAAAAGGCATCGCGCCACGGTTTCTCCCAGCAGCTGCGAGAAGGAAACCATGAACTGAGCCACTGAGCTTCAGCTTCGGATCATCTGCGGCTCAAAAGCAAGCCAGTGGCAAAACAAAAGCAGGGCAGTCTCACTGTCATCGCTATCAAGCAATGGCGGCGCCCATGCTGGCTGAATAGCGGCTGTTTCTGCTGGTGCTAGCACGTGTTTTAGACTTCATTGATGCATTTTCAGGCTCTGAAAATGCATCAAAATGTTAAAGATTGGGTTTACTACATAGCAATAAGTATATGAGCCTGGAATTGCACCGTAAAATTTTGTTGAAGCGGGACGATCGACGAAAAAGTGTTCGTTGTGGCGACAATATTTATGCATTGATTCCTATGGACTGCTGACGGGGAATCGTGAATTTTTTGTTGTAGCGGAAATTTCGTTAAAGCAGCGTTCAACTATAACCAATTCCATTCTCCCAGAAAAAAAGGTTGGACCTTGGTGCATTTAATCTTTCAGTTCGTATATCCCTCAGAAAGATGAAGACCGTATGAAGAAGTGAAAGGGACATGAAATTGCTCTATACGTCAAGCACTTGGACTTCTGCGAAACATTGTTATCAAGGAAATGAGGTCCAGGTCTACTGGAGCATAAAATGCTCAGAACACGAGTGGAACGAATTGATAGGAAAGCTCGGCTAAGTCTGTTTCTAACTGTATAAAGCTTGCTTGGAATTTCACCGTAACGCAAAAATGATAGGTTCTCAAAATGTTTCAAGTCAAGCAAACCGCAGCTTGCCTTATTCTCCTGTAACGTCCCACAAACTCCCTCGCATAGTGAATACTTTGTGCAGATGGCCCCTGCAAATGTTAAACACTCGAAACCAGATATATTGATTCTGAAGAAGCTCACAGAACATTCTATATACAAGTAATTCAATTTATAAAATATTTTATATATCAAAATATAATCAAGAGATTATACAATGCTTAATACGCACAATTTTGCGCTTGTGAGAATATTGGATGACCTTGAATATTTGAGCAAATGCATTATTACAGTACACAAATATTTTTCAGTTCGAACTTATATTATTGGAAATTTCAAATTGTTTGATAGTGAACGAATAAGGATATATTACTCAACATGTAACCCTCTGTAAAGGTGGTTTCATAGCAGTGGCGGCGTATTACGTGGTGAATACAACTACCCAGAAAAAAATCCATACTGCCGCAAAGCCCCACTTCAATGTTACATGACCATATCATCCTCACATTGATTCGTAATCTTTTCAGTTTAAATGCCTGTTATACTGGGTACAGTCGAGCCCGCTTATAACAAACCTGAGCGTGACGCAGCATCCGTTCGCTGTACCCCCAAGTTTGTAGTAAATGAAACACAGCTTTTAAAAAAGTTGCGAGTGAAAACGCAAACTTTTTTTTGCCCCAAAAAGTCCGTGATGCACGTGTTTCGAAGAGCAGAAGCAATAAGGGCGGTCTCGAGTTCATTTAAAACGGCAGGGTGCTCGTTTGCCGAGGCACGTAAAAAAAACTTAGAAAGAGTGCTTGTGCGCAGCGGTGTTCGAAGAATCGGCGGCCGTGGTGAAAAATCGTTTTGTTGCGCCGGCGGGTTGGCGTGGCCTCACGAACTTCGATATTTTGTGATTCGTTCTGCGCAAACTAACAGCCAATTTCGTGCTTCCGCACGCACGCGGAAGGCATGCTGAGTCGAAGGTGAAGTGAGCGAGAACAAGTCCTAAGCACGAAACAAATCACAAATTGTCAGAGTTGGTGGGGTAGCGTACGCGCGTGCACTAGATGCCGAATACTGGATATAGTCAGTGGCCGTCGATGTTGGTAATGGTCTGGTCACTCCAGGCCGGCGACGCCAACGACAGTACCTGCGATAAAAAACAGGGTAGATGGCCGACCGGTCTTCGAAAGATCGGTGGCAATGTGAAAACAAGGGCCTCGTCTGGCGATGCGGGGTGCTCAGAGAAGCGGGGAGGACAAAGGACAGAGGGGTGCCTAACAAAAAGCAGTCGGGGCATGGAGGAAGGAAACAGCTTTCCTTCCTCCATGGGTTGGGGAGAGCGGCAACTAGAGGGTCGTGGAGGCAGGGTCGTCGTTTAACAATAGGAATGTATGGGCACTTCGCCGATGCCTGATCGGTGGTGTCGAAATTGGTTTCCCGGGAAGTCGGCAGACCGCTGACTCCATTCACTGTAACCGATCAGCGGCGCTCGGAGACGTTCGTTGTAAGTGCGATTTTGTGCCATTGAACCAATGTATATTTTGACGGTCACGCGGATATTGTTCGTTTTAAGCAAAAGTTCCTTTTAAGTGGAGCCGTTATATGTGGGCTCGTCTGTATATAATCAGTGTAGCGTAAATATTAAATTTGACATGTTTTACAAGTTATCTCTTGCATTCCAGCAAAAGTCAAATCTTGCTACTATTCAAAGTTGCTTCCACTTCCTTTGAACTTAGAAGAATGAAATTCGCACATGCCTCGTTTCACTTTAAAAAAAGAAATGCTGTGCAAGTTAGCTGGGTCATCACTACCCTCATTTTTATTTATATTAGTGATATACACTATCCATATTCATTTAAAAATTATTCGACCAAATTGCTATTGACATTGAATTCGCTTCAACCTGGAATTTACCATTTGCACAGTTATATGTTGGCTCGATACATACATGCAGGTTCAATGGTATGCAAGATGCATCGATGCTATAGTGGCATTTTGACAGCCGAAAATGTCGCCACTTCTGGAGAATGAAGCTGAACTTGACAAGGTTGAGGCGGCGAACAAGAACTCTGCCAAGAGGGGATCAGTAGTGCAAAGAGACACTCACTTCTTCTTCTGGTAGATGAAGCACATGGCTGCAGCAGCTGCGGCCACGATGGCCACGACCACCAGGCAGATGGCAATTATGGCTCCTTGGGAGATCACTTCTACCAGGAAGCACACGAGAGAGGGAGAAGAAACAAAACGGGAAAAGCAGAAAGAACAGGACAATGTTCAGATTCAAGTTTGAGCAGCAAATGTACAAGGAAAAGGACGCTTGTAAAAACAAGAAAGACAAGCAAATGACTTGCACACTGGTTAAACCACAGATACAGCTCATTCTTGGCCGCGCCCCGCCGTGGTGGTCTAGTGGCTAAGGTACTCGGCTGCTGACCCGCATGTCGCGGGTTCGAATCCCGGCTGCGGCGGCTGCATTTCCGATGGAGGCGGAAATGTTGTAGGCCCGTGTGCTCAGATTTGGGTGCACGTTAAAGAACCCCAGGTGGTCGAAATTTCCGGAGCCCTCCACTACGGCGTCTCTCATAATCATATGGTGGTTTTGGGACGTTAAACCCCACATATCAATAAAATCAATCATTCTTAGCAGCATCAAGCTTTTACTACATTACAATGCCACGAGCACTTCTCATTTTCGCTTTTTCTGTATTCGGTTCATGTCCACAATGACTCTCAGCGACTGTCAGCAGAAACCGCGACTCAGTGTTCTAGAAGATTCTCCATTGTTGCAGATCGTTCTGTCAAGATTGCGCGCACAACGCAAAGGTTACAGATTCTTCTGGAACTTACGTGGCCACTGGCGATAAAGCTAGAATATTCAACGGCACATGTATAAAAGCCGATGCACATCACCACTTGTCACTTGATTGACGGCCAACACTCTGTTCGCCGCTATCAATGCCAGTGTGTATCGCTATAACCCGACTTTCAGTTTGCAGGCCACAAGTTCGGCCAAACAAACAGTTTCATTTTGGACGAGCCATCTCTGCCTTCGTCAGCATCACAACCTCGTGACGATATTGTATTGTGCAACATAAGAAGCAATGTGAACAGGGCTGGTACAGGCCTGCAAAGCGAAAACTTAAGGATATTCAAGGACTTTCCAGGATCGGTCACAGGTTTTTCAAGGACTAAAAGGGCCTGCGCACTGTTGAAATTTTGTTACTCTAGAACTTCCATAAATGACTAATTTTTATTGCACTTATATACGAGCATATCACAGTTATAAAAAACGTGTCTAGTCTGCACCTAAGCTAACTTTAGCATCACTTGCTTCACCGCTTTTGCAATAGGGAAGGAGTCAGCACCCAAAAAGTGTTACGATTTTCTCTCTTCGTTTGTTTGTGGTTTGAAGCAGTGAAACTTTATTCCCCATGGAGTTTCGAAAAATGAAACCATATTCACTCATGCCAAATTACTGTTTCTGATATGAAAAATTTGTTAGGTTGATGACAATCTACTTCATTAAGGAGGCTGCAATGTCGATTGGAAGTGCTCAGAAAATTCCAAGGATATTCGAGGACAAAAAAATTTTCCAGGGCTTTCAAGGGCCTTAAAAACCCTTGAAAAGGAATTTTTCAAATTCAAGGGTTTTCAAGGACCTGTACGCATCCTGGTCAAGATAGAAAGAGTTAATTTCTTCTCTGCTCTTTGCACAAAGCAGAATAATGTATAGCAGTGCACAGAAAAGTGCTTGCTGAGAGAGAGTGGGTCATGCTTGCATTACATTCTGGGTTCTGGCTGTTCACAATATGAATAAAGGCCCCCTCTTTCCGACCTCAAGTAAAAATTTTCAAAGACCCTAGTTCCATCTGTGAGCAGCTGATCACAATACAACCTAAAGCAGTCTTTATGGACAGGCCCACCAAACGTGTAATGGCAGCATTCTATCAGCAGACACTAGCACTATCATCACAGCAGAAGCCGGCCTACATGTAGACTTCAGATATCTGATCATTGTTACGTCAACTACTCATACACATAACCTTTCTGGCTAGTGACACTAAGTGACATTAGTGACCCTTTCTGGCTAGTGACACCAAGGCATGTCACTGTTTAGAACTTCCTTTTCACTACCACTAATAAGATAATTTTATACCAGACAGTCATTTTTCAAGTACAGTAGACTCTCAGTAAATGAAAATCGGTTAAATGGAATGACCGCTTAAATTGAACAATTGTTTCTGACATGACTAGGCTTAGTACTTGTATTCTGCACACCTGTTCATCTTTCGACAAAGTAAACTGCCGTTAAAGGAAACATGTTTCCCTGGTCCCTTCAGGCTCCACTTCACAAGAGTCGACAGCACTTTTCTTTTTCTTTCTTTTCCAATTCACCATCACATCTATCCACATCTCTTTTTACCTTCTCAGAATTTTGATACTGGTTATATTACATTACTTCGTTTTCCTTTAAATTTATAAATCCACAATGATCACACAGTTTCCATTTCTCGCCATTATGTCGTAACGCTCACCATATCTTCAATCCCTTCACCAATCCCCATATCTTCAAGTGTGATAACCAAGTTTAGTGCCTATCAGTAAAGTAGCCCAATGAAGTTGTGGTGAAAAGCTATAGCTCACCCGTGCGTTCAGCAATGACAAAGTAAACTGGACGGGTCCAGTTTCCTGGTCCAGCCAGCGATGAAGCCATCACACGGAAGGAGTAGTTACCCGGTGCGAGACCATGAATAACACGCCCGCCATGTCTAAAGAATTCGCTGTGGGAGACGCAGAACTGGAACGGCTTGAACTGGAAAAGAAGAGGAAAGAAACATCCACTTTGTTCATCAGCCTTGCAAATAACAGATCTTGAGTAATCCCTAAGTTAACTATTCTCAATGTCCATATTTCACACAGAAAATATTCTAATTTCAAATACGAGTATTTACTGAAAGTAATATCGAACATATCTTGTTCCATTAGCTCCAAAGCAGCGTAGTCGACTGGACAGGTTGGGTCATAATTTCAGGTTCACAGCACAGATGAAAACGGGGTCTATGTCACGACTACTGTTGTCCCTGCTTTCATCTGCACAGCAAACCTAAGGTACCGATTGGTTCAAGTGAGGCTACATGTTAATGCAGAAGAGAGCGTCAAGATTCTCTAGTGCTACACAGAAGTCCAGCACTGGAAGCCTTCCTTGTTTTGCTTCAAAAAGCAATTTGCGTACTTACTAGATGGCTTACATTTTTGTCTGAAAAATATAAATGAGGATGACGCAAACATTAATTATGACATCAGGAAAGCCACAGTAACTGTCAGCAGCATGAGAAATTAGCATCTAGTCTTTATTTTTTATTGTTCTTTTTTGTACTTCGATAGTAACAACACAGATTCCCAATGTGCATCAGCATCAATGCTGTTGACATGGAAATTCCGTTAGCATTCTAATGCCATCATCCTACTTACGCACTTGCAATAGTACTTGAAGAATTGTCAGTATTCAGATGCCCACAATGAATTCATCTTGTGAAGTGATGAAGCTGAGTACATTGCACTGTCGTACCGCACTCGACTGGCTCTGTTTCATACAGGGCAACGTCCACGCTGACCCTTCATCATAATGAGCCAGTAATTTTTAGTAATGAGCCAGTAGATGCATAACACGTCATGGTGTGCGAACTCGTATAGTCAAAACGACTGACTATACCGACTTTTTGGTTTTTGTAGGGCATACATGTGTTGCCTCTTCAATAAACTTCCAGTAGAAAGTGTGCACTTGTGTTGCCTTCCTCTTCTCCAAGAGCTGTTATGTACTGCATCCTACTTCTTGCATTCACAATCAACCTTTTAACAACTAGACCAAATGACTATTTTGCTACGTAATCTTAATTTCCTAGAAATCAACTCTGCTCAATGAATTGTTTCTTTTTTTTTTCTTTGTCACTATAGTTATTCTAAACTCCCAAAAATTGCACCCCACTTTGTATCAAGTTTTTTTTTTTTTTCAACTAGTTAGCATTCTATGATTTTGAGTAATGTGGCGAGAGGTGAATGTTCCACTGAATGAGGAAAGAAAATAATAAAGGAAAAGAGGGGCAACAGCTTTGCTGAAGTGATAATGTCAAACCCAACTGCACTCTTCAGGACGCACGTGTGCAAGGCGTCCTTTCAATGCCCAGAGAAAAATGAGATGACATCAACAGATTATTGAGAGCTGTTTTCCGAGAAACAATTTTTTTCCCCTCTTGATTTCCTTTGAAGGTTCCTTTGAAAGAAATGAAACGTGCCGAACCTTTTCTTGGTTGACCATTTTGTACTCGACTTGGTAAGACACAATAAAGCCATTTGGGTCTGGCGGTGGCGCCCACTTTACAAAGAGGCCGCCGACGCTTCCATCAGAAGTGGTAGTATTTTCGTGCTGGACCACCACTGAAGAGCTGTCGATATCGTCTGCATCAGCTGTACCACGCAAAAAAGAAAACAATATTCAAGTTCAACTTTTTCCTAAACTTATACCACCCAAATCCACCAACTTATCGTGGCAATGAAGTGCTACATAAAAATCTTTCAGCGGTATCACTGCATTTGAAGCAAGAGGTGCAAGCGAATAAATGGACACAATTGACAACATACCACTTTTTCACAAAGACACGGCGCCCCATAAGCTGCTATGCTATGAAACGCAAGAGGTAATGTGCAGATGAACGGTAAACCACATTTCAACAACAATTTATCAGGTAGCTCAGTCAAAAAGGGTGTGCTATTCGTAAACGCATGCACAACAATGATAAATTTTCATTGATGTATCCTATACAGAGACATCGCACATCTGACAATGTTTCCCTTCTGCCACGAGGCACTGTATTGTTGTTGGCTGCAATGTGGAGTTACGATCATTTATGTGGTGGCATTTTTTATAAGCGATTAATGATCAATGTTTATCAATCCTGTTTCAGTGATCTTTTCTCCAAAACGCGAAATATACGATGACTCTTACGGAGGGGAAGTGTGCGGATCCGTGTGAGGGACTCCACGCTGCAACACATTGGCTCGTTCTCAAACTTTGAATCAGTCTCACAATCGTAGAGAGGCTGCTTGAGCCGGTTCAGCAACTTCTTGTGACAAGCAAGGACCTGCACAAAAACAAAAATGGCACTGAAATGCCAGACAACACTACTAGCCGGGAATGACCTCCTTAAGCTATGGTCAGTGGCCACCAATGTAATATAGTTGAGAACATGTAAAAACGACTATACAGTGTAACAAATGTCAAGACAAAATATAACTATTAGCTACAAGAAGAGCTAAACTGGAAACTCTGGATTAAGTTATACAACTTGAGTTGTTTTTTTTTTTTTCATGTGCACCTTAATTAAGCACACACGCTTCTTTGCATTCCATACCCACCGAGATGCCACTATAGTGGTGGGGAAACGAATCCATGACCCATGAACCGTGGACAATAAGATCAATTCATGACAAAATCTATGAAAAATAACTGATGTTCAATACAGCTGTTCTGCCTCAAAACAACTTTTGGACAAGCTTAATGCTTTAATTTCTCCCCCTCTCTAGAAACATGTTATTGAGAGCATAATTGAGGTGTTGTGTTACTGAGGGTGACATTGACATGTGCACCCACCTTTGGAATCGATCAGCAAATAGCAGAAATTGCAATCACAAGCTCCTCTGTTTGCTTTCATTTGGTTATGGTAGTGTAATTTCTACTTTTCGTTCTGCAGCTTTTTTTTTTTGTGCTTAACTAAACACTGCATGCCCCACATCAGCAACAAAGTGATGACATCGATCGTGCTTTCTTCATACCATCTTTCACTAACACGAGGCAGTGGAGAGGACTATGCAAGTGGACATTCCCTCATGCTACATGTTGACGTTCAAATAACACCTTTGAATGTATCTTTCTGGTACATAATGTCTTCGTTCAATAAACCAAGTTTCAGTCTGTGCTCGTTTGTCTCTTCCTTTGCGATCCATTAGTTTATGCTCACAATATTCCACTATGAATATACACCAATTAGCCCGCCTATACCCTTCTATACCGTAACCGTTGAACTTTCACTGGATCGCACTCACCCGTATTGAGTAATCCGTGAAGTGGTGCAGCCCTTCTTGCAGCATCTGTGTCTGATTAGACACCCAGGCACAAAAGTGGTGCTCCGATGAGGATGCATTGCCGTTAGACGAGCCGCACGCGTCGAAGACGTCCAGCATCTCCTTAACAGAGGAGCCTCCGTTTTGTAAGCCAACTGCGGCAGCAGGTGAGCTCAAGGGTGTCGGAGGGAGCGCCGACGAGGGCAGAGACAGCGGCGATGGGGAAGTGATGATTTCCGCAGTACTTGCACTCTCTCCCTCCAGGCCGTTGCCAAGCCCTGCCTCACTCCCTCCTTGCAGGTACGAGCGCTTATGCCTTTCTGTTGCAGCAATCGGGTCTGGTCTGAAGCAAGAGAAAGGAAAAACTGAGGGCTCCTTATGTGTTGTTACAGAGACCCCTTACCAGACACGACAGCGAATTTTGCTTAAACACCTTCAGTTTCAAGGTGCAGCTAAAGTATTGCTGAATTCTTCAACTGCATAAAATATCACACTGCGATTGTTGTAATGGTGAAAAGCATCTAATGCGATTCTCCCAAATTTAGAAGAGTGCATACCTTCTCAGAAAGACAACGTTATGTATGGCGTCCTCAAAGCTTGCCCGATCCTCAACTTCTTCTTCATTGACCTCACGGTCCTGAGGGAACAGGCACGGTGGGCAGGTGTCATTCGATGGTGGCTTGGCAGGCGAACTGTCAGGGGACTTGACTATTGGTTTTTCGGCAGGCTCTGACGGTGTGGGGGCTAGTGGATCTTTGCCATCCGACTTGCCCCGAATTCCCAGTGCCGCTGCGCTCAACAAAAAACACGCAAACTAAATTAGATGTGGCACATACTACCCCGAAACAAAGCTAGAGCCACCACAATGGCGGATTCTTTCTGGCCATCTAAAATCCTTCTATGAACACAAAGCGCTGTGCATTAAGCCTCACTGGAACGACTGCAATAGCCAAGAAACTAACTCGTGCCCTCTACAACACCAAGTAGTCACTGTGGCAAGTAAAAGACAGATACAGTGTCACTCAATCATCTCGTGTGATGCTAGCGACGATCGAACTCCTACTAAATGAATCACAGCTAAAATTTAGCCCAGTGGACAATTAGACACTTGTATTAATTTTTACTTACTTCTAAGAGCAGATAACGTAACCTTAATTTAAAGGTTTTTGAGCAAGTAGTGCACTTTAGCCACTTTAAATAAGCCACTTTAAAATAATTCAGACCAAGTCGTGCCAGACACGAATCAAGGGTTGGCTGTGGCAGTCAAATGCAGGAGGGCTCTGATTATAGTGCTGTGTTTTACAGCCCTCTTACTGCCTGCTGAATGGTATGTGCAATATACCCGTAAAATATTTAATGTTAAGTCCCAAGCAAGCGCCCCTACTGAAGAAAGTGCCCTTTTCCTTTATTTTTTTTTTCCTGGAGACTTGAAGTATGTGTCGATGACCCACTCAATGATTTTTTTTTTTTAGCCTGTTCTCAGCTACACAATGTTGTAGCTGCACTCTTCCTAGAAATCCAAGTTTTGGGAATCATTGAGTATGTGCATGATTTTTTAGTACGTGTATAGTGTGCTGCCTTGGAGCTGCATTCCCAGTTGTTCCAACTGTCTAACACTTGAGAAACCTTACTCCTCACTTGCTATAACACATGAAATTTCACAGGAGAAATCCCTCTGGTTCCGTAGAACGGTAAGTGCACGCATGTTCAACAAAACATTTCTTTATAAGAACAGGTGCGCATTCTTATTGGAGGGTCTTCCGCCACCATGCTGAACTTTTTTTCTGCAACCAAACAAGGGCCCTCCCTCCAAATCTCGTTCAATTATATTTCACCAAAGGAGGGGGGCACTCACTCGGCAAATTCTGGTAAAATCGACTATTGAACCTTATTATTAGCTCTGAAACTGCTCTTTTTAAACAAACTCAGAAGAAACAAACTCAGAACAAACTCTGAAACAAACTCAGCATTTTTATCCACACGCTTGCGCACACACACACACACACACACACACATCAATGGGGGCGCCTATCGGCAATAATCCCAACAGTAAAAGTACGCTACTCACGGTCAATGCAATAGTCCCGGTTCTCGCCCAAGTACTGGTGTTGAGGAGCACTGGGCTGGGCTATGCCCACTACCCGATAGTACCGTACATCCCCATTGGGGTGCTTTGGTGGCGTCCAGCTGATGAGAAGCTTTGAGTCTTTAACAGGATGTGCTTTCAAGTTCTGAGGCTGGCTTGGTGCTGAAACACAATAGAACCAAGAAAAGCAACACTGCTTAGAGAGCAAAAAAATCCAACAGTAACATTTTTTTTTTTTTGCAGAGACCATTCCAATGATTATAAAAGCACAGGCAGCTTTTAATGTGCTTTTTGAAAATAAATATGCACTAATGGCACATATTTATTATGCAGAAAACATTTCTGTGGTGACTTACTTTATTACACAATTTTATGGACCACAAAGCAGTCAACTTGAACATATACTGCACAGTATGCAGGGGAAACCATCATAGCTGTAATTTGCCGATTAGTGTGGTTGTCACACCTTTCCTTTCCAGGTTTCGCAAAAGTGTTCTTCCTGATTTCCAGTTAGTTTTTTTTTTTTTCTGCAGGCATGAATTGCACTCACCCAGCCTCCTTTACAAAACCAAACCAAAGTGGATGTTATGTTCACAACAGCCCTTACTCAATCTTTTATGCATGCCATGCCACTTGCTGCCAATGCTATTTAGGATTGGATCATGAGCCCATTTGTTAACCATGTCATGTTTGGTGCCATCAATAGCATTGGAAATCTCTGCTATCTTAAAGCTCATCACAATCACATCAAACAGTGCTGCATATCACGTGCTAAGGATGCATAAATAAATGAATGGCAATGGTGCTCTCTGAATTCATTCAGTGGGGATTGTTTCTTAGCTTCCCTAAGCCATTTGCACTGTGCAGAGGCATGAACTGGCCTGTTGACAAGAAGTGACAAGAACAAGTATGCAATGCACAAAAACTTGTTGAGCTGTGCCTCACATTGAAGCAATACACTAGGAATAAATGAATAACAAACTAGAAGTTCAATTCAATGTCAAAGTAAATAGAAATTTTCAAGTAATTTTGAACCAAATGGTGGGAGTAGTATTTATTGCATATTTTAGAAAACCCAACTAACTTCTACAATATTTCAAGAATTAACAATAAACATGTACGAGGATCACCTTTCTGGTTTAAAGAAGTTGAAGCACATTCAAACACTGGCAGGATTTGAATAGAAACAGGGTCTACATAATAAGCAGTAAAACAGGTCAAGTTTTAAAATTTGCTATACTTAGTGCATATTAGCCATCTTAATGCTTTTAAACTTTAAGAAAAAGGAAATTGATTGAGGTGCAGTGAATACAAACATTTTAACCTTGACGTGTGATTTCATGGCAGAGAGGATTTTCCTTGACAAGGTTGTTTCATGGCAGAGCAGTCTCATGCTACAGTGAAGCCACTTTTTAACGGTGGTTACATGCGGTCGATGGCACATCTATTTATTCATTTAGAATAATTTTAATTTGCGTGGAAGCATATTAAAACATTGAAGTATTCATTAAAATACTCGGAATGCTCGAATATTCAGCTATCCCTATGCTATATTATCACGCTGGAACTGAAGTATTCATTAAAATACTTGAAATGCTCGAATATTCAGCTATCCCTATGCTATATTATCACCGCTGGAAATTGTCGATCAGCACAGTATACACCGCACCACGTATACAAGAATAGAAGCAAACTTTTTCGTTTCCAGTGCAACAGCTGCTGAGATTGTAACTATGAAGTGTTCTCACATGCAGGAAGGGTCTTGAAGTAAAAGATGTCACTCTGTGCCCCTTGTGTTGAGGTTGTCGTGAACAGCGTGTAGGCCTTGACATAGACAGCATATTGCGTGAACGGCTTTAGGTGTGCAATGATCTGGACATCAACACCTACTTCTGCATCAACCATCTTCCACCTAAAGTAGAGAGAGAGGAAAACTGTTAAAAAAAAGAAAGACGACAGGCCTGTGCAGAGCGCACACCACACTCTCAGCAAAAGCTGGAAGAGCGGCCTTTGTTTTAAATCAAGCTTGTGACATCCGTTACCTGCATGTTGCCCACTACACTATAAATCATCATAATTTTCGTGTCATGGCAAAGTGCCCACTATGCTATTATTCACAATTCTTCGAAAAAGCATGGTACCTGCTACACACTAGTAAGAAATTATGTCAACGTTGTTGATGCAGTGGCTGACGATAATGAAGAATTACGTCAGAGGCTTTAGTAATGAGTTGGGGCATTCAATTACCCACTCATTACACAATTCACATTTTGTGATGCCTGGTTGTTACTTCACTGTTCTAAAACACTTTATTACACAAGTTAGTGCGATTCATTATCCAACAGGAGGCACATATAGAATCAGTATGCAATCAGTTTCAAGCACCGCTGTAGCTCTGTGGTAGAGTTCCGGGCTACCACGCGGAGGGCTCCGATTCAATTCTAAATCAATTCCCAATCTGTCTTCGGTATTTTCAATTTATTGGAGTGCTCTTTTTCTTATTTCGCATAATAGTGGTTACAGACACCTGCGGCGAAAGCTGACAACTACGGCACCAGAATCTGCCCTTGTTGTGATTTCACATCAGCATTCGCTGTAAAAACTATAAAGTAAAAGCTGGAACTAGGTAAACAAAACAAAAAACCCTTAAGAACCATTTCTACCATTGACCTCATAAGCAACACGTCCCAGATTAGGCTGCGCTTTAACGCACACAGAGACAAAAAAAATATCTGGCAGAAACGAACCATTAACGTTGAATATTTCATTTCTTTTCTAGCGTCCGTTCTGTGTGTGTGCCACATTTTGTTGAAAAAGAACGTGTGCCAACTTGACCGATTGTCCTTGCCACTGCTTATGCAGTAACACACCTCCAATTCACACATCACACACAGTTTATTGAACTTACGTTACATACAATCGAATGGGGCATCATTACTGTTCGACCTCATGGCTTTTCAGCCGTACGCATGATGCTTCCAGAGGCATTCTAGCCATCCGCAAGCAAGCCGTGCATGTGTGTATGTGTTGTGACAGCACAACAATGCCAGTGCTCCTCCTCTCTGTTGTCGCACGCATTGTACTCCATTTCTTAACTGTTCGGTGTGGAACCGAGGTTAGGCACTTGCTTACCACACAGTAGATCAACTACAATTTCTCAAGTTAACTTAGAAATTTTTTTACATGATTATCATAATGAGGCCATAGACATGGCACAAAGCAAGTTAGGGTAAAAGAAAAAAATCCTATTGTATGTAATTATACACTCAAACATCATTATAACAAAGTCACAAAAATACTTCGCTACATCTAAAAATTCGTTACGAATGGTTATTCATAGCACTGTATCTATAACAAAACAATTGTTCACTTACTTCATTAGTACCAATACGTTATATTTGTGTTCATCATATGAAGCTTTGAGTGTACACCACATGGATGATTTAGCATTTGGAAACTAACTAGGCTCAGACACAGCCTCACGAAGGCTGTTGCCTTATCTCGTTAAGCCTTACTAAAAGCAGGCAGTAGTGTTGAGCGAGCATGGCCTGAGGACCAACTAGCTCTAGCTGCATAAGAATTGAAGCTCATAATTGCAGCTTAAGGCGCGAAAACGACACGGACGAAGAGAGACAGTACACACACACGGAGCGCCACTTCCAACAAAGATTTATTTCGAAAGAGCACAGAACATATATAGACACCGCGCGCGCCGTCACCGTGCCTTAATGCGCAGCCGCATTTAAGTAGCGTAACTCCTTTGGCGATAAAGAAATGGAGGCTACGCTAACGCACAGATCACCTAATTCGATTATTCTCTTGGCCTCAATGATTAGTCTTACTGATTTATCAGGGCTTCGGGCGACTACCGCGCAGGCGCTAAAGTTAGGAACGCAATGACAATCCCGGCAGTGAATTGCGAGGTGGCCCTCTCTGCCATTCCTGACGTTGTTATTATGCTGTCTTAGCCTATCATTCAGGCATTGCTCGGTATGGCCTACGTACCATCTACCACACGAACAGGGGAACTCGTAGACCACACCCTTCTGACAAATTACATACTTGTTCTGGTGGTTCACATTGCAGGCCGGAGCTTTCCTGAGAAAGGGGTTAGTCATCTTGCAGAGCCTGGAAAGTTTTAACGGCGCAGAGAAGACCACCTTTACATCAACCTGTTCGGCAATCTTTTTCAAATTATGGGATACGCGGTGTACATAAGGAATCACAGCAAGCTTGACATTATTCTGGGGCGACCCTTCGCTTGTGTGGCAGTTCCGCGACTTCTTCAAAATCTTCTCCGCCAACTTTAGCGCCTGCGCGGTAGTCGCCCGAAGCCCTGATAAATCAGTAAGACTAATCATTGAGGCCAAGAGAATAATCGAATTAGGTGATCTGTGCGTTAGCGTAGCCTCCATTTCTTTATCGCCAAAGGAGTTACGCTACTTAAATGCGGCTGCGCATTAAGGCACGGTGACGGCGCGCGCGGTGTCTATATATGTTTTGTGCTCTTTCGAAATAAATCTTTGTTGGAAGTGGCGCTCCGTGTGTGTGTACTGTCTCTCTTCGTCCGTGTCGTTTTCGCGCCTTAAGCTGCAATTATGTTAAACCAACAAGCCCAGTCTGCTATTCTCAATTGAAGCTCCTTGCGAGAAAAACTGTAAAGTAAAAACAATTTTGCACGAAAGCAACATAAAACAATCTAAATTATAAAAAAATTCCAATATTAACTTTCTCTTCAGATCTACTCTGTACAGGAAGGAGGGAGGAACAAAGGGGAGAGCTAGGGAGGTTAACCAAGCACGTGTTCACTTGAATATTGTACACTTGGAGAGCGGAAGGTTATATTGATAAAGCTTTCATCTTTCATAAGAAAAGTACGTAGCAATCATAAAAATTCCAGACGCAAATTAGACCTCAATCCAAAGATGCAAGAGACTTTATGATTAATCCATTTTGCCCCCTAAAAACAGAGAGAGAGAGACTAGAAACCATACTCACACATCTCCTTTGCAAGCATCCCGACCGTCATAGAGTGTCACATTTTGAAACGGGCTGTAAAAAAGGCAGAAGAAGCAGTGTGGGAACAAAAGTGACTGGAGGCTAAACTTCTTTGTTTAACTATGGTTTACCACTTCTTATGTGACCTGTCATCAAGCAAGACAGAATCTCGCAGGAATACAGAGACTTGAGGTGATAAAAAGTGGTTTAGAAGGCTCCAATGCAAGCTTTGACCGTGGGACCTCCTTCTGTATACTGAGTGCCCGTCACATTACCCAAATTTTAACAATCAAATTCCAATTCTGAACAAACCAAGTTGCTCGAGGCCATGTTTTGACGAACGGCTCGTCTTTTGTCAGAGCAGGCAACATTTTTACTGGGGCTATTGAACATCTCACCAATGACAAAGAAAAGCTCTTCTTGCTGCTGGCTTTAACAACATTGCTCAATTTATCACTGTTCGAAAAGCAAACATGTTCAACACTTACGCTTCCCGGTAGTACACCACATAGCCAAGAAGAGACCGCTTATCGTAAATCACTGCTTCGAACTGCAAGGACCAGTTGATGACAGCAAACTTGTTCCCCACTTTGCTAAGCGTGGCGTTAATCTTGTGAACATCACCTGTGACAAGAAGCAATGGCCAACATTGTGCATAATAAGTGAACCAGTAGCAGTTGCTATGACTGCACTTCAAGACACTACAGGTTTTAATACTGCCCAAAAAAACATTCAAAACGCATGCATCAGATCAGTCAAACCTTGACTACTGCGAACAAGCACGTAATCTTGCTGGTACCAGACACTGCTGTGGGTTTTAAACTCAAATGCATGTAGTTCTGAAACTGCAGTACAGCACTGATATAACAGAGTCGTATGTGCAAAAAAAACAAAACTACTTTGTTATATTGAGAATTTTGTTGCACTGAAGTTTTTGTTTTACAATTAAGCGTATTGTGTGATGTGTACCTTCAAGATTCCCATGCGGCTATATTTTACACAGGTGCATACGTGAAAATACTACAAGCGACCTTATAGACGACATTAAGGAAAATTAGAGATGAGAGCAGTTTAGAAATAAAAAAAGATCATTAGCATTGTGTGACATCGTAGCAAGTGCAAAGAGGGCATTGTTGTTGAGCACGAAATGAAAACTCAGCGACGCTGCACATGAACAGCTAACCTACTACTAGATGTCCAGGACATAAAGACAACCTATGATTGATTTAATTAGGTAGGGGGCACTACGGAGGATGGATGGTTAGAAATAAGTATATTGAGAGGTCCTGCAGGCTTTAACGACCCGGGCACTAGTCACCTGTGACAGGTTGTTAAGATCTTGTCTCAATACCGCTTTGAGAGCACACCAGAAGGCCAAAATTTCATCGGCACAGCGAGATGGCCCATCTCCACCACATTTATTTTTTGTCTATTTTGAACTTGGTATAATAACTTGCCGAAATTCGCCCTTTGTGCGACCTGCCACGGTACTGCATTGCCAAGCTCAAAAATGACTGTCCGATTCTCAGCCATAGTGACCGCACTTCAATAAAGGCTAAAACATCTGTGCCCTTCATTTTAGGCACACAAAAAAGACCACTAGGTTGTGAAGTGTGTTGCACAGTTCCCCACTACAGTGTGCTTAATATTCTTGCCAGAGTGTGACGAGGTTTATTGAAGTGCCAAAGTCGCAACGAGGTCGCGACGAAAAAGGACCGTACAGCAAGGCTGGCAAAAGCGGCACAGACTCTCGCGCAATCAGAACGCGAGGCTTTCGTCCTCTTTCAAGGCGCTTACACGCTTGTCCATCTGCTCCACTAAAATAGTTTTGACTCATAAAGCCACCGAATATAATTCCCTATTCTGCTTCTTCAAAATCAGAAGCCATATTGTATCACGGAAACTGCGTCACAAAAGTACGTTGTTAGGAGGCGGGAAAAATGCACTCCAATGAAAGCACGAAAGGAAAACGAGAAAAGCTCGAGACATCATTAAGTGGAGATCAGACCACATGTGCATCTTTTCGTACATGCATTTGTGTGGAGCATGTTTTCGAGTGCTTGTTTTTTTAGTTCTTGCATAAAGGGCACTCACATGCTGCCCGATCTCCGTTGGTGTGCGGCGATACGTCATGGTCGCTCCACTCCTTGATGTTTGTGTGCTTCTTCAGCTCCCCAATTCGACTGATGCACAGCTTGGGATTGATGTGGAAGAACACCCTGCCATTGTTCAGGGTGAGCGTGCGATTGGATGGCTGGCTTGACCAATCCCAGAGTAATTGCAGGTTCTGGTTGTCCAGGACGATGAGGGAGTAACTAGGTGAAATAAGATTAAAGGTGCAAAATCTTGAATAAACAATAACCCAATACAGCTGAACCCCTTTAAAAGAGACATGCACCTGGGAGTTCTTGTTCCTGATACGAGGGGCCCCTCGTTTTTTGATCAAACCCAATTTCCGTTTCGGGCATAATGGTGCTTCTTATTACCTAACCAGTGTCTTCTCACGTCAGTGTCTCTTATAATGGGGTTCAACTGTACATGTATACAGACGACAAACTTGGGGGATGAGCAGCACACAAAACCTGACATTCAGATCGCTCAAAATTTTAGGTGCGAAATGGCTTGACACAAACTTAAGCAACAAAAACTAAGGGCTTTATTTACTCAATTGCAATGAAACCTTTTATTTTCCATGACTTTCATTACTTGATAAAGTTGATCTTCTTTTTGCAAAATAAATATTCTAGATCCTGCAACTTTACGATTACGCTGACAGCCTGTTCCTACACATTCCAATTCAGTCTATAAACAAGCTGACCGAAGTCAGAATCAGTTTCACGTTCAAATCGACACATTTTCATTCTGTTCCTTGTGCCACAGCATGCTGTGGCATTTTCACAACAGTGGGCTGCACATTTGAGCTGACAATCATGCGGGCCTCAAATAACTAGCATGCTGCTTCATGTCGTCCCTGCGATTGACAACTCTCTCAGCCTCCACAAAAAGAAGAAGGACAACATATGTGGCTTACTATGTCCGGTCAAGTGCCTTGCCGTGGATGATCCGAAGCTTCTTCAGAAAGTTCAGGGAGATGAGCTGGTTTGATCGGGTGACCTTGAGGTAGTCTCTGATCTCCTCTATCATATCCAAATTGGTCTCCAGTTCCTTCATTATGTTCCCTGCATAAAACAATGGCACGAAAAACTTAGGGGTCTGAAAATACTAGAATATACAAATATGAAGCAAATTCCAACTTGTCAAATATTTCGATTCTCAAATCATTTGACAAGTACGATCGACGGGATCGGTACGAGAGAAAGCAGAAGAGTGCATGCTTGCTCATACAAGTTTCCTGTCGTTGAAGGAGGTCCTTTTAATTACGTACAAATGCTTAATTCATCTGGTGTCGCCGTATCGAGAGAACCAGTTTCTCCCAACATTATCGAGAGGAGCTTCCAGAATATGGGGCATTCGAATCGCGCTTTGGGAGGGCGAGGGTGTTGACGTGGTCACGACAATGATTCTCGGTCGGACCTTTTGGATCAGTGATTCTGACTAAACTGCGCCTGACCGAATCTGACTGGTTAAAGTATGTGCTATTTATGTTAAATTATGATGTACACTTCGTTTGTGTTTCAATTTAATTATTTTTTATTTCGCATGCGTTCGCGAAATCCCCGCATAAATTGCACCCCACCTCCCCTTCGGAGCCCTAAAATCGTGAAAAAAGATTGCCCAAACTACCGTATTTACTCGCATAATCCTCGCACTTTTTTAGCCAAAAAAGCGATGCTAAGTTGGGGGGTGCGAGATTTACGCGGGGAGAACTTTTCACGAGAACGCACAGAGCGAAAAAAAAAAAACGAAGTGGCCGCAAATCGGGATTCTCACACCAGCAACTAACAGCAAGCTTTGAGAAGTACTAATTAAGAGTTACCTTAACAATAAAAGCAGAGGTTCAACACAAGGCAAGATTTATTTGAGACACAAAAAGTGCAAGCAAATAGTCGAGAATTAGAATACCATACGCAAAGCTTGTGGGCGTTGCGGGCATAATGGTAGCGTTCGTCGCTCAACAGGAGCCCTCAAAAGGTAAGCTTACGACGTCAGTATTGGGCTTATGGCTATTTAACAGAATCGTCCGCAGTTTCCTTCTGACGAAATAAAGTTTACCATCAATCCCAGTTTTAGGCCCACGGCAGGCCCAACGCGTCTTGGTGGCTTTCAGCTGTCGTCACCAGTAGCAATCACAAAAACTCGTAGACTCCGAAGGGCCTACCAGCGGCCCTGTTGCCGTCGTTTAGTGCCGTTGTCATCTATCACTTGGAACTTGAAGCAGCCGTATAGCTTCAGTATCACACCATAACGTGCCTAGATTACCGACACAGCATACAAAACACGCCGCAACGCGCACTGGCCACTTCGGCTTGGCCTGGATTGGATTCAATTTGCGTGCAATAGTATGCTTGATGCTTAAGAGATGGCGCCAAATGGCGCGCGCTATCATCATCAGTGGCTGAAACGAGCAGACGACATTTTTGCGGCAGTTTTCGGGGGTGCGATAATTACTCGAGGAAAAAAGAAATCTATTTTTCTTGGGCGATGTGGGGGGTGCGAGAATTATGCGAGTGCGAGGATTACGCGAGTAAATACGGTACGTGAGTAAATACGAAATGTGAAAAATCGACAGAAGAATTTTTCAGTGAAAAATCAGACCTATACATAACTGGCTGTAAGCCCCGCCCACCATTTGAGATCCCAATTTTTACCAGGCATGGGTGACATCATGTGCGACACGAAGCGCAGCTGTCGTCTTTTACCGAATTTTTAGCCCCTGCAAGCATACGTAGTTCCATTTTATTGCCAAGCTGAAAACAGCCTGCTTAGCTCGAAGGCATGCACAGCTGACCATGGAACAAAATCATTTTCCGGAATGTGTACGATTGCAAAACAAACAGTTCGTTACAGCATGGCTTGCAACTTTGTCAGTGTTCAACTTTCAGGCCACTTCCATTTTTACAATATTGAATTATAAATAAAGTGCTTGACCAAATGCACCATAATCTTGCAAGATTGTTGGTAAATGCACAAGGATTTACCGACAAAAGACAGATTAGGACCAAAAATTGGTTGTTATGACCCCTTCAGTAACTTTTATGCGACTGCAATGAAGCTGGAAGACAAATGGCCAACAGACTGATGAAAATACAGCCACGTGACTTTTCTCATATGCTCACCTCCTCCACGAATCTGGATGACCAGTGACCCGTTAATGTATGTGCACCCTTTGAGCTTCTGGGCAGATGAAATGCTGTCAACCAGAAAACTCGAGCACACTGTGAACAGGGCAGAAACAAACGGGAAGCACAGTGTTCATTGTTTGCAAATAAAATAAACACAATTAAATTCAATCATCCCAACCAGCAACCAGGAAACGTCAGGAGTATCATGCAATACAGTCAATCTTGACATAACAGAAATAGGTACTACGTACTGTCAAATACACTGAATGCATTTCTTGATGTCTGATGAAAATTCATCTCAATGATGTTCTGACAGCGCTTACCCTGCTTTCCCTAAATGAAATGCTTTCTATGTACTTTACACAGTATACTATACTCTTGACTGTATCAGTAATGAGTGACAGTCTAACACATTGAATTATGCCACCATTGCCTGAATTTATATTTAAACACAAGTTCACAAATGCTTATTGAGAACATTATAACCGGAACAGAGTGCTGTTTCCACAATAAAACATGTATTATTAAGAAGTTCACATGCAAGCACAAGTTTTTCAAATAAACGTTTCACTGTGATATGCTATTTATGTTTATGAGAGACATGCGCTCATTTTATCATTGAGAAGAAACAGTCTGTTTCACCCCAAATATCTGAGCTGATACTGTTGATGCTGCTGATGGCAGAAATTTCTGCGGTGGTTACGAACAGCGTGCCCTTCTGTGTCATGAACAGTGTTTAAAAACTGAAGTGAGAGATACTTGTACCTCTAGTAATAACTTCTGCCTCAAAGAAAGTCAAGCATGGAGGAACATGAGTATTAAGATACACTGCACGCAAGAGAAGTATACTGTTTACCTTTGGGACAAATCCCGCGGCATTGGCGACATGTCTGGCCCTCGCGGACATAGTTGGGCGGGCAGTCGAGTGTACATGAACCGTTGAAGGGAATGAAGGTCCGGATGCTGCCTTCAACTGTCGCTTCTTGCCGTCTGCAGTACGCCTCATCTACACAGCGCCGTCCCATGAACTGCAGCCAAAGCAAACATCGTACGAACAGAAATTTAAACAAAAAAAAAATTCAATTACTAGTTGCTTCTACTTTACTTAGGAGACTACTGTTACAGAGTCTGATGCACCATGGACAGATGGTGCAACAGTTCACACTTCTAGCTTACAATGAAATGACTAACAGGTCAGCCTGCCTGACCATTTACTGTATCTGCAGATAGTTTTCACTATGTTAAAATGATACAATGATGAGAAAGTATGTGATTTTTAAATTATACAATAATGAGTAAGTATGTGATTTGTGCGAGTTCTGGTTTTTGTGCAAGTTTTTCAAATCTCTGAGGAAACCATTGCAGGCTCTTCAGCACATAAGAGGAGACATATTATGTGCTTAAATGCAATATGTCACCAGCAAAGAGTGCATTAGCATATGACATCACCTGCTAGTAGTACATATTAAGAGGAGGAATAAAGTCCTCTACAGAAAAGCAAACAGGTTAACTTGTACTTGAGCCTTCTGGCCTGCTACTCTGCACTGAGAATTCGGTAAAAAGGGAGTGAAGGAAACATTATATATACGAGGAAATATATTGTGCCCAATGCCAGGTGTAACGGAAGCAGTGGCACAGATCCTTGTTTCGCACATCAGAGATACGTTAGCGTCATATGCCTAAGAAACAAATGCACGAAGTCTCTGCATACGAACCACATAGGTATTTGGTGGGCAGGTGTTGACACAGCCATTCTCGTATGTATAGTGTAAGCAGGCCGTGCAGACTGAGAGTTCCCGTTCCGAGCCAGCACCACAGCCACCAAGGCACTTGGGGTCGCAGCAGCGTGTGCCAGCCTCGTTGTCGCAGGTCGTGTGGTTTCGGTCACAGGCCAACGGACACACTGCAATGAGAAAATCGCGGGAGATGTGACTGCAGTGGCCTTCCTTGGTTTCTGAACATAATGAAATGCAGTGACGAGTTAGAAAAAACATAAACAATACTTATAAAATTTGCTACATCCCTGCCTAACTCTGACGGCCTTCGGTTCTGGTACCTAGATACTGTAGAATTTTGTAACGATGTGGGTTTGCACACAGAAAAAAACTTGCCAGTATGAATGCTGTAGGAGCTTAGCAGCAGAGCTGCTTGACATGGAGTGTTCTTTAAATGGTTATAGGTATTATTACTTCAGATAAAGACCCGAACATGAATTTGCATAAAAACCGCAGGATTAGTGCTAGAGTTGAGTAGAATTAGTGCTACCTTAAGTGCTGCTTTAGAGTTCTTTATGTGAAGTTGAGTGCAGGATTCTGCATTGTTCACTTTTCTCGTTTGGGTCAATCTGCCCTCAGGGAATGTTATGGCCATGGCAGCTGGCCCAACAAGCCCGGCTCTCTTGAATGGTGTTCTCAAATAAAACAGGACACACCCTTCTGACAGCGTTCGCGGTTCCAGCAGAGGCGGCTGCCTGCACCAGCACGGCCATCCCTCAAGGGGCAGTGCTCGGGGCAGGGCGCACACTCCGAGGGGTCCCGGTTGTCCACAATGTGATGGACGTCAGCCGCATGCGGAGCTATGCGGTTCCAGTCCACCGTGTTTGCGTGGCACAGGTTTGGGTTCTTCTCGATGCGCACCGCCCCTCGTTGGATGTCGGTCAGCCGCGACAGCCCCAACTCAACTAGCGTCTCCACTTCAAACACCACCAGGGCATAGTTCTAGAGCCAAAGAAACAGGAAATGTAGGTTAGCCTTTAAACTACAACATATTATACACTCATAAACCTTGCAGTGGTGTCGTTAGTGGTGCAAAGTGCTAGTATCTATGGAAGTAACAGTATCTATAGAGGCTTTGAGTATGGTGGTTCAAGCAACCAAACTGTATATATATATATATATCCCTTGGCTCTCTCCTCCAATCTACAAATGACTTTGTGACTTTGCAAAGTGTTCATATTAAAGCAAAAGATTGTGTTACAAATGCAACAACTTACAATCATTATTCTTGTGTGTAGTCTTATTACTATCTTCGTGCATTTAAAAACATATGAAAACTTGAAACTCTGAAAAGTAATAAATTAACATCGCAAAAGCCTCCTGAAGGTACAAGCATGAGTATTACTAGACAGATCCAAATTACGACATATGAATTATCAATCCCATGGTTGCTTAGCAATAAAATAAGTCATGTAAAAAATCCTAAGGTAAATACGGCATAAGGGGCCAGATGTGGTGCTTTTACAGCACCAACTCTCCCACTCAGCATTCACAAATAATTCCATGCGAATGCCTTACAATGCAGTAACAATCAAGAAGGCTTGTATATGTACTAAAACGGGTACGTCTACTTCTATGGGACCAGTGTCCCTTCAACCTATCAGAAGTTTACATTAAGTGACATTAGGCGAAATTCACTCAATCCACAGGATAACAACCAGACACACCACTTCTATAGATAGTGCATTGTAAAAACCTTTCCTGAAGCCACTCAAAATTAGACTGTTGTCAAAATAAGAGTGTTGCTACATAAACACGAAAGATTATTATTATGCAGAGTGCAAAGTAGGTTACTCGAAGTTGAAATGACAGTACTTGCTCACATTTGTATCACTATAAATACATGAAGGCTGTAAGGATCCTTTAGCAAGTTTCTTGGGCCCTGATAATGTGTATTTTGTAACTTTACATCCCATTCATTCAAAACACAAAATAGGCTTTCATGGATTATAAGATGGCACTGCGAAGCTGTTCACTGCCCAATTAAGACTTCTACTCCAGGTTGCACGAGCTGGTACTCAAACTACAATCCCGTAAAAAGTCTCACAGAGACTGCAGTGCAAATGAGCAAAATATTGAGCGAACGAGTATACGTGAAAAATTACGATAAATAGTGGCATCCATACCTGAAATAACTGATTGCCCCGGATGACAGCCAGGTTTGGGAAGAGTCGTCCCAGTGACTGGAGTCCGATGGCTCGGTAGAAGAACAGGAAGCCCGTGATCTCCGTCAGGTGGGGGAAACTCAAATTCGCCCAGATATCATCTTCCGCACGTGTCATCATGACCATGAGAGAGCCTTCGACCACCGAGCAGTTGCCCAGGTGTGTCACCAGGCTGCTCACCCGATTTCGCACCTCTATGTGGCCACATACTGCAATACACGTACAGTGGTTCACTGCTTTAGGCCAGCAGTTGTTAAGCATTTGATATTATGATCCCATTAATGCTATTGACGGCCATTAGAGAAGCTGTTACTCATGTATACTCAATAATATAGATGCTAACAAGTCAGGTATAAACCGAGAAATATCTCAATGGAGGGCACACAGTCTGATAGCATAGCGATCATCATGCTTTTCATAAATACAGGCTTCAGTTTTATATATGAAAATTGATATCGTGCTATCAAACAGAAAAAAATCGCAAATGCACCTGAGTAGCTAGCATCTGGCAAAGTCAAGTTTCTGGAGAGAGAGAGAGAGAATATCTAGACAGAAAGATAAAAAAGTCAGCCTGAGCTACAGTTTGCTCTGGCCTGCTGCTCTACACTAAGGAAGGGTGAAAGAGTGATGAATGACAGCGGTAAGGAAGGGAGATGAGAATATGGTCTTGTTACCCCGGTGTAACTCTAGAAAGACGTGCATCAAGTCTAGTTAAATTTCAAAGTCGGACTCGTAGATATAGGCCCTAACATAGTTCTAGCTAATATGCAACTCAGGTTAAACCACGCAATGAAAATGATAGCATTTTGTTTTTCAAAAACGCATAAAGGTACACCTTTTCACTTAAGCTACAATTTTCATTCCGTATAAGCCTCCCAGGGTTTACCCCATGGGTCTTTCTTGCTTGAGGGTTGACATTAACAAGGGTTCACTATATTTAACTGTCGTGCAACCCCTATAATGATGTCTGAAAGATAAATATCAAGCGGGACACTTGCAGGGAATGTCCTTTCCACAAGAATACCAGGTTAGTGAGGTAGTAGGCATTAGTTGATTATCACGCATCTACCCCAAAGGAATTCTGTGGTTATGGTGTTCGAGTGCTCACCCATAGGTCGTGTGATTGAATTTCGGCAGCAGCAGCATTATCAATACAGAGTCGAAAATGCCTGAGGGCTGTGTGCTTAAATTCAAATGCATGTTCAAGGACGCCACGTAGTTGAAATTTCTGGAGCCCTTCACTATGGTATCTCTCATAATCACATCATCGTTTTTGACATGTTAAGCACTGCCACCAGAAACAACAATTATTATTATTATTACCTGGCATTTATAGTCTTGACAGTTTGCAGTGTCTTGGAAAAGCTGACCTATAAATGATGGGTAACCTTGATGGCTTGAGCAAGCTAGGAAAATGATGTCTTTAATATGAGCCTGTGTCACAAAATGTCAGCTGGGTTGTAAAGCAAAAATCTCATAAGTTAAAAGTGACATACTTGAAAGACGGAATTAGTCTGCATGAGAAGTATTGATGTGAAAACTCATACACATCTTCGACATGTGGCGAAATACATAAACGCGACCCCGAGAAACATTGTCATTACACTGCTGAAACTTTTTAAAAAAACAACATATAAAAATATTTTTCCAGAATTTATTACACAGCCCCATTGCTATGCGAGGTCACCATCCTGAACTTAAAGAAACATATGCCATAGGCGAGCATCAACACCACCAACACAGAGCCAAGTGTACGTCACTCCAGTCAAAACAGCAAGTGCTTTGCCGAGTCATCAAAATCCTTCATCAAGAAGCGTGGGAGCAACAAGGAAATATAAAGTCACAACAAGACAAGAAGCATGCACAGGGCTAGACAAAGGGCATTTAAGCAAGCATGACGAGAGCTTTTGGCTCCGTGACACAGTGCTCTAAATTTAACCCCCCCCGAGAGATGCCAGTGGCCCTCACCACAGGCAAGCTAGAGTCTTTCTCTGTGTCGCCAACACTTGGCTTCAGACCAAGGCAGATTACCTCAAAGGCTTGCTGCGAGGAAGGCAGCACCAACACTTGAGTCAGTCAAGAAAGCTGACCCGATCCATCAGACACCACACACTCATCAGTCTGTGGGATTGGGTTGCATGCCTACATATGCTAGCCCATACATATTCTGGAAATATGCGATATGTCAGCACTAGAAATTAAGCCGCTACAATGTAGCTGTGCCATACAGCTACATTGTAGTGGCATTACTACACACGGATGCTCATCTCAATAAAAATGCATGAACGTTATACATGCATAGTAAAAACCAGGTGATGATAAAGCATACCAGAGTCAAAATAACAAAATACCAGCGTACTACGCTTGCATGCTCAGGTAAAATTCAGCTCGAAATTGGTGCTATTTTCTCCAGTGTGCAACTTTCATTGTTCTATCCTGGTTGATCTTATTTGATGCAATAACCAGCTTAACAATCAGTGGCTATAAATCATAAAAAAAAGCTGTATTTTGTTTATAGCAAGTTTGACTCCCCACCCTAAACAGATGCACAGGTGACACAAGCAAGTGTAGAAAATAGAAACATTTGAACGTGTAGATATTGAAACGAACTTGAGATAGAGTATCAACTTGCAATATGTTGACTATTTAAGCTAAAAACAGAAAATGAAATCATTTGTAATACTACAATAAGAAACAGTCAGCCAGCATGTTGAAGTCTTAAGATATCTACATTTGCAAAAATATTTTGCCCACAGAAAAGTCAAGTTAATACTGTCTCCTGCGTGGTGTCTTCATCCAACAGCTATTTACATATGTGGTGCTGATCACACACAGTATTCTCAATCACGCACTGAAGTTTGGAGACAGTGGATTAACACCAAAGTCCCGCAGAGCCGAAAAAAAAAAGAACAATCAAACATGCTGAAGAACTTACTCGTGCGATTTGGATTCCTAGAGTAACGACCGACTGGATATGAGGAGGCTAGCTGGCTGGGGCTCCGCTTCATCAACGTTGTTATGCCTGTAACACAAAATGATAGAGCGTTACCATTGGCATCAGATAGAGCGATTTCACTGAATACGCCTCCACAACCAGAATTCAACACCCTGTACAAGGCACTATACTGTTTCCATTAATGTGCACTTACGCTACAAGTGGTTGGAGAAAAATAACTGAAGAGCTGAGCAATATTAAAAGCACTGTAAGCTTTACTCTCAGCACTTTATTTTTATGCCGACAGACATGATCAGTTATGTAACACCTGAACAACTATATACTTGCCCTCTCCCTAGGCCGAGAGAGGGTATGTATAAAGGTACTACAAAAATTGAATGATTTGTGATTCCCTGATAAAACCTAGAACCTGGATTAACATAACCTTTTCAAGTATAAGTTTCAGTACTGAAAACAAAGGTACAAATTCGTTTCTTTGGAGTGCTTCTGCTCAGTGTCTACACTAATACACACTGAGGTCCACTACAAAAGATATGCATGTCTAAATACATCTTGCAATATGATTCTGCACTGAAAGGCAAAGAAGGCATAAATCTTATATTTAATGTGACCTTCACCTTTAAAATGAAATGTTTCTTCACTACGGAACTACAGAATCCTGCCTGAATAACTGCTTCTTGTGTATTGCTATCTGCGCCATTTATGCATTTGTGAAACACATATGATGTGTTGTATTGACAGTACAACATACCGAGCACATAAATCTGAACAGTACATTAAAAAAAAAGGTGTGTGTGTAGTATTGCAGGAATAACAAATTTATATATAGGCACAAAACATGGCACAAAAACAGATTTTGCTAAGAGGCTCATTACTTCCAAGAAACTTGGATCTTTAGATTCATTTGAGTACAAAACTTCGAGTTGTGCCTGCAACAGCTACTATTCTAGAGACCACCATAAAGTGAAGGCTGCAAGTTTTTCATCTAGGTTAAAATGAATTTGCACTGAGAAAACATGCAAATATGGAGACATCATTTTGCATTTTTAAGTTTTCAGGAAAAGGTTCACAAATTTTGCCATAGGAGAACAAGATGTTATGAAAGCTATTCTGGAAGTTATAATATGATTATATCTGCACCTTTGATGGATACTCAAGTGTTTCTAATAATGTTATAAAATTCTAGCCACAAGACTATGAGTGTCGCGAGACTTTCCTGGGTCTATTGTTGGTTATGCGTCCTCAAGTGCCAACATAAACAGTCAAGATGTAAAACACTGATTTAGCTACTACCATTCTCGAATCCCTCTGTGCATTTGTTTAGCAAAGCAAAAACAAATAATGAAGACTTCCTAGTAAAGCACCATACTTTTAGAGAAAGCTAGAGCTGACTGAGAATTTTTTTTGTGTGTGCAAGACATCATGTACTGTTTACACAGGAAGTACTGAAGACTGCTTTATGAATGGATGAAGGCAAAACTTTATTGTAAGTCCTGAGGTGCATGACTCAATGCGCAGCGGGCCACTCCCATGTTGGGACTGTCGGCCCAAGCCTGACTGCCGCATCGTGGGCCCTCTGGGACAACCCACAGTTGGTCCCACACATTGGGCCTCTTGATAGCAGATAGCCACTTGTCTTAATTGGATCGGCTCCTGCCCAGTAACGAAAGGCAAAACTGGAGCATGTGGTCTAGGCTAGAAAATTCCTGACAGTGCCTGCAGGAGCCACCGAAATAAATGTCGGGATAAATTTTATGCAATAAAGCCGGGCTGGGATATGAACCTGTGTGAAGTAGTCTGACAGTCAATGTGATAGGAAGGACAAAGTCTCTCCAGCCAAAATAAAAGTGCTGTGTGATTCCGCTGTAAGTGATCGGATGATCTCTGTTCTCCACAGCTGCAGATTGGCAGGGTAGTTCTCCATGGTCGCGTAAAGCGAGACCTCGCGCCTAGGAGTGGGCCAGCTCATTCAGGTTTGTGGGGCCTCCCTTGTGAGAAGGAAACCATGTGAGAGAGTGCGTGGTGAAAATCTTACATGCCCCATGACATATGAAAATTGATCATCGGTACTGGCATCACGTGTTGACGACAGTAACATGAGTGTTGAAATAAATCATCATCACATAGCGGCGCTCCCGTATGATCTCACAGATGGTCAAAATTTGAGGTGTCATCAGGGCAATGTCAAGTGATGACGTCGTCACACTTGGACTTGGTCAAAGGTGGGCCGATAACAGAGGCAGTGCAAAGCCACGTTAGATGCGGAAGGTTTTCAGAAGGGCGCAGTTGAGAATCAATATGTCGACTGAGAAGAAAAAAGAGTTGGCTTTTGCTTTCTAGTCATCTTAGGTAAATGCATAAAAAGCTTCTTTTTCTTTTTTTTTTCCAGGACCACACACACAGAGTTCACGTGGCACTGTGTGATAAATAAAAAATAAAGTGTGTTCATACAGTTCTATGCTAGAGGTAGTGGACGTCAGCATGACAGGGCAGCTAACAAGTAAGAGTGTGGGCTTGCTGACAATTCACCAAATAATAATTACACAGCAATAATCTTTATCCCATAATTTTAATCAAAGCATAATTTACACACCAATCATATTTAGCCAGTACTAATACTGTGGTGATGCTGGAAGACTGGCTGACACAAGAAGTTTAGAGCTTGACATAGCTCCCAGGGGTATCTTAACGCAACAGTGAAATAACAAGATCACACCGCCCAATCTGTGAATCTAATTCTGATATTTAGATGTCATAAGATTCCATGGCATTTCTAGTTAAGTTTTGTTCCATGCAGGAAAAGTGTACTTCTGCTTTCGTTCAACATCAAGCGGGTCACAGGTGATGCCACAATGGCCCAATGAACCCACAGTGAGGCCACAGGTCGGTATAGTACCATCCACCACCCCTGTTGTATTACATTCTCTCATGGCACTTCGAGGGCAAGCGTCCCGCAGAGGCCACTTAGTTGCAATTCACGTTGTGCAATCTACCATTAAATGTAATTGCATGTTTGTCTGCACACTCGTATACAACAGTGACCCCGAAGTTATGACCAAGTGGCCATTGTTTAGTGTGAAGTATGAGAACATAAAAACAACAGTAACAGCAACAAACACTTAGTGCAAATTACAACGTGGCTGGCAATTACATCATTCGCATTCCCCTTTCGCACGTAACACACACAAAGACGGACAATCCAGCACACTCCAACGCGCTTCCCATTTCCTCTTCGCCCAACATCGGCTGGCTGCTATAGTACGAGAAGTGGGGGGAGGGGAGGGGGAGGGCTTCCGCGTTCGCTCGTCGGCGTTTGTTTACCTGTCGCCAAGGCTGCTGCTCTATCAACCCCCCTTACCCTCCCGCCTTTTGCCCCACCTCCTCCGTTCGTACGGAGGAAAGAAACCAACAAAACAGACAGCAGAGCACGTGTGTGCCTGCGCAGAATCGCGTCGAGTTGCAAGGCCGAGCCGGGCAAGGAACGCCCGAGGCACGTGCATAGGTAAACAGACGGGCCACCAAACAGCCTCGCCTGACCAAAAAGTGCCTTGAGAAACAGGAGGAGGGGAAAAAAAAGAGCGCGGCCTGCCTTGTTCGATCGCGGGAATAACGAGACATTTATTTGGCAAGAGTAGTAGTAGTAGTAGTAGTAGTAGTAGTAGTAGTAGTAGTAGTAGTAGTAGTAGTAGTAGTAGTAGTAGTAGCAGCAGCAGCAGCCCCGACGCACTTTTACTTCCCGATAGGAAACGAGAAACGCGAACGGGACCAAACGACCTCGTTGTTGTTGTTCCGCCTGCTTATCGGATCGCCAAAGGCGGAGAACGCGCACCAGTGGCGGTCCTTACACAGATTCCGGTTGATCGTTTGGGCCGAGTAGGTCGAGGTACGTAAGTACGTACACGTCGCGAGCGAATACAACCCACTAGCGTGAAATGTCACATGTGAACCGCGGTTCCAATTTGCCATCGACTATCTCTCTCCCTCTCTGAGACTAAGCCTCGCGCTTAAGGTCACTTCCGTCTTTTCCCGTCGCCCCCTTGGGCCCTGATCGACGGTAATGGTGGTACCTGCGGCGACCTCGCCGTTCTCCATATATAGCTCTCCGTTATCGCGCATCACCGCTTAAGGCCCAAACTCCATAAGCGCGAAAATGCACGCGACAGCGACGAGCGACGCGACGTAGATCGGCGTCGCGCGATCAGTCGCTAGCGCAGGCAAACCTCATTCACGCGACGGCTTCGGCGAGCGAATTTCACTGTTGCTGGCATGAGGCCGTCAACTCGCACCAAGAAAACCGCGTAGCGAGCGGTTTCCAATTTAAAAATAAGATATATTGTTGTGTAATGGAACGGAAAGTGTTTATTATTGTCTTGCAGCACTTTTTATATGCATATGCGTAATAAACATTGCGTTATTTTTTGTTGCGCCCACGTTCGATTACATCAATGAGGCGCTCATTGTACGCGTTGCGCTCATCGCCGTTGGCCGTGAAAACAACCGGCAGTACGTCACTGATGTATATCCGTTTCCGGTTTTTTTTTCTATTGGCTGCTTGAGCCCAGCACTTCCGGGCGATGAGCGACGGTTTCCAAATCTGGAGAACCGAGCGATCGCGCGAAAATGAGTACGCGACACGTCGCGCGACCGCCCTGTTTCGTCGCTCATAGCGTCGCTCGTCGCTGTCGCGTGCATTTTCGCGCTTATGGAGTTTGGCCTTAACTGCTACCGTCCACGCGAAGAGCTTAGTGTGCAGCTATAGCTGCGTGCACGGGTCTCGAAGAGCGTGCAGTAAAGGCACCAGGAGGTGTGCATCGATACCGATCTCTCACACTTCCAGATGTGAGAAACTGACCCGTTCCTAGGTTGCTGATCAATATTGTGAACCGACCGCTGGCTCAGTAAACGAACAGCACAGCTCCACGAGTATAAAGTTGGGCATGTTGGTAAGACATAATTAATCGACGTAGCGCGTTTAGAATCATAGGACAAGGGAAGGGACAGAAGGGAGCACGAAGGGAGCGGAAAGGACAGAAGGGAGGGACAGAAGGGAGCACGAAGGGAGCGGAAAGGACAGAAGGGAGGGACAGAAGGGAGCCACGAGTCGCTAGGTGTGCCGCTAATAGTCCCAGCTCACGCAACTTTGCTACGTGAGAGCACCGACTGAGATAATCATGACATACCAATGTATGTGGCGGCTGGAGATTAGCTTCTACACTAACCCCCACTTATGCAACATTCGGAGGTACCAGAAGCGCACTCGCGAGAAATGCAATAAAATGAAAACGATGACATGTGTCATCATTATGATGAACGAAACATGTTTAGCGGAGTACGGCACAAATTTCATTAGAGCGGGCACAGGTTAAGGCGATAATAGAAGCACTGTAATTGAAGAAGTCTTTTAACTTCACCTGCAGGGAAAAAGTCTGAGATAGTCAGAGAAACATGTACGTACTGGAGAAAAGTTTTATAAACCAGACTTCGCAGTAGTTAAATGACATTTGACAGCCATTACTAGCAGAATTATTTACCTTTGTGGTCTAGTAATTTAGTAATGTATTAATTACTTCGACGGAGCAATTGTTAGATAATTATTCATTACTTTTACAATTACTTCGGGCTCCTATATATAATCTGTCGGCTTCTCCGTTAGCATAAAGATTTGACAAAAAAGACAGAAAAAATAGCAAATACAACTTAATCTTCGCACCAAACCTCAATAGTCTAAACAAGACAAGTACACACACACACACACACACAAAAATCCCAGTTTCGCCACTTTAAAGGGCGAAGCAATGAATGCGATAGCAACATATAGTCAAACGTTTCACGAAGCAAGGCTAGCATCCGATCTCACGCAACTCTACAAAACGCAGGCGTAATAAGAGAACATGATATATATATATATATATATATATATATATATATATATATATATATATATATATATATATATATATATATATATATATATATATATATATATAGGCCGCTGTGGTAGCTCAGTGGTTAGAGCATCTTATTTACATTCCATTGGTTCTAATAACTTCCCCTGTACATTCCTTGGCATTACTGTCTGTTAGATCTCATTAATATTGTGTTGAAACACGGAAAAACGAGCCCTTAGATATACACTTCTTTCCCTATATATATATATATATATATATATATATATATATATGTGTGTGTGTGTGTGTGTGTGTGTGTGTGTGTGTGTGTGTGTGTGTGACGGCGGCGGCAACAAGAACCAGCCGAGACTGTCCATATAATTGCTATCGCAAGCAAAGCTGTGCTGCAGCAATACCCGAAGCCCTGAATAACATTTTCGGAAAGCCGTGCACGGCCCTCGAAACTAAAAAAAGAGGGGGTCGACGACGGCTCCACGTTTTTTCGACTTCCACATCGCCAATAGCGCATGCGCACTATCACGTGACACAGCATTTCCGAGGGGAAAGCTGATTTCAGGTTATAATGACACTAATTGTACGACTTTTATGTCGCAAAAGGATCGAAAGATGGACTATAGTTGGTTATTCATATTCATTCGTTCAGCGAACTGGCAGCGCCGGAACAGACAACGTAAGGAAGAAGCCCACAACACAAGCGCTCGTGTTGTGAGCTCCTTCTTTAACGTGAACCTAAATGTGTACACGATCTATAGCGTTCTATCGAAGCGCGGCCGGCATCCGATGTCGCGACATTTGCGTCAGCAGTCTACCACCTTGACCACCTTGGCGCCCCGCCGCGGTGGTCTAGTGGCTAAGGTACTCGGCTGATGACGCGGTTCAAATCCCGGCTGCGGCGGCTGCATTTCCGATGGAGGCGGAAACGTTGTAGGCACGTGTGCTCAGATTTGGGTGCACGTTAAAGAACCCCAGGTGGTCAAAATTTCCGGAGCCCTCCACTATACGGCGTCTCTCATAATCATATGGTGGTTTTGGGACGTTAAACCCCACAAATCAATCAATTGACCACCTTGGCGGAAACATTTAAAGATAGGAGGAAACGCAGTCGAGCCAGAAGACGATCGCTGTTGTGCGACAGAATGACGTCCCAAACAGTGTAAATGCTTCAGAGTGCACCTGCTGGAGTTCTTTGAGAATTGTGGCCTGCGCATGACTAATACACATTGGTATAGCGATGACCAACGCTCATAAATCACCATTTCCAGTATAAACATATTTCTTAATGCTCTCTAACCACACTTCTCAGCGTGGCTCGAGCAGAAACTGCATAGAACGAACGCAGCACAAAAATGTTACGGCGCTCTACCCCTCGCAACAACGTTTCTTGGAAATGCAGCGAGAAACCAACGAAACGGGGAAGTCACGCGCACACGACAAGGAAAGCAGCAGTGCGCCGGGGTCCATTAGAGGCTTCGATGAAGAACAAGCCCCTGCAAAACAGGGATGCGCGCCACTTCTCGGCGGCCAAGGTCGGTGAAGATGCGCCTCACCCAGGCACCAACTTGCTTTATAATATTTGTATTTTTTAAGTGTGAATACACTTTATAAGCGACCCCAAACCATCCACCGCCGTCGGCGACGTCCGCAGTCTTCTCTCTATCTTTAAAAGAAAGAGGACTTGGCGGGCCGCAGTGCGACGCTCTGCCGAATAAACCACGGACGCGACGCTGATATCGGTGTCAGTAACGCGCCTTATACCCCCTCCCCCTTCGCTCGCTCCTCCGCTCTCCTCTCTCGCTGCAGCTGCGCGCGCACCCCTCTCTCTCGCGCGCCCACCTTCTCTCTCAGTCTCCCGTCGAGAGCGGGTCGTGAGGGGGAGTAAAGTTAAAAACCGTTGGCATTCGCCAGTGAGTCAACGTAGACTCCCCCGTGTGATCAAATTGCGATTCCCAGGAACCATTACACCATAAAGGTACCATAGTGTGATTAATAAATATAATAGTGCGAATTGATAAATACCCCTCATAGCATCACCCCGTGCATTCGCACTTAACCATGTTCACCCTCAGGGAAATGCTTGGGAGTTTTTTTTTTTTCATTTTATTGTATTTCGTTTTCACCCTGTCATTGCTGACGTAGGGTGGGCGGTGCTTAGTCAAGCTGCAATAACTGCAGCTTTTTTGCCGTCTCCCCATTTTCGCCATTGTATCTGTTTTGGTGAAAATAAATAAATAAATAAATAAAAATAAAGTAAACTTACAAGAATTATGGACTGCAGCTCGAGAGACTTTTTTCTTATCCGGCCCACTCCACGGCCGAAAAACAGTGAAGACTAGCGTGCCGAATGAAAAAAAAAAATGAAATGGCCATCGATATTTCGTGAATGCGTACGGCAATGAACGCATACACTCGTCGGAGAAACGCTTTTCGCGTATACGCTATATGGCCTTTCTTTCGTGCACGTGAACTTCAACGGCTGCGACGGTAGCAATCTATATGCCCGCCCAGAAAGAACGAGTAAGCTCGTTAATTTCCCGGGCCGACCACGCTTCCGTGCTGCTCCGACGCTACAAGCTCACACAGTATATACACTGTTGTGACCGGCGCCGGAGCTGAAGAGGGAGCGGCGCTCCTTTAATCTTCAAACCAAACCGAACGACCGGCTGCCTACTGTTAGGACCGGCGCCAGGTCTGACAATGGATCGGCGTTCCTTTTGATGTTCCTTTTTAGTCGCCAAACGGGTTGGCGGCCTGTGTCCGCCATGTATTGTTCCCCCCTGGCCGGAGGGTGCGGCGTCTTGCCGCCACGACACCGTGAGCAGTTCGGGAGACCACAAGTGCAGCTTCTTCTTTGGAAGGTGACGGCGGCGGCGGCGGCCGGAAATCGTCCCGCTAATTGAACGAGTCGTTCGGCGACCGTTTGAAGCTTGTTTACGGCGGCCCTTTCGATGGATGCAGTCATCAACTTCAGACCCCTCGCCCAGCGACACCCCTTGACGAGGAGGAGCCACGTTCGTGCCACATAGCCGTGCAGTGACCACGCTTCAATTTTGAACGTTCACGTGGACCGTGCGTGCTCGTCACCCTCGCGGGTAATGTGTGATCCGTGGTTGGACGGTGCCCTCTGTACGCGGTCCCCGATCTAGGGATCTGGGGAGGACAGACCCTTTATAATGAGCCCCCACGGCTCATTCGGTGTGCTTTTTCTCGAGAAGAGAACCAGGCAGAACAGAGCAGAACCGAGCAGAACCATGTAGAACCAAGCACCATGGAGCGCTATGTTAGGAGTCATGTAGAGGCCTGCCACGTTTGAGGGCTCACCGTGTAGGGAGTTCGCAATGTATATATTGTAAATAAACCCTCTTCAAGTCTCTCTTCCTCCTGCCTCGACAACTTCATCCCGGACCCCCGGTGTCTGGAAACCCCGGTCGCAACAGCTGGTTGGCAGCGGTGGGATACGAGTCTGCGACGGAGAGCGACATGTACCGGAGGCCAGCCGAAAGCCCTGGAACTCGGCGGGATCGAAGCAGCGTACCACCACCGCACGTAATGGGGTGAGTGCCTGGCTTTGTGCTTGAGATATATCGAGTCTTTTAGCCTAGATTCGTTAAAAGATAGATATAACCAACAACTGCCTGGCCACTGTGGTTGTTATCTCAGCACAAGGCAGCACTGGATGATTATCTGAGCAAGTACGCTAAAGCAGGAAAGCTTAGATGATTCAATAGGAACAAGTGGTAATGTTTCAAAATTTCTAAGGGTACGTTGCGGGTTAAATTTTAGGATGTTGTAAAAAGCAGGAGTGAAAAATTAACAAGAAAAAGTAGAGAGGGATGTTGGCCACGTAGTGCTACTTGGGTGCTTAAGCTTGTGGTCTCCGCTGTGAGATTTGCCAGGCTTCAATTTCTCTAGACCCAGAATTGAAACGCTGGTGGGTTTGTGTTTTGTCACAGCTGAGCCAAAGCAAAGTAGTCGCCATGGATCTTACGAGATTGACAAGAGAGGACCTGCTGAACCTGTGTTGGGATCTGGAGCTAGATTTTAATGATGATATGCCTGCTTCTAAACTCCGCGAAGTGATTCTCGAAAGCAATAGTGACAATGAGGAAATCGAGCACTTCGGGAATATGTACTTATTGGACCAGGAGGAGGAAGTACAAAGGGCGCAAAGAAAGGAAAGATGGCGCCAGGAGGAATTGGAAGCTGAGCGCAGGCATGAAGAACATATAAAAAGGATGCAGGAATTAGATGAAGAGATAGAAAGGCTTAATTGTGAATTGGTGGCATTGCAGCAGAGTGGTCAATCCATAGATGTAGCGCACGAACGGTGCGATGTAGCGGCGGTGCCATTTGAGACCGAAGCGAAGGCTACAGGTCAGACATCTGTAGATGAAGTGCACGAACGGTGCGACGTAGCGGCGGTGCCGATTAAGGCCGAAGAGAGGGCTACAGGTCAGAAATTTGCAGATGTACCGCACGAACGGTGCGTTTCAGCAGCGGTGCCGTTTAGGGCCGAAGAGAGTGCTGCGGGTCTGATATCTGTAGATATAGCGGCGGTGCCGTTTGAGGCCAAAGAGAAGGCTAGTGCCTGTAAGGGAATGGAACAGGTTTTAACCCATTCTGAGGGAAAAGAGCTCGCGGTCACAGCAGGGTGTGAGGGTTCCGTGGTGGTGGAAACGAAGTTAAGATTAACAGAGTGTTCCATCGAACCTTGCAGCCCTGTAGACCATGTTGATGAGCGTCAGAGGCGGACGAAAGGCTCCAGGTTTGGCACCAAGGAATGTGCCAAACGGAGAAAGCGTCCGAAAAACAGAAGCGCGGCAAGGCTCGCGATCAGCGCGGCGCGTTTGACGAGGACCTTCAAACGGCGTGGCGGATTTGCGAGAAAAGGCCCGTTGTCTTCTCTGACTGGCTTAAATCGCATGCGTCTGAGCGGCCGGAGAGTAAGGAACAGAAGTGCGCAATCTACGCGGCCGCGGTCTAACGATGAACTGATAGGCAATCATCAGGACTGGGCGCGCGAGATGGCGGAGGAGCATATCGGTGATGAAGAACGTCAGAGTAGGACGAAAGGCTCCCAGGTCCGCACAAAGAAGCGTGCACAGGGGAGAAAGCGTCCGAAGGGCAACAAAAAGGCAAAGCTCGAGATGAGCACAACGCGTTTGAGTAAGGGTTTCAAACGGCGTGGTAAAATCGCGAGAAAAGTGCCGTTGTCATCTCTGACGGGTCTGTATCGTATGCGTCCGAACCGCCGGAAAAGAAAAGCGCATCGTACGCGGCAGTGTTTGAAGGATAGATTGCTAGGCAATTATCCAGACAGTCCGCGCGAAAAATCAGATGAGCATGTGGGTGCTGGTGAGCATCAGAGATGGGCGAAAGGCTCCGTAGACGGCACCAAGAGACGTGCAAAACGGAGAAAGCGCCGTAAAAACAGGCAGGCAAAAATCGCGACGCGTTTGAGGAATGTATTCAAATGGCGGAGCGAAATTTCAAGAAAGTTGCCGTATCGCAAGCGTCCAAGCGGCCAGAGAACAAAGAAAAGAGAAGCGCATTGTGTGCGTAAGTGGTCGAGGGGCAAGAGACCCTTCCGTTGTTCTCGCGGTGCATTGGACGGGGTGCGGGGCAAAAGAGTCGGTGGTTTTCGAGGGGCAGGAAGCGACAGCAAGTCGGCTTCGAGGAACGTCGCGGGGTTCGGTAGCAGGGCGATTGACGCGTGTTGTAGACCCCGCTTCTCGAGAAAATCGTTCCGGGCGCGACCACCGCGAGTTCGACTCAGAGTTGTTGCGAACAGCTGTTAGCCTCTCGGAAAACGTCGACTCGGGACTGTTGAAAGGAACATTTTGTTTGTTTTTGTGATTTTGTAAATAACTCGTTTGTACTTTGTTTTCGTTAGCGCTCTATCATTTTGGTAGCCTATATGCGTTGTATAGATCTATTGGAAGGATAGTGACACGCATTAGAGCGTACAGAATTAGGCGTTTGTCATCGGCACCGGAGTTGGTTTGTATGCGTCCGAGCCGCCGGACAAAACGAAAAAAAAAAAAAAAGCACGTTGGGTAGAAAGGCAGACCCTTTCGTCGCTCTATCGACGGCATGTTTGATGGACTGCGGGAGTGCGAGGTACTCAGCGAGAGTAAGAACGCAGGTTGTCAGCGCAGAGCTTTGCGGGGGTCGGAGGCGAAGCGAATGGGTTTTGCCATTGTTCCATTTCCCGTTCGCCTAAAAAGACCCACAGGACGCGACACCGCGCGTTAGTCCCAAAAAGGAGTAGACATCCGTGAGCTTTTGACGATGGTCATTAGTGGATTTATTTTGTTTTGAAATTTGCTTTTGACTGTTTAAGTTGTTTTGGATTTTAATGTGTTTTTTAAGAATCTCGTCTACCAAATAGTGTTTAGGTAACACATTTTTTGGTTTTGTTCATTTCTTGGGCGTTGTACGTTTAGCTAAGGTAAGCGTTGTGCGATTGCATAAACGACACGCATAGGAGCCTGCGTCATGGTAGATACGTGTAAATGAGCAGGAGCAACGTTATGAACTAATTATGACTGAGCGTAGAGACGCAAAGTTATTGCTTGCGAGATTTTTCAGGATTCATGCGAAACTTTTTTTGTTGTTCATTTAATGTTTTGTTCGCATGTGTCCGGTGTGTAAGAAAAGCTAGCTCGTGAGTTTATATGTATGCTTTGTGAAAGTGGCAACAGCAAGGGAACGGTTAGGTGGTATCTCCTCCAGGCAGGCGCACCGTGATGTGCGTTTGCGGATGTATAATAAAGACGTTCCTAATGCAGGTGCAGCACGGCAGTTATGCTTTCGTCTTCTCAAAAGGAATTGACGACTGGCTTTGGCGGCACTAAATTTCGGGAACTAAAAGATAGCGTGAAGTAAAATGCTTCATTTTATGAGTATGATACCTGGTGGGTTACGGCGGATTACTCACGCAAGCACTCGGGTATGCCACGGTGAGCGCATCACTTGACAATTAGTTTTCTTGAAAGCAGTTTGATGGGAAGATTATTATCGGATCGGGATTAGGAGTTTTGGTGAAACCTCAGAGAAACGTCCCGATTGCTGCTTTGTGTTTGGTAATACTGCTTAAGTAAGGTTGCTTTTGGATAATTTGTCGGACTCGACGTGTCTCAGTGCGGGCAGGGTGCTCTCCCGTGCCTGTGGTGGTGTGTATGAATGCTTTTCCCAGAGGGGAGCCACAAGGAACGAGAGGGAAAGAGTCCTTGGCTGAGCGTCATCAGCAGTGGCCTGGAAGACAGCACTACACAGCGACACTTCGAGCAACCTGTGCAGCTGGTCACCCTCAGGTCGCTTCTCCCGCCGGCGGACGAGCTGTTGTGACCGGCGCCGGAGCTGAAGAGGGAGCGGCGCTCCTTTAATCTTCAAACCAAACCGAACGACCGGCTGCCTACTGTTAGGACCGGCGCCAGGTCTGACAATGGATCGGCGTTCCTTTTGATGTTCCTTTTTAGTCGCCAAACGGGTTGGCGGCCTGTGTCCGCCATGTATTGTTCCCCCCTGGCCGGAGGGTGCGGCGTCTTGCCGCCACGACACCGTGAGCAGTTCGGGAGACCACAAGTGCAGCTTCTTCTTTGGAAGGTGACGGCGGCGGCGGCGGCCGGAAATCGTCCCGCTAATTGAACGAGTCGTTCGGCGACCGTTTGAAGCTTGTTTACGGCGGCCCTTTCGATGGATGCAGTCATCAACTTCAGACCCCTCGCCCAGCGACACCCCTTGACGAGGAGGAGCCACGTTCGTGCCACATAGCCGTGCAGTGACCACGCTTCAATTTTGAACGTTCACGTGGACCGTGCGTGCTCGTCACCCTCGCGGGTAATGTGTGATCCGTGGTTGGACGGTGCCCTCTGTACGCGGTCCCCGATCTAGGGATCTGGGGAGGACAGACCCTTTATAATGAGCCCCCACGGCTCATTCGGTGTGCTTTTTCTCGAGAAGAGAACCAGGCAGAACAGAGCAGAACCGAGCAGAACCATGTAGAACCAAGCACCATGGAGCGCTATGTTAGGAGTCATGTAGAGGCCTGCCACGTTTGAGGGCTCACCGTGTAGGGAGTTCGCAATGTATATATTGTAAATAAACCCTCTTCAAGTCTCTCTTCCTCCTGCCTCGACAACTTCATCCCGGACCCCCGGTGTCTGGAAACCCCGGTCGCAACAACACCCCGCTTCCCGAAAAAAAAAATAGTAACGCGACATTTTCGCTGCCACACGGAGTGGGAGTGAACTATTTCCCTCCTCCATGCGTGATCCCCGATCGCCTCCATTCGTGATGTATAGATTGATTGATTTGTGGTAAGGTTTAACGTCTCAAAACCACCATATGATTATTAGAGACGCCGTAGTGGAGGGCTCCGGAAATTTCGACCGTGCACCTGGTGTTCTTCAACATGCACCCAAATCTGAGTACATGGCACATTTGATTGATTGATATGTGGTGTTTAACGACACAACAACATTTCCGCCTCCATCGGAAATGCAGCCGCCGCAGCCGGGATTCCAACCCGCGATCTGCGGGTCAGCAGCCCAGTACCTTAGCCACTAGACCACCGTGGCGGGGCTTTGATGTATAGGGATGTGTAGTCAACACCAAACGATACTAGGGGAAGTTTCGGTTAGCGAATCCCGTAGAAATTTTAAGCTCTGAATCACTTGCGACGCACCTTTCAAAAAAAAAAAAAAAAGGTGTCACGCGGACACCGTCATGTAATCGCGCAAGGTGGCACATGATTTACTGATACCTATTTCCTTTTCTGTCCAAAAGACTCACGATTCGATTTGGCGGTGCTTCAACAATAAGTGCGAGGAGCAATGGCGTGGGCGGAGGCGAAGGGGACATGTGAGTGAGGAGGCCTGTGGGAGGCCCGTGCAACTGACAAGGCCAGGCATACCGGGCTCGCTAAACGGGACATCGCGTATTTGGGGCGTCTGTATACATCCCACAAAAATAATCGTCATCTAAATTTCGCATGCCTTTCCTGGCGTTATCACCGTGTGCTTACAGGTCAGGAACGGCACGCGAACTATATCAGCGTTGGCACAACATTTTTGATAACGAAGTCGACAGCACACCATTTTCAAAGATTTGATTGATTTGTGGGGTTTAACGTCCCAAAACCACCATATGATTGAGACGCCGTAGTGGAGGGCTCCGAAATTTCGACCACCTGGGGTTCTTTAACGTGCACCCAAATCTGAGCCCACGGGCCTGCAACATTTCCGCCTCCATCGGAAATGCAGCCACCGCAGCCGGGATCATTTTCAAAGACCGGAAACGGTGAAAGCCAGACGACACATATATCTTAGTAGGACAGAAATACGACTTAGAAAAACAATAATTAATTAACGTCGTCTTTCTGGTCCCGACCTTGGTATTCTCATGGGAGACGCTGCAGTCGGTGCCTCCCGATTGATTTCGACCTGTCACGTGCACCTAAATGTAAGCGTGTGGGTATTTTGAGCATTAATTTCCCCTATTGTACAGGGACTAAGTGCGTCAGGTTAATCAGTTTTCATACTTACATAAATGCCTACTTTTCGACTACTTCACAGCAACTGTTATGTAGCTTAACATAGGCTCACAAACCTCAGCTTAAGTGTAGATAAAATAATAATAATAATAATAATAATAATAATAATAATAATAATAATAATAAAAGTTGTTGGGTTTAAAGTGCCAAGCACGATCTCATTACGAGACGCCGTATATATAGCGAGGGGCTCCGGAAATACCGACCAGCTGGATTCGATTAACGTACACCTTAATCTATGTGCACGGGCCTCATTTTCACCTCCATCAAAACAGAATAATTTGACAGTCTGCAAACGTTTTCTTTATTGTTACCATTCAGTTTTCAGCTTTTATTCATTCAAAATACAAATTTCACATTTAAAATATGCAGACGAGGGTCCCTAAGTCAAGCGACTGCAGCGGGACGGGACCATCGTACAACAATCAACGGGCTAAATATATTTTCAAGGAATTTCTTTACCAACCCACACCAAATAACCGCTCAATTTGTTTTCTTCATGCAAGAGTTCTGGCAATACCCCTAAAACGCATCCGGGATATATGATCGGAAGCAAAAGACAAAAAGAAAAAAAAAAAGCGCATACGCAACGACCGCTTCTCGCGAAAGGCGATGACGACGAGCTGATGATGTGACCGGACAACCAGCGAGCGACAGACAATTCTGCGAATCGTCCCGCTTCGCAGAAGAGCTGCTGCACACAGTAGAGAGTTTCAGTACTGCGTACGCTGCGTACGTGGCGGCGTTGCGTACGTAAGGACGCCACGTTCTGCGTAGTGCGCATGCGCAGACCGCAACGCGCACGTATCGCGTTACGTACGCAACCGCTACGTACGCACGCATGAGATGCGTGCGTGCGTACGTATGAGCTGATCGCGCCGCTCTCGAACAAGTTCGCGACAGCGCGAGACTTCGTTTTGCAAAATGGCGGCATCGAAGGCAAACACCGACCGGCTCTGTGGCTTGAAATATGGCCATAATCTGGCTATAACACTTGGATTGGCTCACATTGGCTCTCAACAACACGTGCTTCTATTTTGATCTACCAGATGACGCAACACGCTTCACGCTCGTTACGTACGTGGGTACTACACGGCGTACTAAAAGCCGATTAGTGGCAAACGACGCCACGTAACGCAAGGCGCTTGCGTGATGCGTACGTATAGCACCATTCCGCAGTACTAAAACTCTCTAGTGTTACATTATATAAGCTCGCCCGGAATTCCTCTGCCCACCTGGAAACGGGCCGCATGACAAATTCGCGCATGCTTCGCGTATAGCGCGCATGCGTCACGGCATAGATGGGAATAAAAGAAGCGATAAAACGAAATGCGTATGTAGCAGGCTGGGTCGCAGCGCGGCGGAAATTCAACATCGACAGAGCGCGCGCTGGCTTTCGCGTAATGTGTCCGCCCGATAAGAACACGCGACGAAATCGGCAGCGCGATAAGACACGTCAACGCGCAGTTGCCGCCTGTATTAAAGGGACACCGTGCTAGAGAAACATACTTACATAAAGAGCGGACACTCCCGTATAGGGCCCTGCTGCCGTGCTACTGCACTGCTTTCAGCGCCACAAGTGGATGGTCAGAACCGGTAATATCTTAAGCCTAAATAGAGTAACAATTTTTTTTCTTTCGGCGCTGGGATTTGAACCCGTACCCTCATGCTTCGAAGGCGAGTGTCGACTTTACCACTAGGCTTACACGTCCACACGTCAACTAAGAGAACACAGATACAGTGCATCTAAACTACATGATTGTGCCTCTTTGTGCAAAACAAATGCAGATAGACAACACTTTCTAGTCATACACTGCTGTTTTCTGCTGTAAGGCATTAAATGTCCCAAGCGGAACTTCACGTAGAGCGGATATGGAAAATCGCACAAGTTAATAAAATTTCTTCTTTACGAAAAATTGGCGCCAAACTTTGGTATTCATTGTCCTCCTGAGGCGGCTATTACACGCTTTAACAAAATGAGTAAAAGCGAGCATGGGCACGCCATCTAGCGGTTGGTCAGACCCTTTCTTACTGGGCCGCGAAAAGGCCCCAGTGGCCACTCGGAAGAGTGGCCACTGGGGCCACTTTCGTCGCCACTGCAACAGAAGGCGACGAAAGCTCTGTTGAAATTCCTACGCGACACCGACTTGAACAAGCGACTGTAACAGCAATGTCACACACCGCGAAAGACAAGACTAGACTATGACTGAGTGTGCGCCCATGTGCTGCCGAATGTGCTGTTTTTATCTTCCCTCTCTGCTCTCTTTCATCTCCCCCATCCCTCTCCCATGCGCAGGGTAGCAAACCGGCTGCGTATAGTCTGGTTAACCTCCTTGCCTTTCTTTTCCCTCTATTTTCCTTCCTTCCTTCTCTATGGGGACACTGCACTGATGATGATGAACAAACTTTATTCAATTAGCAGAAAGGTCCTCTTCCCCTTTCAGGTGCGAGAGGAGAAGGGAGGACCAAACCTAGACGACGGCCATGATCCCATGGGCCCTGGCGGCGTCTTCGGCCTGCCGTATCAAGCGGGCTTGTAATTGAGAGTCAGAGCTGAGGAGCGCGGCATCCCATCCACTCCCGTCTGGAAATTCGCCTCTCATGGGGGCCTGCGGGCATGCCCATAAAATGTGGCTCAAGTCCGCCCTGTTGTGGCAAAATTTACACTTGTCCGAATGAAGTTCCGGCACGCAGCGGTTCATTGTTACCGCACTAGGAAACGTGTGGGTCTGGAGTAGGCGCCACGCCAACGCCTGTCCTTTGTTCAATGACGAGTGTGCGGGAGGATAAATTTTCCTGCTTAGCCTGTAATACTGTGTAATATCTCTGTAAGTGGTCATCCACTCAAATCTCTCATCGTCCTCCGCGTTCGACCAGGGCGATCCAGATGCTCGGTCTGTAAGTAGAAAAAGTTTTTCAGAGGATCTGCACAGTTACCCCAAAAAGGGCTCATTGCTCCTCCAAAATAGACGAAACATGCGTAAATTATTGCACACTGCACGGTAAGAAGGGGCACTTTCCTCCTTGTGGAGTAAAGCGCTTGTTTTGTGCAGTAACTGCAGGAATGTTCGCGCCGTGTGCAAACGACCCAACGGTGCCTGTTTACTTACAAACGTTGCCCCATCGAGGTGTGGCGTAGCGGCTAGTGTACACGCGCATGCTGACTAGGTGGTCGTGAGTTCGAATCCCGAGTGATTGCCGCAAATTTTCCGGAATTCATCTCTGAATTTGACGCTTGCACGTCGATTGTACGTCTAATCAAATGCCTGCGCGCATTTGATTAGAGGTACAATTTGATCAGACGTTGATTTAACCATCCTTTCGATGGTTAAACATGGACTTAACCATCCTTTAACCAACAAAAGGATGGTTAAGTCAACCGAAGCCTAATTTTTCTATTCCGCAAATAACTGTTGCTCATCTGAGAAGAGCGCAGTTACTGCCCCGCCGTGGTGGTATGGCTAAGGTACTCGGCTGCTGACCCGCAGGTCGCGGGTTCGAATCCCGGCTGCGGCGGCTGCATTTCCGCTGGAGGCGGAAATGTTGTAGGCCCGTGTGCTCAGATTTGGATGCACGTTAAAGAAATCCACAGGCGGTCTAAATTTCCGGAGCCCTCCACTACGGCGTCTCTCATAATCTTATGGTGGTTTTGGGACGTTAAACCCCACATATCAACCAAATCAAGAGCGCAGTTACTCCCAAAATAGTGCAATAGGTGTGGCAGGTTTGTTACTCCTCTAAAGGAGCAGCCTGCGTACTCCTCCTCCTTCTTTTACTTCGTAGAGTGCAAAGTCACATAGCAATTTGTGTCAGAGTGAAAGCTCAATGTATGACAACGTCTAAAACACCGATATTATCAACAGCAGTGTCCTACTTACCACTAAATTATGGTAAATGCACGATAACACATGCGCTACGATAGAACATTCGCAAAACGATCCCGATTACGTCACAGGTGCCGCCTACAATTGATCCCTAGAAATCGAACTAGCTGCACTAAATAAAGAACCTTCCGTGCATCAAGGGAGGTAAGTAAAGGCTGCTTGTTTGTTAGTGTTTGATTCAAGAAAAAAAAACACCAGACATTACTATGTGAAATGGCGCGAGTGGTTCAAAAGTATTTTTCCCTGGTTAAACTGGACAGGTAATGCCATCTATCGGGCCCCGTTGAACCAACACGTCTACCATCTCGCAGGCCATCGCAGGAAATTGTTTTATGGCCGTTGTTGCTGCTGTGGCTCCCGCTACTTTCATTCTGCTGCTATTAGTGTTTGCGGCCGCTCAGTAAAGCCGGGCAACGTTGTTCACGGCAACAGTGACGTGACACGATCCGCTTGAGGCGGTTAATTTGAAGTGCGCTAACCCGATGCGGACCACTAAAATGTGATTTCATTTAAAAAAAAAAGGCGATTCTTTGGAACAAAAGTATGACTACGAGGTTTCTGGACCGCTATTTCAACAATCAACGTCCACATAATAGTTGCCTGTAGTGTCCCTTTAAACTGAAAAAAGAAAACAAGAAAAAAAAACACAGGCCTGCGCGGAACGCCCAACACAATCACAGTGAGAGCTAGAAGAGCGGCCTTTCAGAGCCTTTCCTAAACACTCTTTGGGTAACTGCTACAATCACACTGCTGGGTACCCACTAACACATAAATAATCGTAATTTTTGTGTAGTAGAGGCCAGCATTCACTATGCTATCCTCCGTCATTCTTTGGAGAAGCGTGGTATCCGCTACACTCTTATTAAGAATTTTGTGAAATTTTCGTATGCAGTGGCTGACCATGATAAAAAATTATGCCTGCAGAGGGTATGCGCGCCACAGTTCACAGGTGACCGAGAACAAGTTTTCCAGTGGGTTGGAGCATTGGACGGCCCACTCGTTACGAAATTCGCATTGTGCGACACCTGGCTGTTCCTTTGATGTTCTAAAAAACGCTTTATTGCTCATATTAATGCGATTCTTTTGCCGATATAAAGCCTGCCTTAAGGCCAGTTTAGAAACGGTATCTAAGCACCGGCGTTACTCTGTGGTAGAATACTGGGCTGGCACTAAGCGGACTCGGGTTCAAATCCCATTGTGTCCTTGGTGTGTTTTTCTTTGTACTGAGCTTTTTTTTTTCATTCGATACTAGTTACGGACACCGGCGGCGGCGGCAGACAACTACGACGCCGCGCGTCACCCGTGTTCTATCCCATAACAGATTTCGCTGTAAAAGTAAAAGAACAAACACACGCAGAGATAGATAGATAGATAGATAGATAGATAGATAGATAGATAGATAGATAGATAGATAGATAGATAGATAGATAGATAGATAGATAGATAGATAGATAGATAGATAGATAGTAACGCAACGGCGCTGGCTGCAGCATGCATATGGAAACAGTGGTCAAGGGTTTAGAGCAGGAGTCTCAAAATTCAACTCCGCAGGCCGCCGCGGCACGATTTGATCCTGCAAGCCGAAACAGAAAAGGTAAAAGCACGCATGCACCGGGGGGGGGGGGGGTGTCAGTACAAACCACGGTGTTAGTGTAACACCGTGGTACCATATTCCTTCAATACATTCTTACAGTTCAATGCATACTTCAATACACTCCTTCAATCAAGACCATCAATCCAGTCCTCCAGAACCACTATGATCATAAGGGATGCTGTACAGTGGAAGGCTCAAGAATATCGACCACACGGGTTTCTTCAACGTGCACCTAAATTTAAGCACACGGGCCTAGCCTCCATAGAAAATGCGGCCGCCGGCGCCGGGATTCGATCGCGCGACCTGCGGGTTAGCAGTCGAACAGCATCATAACGGCTGGACAACCGTATATAGCAGGTCCCGCCTTAATGGTCACACAACCACAGAATGGAATACTGTGGATTGGCAACACAATAATGCCACCTAATATGCTTGGGTGAGATCCGGCAGTGGAAGAAGACAAAGACGATCTGTCTGAGCTGCTGCTTGGCTAGTCGTACAACGTCTCACGATCCACCCGATACCCAGCACCTCCACCAGTCTTGTCACGTTTCTTAAGACAAACTTGGTTTATTGGGTTCGTAGAGTCGACTAGCCAAGCAGCAGCTCAGACAGATCGTCTTTGTCTTCTTCCACTGCCGGATCTCACCCAAGCATATTAGGTGGCAATATATATATACTGCAGGCAAAGGCGTGTGCATGCATAGGCCGGGGGTTTTGCCTCACTTCGACTGAAGACGCGCCATGTGTGCCTCCTATATAGCTTTACTCGGTCGAACTTGTGCCGTCATTGTTCAAGGTGAAAGGTTACGTTTACTTCGACTGCAAAGCTTTCTTTTTGTCGACCGCGTCCCAGAAATGGAGCGGGGGAGAGGCGCTAGGCGGAGACTTCGTGTTGAATATTTGAACTGGTATAATGCATTACAGTTAAGCAGAAAAGGCCGAGCAGACCGACACAAGAGGACAGAGTTAGTTGGAAGTTGGCGCTCTGCCTTCGTGTGTCGGTGTGCTCGACCGTCCCTTCTTTGGTGTATACGCTACACCAGTTCAGCTGCATGGATGGATATGGATGGATGGATGGATATGGCTGTACCCTTTAGATCGGGCGGTGGCTAGCGCCACCAAGCCGTAATACCTAATGAATCAAAAACTATGTTTATTTTTTTTCCTTAAAAAGTGAGTTTGAGGATTCGTACTTTGCAGTGAAGAGTTTAATTTTCACTCGTGCCTTGACTTTAGCCACCAATCAGATAACCTCCTTCTAGTTAAGTCTACCCGCTTGAAGTCTATTTTGCCCTCGCTGTCCCTAAACAACAGTGCTTTGAAAAACGCCGCGCCATCATCCTGAACTATAGGGTGAAGCCCTTTACAGAACATTATCAAGTGTTCGGCAGTTTCTTCTTCCTCTCCACACGCACTGCATACTGTCTCTACCCCTTCGTATTTGGCCCGATATGTCTTGGTTCGCAGTACTCCCGTCCTGGCCTCAAACAGTAGAGAACTACCCCGAGTAATATCATAGATCCTTTCCTTTTTGCCCCTATGCGCGCCTCTTCAGTGAGAAACCGAGCACACATTTAAGGATACAGGCGCGACAAAAACTCGCTGTCGTCGGAAGATATCAGGCATACCGGTATCGGGATGCAGCCTGCCACAGCGCGCGAAAACAGATGGGAAACGACAGGATAGGCGTTTCTCGCAAGCGGTTCATTTCGCAACACCGGGAAATAATTAACTTGCCGCCATGCTCTTACGAAATAAACCCTCCACCTGGTTGGTAGAAGCGTTTCCTTGTTCGCGCTGTATCAGTGCGTCGATTACACACACCTGCTGCGCTGCCTCCCGTGTAACAAAACTACCACTCCCCGCTGCAGCTTCAACTAACACCTCCATACACTATACCGTAACGATTTCCAGAGGTACAAGGCGTCAGCAACAAGGGGGGTTGCGAAACTATCGCTCTGTTACGAAGGACGCGGGCGTTTGTTGGCTTCACACCTATACGAACGAGATCGAAGGGCGCCAAATCGGCAGAGGTGAAGTGTTTCGGTATCTCACGATGATCAGGAAGGGTTTTTTTTTTCGGAATATAAGCATGCCCACCTGTGCTCACCGGCGGCTTTTGCGCGGCTTCACGTCACGTCGAGAAAAATGAACGAGCTCAGCACGTGCCCGACATTGGTAATAAACGCCGCGCCCCGATAACACACACACACACACACACACACACACACACACACACACAGAGAGAGAGAGAGAGAGAGAGAGAGAGAGAGAGGAGAGAGAGAAACACGCACGCACGCACACATGCATGCACGCGCGCAGTTGCGAACTCCAAACACATTTGGTTCCGTCCTCATTTCTTACCCCTCCATTACCGCGCCCGGAGAGGAAGCAGCGCGGAAAGATGCACCTCGCGATGAGAAAAAATAGAATGCTCAAAGATGGCGCATGTTGTACGGAAGCGTACAGCTATAACCTAGTTCTAGGTGGTGTTGGTTCAGGCCTGAGTTCTTTTCGTTCCGTGAGAACTGTCATGCTCTGCCAGTGCACTCCGAAGTAACAACGGTTAATAACAATAGCGACAACAATCTGTGAACGAACCAAACGATAAGAGAAAATCATTTCAGCCTTAGAAAAGGAGCTCAAGCAAGCGCCAGCGCGCGTTTGTATGCGTGTGCGTGCGTGTGTTTGTGTGTTAGGTAGAGAGAAAGAGAGAGAGATGAGAGAGAGGGAGCCTGTCGACGAGAGCTGCGTAATGAACCATGGCGCGGAACCGTCGCAGTCGTTCCATGGCGTCGAACTACGGAGTAAGATATCGAACAGATTCCATTCACATTTGCACGCGGCAACCAAGATCTTTGTAGGGGTTCAGTGAATGCAAAACACTCGTGTGTTAGGCGAAACACGAGCGCCTGAAGAGCACCGATTCACAGTGCATCCCTCCTTTCGTTTCGGCGGCACGCGTCGACTTTCCGCACGGCTGCCGACGGCGATTTCGCTACAGTGTGAACGACTGAGATGGAGCCTGCACGCGAATCGAGCCGCGTAGTAATTTACGCGCTGCTCGGGCCTCGAACCAAACGACGACGATAGCGAGGCATTGCATATCAGAAAAAAACAAAAAAAAAACACAAAAAACACCGTAATTCAGATCGCGCAAGATTTCTTCTATAGGGACCTAACGCAAGCCAACAAAGCAGGGTTCGCATGCGCGTACAAACCAATAGCTTACCAGTCTACAACCTCCCAAGTAAAATATATCTCGCAACTTTTAGAGAAAACCAGCCCTTGGTGCTCAGACTGACAAATATTCTGGCACCAACAGGCCCACACATATAGATAGGCCGCACATTACTAAGCAACCATATGCGTTTCATATATACATGGGGAGGCATGGCTTCAGTGTGGGCAACGGAAAGCAAAGCAAGATATCTCTGCTTGACCGAGCCGCTCGTGGAAGCGGAGCCCTATAGACTGAGAGCCCAACCACAAACAACATGAAGTTATTCATATATTTTCATTTTGTGAATAATGTTTCTCCTCCTCCTCCTCCTCCTCCTCTCATGGGTGATAGAGTACGCGTCTACCGCGCGAGGCTACACAGACGTGCAATGAGTGGTCTCTGCGCGAAAACAAAGTTAAGCGACCCCCCTCACACTTTTCTCTCCGTCTTATTTCTCATTCAGTCCCTTAAATCACGAGAGCGACCTCGAGTCCGCCGCTCACTTGGGCGTCCAACTGCCCGCAGGCCCGTGCGAACTACACGACACATGCCCGTCTGACCACTCGCACTACAGCGAATTGCCCCCCGCCGTATAGTGCGGTGTTCTCCTCGAGGACGAGGGTTTAGATTCACGGCCAAGGTGTAACTAGCGCGTGTTAGAAAAGAAGCCCAGGTGGTCTATCCGGACTACCCTGCTACGGCGTGCCGCATATACGTATGGTTGCTTCGGCACGTAATACCCCCGAATTTAAAACGTAAGAGCTTCCGTCTTGTACGTGACAGACGGACAGACTGTTTTCCTCGTGTGCATGCCCGGACATGCTTACAATATTAAGATCAACAAGACAACCGGAGTGCGTGTGTGTGCGTAAGCGCGTTGCTACGCGAGAAAGCAAGAAGACGAAGAAGGCCCCCCAGTCTTCCCGAAACACGTAACGGTGAGTCAATGGCGGCGGGCCCTGTTATAGCAGGCGAGACGGCGACCTCCTATAGCAGAGGACGCGGCGGCGGCTCGCATAAAGAGACGGTGCGGGAAGGAAACGCGAGAACGCGCACAAAGCGAGACAAGAGGAAGGCGGCGAAAATGGAGACGAGAGGAGAGCCTTCAGCCACGCGCAAGCGGTGTCTCCTCCTCCTCCTCCTCCTCCGGCTCGGCGGCGGCCTTCTTTTACCGAGGCGAAAGAAGAGAGGCCCGCGCAAGAGAGGAGGAGAGAGACGTTGCGAGAAGAAGAGTGCGAGGCATATACAAAAACAAACAAGTCGATCTCAAAACAAAAGCGCTGCGGAGACGACTCAGTTCGCGTATAGAGTACGCACAAATATAGTATACGCGGCAGGACGGATGGCCAAGGAGCACCTGCCAGCGAGCCAACAACAGCAAGACACCAACGTACCGCAGCAAGACCACGACTCGTCCGTGTGCGCGCGTATATGAATGCGATCGAAGCGCCGAAATGGGGACGTGTTGGTTAGCAGAAGGATGCCGTCGACGACGACTGCATGCGTTCTTCTCACTACTTTTTTTTCGCGTCCCGCTTGTTTCCCCATAGGTGCCGCCACGTATGCGGAGGCTGCGCCTCTAAGTACATACACGACCTGTTATTGCGCATCAGATCGAACGGACGCGCCGCTTTCTGCCGGTATATCGTATACCGCGATCGCGCTTCAACGATGCTCATACATCATTCCGGTTCTACGAGCGCAGCATGCGTACACTGCGAGTCAGCGCTTCGGTTGACTGTGGGATGAAACTTCTAGTATATATGCCCTAACGAAAGTATAAGCCGGCCGCAGTTGTGGGGATAGCACGCTCAAACGCGTCTTAGCGGCGTGCTCCGTAGCTGTAGGCAAATAGGCCACGAGGCCAATAACACGCGACGCGGTTTATGGAGTTAAGAGAGGAGCTTCCGCCCCGATGACAGCCCCGTGCAAGATTGCGGCACCAGATAGTATTCTAGGGACGTATCTAAAAGGTACACGAAGACGGGCTAGTTTCCGCGCAGATCCGAGAGGATTCTTGTTTTCTGCTTTTGTTTCACTTTGAGCGGTAGAGGCTCCCGACGCGCTGTGCTCTGAGGAAGCTTTGCGGCTGCGGTGCGAGTTTTCCAAGTTTTCAACGCCCCTGATCTACGAGAAAAAACCGTGAACGCACACACACACGATGCACGCGCCACTATTTCGGCTTGGCACGACCACAGAGAGCGGCGCGAATCCATTTCTCTCGAGCTTTTATTTCACAATGCTCTAGGAGAACTAATATCCGAACGAGATGCCCAATACAAACCAAACGTAAAAGAGGGTTTCGTCAGCACATTATGAAAGAAAAAAAAAACTGATCATTTCGAAAGCAAACAGTTTCAGAACCGCGGAAGTCCCGGTCGTTTCAAAACACGGCGCTTCGCCTTGCGTCATGTCGAGCTGAGCTCGAGCGCTTCGTCTACTTCCGATTGTAACGGCTATGCTAAACGAACAGAATAGATGGCTTTACTATACTAACTATAGAAGTGTTGCCAGTGTTATGATCGGCCTCCCTGGCTTGGCGCCGCTCGGATGCGTGAGACATTGAAACCTACCCCGATTTGTTCCAGGTCGGTGGAGCGAAAACACGCTTTCTTATACATGCTGTGAGGAACTGAAACCGGGCACGTACAAAGAAGACAAAGGAGGACATTATAGGGTAAGCTGCATTGCGACGCAATTTTTTCGACGACATTTGGGGGAGCTGAGGCACTCTTCCCTACATGCCTGGTTTCAGGATTGGCACCATTATAACAGTGCCACTTCGAAGACATATCTCAAAACACCGCATAATTAAAGATAAGTACTCCGACTGAACAGAACAAAATATAACAAACGACACAGACGTTTCGCCACCTATGCGGGTGGCATCCTTTTCAGGCTTCACGTTAGCGGAGCTGAAACGCCCTCTCCTGAATGCTTCACCCTTCCCGAATTTTTAACACGAAAGTGCTTTAAGCCGGGGTCCACCAAGACTTAAGCGACGCATTTCTGTCATGGAAATGACAGGAATGAAAATAAACGCACCCGATCAGACGGCAGCAAAAACTCGATGAAAACAAGTTCCATTAACGGGAGTCGAAACCACGACCTTTCGGTCCGCGACAACAAATGCCACGCACTGTGCCACGGTCACACACTCGGAAGACTTCGCGTACAGCGACTTTTGTATCTCACACTTTCCTCCCGCAGTGCTCTTGGCCGGTAGGGCGGTGGCGGCATCTGGGAGCGGCAGAACGAAGCAATGCCATGGGCCTCCACGATTACTTCCTGCGACGCGCCATGGCTACGCGCCGGTCTTACTCAGCGCGTTTCCAATAGAGGTGCAACTTTATTGCGATAGCAATTATATGGACACTCTCGGTTGGATATCGCCACCGTCACTCACCATATATATATATATATATATATATATATATATATATATAGAAAAGTAAATCAGAAAAAACAAAAACAGACCGGAGCGCGAACGTGGGACCTCTGAATAGTGAGTGCGAGGCGGCAACCACGTAGCCACGAAGGAGCGCCTCCTTTAACGCTCAAACGGCAAGCTATTTATATCTACCACTTACCGCAGGTGACGGGCATGTCGGGGGGAACTATCATGTTTTCAGCATTACCAGCAAGCAAGATGGCGCAATGAGCGCGCCTCGCCAATTCGTTACGACGCGGCGGCGGCGCGCGCTCTCACGTCACACGCGCACTTTGCCCCGCGGAGAGGGAGCAGGGCGGGCGCTTAGGCACGCGCTTATCTCGCTTCGGGGACAATCGTACGTCTTGGCTGGCCTCGGGCTTTCACCGGAACAATTCTGTGGTAGTTACCGGGCGCACAGAGGTCACTGCAATCGTTGCACAGTCGTCGTTTGCAAAAAGGGCGCGCTTTTCAAACACAGCGAAGTAACAACTGAGACGCTTACTCGCGTTCATCGGTACCTGTGAGTAGGTTCGTGCGTTATTTGTGCGTAAGAAACGTGGAGGACGTTTCAATCTGCTGCCAATCTGCGCGTGACCTTCCAATTTGTTGCTATCGCGTTCATTGCTTCACCTTTGCGGCAAATCTGTGACTTTTTGTTAATGCCTATGTAAGTCGTTGTAATAATGCAACACGACGGTTTCCAGCCGGCATTATGTGGCCGAGAATTTGCGGCATATCAAACCACTGTCGTTAAATAGGTGATTATGCAATGACGGGACAGATCGTGTAGAGAGAAATGATATAGACTGACTTGGCAGATTCCATAGATACCCCCCCCCCTTTTTTTACGATCACCTATATGTCGGCACGTAAAAACAAAACCTACCTTCGCCTTCCAAGCTTCTTTTAAAAATTGTGTTGTTGAACATGAAAAAAGAAAGACGGGTCCCAAAATCCGAGGAAAAACAGCCAGCTATACGCACATCCGGGTGTGTCCCCTTAGCAGCATGACGATTCGGGTGAAGGCGCAGCACACACCGCGCCCCCGTATATCGACCTGCGTTTCGCCAAAGTGACCGCTATGCGATTCAACGTCTCTGCCGCCGAAGAAGTGCCCACGCGGTATTGTTTTATTCATCTCATTCCACGAGATTTCGTCAACGGCCAAGAAATCCCACTCGTGACTCGGTCAGAATCCCGGACGGTTGCGTCAAACCGTATAGTGATTCATAGGCGTCAAACTGTACAGGCGCCTCTCGCTGGAGGCACTTGCAACCACGAGCTGCAAACTTGCCCGTGGTTACAAAGCTACAGGCAAGAGACAGTATACGATGCGGCACATTAAAGCTGCCGAGAAAAACGAATAATAAACGCTTCCTCGCGAGTGTGTGTTGCGGTTGAACGAGGAGACATTGCGCATATACGCTTACAGGGATCCAAGTTAAGGAATTCAGTTGGTTCGCATGAAACGCGATAACATCACGTCTGGCGATAGGAAAAACCGGTCGCTTGGTTTGGGCGGTCGTCTCGACGGCATGGTTTGACTCGTCTTACGCATAGCTGGATTAGAGTTGCCTTGAATCAGCGGGTATGCTGCGACAATAGAACTTAAAAGAACAGCAAAAAAAGTGCCGCCATATCCACGAAGTGAATGATGATGAGTGGGCGAAGCTCCGGAGGTAAGCCTGGTAAACCATGAATCCTCCGTACATTTTGCCCACTCGATTTTATTACAACGCTCCCCCTAGCGTACGTCGCCGCACTAAATCGAACGATTGCCTGCCACCAATGACACGAGCCATATATGACATCATTCCTATTTTATAACATCTCCCATCTTTCATCATCAGCTACAAGTACCGCCATCTACTGAACACTGCAAGAACTAAACGAGAGGTGGCTACATACAGGGGACGCTACCGCCATCTAGTGAACACTGCAAGAACTAAACGAGAAGTGGCTACATACAGCGGACGCACAACCCACGTCTTAAGGAGCTTCGCTCCTAAAAACACAAGTAGAAGCAATCCGACTTTACTGCATTTTGTGCTAGCCCTTATCACTGGGCGATAAGGCAAGGGGCAGGGGGGGGGGGGAAGGGGCGCAAGAGGCTCCCGTTACAAAAAAAGATGGCATCTGTTTCAGTAGCCCATAGGGGAGCCCGGCTAAACGTCACATGTAAAAGATTGTATAGAGGGATAAAATGATATAGGTGATCGAGAGAGGACACGGTATCGAACCAACGCGAAGATCAGACGAGCTAAAGCACCTTGATCTTGTGATTTAGGGCGAGTAGCACGACTGCGACCTCTATCCAGCACGCGGAGTCCTCTCTTAAACGGGGGTAAATATTACACTTAACTACAGTTTTTTTTTCTCTCCGTCTTGCGCCACGAACATACAGTGCAATCTACGCGGGAACCAACAGAAACGAGCGTTTACAGAACAGCCACTGCAGGTAACTGTCGCCAATGCCACGTCAGGATATACAGCTGCTAGTTTCTCACGCACTCTATTTCTCTACACGCGCTCAGTGGAATAAATTTACCTGCCACGAATATATATATATATATATATATATATATATATATATATATATATATATATATATATATATCACAGGGAGTTTCACACGTGTTTGAACCGGGTTGCGTTACTGCAAGATGATTCCAGAGAAAGATAGATAATCGATGAGCAGCCTGGTTACTCGTTCAATCACCCAGACATAGAAAAGACTCCTTCCTCGTTTGTGGACACGTGGGCATCTAGCAACATTGATTTTTTTCTTCGTTCTTTTTTTTTTACTTGTCTGCCGAATCACATTTGCCACCCGTACAAACGCCGGCGTCGCACAGTGTTCGCGGAAACGCTGCCTCGTATCGCTCATAGAGAGATAGAGAGAACGTGAGGTGAACCAAAGCGCTGTTAGGTTATTTATCCAACAGTGCACACTGTTATAGAGCAACCTCTCTCTCCTCACACACACACACACACACACACACACACACACACACACACACACACACACACACACAGGAAGGAGAAAGAGAGGTAACTTCAAGATGAGTTGTTTCAACACACTGTCTCTTTTGAAAAAGCTTCGAAAAGATATCAACACAAAACTTCGCTGACGCACTTTTCATTGCGGCAATCTAGAAGCCATGCCGAAAGTCGGCGCACCGATTATACATTCCTTCAAAAAGAGTAGAAGAACAAACAGCAAGTTGTTGCACATCTACGAATGCACGCATCCGTACATTCATTTATGTAATATTGTTTAGAAAGTTATCCGTTAAAAACCACGCCTCTCTCCTCAAGAGAGTACCGAGTCGGTATACTTATAGTGTCTGATCTCCCCAGTCTGTTAAGGGCGAAGCTCCTCCCCAGTCTGTTAAGGGCGAAGCTCCTTAAGGGCCAAACCTCATAAGCGCGAAAATGCACGCGACAGCGACGAGCGATGCGACGTAGATCGTCTTCCCGCGATGAGTCGCTAGCGCAGGCAAACCTCATTCACGCGACGGCTTCGGCGAGCGAATTCCATTGTTGCTGCCATGAGGCCAAAAAAAAAAAAAACTCTCTACTCTCTCGGCGCAGTGCCTAAAGCGACGCTTAGCCGCTTTTGCCACTCTTGAATGGCGAGAAAGTGGGCTTTTAAAAAAAAATGGCCGAGGGGGCCATACACGAGAAACGTGCCGGTTTGTACCACCGGGCACAAGAACGTTGCCCTCCCGTGCCACACTCGGCCGCTCGCACTATACCGGCTTCTTAATGAGCGTACGATAGCAGTAAACAAAAAGAAGGAAGAGGAGGAAAAGGAACGACGGTGGCGGTGAATTGCAACGCGCTTGCGTAAGCCGAGACGGAAACGGTTCAACAAGGAAGGAGGGGGAGGGGGGGAGCGGTGTAGTGGCTGTGCTGCACGGGTGCCTATCAATCCTCTCTCGCAACTTCTCTCTCTCTCTCCTAGTCCGCTTCGGCGTGAACAGTCACCGGTGCTACGCTTTCGGGTGGAACGCTCTGCGAAAGGCCCATCTCAAAACCCCGATTGATATGTGGGGTTTAACGTCCCAAAACCACTATATGATTATGAGAGACGCCGTAGTGGAGGGCTCCGGAAATTTAGACCACCTGGGGTTCTTTAACGTGCACCCAAATCTGCATCTCAAAACCCCGACTTTCAAGAACCACTATAGCACCACCCGTATACCTGCTAGCATGTGCGCCTTCGTCATGCTCGTCCTCAAAGGGCAGTTTGTCGGTTGTCCCGCTCTGTCAACGCAAGTTTAACTGTTTTTTCCGTTTGTCTAGCACGATCAACAGACACATTTGGCCTTGCTTCGTTGTATATGCACTGAAATAGGATTCGTTCGTGCACTTGCCAACAGTGCTGTGTGTATCTTCGACGTACCCTCATCGCCAGGATCACTTCGGTGCAATTTGTAGTCGAAACACATCGTAAAGTACACTTGGCATCGTCCAAAACATGATGGGTACTAAATGTTGTGTGAATGCAGCGTTTTAGCGACTCAGTGTTAAACGCAGTTTTGCAACGTTAGGTGCCTAACCGCACCCTACACGGCGATCTAGTGGCCTGTCCACGCGCTATCCGCACAGCCGCAACACGCTCGTGCCGGGGCACCTGCCACACCAAAGCGGAAATAGCATCACGGATTCGCTCATGCCCCCGCTTGGGTGCGCCAAGTGTCCCGGCGCGTGCGTTGCGGCTGTGCGGGGAGCGCGTGAACAGGTCCACGCGCTACCCGCAGGTCGCAGGATCGAATCCCAGCCGCAGCGCCCACAATTTTTTGAATGCGAAAATGCTTGAGCCTTATAATTAGGGCAACGTTAAAAAACCCCAGGTGGTCTAAATTTCCGGAGCCCTCCACTACGGCGTCTCTCATAATCATAAAGTGGTTTTGGAACGTTAAACCTCCAAAATTAATTTATTGGTGTTTAACCACGGCGCGTTGCTTATTGGTTATGCAATGATATGCGCTTGAGATAGCCTTCTATTGTATGGTCCTGGTGCCACGGCAGCGAAATATTTCTGTCTAGTAAATTCTAACACTTATATCAGTACTTAAATTGTTTTTTAAAGAACATAAAATGGAATGACACGGACCTGATTGAAGTTTTGTCGCCGTGCGCAACTAACTTGAGCGAAATATATCGACACATCCGTGGGCTCAGGTTCGGGTTCGCTTTCAAGAACCCAAACGGTCAATATTATTCCAAATGGCATACCTCACGCTAATCTCGTATAATTTCACGCAAAGCATCTTTTTTTTACATCACCTTGAGCGCTTTTGTGGCCTTGACGGAAAGAGCGGGCATTATTCACGTGAACAAAAAAAAAACTTTTGTCCCATCAAATAGCCAAACCTTCGTTGCATCACTGTCATGCAGATAATCAATCGAAGAAAGCTGTGTGCTCAACTGTGACCTTCTATATACTGATATTGGAGCAAGAACGAGCGCGCTAAAGTTCTGTCAACCACGTAGCGTTCCTGAATAAACTTATTATAAATTGTCCTACGCGTTGTGCTGTGCGGTTCCTGTTCTGTTAGTTTCGGTTTTGTTTCATGTGGCGCCTCGCACAGCAGCGATATCTAGAGGCACCACTAGGTGGTGCCTAAGATATCGCTGCTGATCCTTATACGAATATAGTTGTGAACAAATCAGTTGGGTGACGAGCCCGTTGTTCGAGGCGGACGTTCTTTCTATCGGCGCTCCGCGCTCAAGTCGTGGGTGGCTGCCGCCGGCAGCGTCGGCGTGATGCGGCGCTTCGTTCTTTGTCTTCGTCGGCAACGCGATAAGTTCAACCCCGACACAACACTACCTTCATTTCACGAAGAAATGCATGGAAAAAAAAAGCATGGCATTCACGGTTATTCTGGCTCATCGTTCCAGAATATGGGATTCTTTTCTACCTCCTCTTTTTTTTTAAGTATCTAAGACGAACGCGCGTCAAGAATGAATTCAACCGCGCAGTGTACAGTAGTCGGGACACAAGCTTAAAGGGGTACTGACACAAAAAATTCGGCCTCGCGTTTTTCTGATGAGATGCGTTGCTGGGGACATGTTAGTCATGACACCACACATCGTTCGCTGCAGCACGCGACAGATAATTAATTACAGGCCCATCGCTATCGACCAATTTCAGTTTCGGTTTGAGAGAGCTACAAAAACTGGGTGCAACTGTCGCCACCTAGCGTGTGCAGCTCTCTCGACCACGTAAGCACACAGAACTGTGACACGCTTCCGCTCAATTTGCATCGAGAATTCCTTTCGAATAGGAAACGGAGCTGCAATGTCACCAAACACAAAACTTTCTAAGCCTGCGCCACGACCATGCACTCGCAAGCAGGGGTTTGAGACGCGCGCGGAGGTGAGCGGTCGCATGTGACTTTGGCTCCTGCAAATTTTCCTCTTGTGGCTAACTGATCACTCCAAACGCCCCGAATACTTGACTGGACCTATATGTGAGTGTTACCGACGCTTCCTGTGATACTTTTTCAATACTAAGACGTTTTTTTACGCAAGCCGCAGCCCTTTTAGGGCTGTCGGCTAGCAGTATCGCTGCTAGGCCTACCTCTCCCTAGCATGAGCGCTGGAACAGGGCGCGACGCAGCCGGCGTCGATGGTGCGCGTTCCTGGCGCGCGATCCACGAGAGCCTCTCAAGACAACGCCAGCATCCTTCGTCACCACCAAGCCATGCAGTGGCTCAGGAGCGCCAATCAAGAGCAGCACCGAAGCCCCCACCACTGCCGCGCAGTGATTACAAAATCATATTAAGAGTCCGTGGAGGTTTAAACTGTGCTGTGATACATCCATGCGTCCTCAGACAAATAATCCTCAAGGCGGCGGGTCTCCCAATCTCTGACCGCACCAGTTCTGACCAAATACGCGTCAACTCCATCAACCATACCGTTCTGATTAGCACACCAGACCTGGATCGTGCCGACCTCTACCATGGCATACGGCTCTTGAACTTCAACGGCACCCCTCATGAAGTCGCCACCCATGTCGCTGATCCCGTCGATACCTGCAGAGGAACCGTTCTCCTGCCTTCCGATTACTCGGAAGACGAAATCATCTCGACCCTCCGCCGATGCAACCCAAAGCTGACTATCGGAGGTGCACGACGCCTGGGCAGCACTGAAACCATTCTAATCATATTCCAAGGCAAAATCGTTCCTTACTACGTCCACTACGAAGGCTGTGCACTTCGATGCCGTCCCTTCAGGCAAAAGGTTGAAGCCTGCACACGGTGCCGTCAGATTGGTCATCGCCAAGACGTCTGCACCAACACCAGTGACACACTTTGTCCCAAATGTGGACTAAAAGATGCACCTATGGACCACGAGTGTGACCATGTTTGTGTTGTGTGCAATGGAAACCATGAAACAGGTTCATCGCTGTGTAGACAACGATTTAAGCCGCGCCCTACACGGTCCATGGAAAAGCAAGACCCACCCATCCACCGATCTCCTAGTCGCGAACAAACTCACGGTTCAAGCCAGCGGAAAAGTCGAAGCAAAAGCAAGGAACGCGGGCGGAAAAGTCGAAGCAAAAGCAAGGAACGCGGGCGACGCTCCAGTGCCAGCAAAAGTAAAGATCGCGGTCGTCGCTCCGATTCAACGACGCAAGACGACGCCTGGCCAGCCCTATCACCAAGCCCTGCTCTCACCAACTCTTCGGTCAACTCACACCAGGTAGGCTGGGCTAAGTCAGCCTCTTCTAGCTGCTCCTCAAATCACACCAGTAACAACGACTCCACCCTCTTTAAAGAAAATGCAACCCTAAAAGCTGAAATTCAAAGGCTTAAATTACAACTTGAGTCTTTTCACTTATCCGCTACTACCACTCAAATTGATTCTCGTCCTCCTTCCGCATCAACCACCCAAGCCCCTCCCTCTCATTCCGCCTCTTCCATGTGCCATTCATCAGCCCCACCTGAACCCTCTGCACAGTTGCCCATGGACACTAGCCCCTGTGCTCAACGCGAACCACTTCTCCCTCCCCCCAGCAAACGTAAAACTCCGAGCACTCCACGATCAGAAGAGTCCCTGGAGGAGACAGTTTTAAATTATAATGACAGAATAACCGCATTAGAAACTAAATTTCATAATATACTCACCGCAGTTGAAAAACTCAGTGCAGATTACGCAGCCAAACATGAAGCACTCGACAAATTTATGGACCTTGTGCAAGCTCATATCCAACAAACTACAAGTTGGATAGCTGAAGTTAGTGCCCATAATCCTAGCATAGCACCACTTTCCACCTCAGCACCAGCTTCGCTTAACAATGGCCAATAACCCGACTCGCTCCGAGCTTCAGGTTTGGCAATGGAACTGTAGGGGGTTCCGAAAAAAGAAAGCACATCTGCAACAGTTCCTTGCCTCCCGTTCTAATCTACCCGAAGTCATTGCCCTCCAAGAAACTCACGGGCCAGTCAGCTTCCCAGGATATAATGTCCACCAAACTAAAAAGCTGTCCCGGCCTGATACGGCAATTCTTACTCAAAAACACCTCACTGCAAATCACTCCCACTTCGACGGCGTCGATATAGAGCATGATTTTTTGGAGATTATCCCTCATAAGAATAACACATCTGCTCTTTACCTTCTGAATGTCTACAGCCGCCCTCGAGACAAACATCACCGCTTTGACTCCCTTTTTACTCAAGCCATTTCCGCTGCCAAAGACCATCCCCTTTTAATTCTTGGGGATTTCAATGCACCCAACCTGTTGTGGGGTCACACTGTTTCTACTCCTAAGGGCAGAGCCCTGTGGATACACATACAAGACCACAGACTCACGCTACATAATGACGTCGATGCACCAACCAGGCTAGGAAACAGCGTATCGAGAGATACCTCTCCCGATCTTACCCTTACACACAGAATTCAGCACGTTACATGGAGCAACTTGCAAGTTAATCTCGGTAGTGATCACTACATCATTACTACTACAGTACATTTCAAGCACAAACCCTTCGCACCTAAGCCAATCAGTCACACCAATTGGGACAAATTTCGAGAGGCCCGCCAGATATCAGCTCCCAGAAACATCCAAGACATCTCAGAATGGGTGAAGCAACTTCACTCAGATGCTGGGGTGCATACTACAACTTTGCCCCCCGAAACCCCCCTCACCACGGTTGATGCCAAGCTTTTACATATGTGGGAAGCCAAACAGTCTCTCTTGAAGAGATGGAAAAAAGGACGGCACAACCGAAAGCTAAAACTCCGAATAGCCAAGCTTGACCTGCAGATCCAGGAGTACGCCACACAACTGGCCTGCCAGCAATGGGGCCAGGTGTGTGACAGCATGCAAGGAAACCTTGACAGCAAACGCACATGGCAACTACTGCGCCACCTCTTAGACCCTACCACATCACGCACACATCAAAACCAGAGCATAAAGAAACTTGTATATGCTCACAAAAACGATCTAAACGGACTCTTCGACGACCTCCGCGATAAACATCTGCCTCCTGCTCAGAAGTATAACACACCAAAGTACACTGGAAAGCCCAACGAGTTATTGAGCGCCGCTATCACGGAAGCAGAGGTTCGGCATGCTATGGCCACTCTGCGCACAACGTCAGCACCAGGCCCAGACCACATTACCAACAAAGTACTTCGCAATCTGGACGACAACTCCGTCACGGCAATCACAGATTATTTCAATCACTGCTTTGACACTGGCACCCTTCCAAGTTCCTGGAAGGATGCCAGGGTAATTTTCATTCCAAAGCAAAACAAACCAGTGAACACTTCCAATCTCAGGCCTATTTCACTAACCTCTTGTCTTGGTAAAACGCTTGAACACGTTATACTCAACCGTCTGAATAAATACATGGAAGACAACAATGTTTATCCACCAGAAATGGTGGGTTTTCGAAAATCTCTGTCATGTCAAGATGTCATGCTTCGACTGAAGCATGATATCATTACACCCAACAGCAGCCTAGATACGCAAGCAATCTTGAGTCTGGACATCCATGGAGCTTTCAACAACGTTGCTCATTCCGCCATCCTCCGCGAGCTTAATCTCATAGGGGTTGGCGCAAAGACATATAACTATATAGCTACTTTTTTAGCCAACCGTACCGCAACCATACACATAGGCGCAGATCAATCTCAGTCTTACGCTTTGGGAAGTTACGGCACGCCCCAAGGGTCTGTGCTGTCACCGTTTCTTTTTAATGTCTCTATGATGCCGTTGGCGCAAGCATTAAGATCTATCCCTGACCTCAAGTTTTCACTCTACGCCGACGACATCACTCTTTGGATGACTGGCGGCTCCGATGGAGAGATTCAAGACACCCTGCAAGCTGCGGCAAATACGGTTGTGGCACTTACAGGGTCTATGAATCTTTCATGTTCCCCACAGAAATCTCAGCTACTTCTCCTACCATCTCACAGAGGGGGCGTAAAACACATATCCAATATACAGGTAATTCTAGATGAAGTACCAGTTACTCGAGTGGATAGGATCCGCGTGCTCGGTTTACACATTCAAAGCAATCGGCTCAACACATACACACTAAAGACACTTCACACCACCGTTGATCATACCTTGCGACTTTTGGGTCGGGTCAGTAATAAACATGGCGGACTAAAGGAGGCCGAACTCCTCCGCTTGGTCCAAGCCTTCGTTATCAGTAAAATAACTTTTACAACGCCTTACCTACACTTTCTTAAATCAGAATCCGACCAGATAGACATCCTTTTACGCAAAGCGTATAAGTTCGCTTTAGGGGTGCCTATACGGACCTCCACTGAAAGGCTTATGAGTACTGGCACCTTCAACACCCTTGCTGAACTAGGAGAAGCCCATATTGCATCTCAGTATAACAGACTTTCTAACACCGTGACAGGCCGACACATTCTACAAACCCTTTCTGTCACTCCGGCATCCATCACTAAGGTCAAGTACACCATTCCACACCACATACACGAGAACCTATACATTCCACCACTTCCAAAAAACATGCACCCTGAGCACCAGAAACAGCGCAGGATGCAGCGCGCGAGGGCCCTCAAAAAACAATTCTCCTCCTCCAATGATGTGCTCTATGTTGACGCCGCCGATTACGGTAACAGGCATCATTATGCAATATCGGTAATCAACTCTCACGGCCAGGTCGCTGCGGCCGCCTCCGTTCTTGCTTCTTCTTCGGAGGAAGCGGAAGAGGCGGCCATAGCCCTGGCCCTGACAATACCTAGTTCATCCGTTATAATCAGTGACTCCAAAACAGCTATATATAATTTCGGAGCGGGCAGGGTTTCTAGGCCAGCCCTTTCCCTACTTTTGCATCATCCCCTTGATCGACTTGTAGCACTAATCTGGACTCCCGCGCATGCGGGCCTTGCCGGAAACGAGGCGGCTCATGCGAGTGCCCGAGGATTCACAGTCCGGGCACACGCATCCGATGTGTCGCAATTCGCTACGGATGAGGCGCCATTTACAGCGCGGGATCGCCTTATTTCATTCCACGATATTTGCACACACTACCGTTTAGAGCGATTAACCTTCCCGCCACTCACGCGCAAATCTTCACGCAGGTGCGAAATTCTGTGGCGACAGCTGCAGACTCGCACCTTTCTTTCGCCTTACCTCCTACACCGCATTCATCCATCCTGTTACCCTTCTCCCTCATGTAAATTTTGTGCCTCTTCCACAGCAGACTTGAACCACATCATGTGGCGCTGCCCTAAGCACCCTCTTCCCCCATTCCTGAAACGCCTAATTTCTAGTGAGGAGCAGTGGGAGGCTGCCTTGCGCAGCTCGAGGCCCGCTATCCAGGAGGCCATCCTGGAGTGGGCTGAGAGGGTAGAGGAGGACTACTTCAAGTAGTTCATCCCCACCACACCCTTTCCTGTTGCCCCCTTCCCTTTAACAAGGGATAAATAAAGTTGTTCATTCATTCATTCATTCATTCGCAAGCAGCCGCCGAGAAACGTAGACAGCGGGAACAAACGTGGCAAAAGAAAAATGGCAGCTATGACATCATCATAACTTGTTTTGTTAACTGCAGCGTGGTGACGTGAGGGAAGTAGGAGGTCACCTAAGGGTCCCCTTCGAGAGTGTCAATGGCATGATGGAGTCGAGGGCTCACGCAAAGTACAAAATTATTTTAAAATACTTTCCCAACTATATTCGCTGTTGATATTTTGCAGATAATATAAGAATGTTCCTGGAAATCGACACCACAGGCTATCTCGGCCGCGAAATTTTGTGCCAATGCCCCTTTAACACCAAAAATAAAAATACCAGAAAGCACCGACAGTCATCAAGTGCGAACATCCCTTTAAAAGGTAGATTGCGTTTCTCTCGTACGAAATAGAAACGTTCAGCTAGCTCCAAGCATTCATTCGGCAATGGACGGCCTATATATGTCTTACGAGTAGGCAACAGCCAGCACACTTTATTCGCCGACAATCGGATCGCACAGCTCAGAAAAAAAAAGCGCCGCGGTGTAGATTCGTACAGTGCGCGCCTCCGGCCGCCTATCCACATATTATAGCGGCGTGACGTTGTTGTCCCTATATCCCCAACCTAGGGGCGGAATAAATGCACTTGGAAAACAAGAGGCCACGGCAAATGGACACGCTGCACATTTGCCGACCCGTCTTTACAAATCGCACCACGAAGCAGGGGCTCGTGAAGCGCGAAAACGAACTAGTATTACGTACAGTCTGACTCACACTTATCCAGAGCGGTCGAGAGCGCGGCTGTAGACACGGGCGCCACCCGCAACTGCTACGTTGTGTAGGCTACCAATTTCCTTTTCTATACTTCACAAGGACTTAACATCCGTATAAGTATGTTTGGTATCACTTAACGTAGGTCGCAGCTTATTTATGGGGGGGGGGGGGGAGGCAGCTGAAGCGGCCGACTAGTTGCTATAAGGACGACTCAGACATATTATATAAGCTTCAGCATGTGTATATCCCAAGCTTACGATGGCGGTCTAGGTAATGAAGACCGAAATTTCCTTTTACAGTAGGCTAGTTGACACGCTTAAGATGTTTTTTTTTTCCATGACTCTAACACCGCTATACACATTTAAAAAAGGGGCGTTTTCACGGTTCTAAAGATCATACCAGGGCGTGTTGCCAAAGACCCAAACACTCTTATCATTGAAAAACCGCGGGAAAACAAGCTAGGTCTACGAGCCACGGAACGTGCAATTGCGGATGACATCAGCATTGCAGAGGTATGTACGCGCAAAAGCATACGCACAAAACAGTATATACACTGGAAAACACTCCATGGGCACAGCGCTCGCGCTACACAGCCTTACACCAACCATCTGGTATAATACCTCGGGCCACTGTTGAGTGCCGGTGTGGACATTCCTTTTTGTATAAATGAACATTAAACATGAACAGAATATGCGTTAAAGTTATGATGTGCTTGTAGAGAGCTCTAAACGTATACAGATATTTCAATGTAAACTCGCCCAATATCAAAGAACTTTTCAATGAGACAGTGTCACTTATCATCTCGCACGCTGTCGCATGCGGCTCTATATAGGTTGTTTCAACAACCCATAACGCCCTCAGCTCCCAAAGGGTGTTTTTGGGTAAAACCTCACCCGTCAAAGGCGATGTTGTGGAACAAAAGGCAACTTTGCGTATTCTGGTCGATTTGATTGATATGCCGGGTTTGACGTCCCAAAACCACCATATGATTACGAGAGACGCCGTAGTGGAGGGCTCCGGAAATTTCGACCACCTGGGGTTCTTTAACCTGCTTACTTGAAAACGACTTTGAAAGATGAAGATTGGTTTAAGGAGTTCCTTGAATTTGCAACGATAGCTACGAGGCCCGGATACGTCGGAGCAAGCGTAAAAAAAAAATCGTGTTGCCGAACCTTAACGGTGATGAGATAAAACGCCAGAGGAAGGGCGTATTATTTTGTCCACGCGGAACCACGACACGCGACGTGTCCCGACGCACGCGCCCCGCCGTTTCTCGAAGGCGACCGCTCACGGCCCGCCGCATTCCGGACAGCAGGAAAAAGAGGCACGCATTCCAGCGGCGATATTCGGCGTACCACCTCGCCTCCCACTGCAGCCACGCACGGCACATATACGAGACGCTTCTCACGACTTCGACCCGGGCGAAAAATACTGTTCGGCGCGGCAACGGCGCTGCCGATCACATTAGTACACTTCTCACCGCGACAATGCACAGGGAAGGCACGGCCGTGGTATAGCTGCTTAAAATAGTCTCCCAATCCCACTCGCCTTTATTCAGGATGGAGAAAAAAACAGAAAGTGTGAGTATCCACGGGGTCTTTTTTTCTTAGACAACACAGATTTCTCTTATGAAAAAATGTTATCGTAGTCGGCCACCTGTCATCCTCACACACGAACTCTACATCAAGGCGAAAATACTTTGTCGCACCTAAAGCTGCATCGAAACGGCCAATTAGCGAAAACTTGCTAATTCATTTTTTATTACTTATTCATTTAAGGGTTGTCACAGGACGTAATAATATATGGCGTTTCCATGTTTTAGAAATATCCTGTGTACAAAAAAAAAGAAAACCCCCAAAATCAGGCAATTCGAGATATCATAATAGAAACCGAAGACACCGACACAGGCGATATAAAAACTTGGCACATAGGGCTAACAGGAAATCCTGCGGCTGTATTACGTGAGACCGAACCTTCAAATGAAGAACTCTAAAAGAAAAAAGAAAAACGGTGCCTCACAGAAACATCAGGTATAAGGAGAATCGGCAAGTCGACCAGCAACACTGTGCAAGGCTGTCTTTGGCCATAACAGTCCTTGCGCGAAAATCAATAACGCACTGTCCTCATCAACATCAGCCAACGCATGACCGCTTACAGACGTTGTGAAAGGCTAGTCAATGCTGTCGTTCCAATACATAGCTAGATCAACGCTGCAGCTTCCTGAAAAGACCACAAGCAACCCATAATCGATCCCTTCTCTTGCAGAGCAGAACTGGTCAGAACTAGACAAGAGACTCTTACTAGTTTTTGGACATCCAAGGTTTCGTTTCATCATCTCACGCCTCACCAACGTCTCTCTCGTGTACTCTGTCTACTCTCTCCCCTTCTGCAACGATAAGTAGCAAGTCGGAAAATTGATTCCGGTCGACCTCTGCTTTTCTTTTATAATAGAGAGTTTTAGGAAACTACGGAAACACGTTACGGAAATGCGACACGGTTCCTTTCCGTATGCGTGTACAATGTTCGCGCATGCGCACTCGTCAGCCGGTTCCGTGTTGCCGCCTTTTTTGTAACGTGTTTCCATAGCTTGCTAAAACTCTCTATTAAACTGCGCTCTCTTTCTCCCTTCTCGCAGGGTCGGCTCAATATCTAAAGTACGAAACTACGCAAGCAAAGTATACCACAGCATAGAGTTTCCCACAATACTTACTAGAGGGAACTCTGGCGTTAGTGTCTATGGGAGTTGCAACACACCGCGCTTAAACGAGCATGGGAATGATGGGTAGTACACACATTTGTCTAATTTTCGTGCTTCTGGCCTGCTTCAGGCTCCATGTGTGTTCGTGTGGCTTGGAGCTGTTTTTCCACGAAAATATAAATTAGCAAATGTTCACCGTTTGCACTTCACAACCTCATTCTTTTAAGCTTACTATTTTGAATCAAGTCCCCAAGTTCAAAAGGTTTCGTTCTTTTCTTTAAAACAAAACCGAAACACAGCAATAAACGAAGCCGTAAGTACGATTCGCCACCCGCAAGTACGAAGACTAGGCAAATGTGTGTACTATACCCATCATTCCCATGTTCGCTGAACGATCGCAGCGCCAGAGTGCCCTCTAGTTAATTTTGAGAAACTCTATGTACCGCAGCGCGTATAACGATATGCGCTACTGGTGCGAGTTAGCTCGCCCGCCAGCAGCATCCGCATTGTTAACATTCCTTCGCCACGCTGAGTCACGACCTGCGCAGCACTCCAACGCGCGTGTTGCGACCTGTCGCGCATCGCAGAGACGCGCCGCGGATCGCCGAGGCAATGCGAGAAACGACCGTCCAGGATCGACCGACGCCGCCACGCACGAAGGTCCCCGACGAGGAAGAGCGAGAGAATGTGTGTGTACAAAGGAGAAGAACAAAACGAATGAAAAGAGAGATCCTGCGCGGTCGCATTCCGGGCGCACACACAGACACGGCGATCGGCGCGCCGCCACGCCAGCCTCGTTTCACTGGACGCCGGCCGCGGCACCACTGAGAGGGCACCCTACGCCGACGACGACGCCGCGGCGCTGCGCTTTTTGCCGGCCGGCCTCCGCTCCTTCCTTCCGTCATCGGAGAAACACGCGTCCTCCTCCTCCTCGCGCCCGATCCTTGGATGGCGGCACGGCGCCTCTCCTAGGCCTCCGTGCGCCCAGCTGCCGCCCCTAGACGACGGTCGTCGCGCTAGCTATAAAGGACCGCTCCAGTTGCTCGGCGACACCACTTAAAATATGCGGCACGCCCTTTAAAAGTGGCATTCTTCTCCCGCGCAGCGGGACGATTATCGCCGCACACGTGAACTCACCTTCGTAGAAGAGAGAGAGAAAAAAAAGGGACCAATTTACGAGAAAGGTGGCAATTTGTGCCCACGTTCTATAGCTATATATCGTCGTCAAACGATTGGCACCGACATTAAAGTTTGTTTTTTACAGTAAAACATTTACAACATAACTTTCTACAAACATTTCTCTACGTACGTCTTCGAATGCACATCTACGTTATCTTCAAAGCCATGTTTCGATACTGTGCGGTGGTCTAGTGGCTAAGGTACTCGGCTGCTGACCCGCAGGTCGCGGGTTCGAATCCCGGCTGCGGCGGCTGCATTTCCGATGGAGGCGGAAACGTTGTAGGCCCGTGTGCTCAGATTTGGGCGCACGTTAAAGAACCCCAGGTGGTCGAAATTTCCGGAGCCCTCCACTACGGCGTCTCTCATAATCATGTGGTGGTTTCGGGACGTTAAACCCCACATATCAATCAATGTTTCGATACTGTGTAATGAATGGCTAAAGATTTCGTGCCGCTTTTGCAGCGTGAAATCGTTACCAGTACTACACGGGCCCGATAAATCGCACTTAGCGTCAAGTTCCCGGATGACATTTTCTTTTTCTTCGTCGGAGCTGCCAGACGTTTAAATGTAATGGCGTTTGACCGGCTATTCTCGATAACGGTGACTTTTGAAATTAAAAATTTTAGGGCAATAATAAAGTATCAAAAACGCATTTCGACACATGAAATCTGCGGTCAGCCATGCTGAAATTTAGAGGTAAGGGTACAATGGTGACATTGGTTTAAGTTTCTTTGTGTATTTTACAACGCTCCTCCTGTTCACAGCAACTTCGGTCATTCCAAGTTGAATACGAAGCCCGGAATCCCAACTGCACATATGCTGCCATGACCATAGCAATTCTGAACTAAATTTCGCTATATTGCAACTGAATATGACGAGCGATGAGTTAACAAGTATAAAATATTTTTGACAAGGTAGATAGGTTATTTAAATGTTCCATGTGTACTGCAGTGAGAAAGTTTTGGTGTCGAGAGTACGTATTTCCCAGTCGAATGGGTTCTAGCACACGCATCTGCAAATGCTTTTTTTTATTGCACAAATCAATGTATCTTGCTTCGCAAACAAATGTGTTTTCCTTTCAACTAATGTCTTTTTTTTTTCTGCCGACAAAACGTACACGCGATGCTTTCACCAGCAGCCAGGGGATAGGAACAGGTCGAAAAAAAGCAGACAAGTTTATAGGAATGCGAATAGGCGTCGAATATGACTTTTATCATTTTCGGTGATGCATATAGCACTGATACATAATAAGCAAAATGGCAGGACAGAAGCAAAAAAAATAAATAAATACGGTGCTTAAATTGGGCAACATGCCTGACATGCCTCGAACGATATTACTAGTGCGCAGCGCTACTCCGTATGCAGTCTGCTGCATCATAATGCATGTGAACGCTATTTTTCAAAGAAGGACATGAAGTCAATTCTTTATTATTGCACACGCATTACATCTTACGGCATTCGGAAGTTAATGCCTGCCATTATCTGCACCCACGTGGAACACGTATTAAAAGCCTTCGTCAAGCCTTAATGGCTATACGCATTCGCCCCACAGCATCATTTTTTGTGACTATTGAAATCAAATGTTACCTACAATGTCAAAAGAAACTGAATTCAACTGAATCTCACCGAAATCCGAAAACGTCTAGCTACGTTTCACAGCAATTATAATAATTTCGCATTGACGGAAAGACGGCTTCACGAAAACAGAGTCGTTTATGGTCTACTCAAGCCAGCTTGAGCGTGCAAAGCAACACTCTCCTGGTAAGAAGTGTTTGTCAACGGACTTCCCCTCAGTCTAGGCTTGTCTATGTTATCAGTTTCGCTATCTGTTCTTAAGAAAGACTCTTCGAGATCATACACGCTGTGCCTCGTCGATTACTGGCAGCTGCCAGGGAAATCACCGCACTTGCTGCCAGACAGCGCAATACGAGCGACAAACACTCAAGCTCGTGCAATATAAACGAACGGGAAGGGCCCGGGAGCACGCAATCATAGGGACTTCATACGCGTTGCAGCTGCAAGTCTCGACCGGCCTATAACGTTCCTGCTTGGTACCATTAACACTATTCTCCAACAAAACGCATAAGGCTCACGTCGTCAATACCTCAAAATGGAGAAGAGGATGAGCAAGACACTTTATTCAGGGGAAAAAAAGGGGGGGGGGGGGAAGGGGAGAGATGCAGGCTGTTGTGGTCGGGCACTCAGTCCAAGGCTGCACTGGCACGCGTGCAGCCTTGGTCTGAGTGCCGAAAACCGACACCAAACCACGTGCTTCGATCGCAATGCTGCGCGGCAATACATCAGCATACAAGCTACCGCACTCGCCATCTTCGACTTCAAAGGAGGGGCCGAAGATAGCAAGAAAAGAAAAAAAGAAAAATCAGATCGCTAAAACGGAAAACGACACGAAGGTAAACCCCGCCGCGGTGGTCTAGTGGCTAAGGTACTCGGCTGCTGACCCGGAGGTCGCGGGTTCAAATCCCGGCTGCGGCGGCTGCATTTCCGATGGAGGCGGAAATGTAGTAGGCCCGTGTGCTCAGATTTGGGTGCACGTTAAAGTACCCTAGGTGGTCGAAATTTTCGGAGCCCTACACTACGGCGTCTCTCATAATCAAATGGTGGTTTTGGGACGTTAAACCCCACGCATCAATCAATCGACACGAAGGTAAACACGAAGATTCCAAGAGGATCGCGCACTCCCCGTCCATCGCTGTCTTCCGGTGCGCGCCGTGATTAATCGGCCTCAAAAACAATTTTGCCGGTTGCGGCCTTAGCGGCCTTTCCTTGGTCGGAACACGGCGCCAAACTTCTCGCGCAAGCAATGATTTCGACGAGCAAAACAGCTAGCGGCACCGTTGCACCCGCTTCGCAATGAACAAGCAGAGAAAAAATGCATCACCCTTAGCGCTAATGAGTGAAGCTATACAGCTTGCGCTACCTTCGACAGCTGTACAGCAGGGGGGAATCGAGTCAGGGGCGGAGCAAAAAAATGTATCTGATATGGTTCATGTCCGAGGTAGGGAAGGGGGTGGGAGGAGTTCTGGTGCCCCAGTGACTGTGTTTGTTCGTGCGTAGAGGTATACGTCAGCGCTATCGTGTGCTGCTCTTTTACTGTCACGTGTCCGGCGCAGAACCGATGTGCAATAAACAATACGCGTTGACGTGTTTTTGATACGTCGACGAATTCACGCTGGCGCTGCGCATTGCTAGCTTCCTGGCTACAGCTCACTTCATAGAGCGACAGCCTCGGAAAGACGTTGGTCCCGGCTTCGGTTACACGCGCAGGATGGACCTTTACGGCAACCTTCTCTCGGAGAAATATGTGCGCATTCTCTTGCAGCTCCGTGTCTTTTAATGGGACAGTTATCGATTCGCCTTGTGTAACATTTTTTTCGTTGCTTTTTTTTTACGAGTAAAACATGCAACATTTCACTCGTCAGTGTTTCCCTTGTGCATCGAAACTTGTGCTTTTCGCATACCCAGTGTTATAAACTTTGTATAATCATTTTGTAATACTTTGGCAGCCGTTTAGCAACGTGTGCATTATTTCATGATTGACCGTACGCTGTTTTCTTTTGTTATTTGTTGTTTTTCTCTCTTTGTGATTTGCTTATTTTATGTAAACCTGAAACTGATGTAAGTTTGATACATTTTCTTTTTATATCCTAATTTCTTGAAGTTTTGAAGATCGACGTCAAATTGTTTTTTCATGTTTGTGCTCTGCCGATTTTGTAATGCCAAGTGAAAAGGGGTAGGAGCCTCGTCAAGCTGCTAACATAGCAGCTTTTTGCTCTTATCCTTGCGTTTTCTTTTTCGCAACTCCGTGAAGAAAATGCTCAATAAAACCGAAACTGAAACCCTTCCGCCACCTTTCAAGATGCCGCGGAATTGGTATGCAACACTACTACCACCGCAGCCACCACGGCCACCACTACTGCTGCTGCCACTAAATAGGAAGGGAAATTCTTCGACGGGCCCGTTCCTTTGTTAGACACAACCACACGATAATAATAGTTCCACTTCCTTATTTGCCATCTTCTTTTACTACTACTGCCTGTACTACTACTACTACTACTATTACTACTACTACTACTACTACTACTACTACTACTACTACTACTACTACTACTACTACTACTACTACTACCAAAGCCACCATTACCACTGAGAGGCACATAAATTTGAAAAAGGACGCTGGCGGCACGAAGTTGCCAATTCACCACCCCTTCCTATCCATGTTTTTATTTATTTATTTATTTATTTCCTCTTCGGAGCAAAGGTCGACGACGCCTGCTCGTTACCTACGCGCAGACAGAGAACCGAGAAATAATTCGTCACACCGAAAAGCGCAACTGCCGCACAAAGCGAAGGCGACGGAGGGAGGGAGAGAGCTAAGGAGAGATGCCATTTTCTGAAAGGAGGGAGAAAAAGAAAAGGAAGGAAGATGGAGAGAAGGAGCGGCGCAACGCAGGTCGGCGACCCCCCCGTCGAAGAGGCCGTTCGCCGCGGGTCCATTCTTGGACGCGGGAACAACACACCACCACCGCGCGACCGAGAGGAGTCGCTCCCGTTTCGCTGAGGCCGCCACCAACGGGAAGTGAATGGACGACGTGCAGGGGCGCCCTCGCACTACTCCTCGACCTGGACTCCTTTTTTTCCGGTACTCTCTTCCAGGCGGCAACGAGCCATTTTCAAACTACACTCGCGCGTCGATTAATTTTTTTCTTTGTGCCATATGTCTGAAATATGCACTGATTAGTCCTCTCCTGTTCTCTGGTGTTTTCTTCGATTGTTCATTGCTTATTTCTTCTCGCTCTCAATTTGTATTTCTTTTTTTTGTTTTAATCTGGTTTTCATCATTGATATACAAACAAACCACTCCTGCTTGGGCCGCCCTAGGCCTGCAGTATTGTATAAATAAATATAAATAAATAAAATAAATAAATAAAAGACTGCGCAACTTCGATATCGAACATGCCATTTGCGACAGCTCCGTGGCTAAGCGAAGAGCCTCGTGAGCGCACGACGCCACTGGTTCGATTCCCGACAGCAGCCCCGACGCGGTGGGCTAAGGTATACTCGAAGAAGAATGGCTATTTGGGCTAGTTGGTTTGGATTCATGGTAATAAGGGCTGCAGCGCGAGCACGAATGTGCTAGAAGAGACAGACGAAAGGCGAGGCACGGAAGCAAAGAGGACAACACGAGCGCTGACTACCAACTGAATTTTATCATTGTACCTTCTTTTTATCAGACCATTCCCCAGAATATGTCGCGTTGCTCACACTTGCAGTTAAAAGGTTGCCTGTCGTATATATTATCATGTGTGCTGCGAATAATAAAATTCAGTTGGTAGTCAGCGCTCGTGTTGCCCTCTTTGCTTCCGTGCCTCGCTTTTCGTCTGTTTCTTCTAGCACATTCGTGCTCGCGCTGCAGCCCTTATTACCATGAAGGTATACTCGGCTGCTTACCCGCAGGTCGCGGGATCGAATCCCGGCGGCGGCTGCATTTCCGATGGAGGCAGAAATGCTGTAGGCCCGTGTGCTCACATTTGGGTGCACGTTAACGAACCCCAGGTGGTCTAAATTTCCGGAGCCCTCCACTACGGCGTCTCTCATAATCATATAATGGTTTTGGGATGTTCAACCACATGTATCGTCATTGATTCCCGACAGTAAGTGTCGGGCGCATTTCGATAAGCCGACATGTAAGAAACTTCGCGTGCCCGAAGTCAGGCACATCTACGGGCGTTGCCGCGCCACGTTCCGGGTTAACTAAATTAAGCTTTTTTTTTTTTTTACTCACTGCGACCCGCTTGTGAGGCAATGCTATGATAACTCGCGGGTGCATCTAAGTCAATATGAGATTTTAGAGGGCCGAAAAAATGTATTTCCTCCATTCCACGAAGTTTCCGGTTTAACAAAGAAACTTCAGAGAGTATGGAAAAATCCGAAAGCTATCGGGGCCCAGTAAAAAAATCATTATATAGTTCTCAAAACATTAGCTTAATACCAAAGAATCTGTGAGCTGGGTTAGTTCAAAGAAGCTATTCATAATTGTTCTGAGCGGACAACAAAAGAAGATACCAGAGAACTGAACATTTGTTCGTCCTCGCGCTGCGTCTTGGTTTCATTAAGCGATAGCGTTAAACAGCTCGTTTCGCAGAAATTCCGGCATCGTCGTCGTTGGTTATGGGCAAAAAACCCATGTTTGCGCGACCGAAAGATCGAGAAAGATGCAAAAAAATAAATAATAAAAAATGTTGGCTCTGCGAGGGGATCGAACCCATGTCGTTTACGTGGCAAGTAGGTGTTCCCACAACACAGCCGCGCCTCTGCTTGTGAATGCAACGAAAATAACTTTCTCTGCTTCGAAATGCAAAGTAACTTTCACGCTTTACAAACACACGCGTCCTATGATTCACAATACAACATGAAATACTCCAGTAATAATGCATGGTAAAAGCGTAAATTGCCGCGGGACGTCGGAACATGGGATTGCCATAATGACCTCATAGTTTAAGGCTAGTCACCCACTACAAAAGGCACACACGCTACTGCACCACTAAGGTCACGTAGTGCCCCGCCATGGTGGTCAGTGGCTAAGGTACTCGGCTGCTGACCCGCAGGTCGCGGGTTCGAATCCCGGCTGCGGCGGCTGCATTTCCGATGGAGGCGGAAATGTTGTAGGCCCGTGTGCTTAGATTTGGGTGCACGTTAAAGAACCCCAGGTGGTCAAAATTTCCGGAGTCCTCCACTACGGCGTCTCTCATAATCATATGGTGGTTTTGGGACGTTAAACCCCACATATAAATCAATCAAGGTCACGTAGTGGGTGCATAACAAGTTTGAAAAGATTTCATACACTAAGTGTTTGAAGTAGATACAAGAGCAGAATATCGCCATCGCGTTCAACTTTTAAAGGCGAAGCTTAAGGGTACCCAAATTTTTATCCCTGGTCTCTGTTTTGCGCTCGAAACAATAATGAATGGTTTACATCAATGCTTTTTTTTTTTCAAAGGACCACTATAAGAACTCTGAAACTCGAGTCCCAGTGCACACTGTTCATCAGTGGCGGCCTGTATTCCCGTCGCATGCCATTATAAGTGCACAATGCTTTATATGTGTTTATTGTAACTTTTTTTTAGGGACGAAGCTCCTTATGGCGTGGCTTGTGCGTCCCTCGTAGTACGTAACCACCAGTGGCACATACCCGAAATAGCGGTCCTTACGATTTTGACCTCCAAGGTGGTTCCGGTGAGAGATTTCTTCTGTGCGTTGTTGAACAATAAAAGATATTGCTCAATGCACATGTTAATGGCTGCTAATGGGGAATGAGAGACAGGAGCATTCGGCTTTTAGTCAACGCGCACGCTGCGATCCCCATTAGCAGCCATTGGCATGTACATTGAGCACTATCGGACAAGAAAGGGATGCTACATTATACTCGCTGGGTGTAACCTCCTTAGTTTTAGAAAGATTTAGCGAGCGTTGAGCCGCAGGGCCATGAATACAATGAACTAGTATATACCATGAATGAATTCGAGGCGGTTAAAAGGGGGAAGCAGATACGAAGCGCAAGCCGTAAGAATTTAAAAGCTGAATCCTCCTGTCTCTCATTTCACATTAGCAGCCACTGGCGTGTACATTGAGCACTATCTGACAGGAAAAGGTTGCTACGTTATACTTGCTAGGCGTGACCTCCTTGGTTTTAGAAAGGTTTAGCGAGCATTGGGCCGCAGTGCCATGAATACAGTGAACTAGTATATACCGTGAACTCAAGGTGGTTGAAGGTGGGAAGTAGACCCGAAGCGCAATTTGTCAAAATGGTTGATTGGTCGAGTTGGTGATACGAAGCGCAAGCCGTAAGAAAGTGTGCGGGTGCCACCTTTCGTTTAGTCCTTGGAATGTTCGCTGGATGGCGGTGCTTCTATATGGGGAATATATGATAAAAAGATGCGAGATGGTGAGACTAGGAGTGTTGAATAGATGGACGAACGGACACACAGACAGATGCATGGATGGACGCATGAACGGACGCAGGGGCGGATGCATGAACGAACACAGGGACGGGCGCACGAACAGACGCATGGACGGTCACACAGACGGACGCATGGACGGACGAATGCTTCGCCCCACTCTCCATCATTCACTCCGTGGATATGCTGCCATTTTTTTTGTATTCTCTTGTACCCACTCCTGCTTAAGGTCTGAAGATCAGACCGGCAGTATTGTAATAAATAAATAAATAAATAAATAAATAAATAAATAAATAAATAAATAAATAAATAAGCGCAGGGCAATATTTCAAACACGCTGAATGCACCGAGACAAGAAGGAAGATCCCCACGTTGTGCTTGTATACGCTTTCCGTGTATACTAAAACAGCTCGGCTGCATCTCGTGACCACCAGAAACAACCAAGCATTTCGCAGCTTAACGAGACTTTTCTTTTTGTCCTGCTTACACACGCACGCATTCGCACATGAGCGGCTGCCTCTGCAAAACACCCTTTGCGCAACTATATCGTCCTCAAGCAAACGCAAACACAAGCAACCTCGTCAGAGCAACAACTCGCACGACGCAATAAAGAGGAATGCAGGCGCTCGTATGCGCGACCAGTGCTAATAATTAAAGAGCAGCGCCGCCTGAGGCGGCACAACCGGAAACATCCAACCAGCTCAATGCCTCTGATATTTTTATAGCAAAGAGAGAGAGGGGGGGGGGAAGAGTTGTGGGACCACAAATCATTGCGGATGTACTAGGCAAAAGATGCGCATACGAGTCCTATACCTATAGGCTCAGGCACTGCGCCGTCTCGCCTGTAGGCAGACAGAAATTAGGTGCCTTCTTCCTTTTCCTCATGAACCACTAACAACAACAACAACTATAGGCTCTATTTGTGTCACGCGATATTGCTGTCGCCATGACGACGTCCCGAACAGCCCGTCGGATGCAACACATCCTTGCAAGTGGCAGGTTGTGCGAGAGCAAGCGACGCCTTTTTTTTTTGCACTGTTGCCTTCACTTGCAAAACAGGTGCACGCATCTCGTGCCGTCGCCCACCACACAAAAGGAGGGCGTGCGATAGAGCCATTTACAGCGACGGAAGAGGTACGCACACAAACCAGGTTCACAACCCCCGCGTTGCAAATGGTCATACGAATGCGCCTATAGTGAGTGTTTTGTCGAAACCAAACAGAACACGTATCGGATACTACTTTCCAATATTGGCGAATTCTACGATCAATGGTGGTCCTGCAAGGTTCAGATTTGGAGCAGTTGTAGGAGCGACAATATATATATATATATATATATATATATATATATATATATATATATATATATATATATATATATATATATATATATATATATATATATAGTCTAGTAGATCTAGTAGTAGTAGATATAGTAGATATAGTCTAGTAGATATAGTCTAGTAGATCCTCCGTGAGCGGTCACAACGTGGTTTATTTCGACGTTTCGGCCTAGAGTCTGGCCAAGGCCAGACTGTAGGCCGAACCGCTCACGGAGGATCTACTAGACTATATGCAACGCTACGGCCACTCAACCACCATGCCTGCCTATATATATATATATATATATATATATATATATATATATATATATATATATATATATGTATATATATACGAGAAAATTAAGTAGCAGAAGGAAATATGCTTAGCAGCAGGTTTGTGGTCGTAAAACTTACGTTTGTAAGCGTGTTTGGAGCAGACGAAATAGTGTTTGGAATCACTTGCAGAGGTGAACCCGTAAGTGCACAACCTTCTTATTTTTTTTGTTCGCAATGCGCAATGAAAAAATGCTGCTCAGGTGCAAACAAGACAAGGCAGTTATAGAGCCACTTACACGAAACGTCACACGAAGAGAAGGTGTGCATTGTGGTGAAGCATTAGCGGCGAGGAGCGCTTGCCGCATTCTGCGAGTAACAGGTGTGAGAAACATCGTAACTTCCTAATATTAGACAAATGAAGGAAGTCACAAAAGCCCCCAGGAAAAGATGGCCCGGGCGACAATCCTTATCAACCGCTTTTATGCACTTGATTCCAGCCTTCCATCATCTGCTGAACGTATATAGGTATACCGACACCGCCGAAGAGTCGACTATCTCGCCGCCATCAATTCGAAACAAGCAACGGGAACTAAATCAAATTTTCTGATATATATATATTTTTTCATTCTTCCCTTAACTAAATTTACAAATCACCACCACATCGCCAAACTGCGGCGGTCCAGGAGTGTCCGCTACAGCATTGTGAGCGCGTTACGCACTGCAAGATATCAAAGATGATGCCCCCGCCCGCGCTGTTGCAGGCCACTTTCAGGCGAGGGGCGAGAAATCCATTGTGTACTTGCAACAGAAATACTAGCAAAGATGTTTAATCCATCTTACGAAGGCGTACCAACTACCTGGAGGTGCTTCCTGATTGATTGATTCGCGGGGTTTAACGTCCCAAAACCACGCTATGATTATGAGAGACGCCGTAGTGGAGGGCTCCGGAAATTTCGACCACCTGGGGTTCTTTAACGCGCACCCAAATCTGAGCACACGGGTTTACGACATTTCCGCCTCCATCGGAAATGCAGCCGCCGCAGCCGGGATTCGAACCCGCGACCTGCGGGTCAGCAGCCGAGTACCTTAGCCACTAGACAACCGCGGCGGGGTTGGAGGTGCTTCCTAGATCTCGGAAGATTGAGTATTCGGTTAGTCGTAACGACGTCGAGGCGGAGCGCCAAAATAGGGGGCCGCGGCGGGGCTTATCCACTGCCGCTGCCCGACATGCAGGCCAAGAATTGGAAGGGGGAAAAAAAAGTCAGCTCAAGCTTGCGCGGGATCATACGCAGCTCCCTCAGAGCCGTTCCACGCGCTTTCCGCACAGCCGCAACGCACGTGTTGGGACCCCTATACCACACGTAAGCGGGGGACAAATAAGCCGATTGGCAACGCTGGGGAGGGTGAAAGAGCGTCGCCAATTGGCTTATTTGTCCCCCACTTATAGTGTGGTATAGGGGTCCCAACACGTGGGTTGCGGCTGTGCGGGAAGCGCGTGGAACGGCTCTGAGGGAGTTGCGGCTGTGCGGGAAGCGCGTGGAACGGCCCTCACAGCGAAAGAAGGAAGAGCGGTCTTTCTAGAGCTCGTTACAAGCTCACCGAGGGCAACTATATCTACTAGAAGTCCTACACACACTTGCAATGTGCCCACAAAACCATAAATCATGACAATTTTTCCCGTAGGTCTGGAAGCACCGCTATAATTCGTCAATTCTGCGGAGAAGCGAGGTACCCGCTACACATGTGTGAGACATTATGCGCGCTTTGTCAATACCATAGCTGATGATGATAAAGAGCTATCGCTGAGCTATTCGTAATGAAGTGGAAGCATTAAACGACCCACTCGTTAGGCGATTCGCATTGTGTGTGAAGCTCGGTAGTTAGTTACAACGACACGTTACATTCGTACACCTGATCCATTGCCCTATACATAACGCATTTTATAGGGTCTTGCTGCGAATGCACTTCACGCACCGGTTTGGCACTGCGGCGGAATGTTCAACTGCTAGGCGAAGAGCCCCGGTTTAAGTACCGCCCGATACAGGCCTATTTTACGTGAATTACGTGACTTGTAACTAGGCCATTGCATTTATTATGTGTTTTATTATGCGAAAAATACGATGTGTATTTCGGCAGTGATGCTCTCTTTTCTTATTTTCCACTAACTTCTCTGTTTAAACTATATGCTTAGCCATTATGATATATTTGTTGTATGTGCTCCGAAATTATGTGTTCCAGTAGTGAAGGTTCTTCTTCTTATGTTTCTCTTATGCACACTGTTTTATATGAGTCAACTCCACTCCTGTAATAGCCCGCAAAAGGCTGACAGTATCAATAAATGAAATAAAATGAAATGAAATGAAATGTTTTTTTTTTAATTTTGCGCGATAGCGTTACAGGCGGCGGCGGCGGACCAATACGTCACCATAATCGGCTGTGGTTGTGATTCCCACAACAACTTTCGCTGTAACGAAAAAAATTCCGCCATATCCACGAAGTGAATTATGATGAGTGGGCGAAATTCCGGAGGTAAACCTGGTAAACCATGAATCCTCTGTACATTTTGCCCACTCGATTTTATTACATCGCTCCCCCTAGCGTACGTCGCCGCACTAAATCGAACGATTGCCTTCAACCAATGACACGCGCCATATGTGACATCATTCCTATTTTATAAGATCTCGCGTCTTTCATCAACTACAAGTACCGCTTTCTAGTTTATAACATCTTGCATCTTTTCATCATCAGCTACAAGTACCACCATCTAGTAAACACTACAAGAACTAAACGAGAGGTGGCTGCATACAGGAGACGGTACCACCACCTAGTGAACACTGCAAGAACTAAACTAGAGGTGGCTACATACAGGGGACGGTACCGCCATCTAGTGAACACTGCAAGAACTAAACTAGAGGTGGCTACATACAGGGGACGCACAGCCCACGCCCTAAGGAGCTTCGCCCCTAAAAAGAAGTGAACAGCCACTCACGCTTTGGCGACGGGCCCCAGCGGTGGTCCGCCACGAGCGCGGCGGCGCTACGACCCAGCGCCGGCGCCGATGCGAGCGCCAGGAGGAGCAGCAGGAGCGCCGCGTGCAGCAGCGCCCCGAGCCGGACACCAGCCATGGGCCCGCCGCTACATGAACGGGGCCGGCCACCGGGCCAACCCCTGTCGCCGCACGACGACCTCCTTCCTCTTCTTCTGCCGCCTGCAACAACAACAACGACAAAACGGTCATTCCAAGAGCGTTCGTTTCCTTTGGCACACACACACACATTCGCCTACGCGAGTTTTAATCTTAGGTTATGTAAACTATTGATGCGGTACGTTCGGGGTAAGGAGTCACCGTGGCCTCTGTCTAGAGTGTCGATCCACGCATTAGCGTACCAGATACACACACCACACGCGGGACGAAACGGCCCCGAAACGAGAAGTGTGCACATGCGAAACGCTCTCTCTCTCTCCGTTTCTCACACTCTCACTGCGTCCACCGCGCGATGCAATATTTACTATATCGACTATGTACCCATCAAGCCGGCTATAACAAGGCCGTCATATATGGCGTACCTCAGCGCACACGGACGAATGCAAACGCGGAACACGGCACAGCGAAACACGGCGTGGCGTGGACCGCTCCCGCTAAAACACTGACGCCTTATACGGCTCAACAAAGCACGCACGCACAAAAACGACAGAGCGGGGTTCGAGCTCGATTTTAGTGGACAAAAGGGCGCGCACCCCGCGGTGAGAACCGGTCACCCGAACACGATGTGGCGTCCGCTGCTGCTGTAATACGGCCGTCCTGTATCGTCCGTCGTACAAAAGGGGAGCCAACGGACGGCACACGAACCGCGGCTGGCGTGCACGAGAAAAATAAAATAAAATAGAAATAACATGTGGGAGAGCATTGGCTACGAATAAACCTCTCGCCAAGTTGGCGAGAAAGACCCTCCCCTCTGCTCACACTTGACTTTTCGTCTCAATAAGGCACCAAGTCTGCATGGGCCAATCTGAGAAGTTCGCATGCCCCGCCACGGTGGTCTAGTAGCTAAGGTACTCGGCTGCTGACCCGCAGGTCGCGGGTTCGATTCCCGGCTGCGGCGGCTGCATTTCCGATGGAGGCGGAAATGTTGTAGGCCCGTGTACTCAGATTTGGGTGCACGTTAAAGAACCCCAGGTGGTCGAAATTTCCGGAGCCCTCCACTACGGCGTCTCTCGTAATCAAATAGTGGTTTTTGGGACGTTAAACCCCACAAATCAATCAATCAATGAGAAGTTCGTACACACTTGTACCGCCGCGCTCGTTCACACCGAAGGCACAAGCGACGAAGCGGATTTTCGACGCGGCGAGACGACGGGTGCGCTTACCCGTGAAAAAAAACTCGCAGCACCAAAAAACAAACAAAGATAAAACCTTGTCGCGGCGAGACTTGAAAACATCAGTGAGAGAGGTGTGGTGGGCTTTTTTTTACCGAAATTCCGCAATTGTAAAAAGAGTGCTACGATTTTCAACAAAAACGGCCACAGGGAATATGCAAACTTTGTGGTTAAGCAGGCATGGATGGTTACAGCAAAAGCATTTTGTCTACGCTTAGTCTTTGTGACTTTACAATTAAGACAGCTGTGTGTTTGTTTGTGTGCGTGTGTGCTTTAAACTACTCATCACAATCTACAATGTATCAATATTAATATCAAACAACGCGTCACACATGTGCGCAGATACATCTCACATAACATGGCGCTGCAACATTACGATCGCTTTAATACGTAACTTAATACGTAACGGCTACAAAGTATTGAGATACGAAAACGAAGGTTGAGACAATGCATGTACAGCGAGAACGGCGCAGAAAAGTATTATTTCAGTTTTGATAAAGACAGGATCGCTTTGTTAGGGCGTCCACCCCTATCATTCAACGCTCTTTCCCAGATGAAGCACCTTTATTTTAGCGAGAGCAGGGATCACGCAGAACGAAGAGGCAGCTTCAAGATTTTTTTCTTTCCCGACACTAACCCGGAAGTGTTCTTTGTTGCGTGCACCCCCACTCCCCCTTCTTTACATCTCTTTCTTTAGCCCTCTTTCCTGCACGTCTCTTACCACAGTACACAATTTAATGAAAGGAGATACCCGGCCACCATCCTCAATCGCTTTCATGGTAGTGACTCAGCCTATGGGGAGGCCACGCTGCATGCTGCTTTCCCTTTTTGAAACTGAGTACAATGAATGTGGTTTCTTTAGGTTTCTTATTATTTTTCTTTACCCCTTGCATGTGCGTGCTGGCCTAATGCAACGCTTCAAGGTAGCCGCAATGAAGCATTTGTAGTTTCTAAGCGTTAAGTCCGCACCGACCAGCATACCCAATCAAACATATTTTCGATGGAGGCGAAAATGCTGTAGGCTCGTGAAAATGCTGTAATCCCTCCCTAGACAGAGTACAGCGCCGTCTAGTGCTTATGCTATGAGTCACCAGCTAGCTCAATTCAACCAACTAATTTGCAAAAGGCACCCCCGTGTGCGAAGGAAGGATTTTGTTTACCGGGGTTGCGCTGGTGTATAGCTTAGGTGAGAGCCATATGTAGGTGTAGCAAGTAACCCATTTGCCTCTCTCCCCTCAACCACCAAAACACATGTTTTGTTCTCAGTCACAAGCCGGCCTCCGCGAACAGTCACTGGATACGTGACAACAATTACCACGAAACAATGCTTCAATCAATGCGCAAAATCCATGGAATTTGCTAACACACAAATAATGCACATAAAACGTTATATCTTATGGCCAGTCATCACAATGAAAAAAAAAAACATTTAACCAAAGGACGCGTATATGCAGTCGCCATGATACAGGGTTGTTTTCGTGAAGTCTCGCAAAAGAAATTGAGGGAAAAGAACGAGGACCTCCAATGAAAAGGTTTGTCCTTTTATAAGTCATCTTTGTGCTCTTCTCTTGGTTCTTTTTTTTTCTCCAGGGCGACTGCGAAGGCTTTTCGAGAATAGAAGTCCACTGTAGTTCCGGGAGTTACGCAAGTGTCCGCTTAAAAGCGGTCGTCCATGTCGCTGGCCGGCAGCGTGCTTCGAATCCCTAAAAGGACGGGAAAACGGGCTAGGCTTCCTGGACGTCGCGACTCTTCTTCCGACATCCTTCTTGGGAACTTCCCGAGAATCGCCGCCAAGTTTTTATATCTCTTCGGGATTCGAGTCGCCGGGTCCGCTCAATCACGAAGTGACACCGGCCAACCATACTATATATATATATATATATATATATATATATATATATATATATATATATATATATATATATATATATATATATATATATATATATATATATATATATATATATATATATATATATATATATATATATATATATATATATATATATATATATATATATATATATATGTGTGTGTGTGTGTGTGTGTGTGTGTGTGTGCTATACAGCACCATATATATGCCCTGACCCCGGCTTCATCACTCTTAACTCACAACAAATACGCCGGCCAACGATAGGCCGTTCCATCTATCTTTCTTATTTTCTGGTAGCCCGCCAAGTGCAGTCGGGCGACGAGTATGTGACCGCTTCGCCGTCGTCCTTATGTGGTGAGTCTTCGATCTGCCATTTAATGCCCCGAGGTCGACCTCAAGGACAAGCTATCTCCTGCGCGACTGAGCGAGCACGCTATATATCATACACTACCATTTGTAGGCGGGCAAGAGAAGGATAATCAGTCAATAACGACAACGGCTATAGGACGGGGGGGAGGGGGAGCTATAGCGAGTGTTCTACCGTCGTAAATGTGCACTGAAGTGGCTGCGTCGTCACACAATAAATCGAACAAGGAACGAAAAGTGGACAGTCAGAGAGAGAAAAGATGAGGAAAAATGGTGCATAAGAATTATACTCTGCAGCACGCTACAGAACACATCCTCCCCACATTCTGAGGACAATGCGTGCTGACAATGTAGCCGCTAGTGTGGCTACTAGGGCATACACCCGGATATGTTTCGGAATCAGACTTGCAAGGTCATGGAGGTGGCAAAGTTAGCAATGAGATAAGCATACGCTGTAGGCAAAATTCGTCGGAGTATTCGTGACATTCACCAACGATCTACAAATTTCTTTACACGTTCGGTGAAACCTCCCATATTACGCGCTCCATGCCTAAATCCTCGCAAGGAAGCCACAAGCTATGTCTGCCAACCACGTCCGAAAAGTATACGAACGGGGCACGTTAAGCGCCCACCGTTAATCCCCTTGTGAGACGAGGCTGGCTGTGACGGACTGAGAGAGGATTATCGGCGCTCAAACTCTCGCCTCCTTCCTTTCCTTCGTCCGAAACGCCAATAGCCGGCTGTCATTGGAAGCCGACCTTAATCGATCCATAGCTTTCGCTCGATTAGCGAGCAGCGCGCAAGCTCACGAGTAAAGGACCACGATTCTTTTGTAAGTGTAGTCATGACGCACAGTCCGGCGCTGAATATACGACTCACAAAATTCGCGAAGCCAAAGACGAGGGAGGTCAAATCGGCCTGAAAGTTTTCAATATTGGTAGCGTATATATATATGCATTCACATATAGAAACGCACGCATGAACATACATAAAGTATGGTCAAACTCCTCCCCCCCCCCAAAAAAAAAGAAGAAAAATTCTGGCTACGCCCTTGACTGCACGGCGGCGCGGGGGCTCACGAGCGCGAACTTTTGCACGTTGACATCGACTTGCCCCGATTTCCGGAACTAAATATTATTATCTTTCTTATTTGAGATCATCCCCGAATGAAAATATCGTTTAGTAGTGGACATCAGGGCTACTGGAAGCCTAGCACAACTTTTGAGGTCGTGAAGCCACGCACTCTGTTTTTTTTTTCAAGTTATACTGAGCGCGATCGACTGTAAATCAAACGGGAGTTTGCAATTCTGTAACAAGGAGGTACCCCCCCCCCCCGCCACACACACACACACACGCGCGCGCGCGGTAAGTTTTCGGAGGTTTTTACTGCGGCGCCTCTCGTGATTTTGAGACCCCACATATCAATCGGCAGCCCCCGGACAGAATGATGTGTTGCGCCATTGATGCGATGAAATGCTCGCCAATAGGGCGGCCATACGACTGCCGAGTAGAAAGAGCGTTACTACCGTTACCACACGATGTCAGTCATACAGGTGTCATCCGCACTGAGACAGTATAACTTCCACTTACGTTTTCGCGGCAGCTATTTAAACGATGGCGGCGTGCACGAATTACTGCAGACATAGTCGACAGAGCGCCGTGGCGACTCGAGTTTTCCATGGCTGCTACTCATACGCTGTTCACGCTGCACTGTAGAGCCTATCATCTCGCTGTCTGAAACAGGCGCACCGGCTGAGACAACAACTTGGGCAGGAGAGCGAGGAAAGAAAACAAAAAAGAAGGAAGTAACTACGGATAAAGAGCAGCAAACTGTGAGGCGCGACAGTGTACTGGAATCTGATTGATTTGATTTTATATGTGGGGTTTAACGTCCCAAAACCGCCATTCATTTTCATTTTATTATACTGTCAACCCCGTTTGGACTATAACAGGGGCGGAAAAAACCAATATACATACAAAAAATAGGTACTCCCTATACAACTTCTATTATACATAACAATGAATGACAAGAAATAGCCAAAGCACTCTGCTCTTGAGGACATAGAATAAGCAAAATATAAACTATACATCTTTATACACGACATCCTTTAGGCCCTTCAAGAAAGAAGGTACACATTCCGATAAGACAGTGGATTATGATTATGAGAGACGCCGTAGTGGAGGGCGCCGGAAATTTCGACCACCTGGGGGTTCTTTAACGTGCACCCAAATCTGAGCACACGGGCCTACAACATTTCCGCCTCCATCGGAAATGCAGCCGCCGCAGCCGGGATACGATCCCGCGACCTGCGGTTCAGCAGCCTTAGCCACTAGACCACCGCGGCGGGGCAGTGTACTGGAATCTGCTGCTCGACTTCACAACAGTCAAGCGCGCTAAGAAAAGAAAAGAAAAAAGAAAGGTCGAGCCCTTCTTTCCGGTCTGCGCTTGGCTGCCGCGCGCGTCACTGCACCACCAGATAAGTTAAGGCTGGGTGCGAAAGTGTGTGTGTGCTCGAGCGCCCTTCAACCTTTATCGCCGGGCAACTTTGCAAAGCGACAGGGAAAGTGAGCCGACGCGTTGTTTTTCCCACGCGTGTACGCAAGCACGAGAAAAAGAGAAAAAAAAGAAAGAAAAAAGAAATGACAGGATGCTCAACAGCGGAGCGAAAGAATCGGCCGACCTTCGCGCCTCGCGGCTGCTTATCGCTCGAAGTCCGGTCGCCCGTTGTTTGCACGGGCTGCTTCCTCCCTTCGGCAAACACGGCTTGTTTTGAAAGATTCCGCACGGGCGCGCGAGCTCGCGTTCGTGGGCGGTGCGTGCATGACCTACAGTGATGCCTAGTTCACACTGAAACATCCGCTTTCTACAGCGACCAAACTTCCCCTGCCGCCGAAACACAGCGTCGTTCGCACTGGACGCGCCTCGCGCCGCCGAATATACCATCTACCACGGGGCGAACGCGGAATGGATGCGCTGTCACCCGATTGTTGTGGCGGCTCGCAAACGCCACTACGCTATCCGGTGGTGTATACTTCGACGATTCTCGTACGCAAGAAGCAAGAAAAGACAGTACTGCTTACTTTGCTGGCAAGTGGCTGTCTTGTAATGCACGAAGAGCAGAAAAACCACCGACGCCAGCGGCGTTGGTGGGTTCGTTTTGCTCTGCAAGACCGCAACAAGCTCGGTCACGCCAACAGCAAGCTCGGTCACCTCTTTCACGAAATACGGAGGCGAAGTAGGCACAGAGTACGTTAAACTTCCGTTGGTTTCAACATTAAGTTACGTGCACTGCAGCATAACAAGTGAGTAGGGCTTGGCCGCCATTTTTCAAAATTTCTTGACTAGCGCTCCTATTGGTCCGCGGTGACCGATTCGGCGGCAGACGCCGCAAAAATCGGTCCGAGAGCGATCGGCGCGGAGAGGGCCCTTTCGGCGGATCTCGCCGCCGCCGAACCGGATTCGGAGCACTTTCGGCGGCCGGAATGCTCAGTGTGAACGCGGCCTGAAAGGCGCGGAAAATATCTACCGACTCTGACCCCCGTATTCTAGAACTTACCTTCACTCAACGCTGCGCCTTCACTTGAGAAAGCCGATGGAAGCGCCATCTCTAGGCACAGCAAGTCACTGCATATTAGCTATAATCTGCTCCAATTTTTGAGTAGCGCAGTGTCATTTTCAGCCGGGTGGTGGCGCACTGCTCAACTCTGTCAAGTGAAGGGTGAAAGTCAAGTGGAGGAGAGTTTGTGAATACGGGGGTGAACCACAAGAGAGGATGGCGCGAAGATGTAAATCCCAAGATCGACCGGTAAGCGATGTTCTCAACACGCGAAGACAACGTGTCTCACACTCGCGCAGATAAGCAAGAAGGCGTCGTTACCGTAGACGGCGCCCCGCCGCGGTGGTCTAGTGGCTAAGGTACTTCGCTGCTGACCCGCATGTCGCGGGTTCGAATCCCGGCCGCAGCGGCTGCATTTCCAATGGAGGCGGAAATGTTGTATAGGCCCGTGTGCTCAAATTTGGGTGCACGTTAAAGAACCCCCAGGTGGTCAAAATTTCCGGAGCCCTCCACTACGGCGTCTCTCATAATCATATGGTGGTTTTGGGACGTTAAACCCCTCATATAAATCAATCAATCGAATCTCCGCCCAGTCGTCCCTCATGAAATCGTATGCTTTGCGCAAGGCACATATGAACACGTGCGATGGGCAAACAACGTAAAACAAAGGAAGAAAGGAGCGTGCGTGACAATATCGAGGTTTCGGAACGTGAAAAAGCAATCATGATTAACCTACCATGCACAAAGAATGCCCTTGGCGACCAAAGTAAGCGAAATAACAAGAAAAAAAAAGCGAAAGAGTACACACGAAGCCTTATCAGTGGCACGCATTGTTGGGGCTAACATATTATTCGGAGAAAAAGTGACGCAAACGAGTGTATGCGCAGTCTTTCGATGGTACATCGCGCGATTCTCGCGAAAAATGCGTATTAGTCTCCGGGCTGGATGTTATCGCGCGTGGGGTCGCTCGGTGCGAACTAACAGCGTCGGGTACTTGTAAGGGCGGCGACTCAAGAGTCGCACATGAGCGGCTGACACGATTATTATTATTATTATTATTATTATTATTATTATTATTATTATCATTATTATCATTATTATTATTATTATTATTATTATTATTATTATTCCCTCATTTACAGACAGGCGTACATCGAAGCAGCGGACGCTTCGTGCACAAAGCCTTCGCATCTCAAAGGGCCCGATGCCCCGCCACGGTGGTGTAGTGGCTAAGGTACTCGGCTGCTGACCCGCAGGTCGCGGGATCGAATCCCGGCTGCGGCGGCTGCATTTACGATGGAGGCGGAAATGTTGTAGGCCCGTTTGCTCAGATTTGGGTGCACGTTAAAGAACCCCAGGTGGTCGAAATTTCCGGAGCCCACCACTACGGCGTCTCTTACAATCATATGATGGTTTTGGGACGTTAAACCCCACATATCATCATCATCATCATCTCAAGGGGCCCGACTAATATCAAAGTGCTGCGTGGCTTTCGGACGCAACAGAGCAGGCCCACGTAACAGAATAAAGGATGCGGAAGTCACGTGTCATCGCAATTAATTTAGGGCCCCGGACTGACGATTTGTCGAAGGCCATATATGAATAAATGATTGCACGTTAATCGGGACATCTCGTCGATCCTGAATTCGAACGCCTTCTAGCAACATAAGCGTACGCTCTTTGTTTGTTTGGTAATTCGTCTGCGTGTCTGTGTGTTTCTGTGTGTGCTGAACTGGCCTCAGACTAATAAAAAAAAAAGAATTCGATCGTGCCTGACAGTTGCTACTACTTTCATGAAGGGCAGTAGTCACAACCACCCAGAGGACTGCCGAGACTACTTCTTCCAGTTTCTTTCCATAAGCGTGTGGAGTGGGACGAGTTTAAGACACGGGAAGTCTGGAGAGAAAGAGAAGGTAAAAAAGTCTCTAGATGATTCATAATCATAGGCACGCTGCAGGTCAAACAAACACAATGCTACCTTAGCGATGTCGTGTTCGGTATTATATGCCCAATTATAAGACTGGCTACTTTTACTTTTCTTTCACATAAAAATACGGACACGTCCCGGTCGTATACCCTCCCCCCCCCCTCAACCTCAACGACAGGACGCTATAGGTATAGCTATATACTTTCGTTAGTTTTCGTAGTTTGCAGAACGTGCAATGCCTAATGCAAATTACTGGTAGTTCATAGAGAAAAAATGTGTGTCAAGATCACTCAAGCACAGTCGAGTGCTATTCAGGGTTTGATGAAGCTTTGAAATTGCGGGGCTTAATTAACACTGTCTATCGCAAGGCACGGCAAGGTGATGGGAAATCGTTAACAATTAGGTTAGGTTATCTTAGGTCCAGCGCTGAGAACAACCAGGCTAATTACTTCCTCAATGTACATAACAAGCAGATTTAAGGAACCGTATAATACTGCTGCTGGAGGTGCAAAGGGGCTTACGGATATGGCGTAACTAGAGATTATTTTTCAACTTTTGAAATTTCAAATTTGGCAGACTTTGCAGTAATAAAACTATTGCAATTAGGTCATCACTAGTGTAATGAGTAACGTGACGAATTACTTCGAGCGAGTCATTTTAAGAAAATTAGTCATTACTTACCCACTTATACTTTTTACTAAAATTTGGTATGGCCACTTCTCCAACAAAATTCACCAACAATGTAAAGAGAAGCAACGAATAAATATCCGAGCACCAAAACTCGAACGTCCGAAGTTCGACAACGGCACCAGAAATTTCAATGCATATGCGTAAATATAGTGTGCATGAGTTTCTTAAAGAAATTTCGTTACTTTCGGCCGCCTGTAATTCGTAATGTAGTTTATACTTGTTTAGCAGTGATATTGCCCTCACAGATGTATTTAATGGTTAGGAGGTTGCATTTACGAAAATCTCTCTTTAGGTAAGTCATGCGCAAATTTATTATTATTATTATTATTATTATTATTATTATTATTATTAGTAGTAGTAGTAGTAGTAGTAGTAGTAATAGTAGTAGTAGTATTTCACAATAGCGCGACAGAAATGTTTCCCAGATCATTATCAATAGTGTTATTCCAATCGCGGTGGTGCAGCGGTTACCGAGCCCGGCTACCGACCCAAAGGTGGCGGCTTCGATACCTGCCGCAATGGTCGCAGTTTGATCGAGGCGAAATGTCAGATCTTGTAACCGTGCAATGTCAGTGCACGTAAAAAAAAAAAATCTCCAGATGGTCAAACTTTCCGAAACCTCCCACTACGACGAGCCTGATCATCACATCAAGGTTCTGACACACAGAACCCCACATATCAAATTTTATTATCGTTCGCTTCTGTGTGTCGCCGTTTCATTCCTGCAGTCAAACGAGACCCTGCAGCACGCCGAGCCTCGGCGGCTATTTACAGGTAAGTATACAGGGTTGTCAACATCACTCGCGGGTAAACTAAAATTTGATTTGAAGCGATTCGAGAGATAGAGAGAGAGATAAAGATGCAAGGAAAGGCAGGGAGGTTAACCAGACGCACATCCGGTTTGCTACCCTGCACTGGGGAAGGGATGGAGGGGAGCATAGAGGTTGCATTTGAAATCTTGCAGGTGCATATGCGTACGGGCGCAACAGCTTCCTCTCATCCACGCGCGCGTAGAAGTGTGTGTCAAGCATGACAGCCGGGGGCAACGCCTCCGCCTTGAAGTGTGGCTTCAACGGCACTGCCGTTGTTAACGCTCATGCTACACACCTTTTCACAGGAACGGGAAAACAAAAAACACCTCCATGATGGGCTGTGCGCGGGAGTACAAAGGCTAAGGACGCAGCGTTGTCAGTGCATTTTCGAGGAGACGCGCCAATTTGCACAGCCCAAGGAGGGCTATGGCGGCGCCTAGGGAGGCGTTTATGAAAAGGTGGCAACGCCTCCTTTTCATTGAATAGACCCATTCCATGTTTGTAAACACAGGTAGGTCGATATCGACATTACGGATAAAATTATAGCGACGTCCGCACGTAACTTCCGCCATGCGCGCTCAGGGCTGCGATGTGCGCCAACAAACAAAAACTAAGTTGTGAGACGCGACTCTCATCCAACCGCGACGCAGCTCGTCGGTATACCGTTACTTTTTTTTTCGTTTTTTTTCTCGTTGCTTGACTGAGAACAAACACCACATGCCCCATTGCAAACCCCCCAGAAACTGCGGTAGGCAGAGCATCTTATGCTTGCCAAGACACCGCATTTTCGTGACGTAAGTCTGGTGGAATTCGTCTATACGCGCCAACAAAAACGCACTAATGAAAGAGTATGCGGCCCCGCGACTTGGTGGCTTCATTCTTCTTCTTCTTCTTTTTTTCTGCATACCGCGCCGCAGTCCACACGCAGCGAGGGAGTCGCGAAACGGCCGTCAGCTAGGCAACAAGGCTCTCAAACGACGATAAGCGTTATCTGGAGAAACACGCGCACCCCTCCCAGCAGCGTTCGCCATGCAACTACGTGCTTCACTTTGGCGCGATCAGTAGGAAAGAACGCGACAGGAGCACGCGAGCTAGCTCGATGGTGCCGAGAAGAAAGCGCACTGTAAAAAATATCCGTGTTTTAACGTCGGAGCAGACCGTAGAAACTACAGAGTAACATCTGTTTCCTGAAAAATAGCGAGACTGGACGTTTAAAGCACAAACTGTGCTGCGGTTTATGGGAAACAGCAGGAGTTGCCGTAAAGCAGCAGTCGATGTTTCCGTTCTTTCGCTCCTTCCGTAAAACACCAGAAAAACGTATGTCTTCTGTACTTCAAGAACACGCTTCCGTGATTTGTGTGCACGGCGACATACTGGCTGAACTTTGACCATTCCCCCCGTTCGACAATGATACAGTGAACTAGAACAGAAAGTTAAGCGACAGCCATGGGCAATGCCTTGAGAGAGCTGTCGGCGACATACTGGCTGAACTTTGACCATTCCCCCCGTTCGACAATGATACAGTGAACTAGAACAGAAAATTAAGCGATAGCCATGGACAATGCCTTGAGAGAGCTATCGTGGCGGGTGGCTAACGTATACATACAGCGGCAACGCTGCAGTCGCCGACTAAGATTAGGCGTCCCACAGTGTGTAAGGAAGGCGCAGATTCGCATTGTACGCTCATGGAAAGTCAGAAAACGAAGACGGAAAGTGTGATAACTGGGCAGGCTTTTATGAGGGAATTAAGCATAGAGCAACATTGGGTTCGAAGATAGACTAAGAAACACGAGAGAATGAGGAAGAGAAACTGTTCATTAACTCACAATGGAGAAAAAGAGCTGCATGCAGGATCACTGGAAAGTGCCAGAATGGATACATATATATATTCGGAGAGGCGGAGAAGGATAGCAGCGGTAAAAAAGAAAAAGAGAACGTTTCAGAGTTTTTACCGATTAAGGAAGAGGATAATTACAGCATTATGATACTTCACCGCAAGGGAAGCTAAATTTACTATTAGTAGCGAAGTCGGGTTGCCATAAAAAGTTATAAAGCGAGACGATATGGTGGGCCAGCCTTCGTTAGTGTGGTCACACTGACGAAGGCTGGCCCACCAGCCGAAACATTTGTAATTAGTAAAGGTGTTTCAGCGTACGTCGTGCTTTTTCGCTTCCGATATATATATATATATATATATATATATATATATATATATATATATATATATATATATATATATATATATATATATATATATATATATATATATATATATATATATCGTCGAAAGGCGCTGCACTTCGTTTTCAATCTTGCAAGATTGAAAGCGAACAGGTACTTGTACTGCGTCTATGAGACTTTATTGACAAAAGATAGTGAAAAAAAACATACCCGTCCAAGAATCCCTGCATATATGTGAATCTTGATGGTGTGCATAATAGTTTACGTTTTTTTTTTTTTTCGTCACATCGTGAGAATGCACGACACACAGAAGAAGAGACAGTGTACATGTTCTCCTATTTTCGTTCCTTTTTTTTCCGTGCTTGCAAGCCTTGACTTGTTTAGTGAGAGCAATCCTATAATCGTAGCTGCGTTGTATAGTTGGCACACCAATTAACACGCAGTCAATGAAACACAGTAATGAAGTGTATTTTAAAAGGGTGCGGTTTGCTGTTTCTTTGTATGAACTCGTTGTTTTCACGCTGTTTCGCACCGACAAGCCTACCATGCAAGCTCAAGCCCAATAATAAAATTTGGAAGGCTCGGGGAAACGTTTGTTCTTTTTATGAATTCATGAGTCTACTCGGTGAACACCGACGGCGACTTCACTTCGTCACCGAAGAATTCATCGGTTGTTGAATGGTTCTCACTACCTGCGACGAGAACATCGATTCTTCAGAACTATTTCCCTTTACACCACTTTTCCTGAATAACCGATAATTTTTTTTGCACCACCATAGCTCTTCCCAACCACAACAGGCCAAAAGAAAAAAAAAATGCGTTGATGGTCACACAGAATAACACGACTGCTGCGGTGTGTACGGCCATCACTGCCCAATAGAATGGGTGCAAGATAGCATCGGTGCATCGTGGTGTCGGCTAGAATACAAAAACAAATTGTAGGCAGGCGCTAAAGTAGTCAGTTTGCCCCGAAGGGAGCGTCGCGAGTTCGATTAAAAGCCGCACCGCCCGCCGGTGCCGTTTTAGCTGAGCGCCTCCCTTCGTAGCCGATCACAGCGCCGCCGCTCCTTTCGCCACCACACCACAGAACACGTGCGTCTGAAGGATCGTTTATTACACGAACATTTGGCCATCCACTGGTTACCGCAGCGGCGCGCACTGCTCCAACGTTTTATATAGGACGATTTTTGGCGCGCTCTTCACTTGGTGGTTCAACCAGTTCAACGTTCAGCTGTTCAGTGGTCTCTGGCATCGTACGCGGTCAAGACACGCGGTTCTTATCAGCGCTCTTTCACCTGCCTCCCAAGTCCATCTCCTCGCACACATTACGATCAGGTAAGCATTTATTTCACTGTTACCGATCATTTCTTGTCTTACCAATATTCTCATAAAGAGTTATTAGGCTTACTCACATGCCACAGCTCATACGAGCTAGGTATGTAAAAGTCTGTCGCTATATAAGGTGAACGATTAAACACGTGTTTGCCAAGCTTGCATTGCTCATATATACCTTATTACTAGGTGCGGGAAACGGTAGGGGCAGCGAAGTTTACTGTGCGTAGGCATATTTCAGTGCATTTTGTGGATTTTTAGTGACGGCTATGAGGTACGACCATAGTGCTCGCATGCTGTATTGCACCTTCTTTGTTGAGTTGCGCATGTAGGAAGGGGTTCCGCGAACAGTTTAATTCTTCGGAATTGTATGAAGCATTGCTTGCACTCAGGAATAACGCGATTTTCCCTTTGTTAACGTCACTTGATTGTGTTATTGTGGTGAAGCCTGCTACTCAGTTGCATCTTTGCAGTTTGAGGATGTCACAGGTCAGTTTGTGCACGCACTCATTAGTGATCTCCTCGGTGCCCATGCACATGGCTGTTATAAGGTGCACTTGTAAGCCTGATCAGCAGGAGTCTGCTGTCACGTACACACCAGGCGTGTACGTGTCTTTGTCGTCTTATCGAGCGCAGACAAAGCACACGTGTTTTCCATGCCTGCATCGCTTGCAAGTCATACGTTCATTACTACAAAAGTAGGTGTAGGAGACGACAGGGGCAGGAACTATCACTTGGCTGTGTGTAAACTTATTTTGCCATATTTGGCGGAATCTGAGTGACAGCCGTGAGGTACGATTGGCGCTCGCATTTCGCATGCATGTTCTGTTGTGTCTATTGATTTGCGTGCTCAGCAGTTCATTTCTTTGGAATTGCACGACACATTGCTTACACCCGACAACATTGCGAATTTGCACGTCACTTAGCCATACTACTGCTTAACTGCAGCTAATCCAGCATGGGAGTCCTTGTGTGTACCCAAGAAGTTGGTGTATGGCAACAAAATCAAGCGATCGCATATGCGAAGTTTTGGGTGCCCTATCTTGAAGCCACCCATTTCCATCTCTTGCGCGTACTACTGGCAGGCTACGGTGCAATTCATACTTGGTATCAACTGTTTTATTAGTCAATATATCACAAAAAGCTTTAAGTAATTGTTTAAAGTAATTATGTTTCAAGCTAAAATTTTAAAGTAATTATATTCAATATTGGACCTGGCTGCACTTGAGAGGCTGAAGCTGCTTTCACATATGTGCAAGATATGAACATCTGTTGTCAACATTAGCGATATAATGGATAGCATTACTTAAGTTTTAACAGTGCTTAAGTTGTGAACATGTGTAATGTTGGAGCATATGCTAAGCTCACTTTTGACTGCACATTCAGGAATAGCCTTTTAAGAGACCCAAGTTGCGCAAGTATGGGTGCAGTTTTCTGTAGAATTTGTGCAGTTAATGTTACAGTCTCCGTCATTATTTCTTTTCCTTGCGCCGCCTGCTTCAACTTAGTTTAAACATTTGTAGCAGGTCAAGAATATTTATATTCACTGTGCTCTTATATAGAGGACTGCTTAAAAAGCATTGGCTAATGTTCATATGAAATTGAACATAACCTGACATGCTAACCAGATATTGGAATGATTCTACTATTGTAGACTGTAAGGTATTATTACCATTGTAGCAGTGTTTTTATTATAAAATTGGGCGGTCTGAAAAAGTGCACAAGCCAGTGAATGTAATTTAGCAAAATAAGTGCTCTACCTTCATTGCAGCCATAACATCAATGAAGAATGCCCACTTGCCGGCATTGCGCACAGACATTTTCAACATTGACCGACTACTTCGAGCACTACCACTATCACAGCAGTGTGTTGGGCGGTGCCCTTTGCCCTTGTGAGCCTTGTGGAGCTTTGTTTAAAAACTATCAGAGCCTAAGAAGTCACGTCTTCAGACATCACAAGAAGCGATGCAGCAAACAGACTGATGATGCGTTTGTCTGCTCTGTGTTGTCATGCGGGGCGAGTGTGCCTACTCGCACGGAGCTTCTTGGTCACATAGCTGCCCATCTGGAGAGTGGAATTGATGCTGTTATGTGTCCTTTTGTGGGTTGTGGTAGTGTGCTGAGGTCAGCAGGTTCCTTCAGAACACATGTTTCAAGGTATCACCGGGGCAAAACTGCAACACAGTGCACGGAAGTACCTGAAGTTGAATCCAGTTCAGATCAAGAGCACAGTAGCACACCCCCTGCTGATGTTGGAGATAACTGTGAAAGGGAGTCTGGTTGTGACAGCGATTTGCCGCTGAACCCCTTTACTGACAATTTTGCTCTTTTTCTTCTGAAACTGGAGTCTCAGCATCATGTGCCAGCAAGCACCGTGCAGTATATTGTGAAAGAGTTGCAGAATCTGCATAATCTGAATAGAGACATGTTGTTGCGTGAAGTTTCCAGAAATGTCTCAAGTGACACATTTTCTGCTGTACGTTCAGCATTTTGTAAAGACGCCTTTGATGAAGCATCTGTGGCACTGAGATCATCTTACTCCCGGCACAAATATTACAAAACGAAGTTTTGTTTTGTGCCACCAATTGAAATCTCTTTAGGCATGAATAAGCAAAATGTTGTATCCATTTTTCACTATGTGCCCATTGAGAATCTCATTTGTTTTCTCATGTCTTGCGCTCCAAGCAGTCAGCTGAGTGCATCGAGCGACTGCTACACAGATTACGTTCACTGCCAGCCATTCAAACGATCGGCCGAGAATGTGATACATGTAATATTGTATCAGGATGAATTTGAGGTGGTAAATCCACTAGGATCAGCAAAGGGCAATTTCAAATTGCTTGCAGTGTACATGACTCTAGGAAACCTGCCACTGTGTTACAGATCACGGGTTGAAGCTATGCAGTTGGTAATGCTTTGCCGGCAGAAAGATGTAAAAGAGTTTGGGCTTGATAAAGTTCTGCACCCTTTAATTCAAGATCTTTCACTACTTGAACGTGATGGTTTGCGTATTAATGGTGTGAACCATACTGTGCGGCTAGATTTTATTGCAGGTGATAATCTGGGAAGTCACATTATTGGTGGCTTTACGCAGAACTTTAGCTCATCAACATACATGTGTCGCTTCTGCCTGATAACTCGCACTCAATTTCACCAAAACCCATGCGCAGTAGGGGAAAAACGAACCCCGCAAAACTACAATCGTTCAGTGGAATGTGTCAACAGCTCTGGAGGACATGATGACCATGGCATAAGCATGGATTCTCCGTTTCATATATTACAACACTTTCATGTCTGCCATTCTGGCTTGCCACCATGTATAGGCCACGACCTTTTTGAAGGTGTGGTTCGGTATGACCTGCCATTGTATATAAGATACTTTGTAACAAAGAAAAGCTGGTTTACTTATGCTTACCTGAACAACAGGATCTGTACCATGAAGTACAGTGTTCATGATTTGAGGAACAAGCCAGCAAAAGTGACCAGCCAGAGTGACAAACTCGGAGGTCACGCAATGCAGAATTGGACATTTTTGAGATTACTTCCTCTATTAGTAGGCCCAAAAGTAAATGTAAGTGACCCAGTCTGGCAACTTTGTGAGAAGCTAATGATCATCACTGACCTGCTCATGGCACATACTATTACTCCTGCCCAAGTGGCATACTTGAAAGTTGTGACTGAGGATTATGTAGAACTCCGTAGTTGTCTTTTCCCGTCAATCAAACTGCGCCCAAAGCACCATTATCTCTTGCACTATAGTGAACTAATTCAAGAGTATGGCCCACTTTGCCATGTATGGACCATGAGATTTGAATCGAAGCATCAATATTTCAAACAGTGCATTCGAAGTGCAAGAAATTACAGAAATGTCACAAAGACATTGAGTGAACAGCACCAGCTGTACCAATCATTTCTGGCAGCTAGAGGTCTCTTCCATACTACTGAGGTGTTTGTAGAAATGAGCCACAGTATGGAGTTGACAGTGGTTAACAATCTGAAGCATGTACAGCTACCTGACAACAGTATTCTGCTGAAGAGAGCTTCAGTGAATGGCTTTTTGTATGCAGTTGGAGAGTACGTTCTTGTTTCAGGCACACAATTAAACACAGTGTTTGGCTCAATAGTTGCCATTGTGAAAACTGGCTGTGATGTTGCCTTGTTAGTGAAGTGTGTTCGTGCTGCTTTTGCTCCAGCTGTCTCTTTCTATATACTTGAAGACACATTTTGTGAAACATTGCTTGTGCACCCTATTCAGTTGCTGGACAGGACTCCTTATCAGTCATACTTAATTGATGGTGCTTCTGTGATACGGTTTAATTTTTCTTTTCCTGAAAAACTGTAAAAGTGGTTTTGAAACTTTGCCCAGCTTGGCCTGTTAGTGTGCTGTCATGCAGTGTGTAAAGTACCTCTGACACCAAAATTTTTGTTTGGAATTTTTTTTGTTACTGTAATTTGTAGCTGTGTCTTTGATCCCAAAATTGAATAGTAAATGCTCTAACATATCATACAACTAATGCTAACAATTAGGGAATGAAGTCTACATTTAAGTGACACAATATTAAGACAATATTAATGACATATAACAGACAATCCTGCCAGGAAAAGTATTGGGGATGTTATATGAGGTAATTGTAATGTAAATGTGAAAAAACAAAAGTGGACGAAGAGATAACTTGCTGTGGGCAGGGACCGAACCTGCGACCTTCGAATAACTCGTCAGATGCTCTACCAACTGAGCTACCTCGGTGGATCATATAACATTCCCTGTACTTTCCCTGGCATAATTGTCTGTTAGATCTCATTAATATTGTGTCACAACAAGTTTTAGCATGACTTATGCCTGCATAAAATCATAAAGTAGCACTTTGCTGTGGGGTAGCACCTAAAATCACATGCACTTAAACTTTGGTGACATTGAAAGTGCAGTTTTCAAGTTGGGGACCTCTGCATGATAAAAAAAAATATGGGTACTGTAGGATGAGTTATGCACTTAGATTTTCATCACAAGCACATCTCCTAAAAAATTTTTTTAATGTAGAAGCTGGCACTAAGCCATGAAAGGCTTGAAACAGTGAAACTGAATGATTCTGAAAACCAATCTGGTTGCTTCTAGGCTGTTTCTAGGCTGCAACTAGATTATGCAGGTTGCTTCTAGGGGATCGCTAGGCTTTAACTAGGTGATGCTAGGTTTTTCCTACATTGGTTCCCAGCGCAGAGAGGTTCAAGTTAAACTGTAGAAAATCACAGACATGACACAAGTTTTGGAACACCACAGACAAAGCTCACGGTGAAACCAAGCATTCACATTTCTCATTGACCTACTGGCACGTCCTTGTTGACGTAGGTCTTCAATCTCTTCAGGGTCTTTTCACAGCCAGTGTTTCATCTCCCGTTCCCTGGTATTCTATTCTTGTACGTACTCGAGGTCATCAGCTTTCCACAGTCTCTTTGCAGATAGTTTTTGAACTGACCGCACAGCATCACATACCTGTTTGATTAGTTTTATTTTTCATTTTTTAGTGGACCAGTGGTGAGTAGTGGGAATAACCACAATTTACGTTGGCCCATGCCTGTTTATGATGATGGTGGTTCTTGTGTAGGCCACAAGACACATACTCGTAGGCTGCACAAATTAAGGCTAGGCCTAACAGCTGCATTGTTGACAGGAAAGCATTCCAGGTGTAAACAGCCAGCACCACATTGAGAGCAGTCTGACAATAGAGCTGCATGGGTGGGGAATAGCTCTTATTGGATGCCAATGATGGTATTGTGTGTGCTTCGCAAGTCTTTCATGATCTCGACAATACTGGCTTCACTTGTGGAATGTCGCAGAGGTTCCCTATCTACGTCATACCACTGGAAATGTCGCAAGGTGCTGCCAACTCAAATGACCAATCATGCTTATTTTGAAAGGAAACCGAAGTATTTTAAAGGCAATGCTCATTACTAATGAGCAGAAGAGCTCACGTATGCAGGGAAATTGAACAACACAAACATCTTGATGTTACAGTCTTGGTGTCAGAGGTCTCTAAAAAACAGTTGTGCATGGCACACTTATTGCATGCATTAATCCTGAATCATTTTATAAGGCCTCTTCAGTGTGCTCTATCACATTTTTAACACGTGGAACTGTGTCCTGTTTTGATTTTACTTGAAGATGGATGACTTCTGCATACTGTATGTTCAGGGCAGGTTTTCTGTCCTTTATTTCATTGGGTATGCTAATAATGTTCATCTTGTTGGTTAGCTTTGATTGATTGCCACTGAAAGTTTTTCAAAGGCTAACTCCTGAGGCAGCATTTCTGTTTTATTGCTGTGGCGCATTTGTGGCTGTATCACCTTGTAAGGAATATCATATGTGCTCGAGTAATGTTTGCCTCAATCCAGCCAGTGATGAGTGGTGTTCCATTGCTTCATATTTTATTGGACCTGCAGCAAACTATCGTAGGCATTCTAATGTATTGCTGATATTTGCTTGAGCTACATTTCTGTTCAGTGTTACATGAAATCGGTATCTTATAATAAAAGTATGCCAGTTACTCTTCTGTTTTACAGTTTTTGCTGGTTGAAGCTATTCGACTTGAGATTTGCTTTGCTTCAGCACTCAGCCAAACGCACGGTAAACATTTAAGTGTGGAAAGTTTTGCATGTTGGTAAGTATGCATGAATAAAATACTTGTGTGCAATAGACTGGTAAAAAGAATGTAGAGGGGCTATGTGCCAAACCTTATTACATTGACATTACCTTTCTTGTATCTATTGCATGTTAGTTATTGCATGTAAAACACTGCACATATATTAATTTTTTTGTGCCCTGCAGGTTTCTACAGGTCACCCTCATGAGACATTTAACACTTCTCCCACTGCCTCTGTCCGCCTTCATGGCCTTTTCAGTGTAGCTGTATCAATGTAGCTCTATATCAGTGTAGGCATTACATCTTTGCCCCCATTTGTGGTGGAAAAGTTGTGGTGCCTTTCTGCTTAGTGAATGCACCTGTTCTACTCAAATTTTTTACAACATCCTGCAGGCAGTGAGCAATGCCATTAATAAAACTATGGAATGCTGACCATAGTGTCAAAAAGGTGGCTCATGCAACCACACTGCAAGATGTGCTCACCCAAGCCAGGCAGAAGGGAATTTGCAGTGCGGAAAACGCAAAGGTAAAGAAAGATATAGTTTATTTAACCAAGCAAAATGTTTTTCAAAGCTTTTGGTTTATTCAGAAGGAATAAATGGGGAAATATAAAGTTGTAGGGTAGCTATTGGACCTACACCCTTACCAGTCATTTATTTTAGGAAAGAAGCCTAACATGTTCAATGAATAACTTCTGATTGCACTCGCTGTATGTTGGTGTACCTGCCTTGATTGTACTATGCTGCTTTTAAGATTTAATGGGCCACTGAGATCGAATCGTTTTACAGAAATAATTACTAGAAGGGTCTAGCTGTCTGAATAGGCGTGTCATGTTCATAGGTTTTATTGCACTCCAATAGCCTGAAATATCACCACAGTGCATGTCTGTAAAGGGGCCCTCTAACGCTTGAAAACATCGGTGCCGTCTGCATAACTCGTAGTGGCACTCTCCAGAACTACTGTGAGTGGAAATGACGACGGAGGGCGCAGGACATGTGATTGGATAAATGTAACGTTAGATGTGATCGTGGTGTTGCATCAAAACCGGGATTACTATTGGATTTATTTTTTCATTAGCATGACTTTTGACTCAAAATGACAGAGAATAAAGCTCTCCGACTTTTCCAGCTTGAAAGGCCCAAAGCTGGTCAAAGAATGCGCCGAACGCCATGTGCGGAAGGAACGCGGCGACGCTCAGGGAATCGTTATTTGAAGAAACTAAAAGAAAAAAGCTACAAAACGTTATAGAAGTGTTCGCGAGCTGGCTCGTTTCGCACGTGTCATTCCTTCTTCAAGTGCCGCATTGTTACCATTGCAACGACGTCCTTAATACACTGACGCAACAGGCAATATGTCATGCGAGCTTCCTGTATGATAGGGCTTGCAGTTCATTTCATTGGGCCGCCTTCCGACGTTAGAGGGCGAGGGAAACACAGTAAGGTCAGCCCGCAAAAATCGAGTTGAGGGTAAGCATCCATTTCTTTGTATTTTGATATCTGTATGCTGAATAACTTTGCACTGCGTGGCCCTATCGCTGCCATTCTTGCGGCACTTATCTTCTAAGCCGTCAGTGTACGCAACCAGCTAGAAAAAAATGTAAAACTAGGAAGTCATGAAAAGGGTTAGAGGGCCCCTTTAACTCAAGAACCATACCACCTCAGTGCATGTTTTTAACTCGAGAACCTAACTCTTGTATTAAGTGTTGCCTTGTTAAAGTGATGCTTTGCTGTAGAAAAATGCTACTGCAGTGCTTGTTTAAACGAACATTGGAAAAAATCTGTGAATTTGGAATCTCAGAAGCACGTTTTGTGGCGAAGGGTTGTTTCTTTTCATCAATTCACATAAAAAGTCGAAAAAAAAAACACATCACTGTATTCTAGTTGAAGGTAAAAAAACCTGGATGCACTGCGCCGATCAAAGTAGAAGCTTAAAAAGAAAAAACACAGAAAAAAGACGTTTCGGCTCTTACACGGCAGCCTTGTTCACGGTGAAATGTGAAAAAGGCTGCTGTGAGGGAGCCGAAACGTCTTTTTGCTGTGTTTTTTTCTTTTTAAACCTTTACTTTAGTCGGTGCAGTGCCTCCAGGTTTTTTACCTCCAACCATGTATCATCCCGACCAGACAGACTTCCGCCAAACTTTAAACTTCATCACTGTATTCTGTGCACGATGAGCTACATTTTCAGGGAAGGGGCATGTTGCTAAGGGTTATTTGGCCATCATCTGCAGAACACAGTCATTGTGGACTCATGTACAGTGCTCACAGATTGAATTGTGGTATCAAAACTTATAGTACAATGATTGGTATGTGCAAATGCTCGAGGTAACCACTGCATCTTGCAATAAACATGGTTACTTAAGGTAATGTTAGTTCTGATGTAAGTACTCTAGTCAAAATTACTCCAGTATTGCTAGAAATATAGGGAACACTAATGTATACACACTGCTTAGCCGTATTATCACGTTTTAATTCATGTGTAGTGCCATCATGGACAAGTGAAAGGCATGCAAAAAATGACAAAGTTATATCATGCCTGCAGAAATTGTTTTGAACCCGTTATTAAGTGCGCAAGTTTACATTCAGCGTACCGGTGGAAACTAAAACCAGAAAATGTGTTTTAGTTTCTTTCGACTCATTCGTAATTTGATTGTCCATGACTGTACATGTCTCCAGGATTTTACTTCATTCATGGTGACTATATCTAATTATTCAATATTACACTTCATTACACTATTGTTTTTGTTCAGTAGGTATATTTATAATCATTTTAGTCATGTCAACAGCTTCTTTTTCTGAAAAGAAAAATATTGGTGGAAGTGTGCCGGCTTTACTTGTTTGCATTCTTTGTGTCATTCATATTACAGTAGACTCACAATAATTCAAACTCTGGTAATGCAAACTTTTGATTAATTCAAACAAAACTAAATTTTTTGGTTGGCCCTCTATTCTTTGAATGTATTTAAAAGCCTCTTAATTCAAACTCCATCATTCGGTTAATTCATACTTTTTGCAGTTTCATACCAGAAAATATCTGCTGCTTTCCCACCACTATTTAAAAATTTGCATGCTTATATGTCTAGAAATGAAAAATAAGTACCTCAGTCCTTCAAAGAAAAAGGCTTCACTAGTAAACAGGTGTTTGAAACAAAGCACACGCATGGTGAACCGTAATGCTTCTCAACTGGTGTAAAGAGCTTTGTGTCGAAGGCACATACTTTTATAGCAAAGAAGCAGTTGGCAATTCATTAAAAGGTCTTATCAGCAGTAAATGGCCAATAAACTTGGGGACCTTAGTCATCTGCTTTCTGTTCATTGCGTGCAGTTAGAGCTTAAAAACACTTAAAAAATTTTTAAATGTGATAAAATCAATGCCTAATCATAATGTGTGGTGTTGCCTCACCCAGAGTCATCTATCAGAGAACTTCTGATAATTCAAACTTCTTGATAATTCAAACAAAATTCAGAGGTCCCTTCGAGTTTCAATTATTGAGAGTCGACTGTACTTTGATTTCAAATATGAAGCCTTGTTTTGCATTCATAAACTCGGTGAATTTGCATGCTGTGGAAGCCCACTGTAGCTGACAAAATAGTAGTGGCAGTTCTGAACTACACAAAAGTGAAAAGTCGTTAACACTACCCCGTGCAGCTTATCGGTTCCATCCCTAGTGGCAAAGAAGATGAGCTAGAGCAGTTGCAATAGTTGTAGTTGTGGAAAACTTTTTGTCCTTTTTGCTTGTGAAGTTCCTAAGGGTGGAGCCCTCAGTCCGTGGCCGCATTAGCTACTGCAAATTGCTGAACTGCACAATTACAGCAGGCGAGTTGAATTGAAGCATTCCTAGAGTTAAGAAGCTAAAGCGGAGTTAGAAATTACTATTCTGATAGCAGGATGAAGAGAATGTAGGACATTTTCTTCAAGTTTGTTTATGGCGACGAGAGGTGCACTAAAATTTTAAAAATTCCTTCATTCAATGTTAACATAAAGTGTAATTATGTAATGTAGCCTTCCTCGGTGTTTGGATCTCGGTGTGGTATGGATTTTTTAGCTCCAATTTAAATTCAGTTTTGTGCATAAATTAACCCTCTCCCTACTGAGGTTTTTGGGCCAGAAATGACACAAAAAAAAACTTTATTTCTGTTTGCCTATTTGATTCATGCGTCTTCAAACAACTGAAAAAAACTATTTAAAGGCTCTCGATGCACAAGATATAACCAAAATATTAAAAAAAATATTCAGAGGATTAGCTTGACCATGGAAAGTACCCTAACATCTAAAGTTTAGTGCAGACAAACGAGCTGGTTAGAGAAAGTCTTGGGATACACAGGTGAGGGTTTGTTTGCATCTATCGGTGTCCATTTCCAATGCATTCAGAAGCGGTCATCATCTGACACCAGTAATATTAAGAAAACATACCACTCTGTGTAATTGCTGCCACACTCGCAGTACTAAAATTTTCCATTCTGAAAAACTTGACCGAACAAGCAATTTTTTGTTTTTCATCTTTTTTCTGAACATAGCTCTTTGTGGCATGCTTGAACACTGAGGAGGACACCATTTTCCAATTCTGGTTACCAGAATTAAGGCCCTTCTAGAACTGGAATGCATGCTTTGAGCGCTTTATAAACATTTTTACTGTACCTTATCTTCCATACACTTGTTTCAGTGTGGGTGAGCTCATTTTTGGTAGGGAAAAGGTTAAAAATCTCCAAAAAAATCAGCACTTGGCTTTGTATATTGAAAATCATTTCTGTGGGATTTCACAATATGGAAAGATTATGAAAGGGTGAACTGATTTCAGTTGAACCTTGTAGGTGTATAAATACATTTAAACAATTCTTGCACAACTTTTTTCCTAATCTCTGGCTCAGGTCTTCTTGAAAGATTGGACCGAGTTAGATGAAGAAACTTTTGAAGAGCTTCTGCAAGAGCTGCCCCTTGATGAAACAGTTTTTGTTGTGGCAGAGGTGATCCCACCAGCCTCTTCACTGCAGTCAGGTGCCTTACTTCTCTTATTTGTCATATGATATAGTTTTTACAGCACCATGCGAGATTCATGAAGTTTGTGTGATTTATGGTGACATTGTTCATTATATTATTCAGGGGATAATGTTAATGCTTTCTTTATTTGGCATGTAAATCTGGAAATTTATTACAAGCAATAAATAACAGATTAACGAAGACTAACATATGGGTGCAACCATAAAGTGCCAGTATACAACAGCGAAGTTCAAAAATTTTAATGAAGTGAAATATGCGTGCTTTTGGTGGGTGAACATGCTGCTACAAGAATTTTGCGAATAAGGAAGTTGCAGGGGTTAGAACGTCCATTTCAGCCGGTTTCAAATTTTCGCGCGGCCACTCGCCACCCTTCTCCGCGAAAGAGTAGCCCATTGTCGTGACTCTGCCCACTCCGGCAACGCAACGCGACGTCTGTGATATGTCATCAGCGCGCCAGCAATGACCGAGTGGGGCTTCCTCCACACCAGCCCATGTCATAGCGGTGCGGGCAGGAAACGCTGAGCATACTAAATTTTCTTTTCGCAGCATAGTAATAAGATGCCTCTTCATCTTGGAGGCTTTCATTCTGGCAATACTGATTTTCCTGGAGTCTTGGGCTCTATGAAACGGCAGAGGGCAGCACAGAAAAATGAAAATGTGCACTCACTGCGCAGCTGAAATTGTATCGCTGCAAGGCCAAGGCGCTGTTTCGTAGGGCAAAGAACCAATCGAGGAGCTCAGTGGTGTGTAATGTCGCCCATGGACAAGCTTTTGTAAAACTGCACGTACGATGAGGATTTGTCAGGCGAGGGAAACGGGCGCAGGATTGGTTACATGTTGCGGCAGCCTGAGCGTGGTCTTGTGCTACATGCATGTGGCACTGCAGTCTTGGTACCGGTATGAGTTTCAAGGCTGCAGTATTCAGAGTTCACAGCTGTTCAGCAATAGTATTCATCTGTAGTGATGCATACAAGAAATCAAGCTACATCGACACTTTAGGCCTGAATATTTGTATTATTATCAGGTGTATATATGTTATTTGGGCATAGTCTTGAAGATCACAGGAGCCAACCCAGCTGGTGTTCTGGATATGGCATGAGGTCATTCTGATAGGACCCTCGGTAATACCGACAAGCACCTTTTTTAATTCTGCAGTGCTGCAAAGAGTTGGGATGCCATTGTCACAACCCTTATTGTCCATTTGACTATCAAATTATCACTTCATCAAAAGTCTTCAGTTTTGTTCCCTCTATTATAACAGGGATTCTTGGGCACCATTATATATGATCTTTCAAATAACTCTGGTTAGTCTGTGCCCATGAATATTTTAATGTATCGAGAAGCTTAAAGGGAAGAACTGATGAAAACATCAAAATTCTACCAGGAAGGCATGAATGTTGTGATAAACAATGTATATTTTACAGATTTTTGAACAGTTGGTTGTATTTTGGGTGGATTGTCAGAGTGTGGCGGCTGTGGCCCGGGCATGAGCCACGATGTCACATTCACCTAGGCATGTGCAGGGTGCACGTGTTCCTGTCCTTTTCTTCTTGCCACCTCATCTTTCACCCCACTCTCCACCTTCCATAAAAGCACTCTTGCTTTACCCCAGCCAGGATCCTTATTTCTTGCCAATGCTGTTTGTAGTGATCCTGGGAACCGTTGGGAGCTGAGTGGGTCAAGATATACGTGGGTGATGACGGCATACTTGACATGCTTTATTCCAATATATCTAATGTCACTAAATGTCGTTCACCTCCTCTAGTTCACAGTGCGGCCACTAGACATGGCAGATTGTTAAAGAAGCATTAAAACTGTTATTTTCCTCTAGTTTCTGCCTGAAATGAAGGCTGTGTATTGATTTCAGCAACCATTCCTTCAATTTGGCTGAAAATTTTGTTCAATATCTTTTTAAATTTCAACTCTTCTACCAATATCTGCTAAATGTAACAAATGACCTGTTCAGTACATCTATAGTTACTTCAGTTTTCATGCCAAACTTTTTCTGTATGGTTTTGTTTTATTCCCTAGACCCAACTGATCTTCCGGAGCCACTACTGGTTGTTAACCAAGAACCTGGTGCTCAGAGGCAGCTGCTGTCACTGGACTGCCTTCCAGCCGCCTTGAAAAAAGTTCTGGAAGCTCCGTTGCCCCTTCCTCCAAGGGAAAGGAGAGAGCTTGTGAGGATAGTGGGGATTCAGTTAACCGAAAAGTCGGGTAGGCCACGAAGAGAGCAAATACGAATAGCAGCTTCACAAGTTGTTGCAGCATATCCACTTGCGTTAGAAGATCGTGGAATAGATGGTGAGCTGCTGGGCAGGGGTTATGACGCCTTCTTTCAGCAGCTAGAAAATCGCATTGAAAATACCACCAGAGGAAAGCGCTCAGCCTCACCATCAAAAAGCGCAAATACCAAGATCCGAAAGTGGGCATATGGGTGCGCCAACTGGCAGCCAGTTAGACTGTTTGAACCCGCAAATGATTCAGCGGAAAAAATTGAATATTTGAAACGGGAAGGTAGAAAAGGAGCTCGGGACATAAATGTACCCCAGGCATTGGAGTACATGAGGGAGCTGTATGTAGAACAGAGAAATTTCATCAACAAGGACCCCCTGCCACACACATCAGAGGTGCAAAACGAGTGGCCCTTACTTTTTATTAAGCCCGTCTTCTACCAGCACGCCAATGAACTTCTGGGGAAGAATGCGAAGGTGAGATACTATCTTAATTGTTCTAGAAAGGACTGTTTATTTAGGTCAAAAGCAAATATCGTATTCAAGATTATATGTGTACTTTGTAAATTATGGACTTTCTATGGTGCCTGATGGCATTGGTATATCATGGAAGTGCAACCACTCCAGTCTATTTTTACCCATAAAAAACGAATCCTGTCCTAAAAGATACTGTTGAAATTTAATGTTAGTGCAATGTTGCAATAATGTTAAGGATGCAACCCATGTAGACAAAAAAAAGACAGTATAGAGCATCACTTGCTACTGATTTTATTAGAAAAAAAGGCTCTTTTTGTATACCTGCAGATGTGTGCGCAGAACAATGGCGTGCACTCCATGATTATCACATCACGATATAAAAAAATTGCGCTTCTGCCTCATGCAGGGTAACGGACGTGCTACTGAGGCACACACCTTCTTTCACATTGATAAAATACGCCACCAAAGGTTCATGTGCCACAGTGTTCTTGCTCCTTTCAAGTATGCGAATATTTGCAAGGTCCTGCCCACACTTGCAGGATTCGAATTGCATAGGTAAACGAGCACTGATTTTATTATTAATTTTAATCTAAAGCTCAAGCTTGCTTTTGATACTATTTTCCTCAAAATCTGCATTAACACCGTCCTGTGCTCACAAAATTCAGGAGTTTTAACCACCAAGTAGAGAGGCTAAAAAGCTGCTGATACCTTTGCTGTTATGGTAGCAGTAGCTGAAACCCTGCTTCAGAAACTAAAGGGGAAGCCGAAAACAGCCACTGATGGACAAACGACCACAAGTCGTGCCGTATAGCCACAAAGTTTTCTACAACTTTATGAAGGTGGCGAACAGGTACAAGGTACCTATTGGTTTTGAGCTCCTTAAAAGTGGCTCGGCTTGTGTCCTCGCATTGCAGAACCGTAAAAGCTTACCCTTTGAGGTAAAAGGCGTGCAAGGCCATTTGTACTTTCGGTGTTGTGCGTGGTTTACAAAATTTCACTTCCATGCGGCGAGGTTTATATCCACCAAACCGAACGCTGTGTTAATGACAGGGTAAGTGAGCACGAGCTTTTGATTAAATTTAATACAGTAGACTCCCTTTAAGACGAACTCCGAGGGACCACAATCATTTGTTTGTCTTATCAGGAGTTTGTCTTATGAAAAGTGCCCCCAAAAACCAAATGCTAACATACCAAGTGCACTTAAATACTATGTTGCTTGAAAACACTGAATGAAGTATACTTACAATGGGGAGGAAAGAAACAAGAAAAAGCATTTATTTGGCTCAGCTCGATAAAAACCATGCTTTCAACTAGAATATTTAGACTAATCTTGTGAGTACTTGATTTCACAAGTTCATAATAAATATGCTCATGAATAAATTGCTACAACATTTTAACAATAAAATTGTTGCATGACCATATTTTGACTATTAGAAGATAAAAAAGGGAGAGGCGAGCAGATTTTTCATTCAAAGAATGAAAAATTCATTCTTCTGGCGGTTCACCTTTTGAGGGACTGTTGCATGTGGCACTGCACCAGCTCTTTGGCTTTTTTTGGCACCAGCCCTTTGGCTGGCTTTGTTATCACTTTTGGATACGCCTCCATTGCATACCGTTACCTTGACAAAGCCAATATACACTAAGTTGCTTATGATAGTCTAGAAGCTTTTCTATGAGGTTCGGATATTTTCTTATTTTACGCCCGCTGTAACTTTTCCTGAACAACAAGCAGCCGAAGATCTCTGTTTACACTACTCTCGATCACAAGCCTCAGGCACACAAAAAAGACACAACGCAGCTATATTTAGTGTGCAAAATGACCTTCCTGTGTCGTTCACTCTCGTAATGAAAGTGGCGCATCACAATTTGCTGCATTTAAGTGGGAAGAGGTACGACGTGCACAGGCCCTATACAAAACAACGCGAACTTACCACGACATGTACTCAGGTGCCATTGTGTGACGGCAATAAAAATGCATCATACTCCTCTGATGGGAGTGCTAGTGCCACATATGTGGTTTCCGTTCATGTGATTATAATGTACAGAAAATCTTCCCATTTTCACTTTCATTTGACTTTTCACCCCCCCCCCCCTTCTTTTGCCTTTTCCCCTCTAGCCAAGCTCCCGTGTTCTTCTGTTCTCCACTGTACTCTTGTTGGGGAACTGAAGAACGTAACGAGAACACGAAAGGACAAACGCTTTTTGTTAATAAAGCCGGTCCCTTTCTCCACCTACAGGCTGGGGGTGAGGGAGATACCAGCTTTATGCGCTGACCTTTCTTTTCCACTTATCTCGCTTTCTCAGTCCACGTCACAATTAGCTTTCGATATGTTTGAGTCCTTGCACGAGGAAGTTCCCCCCTTTTTTTGCTTTCTCTTGTTCACCTGAATGCCCCCATCAAGACCGTAATGTTTGTTGCGCAGAATCCCCGTCGTTGTTGGTCGCTGCGAGAGTTTGTCTCAACAGAAGAAACCTGTTATGCGGTTCGTTTTTGTTTTGCATTGAGTCTATAGGAAACCAAACAAACACTCCCGTGTTGTTCGTCTCAAGCAAGAATTCGTCTTGAAGAGTTCATCTTAAAGGGAGTTCCCTGTAATAAAATCAGTGTTCGTTTACCTATGCACTTTGAATCCTGCATGTGTGGGCGGGACCTTGCAAATATTCGCATACTCGGAAGGAGCAAGAACACTGTGGCACATGAACCTTTGGTGGCGTATTTTATCAATGTGAAACAAAGCGTGTGCCCCAGTGGCACGTCCGTTACCCTGCATGAAGCAGAAGCGCAATTTTTTTTTATCGTGATGTCATAATCGTGGAGTGCACGCCATTTTCCTGCTCATATGCTTTGGTGTTTACAAAAACAAAAGGAGCCTTTTTTATTTTGCAAACAAAATCTGTTGCAATCAATGCTCTATCTCGTCCACTTCTTTTTTTCTTGTCTATGTGGTTTACGTCCCTACCTTTCTTCAGCCTGAACCTACTAGCCAACAACATGTTCTAGTAAGCTGGTGCAGTAGTTTCAGGGTGGTATTCCCCACCAGTCTGTTTTTTGTCTTCTTTTTTTGGCGTGTCACAGCTGTTGCACTCAATTGTAGGGTGGTAATATAGTTCTACATTTCAAACAGTTTTCACTTTAATATCTCTACAGATGAATTCATCTATTATCAAGTAACTCTTATTTACTTTGATTTTTGGAATAATTGCAGGAAATCTTCCAGGAGAGGATGCCGGCCTGTGCGCCTGCATTATTTCAGATGATGGAGGAGGCGCCGACGAAACACACTATGGAACTGGTGGTGCGCGTGAGAGACGATGGACAAAGAGAAAAAGCAGTCCAGGTAGCTGTGCTACCATTCCTCTGCGCGCATTTTAAGGAAGACAAGAACTACCTTTACCAAGTATTTGAAGTAAGTTTCACTTTGTTGCATTATGTTAGTACAAAACTGGACAGTAACATCTTTTGAGAAAGTGATGTATTGGTTTGTTGAGAACAGCTTTAGGTTCTAGATTTTATAGAATACAGTCGATCCCGGGTATATCAAACTATGATATATCGAATTATTGGCTATATCAAAAAGTTGAGAGATCCCCTTGAATTTCCCATGCAAAAATACGGGACTGCTGTACACATCTATCGAACTCACGCACAGCAGAACATCCACTAAATTGAACTCTGAGCCACGCTAAAGCCCACAAATTGCATTTTTCCTAACAAATAATGATCATTTATAGCCACAATTCGACAAGTTCCGATCCCTTTTCGCGTGCAAGTGACTAAAAGGGGGTGCTGAAAAGTGAAACATTGAAACTCCATCTCGCTGATCTAGCTCGTTGCACAGCACTTGTGAGTGCACCGGTATGCTTGATGTGCGATCTGCAGGTTTTAACGTGGGGGCATGGTGATGACCGAGGGCACCAAAACGAAGTGGAATGACTTAAGGAAGTTTAGTGATCTCATTGCGATGTTCGCATTCAATCGTGTATGATGGCATGTGGGACTGAAAAGCGTGGCCTTCGAGATGTGCAACTTCATGAGGTATTTTGGTGCTTCCGGTTTTAGAACGCTCATTTCGGAGGCTACGCTTTTTTCTAGCTTTCCGCACCAAAGCAACAGCTGTCGGTTACAAAATGACAAAGCCACAAGTGACATCGCTATCACCAACATGCTGACGGTGGGAGCTTGCTCGTTTGTGGGCAGCATCGCATTTTGTGGCTTGTGGACCTGTGTACTTCTCGCCTCGTTACTGATAAATCATCATTTGGAAGTCGGCGCTACACATTGATACGCTCGTAGCGATAAAAATCATGGCTGGTGCTAGGAGCGACCTCAAGTAAAGCACAGTCGTGAACTGTTTCTTTGCGGGCTTTGTGCCAGGTGACGACTTTGAGTGCGTCATGACTGCTGTCAAGGGCGTACAATGCCTCAGTAAATTCTATGCCTTGTTAGTGTTTTCGGCCACCTCTCAGACAGCGAGCGGCTTCATTGGAGCAGAAGACGACGTCGCTGGTTCTGACTGCATGGATGCCGAGATGATGCCAAATGTTGACGGTGCCGTGGAATTATTGCTTTCACCACCAACGCTCTACGGAGCTTACATTGGCATTCAGTGCCACTCAGCGCTGTTGTGGCCGAATGAGCTGAATTTGCTTACTTGGAAGGGTCCAGTGATATTGAGGACAACTGAAACTTGGTGGCACGCAAAAAGAGAGAAAAGTTTACAGACTATTTTCAAGTGAAATGAAGTGCGATAACTTGCAAAAGTAGATGTTCAGGCCTTGTTCTTTATCATATTGTGAGAGAATCATTTTTAAGTGCTTGTTAGGATTTCAAAAAACTGTTTTTAGGTCTGAGATGCTCTAATTTATGCCTTAAATGCACATATTTTGTGTTTCGACTCATCGATATATCGAACTACATATATCGCGATCCCCTTCGAGTTCAATATATCTGGGATCGACTGAATGCTGTGCAGGTTTTTAGCACAAAACAATAGCTTTTTCAGTTGAATTTTGTGAAAAAAGCTGCTTTTGTATAAAGGAAAATTAAACTTTGACTGCTGAAAACAGTTTTCTTCTAATTTCACAATTTCTGAACTTTGAGCAGACTTAACTTTTTTACACTTCTTAATCGATGTATTTTCTTCCCATAAAGAACAAGTGCAATGCTACCGTACGAGAATTTAGTGACCGCTGCAGCAAAATTTTTTGACAGAACAAATATGCTAAACATCCAAAAATACCTAATTCATGAATTGCTGGACACAAGTTAAAAGGAGGATAGTGTAGCTTTGCATATCTTTTGCCTTTGTGCTTCATTTTAAGGTAATTTTGGTGGCTTTGTACAGCAGCATTATTCATTAAAATTACACCGGAACACGCGCTTTGTCACAAGTATCAGCATTTGAAGATAGTGTAAAAAAAAAGGCAATTTTCAATTTTTTTGTGGAACTTACTTTGGTTATCCGCATTGTGTCGTAGTCACAAAAATGTTCTGAAAAAAAAAAAAAAATACACTGCCCTTGAGCCAACAGTTAGTGCGGGCAGGTGCCATTGTTTCATCAGAGCCACTAGGATAGGGGGTGAAGTCCCCAAGCATCCGACTATAAAGTTCACAGAGTGAATGAGAAGGAACGTAGCGCTGTGAAAAGTGAGACTTCATGCAACAAAAACTGTGTTGGGGCATGGTGCACGCATGGTGAACCACAGTGCACAAACTTGGTTTACTAGCCTTTTTCAGGCTCAATGGGAAAAAAAGTGTTTGTGTGCAATCCGAGTGCTCCACATGCACAAAGCATTAGTTTTTTGCAATGCACTGCAGAACAATGTTTCTCGTCACTTTGGCTGTAGTGCCTCATTACGACGCAGTGAGGAGGGCACTAAGAATGGGAATAGGCCAGAGTTGTTGCAAGATGTTGCTCACTTTGTCCCTTGCTGTCGCACATGCAAAATAATTTTAAGCAATACTATCACCACTAACATTGATATATTGACCTGCAATCATTCAGAGTTGTCTATGATGTTTCTGTAATCCGGAGAGAAAAATGAATCAAAATGTGAGCAGGTTTTTTTGCGTGCTCGCTATCCATTCTACTTTGCTCTAAAATTGTTCCAAGTTTCAAGGCTCCTAGGTAGGTAATTTGTACTTGGTGCACACAGCCTGCAATAGACCAGGAACCATGGTGGAAAACGGAATTGCAGGGATCGCATCTCTGATTTATATATTGGAATGGCCGCAACTGTACATATCTCTTTGTGCTTTTGTGTACACGGGATCTTTTTGCTCATCCAGGAGGGAACAAGCATCACTGAAAAGCTTGCCGAGTTGCCATCAACGCCTACAATCATTGCACTGGGTGAGTTCCCTTGTCGATATCATTATGTGTTGATTGTTGTGCGAGGAGGTCAAGTAAATTGATGACATTTTACAACATGAGTGTGAGCCTAACTCCAGCTACAAGGTGCAGTAGATACTTATACACTTAAATAACAGATGTTGTCGGAGGAGAAGAGTGGAAGGTGAGGGCAGACCTGCAACTGGGTTTTATTCAGTACACTCATGCAGGGAACCTGCGTTCATTCTGATAGTCTGAGTGAAGTATCACAGACACAATCATTGCTTTTGTTCATTAGGAAAAAAGCCTAGGCAAGCTCAAGTGCCATTGGGTCACAACTGCATCTCAATTCTTGTCTTTGCCAGTAAAGTCTGCCATGGTTTACTAAAAGTAAACAATTCGCATGCATTTAAGTTGGGCAGGTGAGAACCTTGTCTGGTCTTTATCAAGGGCTGGTGTTCCCTACATCATTCATTTATACATTGACCTGTATGACCAATGTTAACATTCCTCCATGTCTGAGTGACTTCGTTATCCTACTTGACGAGCGCACGTCGAACTCAGTGGGGTGGCACTTAGTGCAATCTTGCACACTTCATAGAGGCAATGCGGGGTCTTAGCATTTACCTTGAACGGCACAGAAGAGTAACCTTCACCCACAAACTAGCTCACCAGACAAAATGCTGTGCTTTAATATTAACCCAACTTTAACATCAGATCATACATTCTGAACATATTTACCACGAGCATGTGAAGACTTATTTTATGATTGTGCGTATTCGAAGACTGAAAAAGGCCATTGCACATTTTTTCAAAGGAAGCCTTGGAAAAGTTTTGGGAGCGTACAAACCACTAGTAGGGTGTGTAAAATTGCACTAAGTGCCACACCTTTTAGTTTGTTAGTTGCTTATCAAACCTGGAGGAATGTTTACATCAATCAAACAGGCCAATATATATATGAACGGCGCAGGGAACACAAGTTGTTGATTCCTGACAAGGGTCTTATCTGCCTCTGACTTCAGTGAAAGTCCATTGATTACTTGTCAGAAACTATGACAGCCATTACTGGCAAGAATGAAATTCGGAGATGCAGCCTTGACCAATTGGCTCCTAAGCTTGCTGAGGTCTTCTTTTTTTTTTTTCAGGAGGAAAATGATTGGGCCAGCGTATTTGGCTCAGATTGTACAAGAATTAATGCAAGTCTATGATGCATAGATGAGGAATTTGCAGACTGTAGCGTGTAACCATACGTGTTCTAAATGAAGCCCATTGACGAGTCTGTACCCATCCTTGTGCTCTTCTCATATGTTTCATTTGAACCACACCTTGATAACCTTAAAGGGGTTCCAACACGAAAATTTTCAATAGCCGTTTTTATTTGCATCAAAAGAAATTTCTAGGCGGTTGAGGGCCTGTGAAATGTACTGTGAAACATGGGAGCACTCTCAAAAAGTAATTGCGATGTCTTTTTGAAAGCTAGTTTCGGCTCCCAGTGTACCCTGAAGTGACAATCCAGTACCAGCTTCTTGTCCCATGCTCTGTAAAATGGTGTCAGTACCCCTTTGAATATTTGTCCAGTAAATACTGTCACAATATTTCTGGCACCATAGCGTGCGGCAACAGTATAATTAAGTGAAATATGCTGCCAACACATTCATAGGCATCTGTTCAGTGTGTGCAGCCAGTTATAGCACTAGCAAAGTTGGTTGCCTTTAACAGCAGATTGTGCTGCACATATTTCAAGTCATTTAAAATGCATTTTACTGTTCCACAATAAACGTTTGTGCATCACAAAGATGAATTCAAAGCACTTCTTGATCTCTAATGTAACATAATTCGTAATTGTCATGTGTATTTTGGACACATTTGAGATTTAATTTTAAAGTCTTATATGACATAATTTTACAACTGCAAACACCCCATCAACAGCTCTACAACTGATAGCATGTTGTACATTGCATGTTGTGAGCGAGAAAATTTATTAGCAAGTTCAAGATGGTGCTTTTTGAAAAAGATACAACTGAACACTGCCTTCTTTCGGAATGGCAACGGAGTAGGTTTTGAAATGGCCATGGATATTTTCAGAAATCACTTGTGTTCTCATTATTTTACAGGAAGCATCTTCAAGAACCAATGCTTCGTGGCAACCGAGCAACAGCTCCTTTTCAGCGAACCAAGTGATTTTGTGGAGGCCACGTGCCTGGCCTTTCTGTGCTATTATGTACTTAACATGGCCTATGCAGGTAGCGCCTCCACCAGTCTGGAGTTTTTGCAAAGGTATGAGACATCCTTGTGCAACACATAAACCTGTCAAGTGCATGTTTTTACAAGCTTTATTAATAGCATTACAAATTTGATTGTTTGTTTTGAACTGTCTTTATTCAAGTTCGACTGATGTGAGTGCATGTAAGGAACTGCAGATAGTCAAAATTTATGAAGCCCTCCATTAGGCATCTTATAATCAGGCCTACCAACTCTCCCGATTTACACGGCTAACTCCCAAGTTCTGACCAGTCTTCCCCATTGTATGGGCATGACCATAAATCTCCTGATAAACAGTCGCTCGAAACAGAAGTAACAAATGAGAAGAGGGCTAACATTTTTCTGGCAATAAGGAACCAGGACAGAATACTGTGCCACCCTCTTTCCAACCTGCTGTTGTAAAGAGGGTCATGGCAGCCGTAATTGTGTGCAGGCTTGGTAATTTATGGCTACTTATTTTGCTCTTGTAATGTCAATTCGTATTTAGTATCTTCTGAGCCTTGTCATTTGAAAAAATATACTGGATACCTTTGTCGAAAAAAGTCACACAAATGAGTGATTGTTCTTCATAATTTAATGAATGTATCGTGTACATCATTGTAATCGTGTTAGTAGGAGCATAACTTTTCCGAACTGGTTCAAAATTAAATGCTGAAAATGAAATTTACGTGCATGGCGTGCACACTGGGAGTGCTAAGAGCTCTGTCCCTTTTAATTTGCATTTATTGGATGGAATTTGAGAACTGGCTAACTGGTGCCAATAATCGATACTGCTGATTGAGCTCTTTAATACAGTGTATGCTGAAACGACATAGTAGACTACTGCGTAGTACCCCCTTAGTGCTTGATTGTTAGGGAAATGTCAACTGTCTAATGCTGCTGCTGCTGTTCATTGTGTGCACCTACCGTATAAACCGGAATATAAGTCGAGATATTTTCAATAAAACAAGAAGCTAAAGTCGCCCCTCGTTTTATATAGCGGTGTCTAGCCGACAGTGCGCCGCTGTCTGGCAACATGTGGCTTGTAGGTGCCACAAGTCGGACGCGGCCATATCCGCATCCAAATCTAATCGCGAGCCGATTTTTTTTCTCTCCGTCTGTTTTCTTTGTGTTCGTGATTTGCTCCCGCTCTGTTCTGAGTTTTCGCTCTGCTTGACATTGTGCTGCATTTTTAGCTGTCTTTTTTTTTTCGTTCACTGATTATGAGTAGCGGTACGAGGAGGAAGTACTCAGCTGCGTTTAAACTAGATGTTAAGTTCGCGGAAGCGAACGGGAATATGGCTGCCCAGCGCCGCTTAGTTGTGTCGGAAAAAAGCGTGCGCTATTGGAGCGCTCATAAAGGGAAGCTGCAGATGTGCAATCCTCGCAAAATGTCGTTTCGTGGGCGAAGTGCTGTTCATCCGCAGCTAGAGGATAAGCTAGCGGACTTTGTGCGGGAAGTTCGTGTGCGCTCGCTGCCAGTGACCGTGGACACCATTTGCAAGAAAGCCGTGGAACTTGCTCGAGAAGCTGGGCTCACGAGAGAAAAGTTTCGTGCACCAAACTCTTGGGTGCGTCGATTCATGAGGCGCAAAGGATTTTCTCTCCGGCAGCGCACATCCATCTGTCAAAAGTTGCCTCAGCAACTCGCTGGATGGCACGGAAGACGACGCACTGTGGGAGGCGGCTAGCGACAAACTGTCTTCAGAAGACAGTGGTGCTTCACCTGACGAATAGGAACAGTTGCGATGGTGGTTGAGGGGGGCTCCGACGATCGGGGTGAGGTGCGCCCAATTCCTAAATAAATGTGGTTCGGCAGTTTTGGGTTGTTTTCCTTTTTTTTTTCTTTTTCAGTAGCCTCAACTTGGGGGGTCGACCTATATTCCCACTCGACCTATAGTTTAGTTTATACGCTATATTACTTTACAAAAAAAAAACAAGCAAAGTAGCAGTGATAGCAAATTGTGCCCATAATATGCATAAAAACAAGAGTGTTCTCTTAGTACATTTGCGAATGAAATTTGGCATGTACTAACCGTCTCTGTAAGGTTTAGTTCGGTTGTGTTAATCATTAAACAGCAAAACATAGCCATACTGATGACTTGCGTTATTTTTTTATCAGTGTCATAATTTGCCTTGGACTGGATAGTATATATTGAATGCCATCATGGGAGCATGACATCACAAAATAGATTATAAAAAAACAGGTGCACCTTAGATGCTTTCTAAACTACTGCTGCTGGCGGTCAAGAAAGCTAATTCTTTACTTGATGCATGTCAGCGATCTAATGCGTGCCTACTGTGCACATTTCCTTTACAGGCAGATATTTGATGTCAACCCGGCAAAGGGCAGCAGGTGCGAAGGTGGCCAGAAGTCTCGCACAAGTGTGCACACAAAGATAATGAAGTTGGCCCAGAAGCTGCGTTTCAATCAGTGAAAGTGTGAGCATGAATCATACACATTTTCTGATGATATCCGGTTATTAGAGCTGAATATTATCTTGATTGTGGCTTTGCATTTTCAATTTAATTTGTTTGTAAGTATTATGAGCCTGGCGTTTTCTTTTTTTTTGTCCTTCGGAGTGTAGTCAAAATATACTGCTATTATTTCACAAGAGCCAGCACATGAAAATGCACTCTCAATTGAGATTTCTATATACTGTGAATTGTGCCAAGGACATATAGTATGTTGTGAAAAGAGAAAAATGGAAGGTTTGGCCTTAATTTTATCCTAGTTATCAATCTCACTGATGCTTCGTTAAAGAACCCCAGGTGGTCGAAATTTCCGGAGCCCTCCACTACAGCGTCTCTCATAACCATATGTGGTTTTAGGACATTAAACCCCATATATCTATCTAATCTCACTGATGCTTATGTTAAACAGGGTTTGGAAATTCATTCATCTAAACCAAGGGCATACACAGAATTTTTTAGGGGGAGGGGGCCCTTTTTGATCTAAACCAGAGGTCTGGGCAGGCAAATGGTAATTTTGCGCTAAGTATTTCATGGAGAAAAAAAGTTTGGGGGGAAGGAGGGGAGAGGCACGGGCCCGGTGTGCCACCGCCTGGCTACGAATAAGTGTAGTGTATATTCACATGATGTTTCTTAGTTCAGGTCAAGCTCTTTCAGTTTTTTTACAGGATCCTCAGCCCCCCCCCCTCCCACCTCAGCATAGTGAAAAAAAAACATTCTGTGATCAATAAACAGTGCTTAAAAAATTTCACTAAAGCTGCTGCTTGGGCAAGTTGGTTCATGATTAAAATATGTGCCGTCTTTTTTTTGCGCTGGTAAATCTATATTAAGAAAGTTCAGCCATAATTTGTAGCTATATGTGGCACATAGAGCTTAACAGCAGAATGCAAAGTTGAAAATCAGTATAGGTATTCACCCGTGCATTCTGCTATACAATAGCAACAAATATTTCTGAAAATGTAACTGCTCATTCTGAGCATGATCAGAGCCAGTGGGAAACTTCTCAGGAGCGCCGGGCAGGCCCTATACATCCTGTGCATTTTTGTTGATTTTAGGTAGTTTTCTCAGTGACTAAAAGGGATATTCATATAATCCATACATCATTTTCTTCCAAACTTTTTGCTCTTTTAACTTCATAATATAGAATTTTTGTGAATTTTTTACCACTAGAGCTTGACTTTTGAGTTAATTGGCATCTATGAAAATTTGTAACACAATAACTGTAAAGTGCATAGCTTCTATTTTGCTTCAGTAGCTGTATACAAGAAAAATAATCAACTGGTTATCTTAAAATACATGGGAAATAATGGTAGCTAAGTAATAAAAAACTGTTTTGAGATATGGAATAAAGTTCAAAAACAGGTGAAAAGTGATCGCACTGTCAGAAACACTGTTCAATTATTTTGTTTAGTAGTTACAAGCTTGGTAATCACTGCCAAAGTCAATTTTTCACCGTGGAGCCTCTCGCAATGCTTGTCTTGTTTTTTTTTTTTTTGTGAGATGTCATTCAGCTCTATCTGCAACGTATCGTCAAGTGTGGTCAACGATTTCCAGCAAATTCATTGTAGTTTGGCCAAGCTTCAATCCTATCTCAGAATAGAGGCTCGTGTGATACTACCATTATTAAATGCAAAAAAAATATTCAATGTCGCCATTTCTAGGACTCTCACCCTAAACAAAGAAAGGAAAGATTCTGTGACTCAATTCCCATTAACTCAACACTTACACTGAGTCGTTCTCACACATTGTTATTCAGTTGCATCAGAAATATTAGTCCATGTCCATTAGAGCATACCCGTTGTCCCCATGTATATACGTGATTCACCTCGAAAGATGCTGAAAAGGCTGGGAGGTTTAACAATAAAGAGCTTGCTGGTTCAGCACCTCAGTACGTCACTGGGATTTATTCACATTAACAAGAAAACTGTACGGGCTTCAACGAAATTTACACTTCCTCAGAACCTTCTTTACCCCCAGCATCTAAGGTTATCGACAAGCACGGCAAATGCAAGGTGTAATGATGCTAGGAGCTGAAAGTGTTCCAACCTATGTATTCTGAAGGCGGATTGTGAATACAAAGGTGCACAGTGTCTTCGGACTGCTTTAGAAGTTACCCGACAATCTTCTATACACAGCTGACTCTAGACAAGCATTTTGACTTTTGTACGTCAGAAAATTAGGCCGTAAGCATAGAGCGAATGCAAGGGGCTTGCACTAGAGTGTGTTTTCACTGGCTACTTCCTTTTGGAAAAACTGGTTTTGAGCCACCAAAAATGCTGTTTATGAAAAGCACGAATGTGGATGCACAAAGGGACACCCCTCCCCAAATTGCAAAGAAAACAAAGTGATTTTTTTTTTCACATTTTGCTCTACCACGTGCCCCTACTTTTTGTATCAAGGGCCATATACATACACAGAGAAGGCATTATAAAGTGTGTGTAAGTTGCCTCTTGCATTCAATTGATCACTTGTTTTTCACATTCTTTTCAGGCATAAACATGCTGAAGTGATGAAGAATGGTGATGTAGCAAGCTACAGCACATGTATTATATGTAAATAAATTCATCTGTGTTTTGTTAATGGTGCATTATTATTTATTTGGTATGCAGCAGCAGGGGTGGTTTACACACACACAGTACATAAAGACTGCATTAGTGTAGGTTGAAACAGTACATAAAATTGGACATAAAACTCCATCATGAGAATCTACAGGCAGCCACATAAACATTCCATTCCATTCCGTAAAACATCGGCTTTTCGACAGTACTGGTCAACAAAAGCTTGTGTTAGTTTTTCACAAATTAAGTTACTACAAAAACTAAGTTTATTTTATGCTCAGTGAAACAACTCTTTCCTTCAAGGCAAAGAAACTACGCAAAACCTTAGTCAAGCACAGAAAAGCCATTAAACGAAACCAGGTGTTTTACTGAAGCTTCTGTTTTCATTCATAATAACGGAATAATTTACGGCCAGACTGCTCTACAGCGATCTCCGTTTATTCCTCTTCTAAATACAGCAAATTCTGTATTCCTACTAACAGAGTCATGATGTGTTTGAGATAACAGATTTGCTGTGTTTGGGATAACAGATTTGCTGTGTTTGGAATAACAGATCTGCTGTGTTTGGAATAACAGATTTGCTGTGTTTGGAATAACAGATTTGCTGTGTTTGGGTTGACAGATTTGCTGTGTTTGGGTTGACAGATTTGCTGTGTTTGGGTTAACAGATTTGCTGTGTTTGAAATAACAGATCTGCTGTGTTCAGGAATACAGATATGATGTGAAAGAGAATACGGAAAAATGTATAACAGAGACTTCGTGATACGGAGCCTGCTGTTACTCATTTACAGAATGCCTCCGGCAACGATTTACCAGCAGCTTTTGCTGTGTACCGAGACATTTTTTTTTACAGTGTAGTTATGCACAGTTGCTTTCTTCCCTTAGAGCTGCACACATCGCAATTCACTTTTATTTCGATAGAAAGTATGACACGTTCGGCTGGATTTGGCCGCCGTTGTCGGCGTCACTCACCGTATATGTATAGGTATTTATATATAAGACAACTTAAGAAAAATATTTAAAAAAAAACAATGCAGCGCGCGGAATCGAACCTCCACGTCGGGAAGGCGAAGCGTTAACCACTGACCCACTGAGGGGCAACTTCTTCAGCATTCAAACGGCAAGTTCTTTATATCTACCAGTTAGCCTTGTTGGCGGGCATCTCGGGGGGGGGGGGGACTATCGTGTTTTCAGCATTATCAGCAAAATTACCCAATGACGGCGGCTCTGATCTTTCACGCGTATTTTGGCCCACAGAGAGGAGGGGAGTGGACAGTCTCTCACGTGCCCTTATCTTTTTGTGGTGAGGATCTTGGCCTGCGTTGGGCTTGCACTGGAGCGATTCTGCTTTAGTTACGGGGGTACAAAGGTCACTGTAATTGTTGCACATCCTCCGTTTGAGAAAAAAGGCGCGCTTTTCAGACACAACAAAGTAACAACTTAGACGCTTATTCGCGTTCATCTGTACCTGTGAGTACGTTTCATGCGTCTTTTGCGCGTGAAAACGCGGAGAACACTTCAATTTGCTTGCCATTCTGCGCGTGCATAGCCTTCCGATTTCTCGCTATCGCGTTCATTGCATCGCCTTTGCGGCAAAGCTGGGACATTTTGTACTTTACGATTGGATAGGTTCGTGTTTTTTGGATGTACAACAGGTTAAGCTTCTTCGGGCAGGTAGAGATGCGGAACACTTTGTAATATAAAACAGTAATGGAAGGTATGATTCTCGAGATGGTAGAAACGAAAATTGGTGCAATAGTTCAACTCCCATTAGGGCACAATATACATGCCTTAATGTTCGTCTGACATTATTCCAGCTCAAATTCTCGTTGTTCCACACGCAATATTCAGACGCGCCGTATAAATGTCTGCGACTTTCTTATTGCGAGCGCGCAACTCATCTAGTGATGCGTACAAATAAGCGAAATACAAAAATGTGAAGACAGTGTGTGCAGATATGGCGGTTAGATTAGATATGGCGCGATAATTACCTAAAATGAAATATATCGGACAACAACATTTCCGTCCCATTCGTAATTGCGTGCTCGCTCAGGCAGGTTCTGGTTTTATACCTGCTACCTCCGCTATTACATAGCTGGTCCATATACTTCAATGACATTCCCACCCTAGAAGTCACCTTAGATATAACTATACATATGCAAACTAGGATTTTACAGCTGTAGGCAGGCGATCCTATGGTCATATTGCCGCAATAGGTCTTGTTCAAGAAATCTCAGAACCCCCCACAGGTACGCGACACACCATGGGAAAAGTCTGTACGCTGAGTGCGCCGGCTCTTCCGTCGCCCACTCCTAGTTGGTGCCATGGGAGCATCCAATGAAAAATATTGCCAGATCAAACGTACAATGAGAATCGTTGAAGCGCAAAGCATGAATGAGAAAAGTTGATATGTCACTTTCAAATCATCACAACGTTATGAGGTGAAGGTTAATGATGCCGTACATGACTTCCGTGTCTTGATCATGCTTAGACGTGTCGTTTACCTTCGTCATCTATTAACGTCATTTAATGCCAAACTCAGAATATTTGGAGCTAGCGAAAGTGCCGCGAGCACATTATGGGCTTGGTATATTGTAATGTTCCTACATGACACGCTTGTCAGGATTATCATGTTCAAACGTGTCGTTTACGTTCGTTATCCATTCACGTCAAGTGATACAAAATTTGGTATATGTGGAGCTAGCAAAACGGCGGCGAGCACGTCATGAAGGGCCCAATATATTCTATTGTAGCGTTGAAGCGCGACCACGTTGGGCACAGCGACGCTACGTTAGCAAAATGCGAGCACTCTATAGCCTGACACTAGGCGTGACGAGCGCGACCAGCATCCATCGGCGCGGTCCGACGGCAACCGGCGCGATATGCGACATGCTGCATTTAGCGCCGATGGGTTACCCACACAACACTGCGTCTCCCTCTTTTCGTGACGGAGGGACGCCGGGCGCGCTGACACGCGCATGCGTCGAAGCAACGCAGCGCAGCGCACGCCTCCGAGTCTCCGAGCAGGGCGCGGGTCCTGCTACGCCAGGCGCAGGACCCGCGCCTGGCGTAGCAAAACTGGCGTGACGCAACGAACTGAATGCCCACGCCACGCGCACCGGGTCACGTCAAAGTGTGTTGGCGCCTTGACTGTTGCATGTAGTCATGTTCTCACATGACGCGAATCTCATGACTATCATGTTTCTACCAGTCACATATATCTTCGTCATTGATTGACCTCACGTAATACCAGATTTGGCATAAGTGAAGCTAGCGAAACGGCCGCGAGTGCATCATGGGGGTGGCATGTAGCCGTGTTACATGATACGCATGTTTTGATTATCATGTTTGGATGTGTCATTTACCTATGTCGTCTGTTCGCGTCACATAATACCGAGTTTGGTACATGTTAAGCTAGACAGATGGCCGTGAGCACATCAGGAGCATAGCATGTAATCATGTTGTTACATTACACGCATCTCATGTTATCATGTTTACACCAGCCTCATACCTTCGTCATGCATTCACGTACAGTATTACCAATTTTGGTATGTGATTCTAGCGAAACGGCCACAAACGCATCATGAGCGTGGCATGTAGTCATGTTGTTACATGAGATTCATGTCATTATTTTCATGTTAGGGTCCATCGCTTGTGTTCGACATGCAATCATGTCATACCATTCCCATTTTCCAACATGTTATGTGAACGAAACCACCACAAGAGCAGCATAATCATGAATTATAAATCATGACTTTGATGGCATACATGTCATAATTTTCATGTTCTGACTTGTCAAATATGGTAGTCATACGGTCATGTTTAACATACCAAGTTTGGTATCGATACCATTATCGAAACAGCCAGGAGAGCTAAAAGTCATAGGCGGCTAGATAGATAGATAGATAGATAAATAGATAGATAGATAGATAGATAGATAGATAGATAGATAGATAGATAGATAGATAGACAAATAGGTAGATAGATAGATAGATACATAGATTGATTGATTGATTGATTGTTTGATTGGTAGATAGATAGATAGATAGATAGATAGATAGATAGATAGATAGATAGATAGATAGATAGATAGATAGATAGATAGATAGATAGATAGATAGATAGATAGATAGATAGATAGATAGATAGATAGATAGATAGATACGCTCAACGTTGCCGAAATTCACTAAGAAATGCTTCGCATTTAAAAAAGGGGTGTTATTAACAAATAAATATTCGCAACTCATGTGTGTAGGCACTGGCGTGTATACATTTCTACGCATCAAAAGTGAAAATTCTGTGTGAATATTAGTGTATATTATTCATTCCGGGTATCTATTACGGTGCTTACGGCTTGATGTAGTAAAGTGGCATGCGAGTTATTGCGGGCTGATATATTGGGAGCAATGTAAGCTGCAACATAGAATTTTCTATTCGTAGTTTCGCTCGGCAAAAAAACACAGTTCCGAGTGAAATATTGCAGTTATTTATAGACCCGACATTATTATATTAACAATCAATTGATTTTTAAAATCGGGATGGCGCAACAGATACTAGTAAGGAAAAAGATGGAGACAGGATAAAGCGCCAAACTTTCAACTCTTTTACTTTCCTCGCCTCAACCAAATATGTATGCTTCCAGATGCGCACAAGGAGGGGGCGCAGCATAAGCGACTATCACTTTGCACACACGAAAAAGTGAACAGAAGAAAGCTATCGCACAACGCTCTCTAGAATCAGGCATTACTTCTCGTACAAAGTGATCGACGGGACACTGACGCATTCGTTCCCTTTCCTTTATATGTGGTATGCCTCCCGTACTTCGCGTGTTAACATTTCCCAGCTTCATTCTAACACACGTGTCTCTCGCAATAGTGGTGTGCAGCCGCACGAACCGCAATGCAGCGGCAGGTGTGAAAACACGCCATTCCTAATTGATAAGATATGCTCCATAAGGCGATAATCAACACAGTGTGCTGTTTGGCCTACGTACACCTTGCCACAGCTCAACGGAGTTAAATCATTGACGCCCACTATGCAATGCAGAACTGGCCTGGTGTGCTTCTTTTTGCATATTAGTTGAGCTTTTTGCGAAAACATGCAGGCAAAGAGCTTCGACAGCTTGTTAGATGCCGAGAAGTACACTAGAGGGCACGGCACTCTGCCGGCAACAGCACGCTGAAAGCGCTGCTGCTTGTTTTGCAGGCATTGCCGTGGGTTACGCCTACAACTTCACCGACGAGCACAAGAAAGGAATTGATAGCGTCTGTGTTCGTTCGCCGAAGCGGGATCGTGAAACCACCGTTCGCTGGCCGGCTACCGACAGGGGTGACGTCATCGACAGCAAAGGCACTTAAGAAGCGGACTTACATGGACTTCTTCAGAGGGCACGGCAACTCTGCCGGCAACAGCATGCTGAAACCGCTGCTGCTTGTTTCGCAGGTTAGTTCCCGGTATGGCACTGTTACTTACCGTAGTGATAATCGATTTCTGTTGGTTCTGCCGTGCCCTCGAACGTGCTGTGCTATTGCGGTTGATTGTTGGTCTGTAATATTATGCCTGTTGATTTCGAGTGATGTAGAGGAAAACCCGGAACCAGATACTAAGGAAATACTGAAGGAAATCCTAAGAAACCAAAAGAAAGCCAGTGACGCGACTAAACTTTGAGACAGATATAGCAGCTCTAAATGCTAAAACCGACAAACTTACACAATCTTTTGCGCTGATTCTGGAAGTGAATGTACGGATTGAATAGTTAAAGCCTGTCGTGCAGCGGCAGGCAGAAAAACTTTTTGAATATGAAAACCGAAGTCGAAGTAATAACCTCGTAGTTTTCGGCATTTCTGAGCAAAAATCTGAAACTGGGGCGGAATTAATGGCGTCTGTTGCGGGAAAATTGTTTCACAAAATACTTAAAGTCCAGGCCACGACAATAGAGAGAATTCATCAAATTTGCAGAGAACAGTCGAGAAAAATTAGGCCGGTCATAATGAAATTATACGATTTCAAAAAGAAGGAACGCGCAGTGATGAACAGTGGCAAACTGAAAGGCAGTTCGACGAGTGTGAGTAACGATTATGCCCAAGAAACCGTACATGCGCGGAAGAAACTATGAGATAGTGCTGCAGCAGATAGGGCTCAGAAGAAAAAAACAACGCTGGTTCACGATAACCTAAATTGGATCGCAGGCTTTATGGCTGGGACCATAAAATGCAAAAATGTTGCCCTTAGCATTACAAACGGGAAAAGGTGGTCGAGATAACCCATTAGAGGCATCAAATGAATCTAACGCCCCCCCCCCCCCCCCCCACAGTCCTCCAGGTATAAATCATCATAGCTAACTGTCATACTGTTATATGCTCGTAGCATTGCGAACAAAGTGACTGATATAGAGTGCCTCTATTATCACGTTCTGTTCACGTGGTAATCATAACAGAAACGTGAATCAGCAGCCCCGTATCAAACGATTGCGTTGTTCCAGTTGGATACACTATGTTAAGATGGTATCGGAATCCCCGAGGGGGCGGCGTTGCGATTGTCGTGAAATCTTCAATTCGTTCAGCACTAATTGATTACACCTACAGGAGTCCGTATGGTGTACGATAACTTACGAAAACCTGGTATACCTAATTGGGGCCGATTATAGACCCCGCTACATCGCCTGAAATTTTAGATGACCTAAATACTTTTTTCTGCAACAATATAAACGATAGCACATGGTTTATAATGGCTTGTGATTTTAACCTTCCTCATATTAACTGGGACACCTTTACGCCTGGTGATATCAAAACTGCAAGCGGAGATAAGTTAATAAAGATATTGTTTTTGCACAACCTTATGCAAATCGTGAAGGAAGCCGCTAGAATAACTACTGAAACCATGTTATTGCTCGACCTTGTGTTCTTATCAAGCCAGTTGTAAGACTACATGGTGTCAGTGGAAGAGGGCATATCTGACCACCGGGTAGTTGTTGCCAATATTACCACAGAGAGAATTGCTCGCTCAAAGTCTGTATCCTGTGTAAAAATTAAAAATTTTGCGGAAGCAGATGACACTTCTATTTTAGATTTCCTAGAAATTGCCTTCGACGAGTTTCAGTCCGCCTCAAAATATGAATTCATTGAAACATTATGGAATCGATTTAAGACAATCGTGGACACCTGTGTACATATATTCATCCCGCCTCGTCTTAAAAATGTAAAACAACGCAGCCCATGGATAACCAGGAATGTAATTCACTTGAAAAAAAATAAAAGGCTACGGGGAAAAGGCAGGAACACTACCGAACTATCTCAAGCTCGTAAATCCCTAAAAGAAGCCTTGTCTGAATGAAAGGCTAAGTTTTTCCAACATACCCTCGCTTAATTCCTTAAGAGTGCAGCTCAAAAGTTCTGGCTTTATATAAGCGGCAGAAAGGAAAAAAAAATTGAACAGATCACTGCCGGATCGAGAACAGTGACGCAAAAGATTAAAATAGAAGACAAGTTCAATAGGTTTTCCTAGACGGTGTTCACAATGCCGTCAGATGTGCGCGGTGATAGGAACGGGCATTCTTCATGCGCATGTCCTATGGAGCCCTTGTTATTTGATCAAAAAGGTGTACTTTCTCGGTTACGAAATGTAGATGTGAAAAAGACTAGCGGGCCGTAGAAAATAACCACTGCCTTTCTGAAACGATACGCAGAATGGGTATCGTCTAATCTTGTTTTTATCTTCGACAAATCTTTAGAAACTCACTCTATTGATTGGCCCTGCGCAATTATTAAACCTTTGTTTAAAGTGGCAACCGAATGGTTATTAAGAACTATCGTCCTGAGTCACTCACGTCGGTTTGCTGCAAGGTTATAGAGCATAATATAGCAAAGCATATCATGGTTCACTTGGAGGTCAATCAACTACTTAATGAGTGTCAGCATGGATTTAGAAGCGGCAAGTCCTCAGTGACACAGTTGATTCAACGATATAAGTACTATTGTAAAGCCACTTGTTGAGATGAAACTTTACGCTGATGATTGTTTAATTTATATGCTTGTAAGCTGTACTGATATTCAGCTATAGTTGAACGAGTGCCTTGAAGATTTGGAATTGTGTCACAAATGGGATATGCAAATTGACCTAGAAAAACAACCTATGTACACATTGCCAATAAGAAAAATGTTCTCAAATTTCAATAGAGCATTGGGAGCCACATCCTCAGTGAAACAACATATTTTAAATATTTAGGGGTGACAATTACAAACAACTTAACTTGGCACCGTCATATTGAATCAGTTTGTTCTGAGTCATTTCAAAAAGTTTGTTATCTTCGAGCAAAGTTGCATAAAATTGCCAAGAACACCGAAACACGTTAAGCTGCTTGCATACCTAACATATGTTAGGCCTAGACTGGAGTACACCTCCGTGGTTTGGAGCCCTCACCAAAAACACTTAGTTACCAAAAGAACGTATTTACAGGCGTGCAGTACGGTTTGTGCGCTCTAGATATAGAAGGTGGGATTCAGTAACTAACCTGCTCAATTCATGCAATTTAAAACCACTGGAAATTCGAAGACAAAAACGTAAAACGTTATATCGTATAATGCAAGGGATATGAAAAGTACCTCAACATGCGTACATACACCATACCAGAAAACGTCGCTCTACATTGAATCATGATGTCCCCAATAAACCATTCAATGCTCGCACTGACATTTTTCGGCGGTCATTTTTTCCGTATGCTATAGAACAATGTAATCGTTTACCCCATCATGTTGTCAATAGTACCGATGTGCAATTTTTGACAGAGAAATTGATGCTTATATTGGTCATGGTTGAATTGAACTACTGCCAGTTATTTTTCTTACGTGCATTGCTATTTGAGTGCCAGTTGTATTGGTTTTCTGTTTGTACCTAACATTGTACTCCCTCCCTGTTATGACCCTCAAGCGAGGATTGACAGTATTATTAAATAAAAACAAAGAACGTCATGCCTGTTTACAACTTTCCTCAAATTGTGGGCAATATTCTGCATGTAAGGAAAAACCAGTGGTTTCTTTTTCCGCACAGCTTCGGGCTGTCTGCAGCACCCTTTAGGCTTCTGGAGCAGAGGTTCGGACACACTGGTTAAGACTGCCGAAGGGAAACCGGCTGCAACCAGCCTTGAAATCTATTTCTGAAAACGGTCGTCCATGGTGTGCTTGCACGACTTAGATAAGGCAAACCGAAGATACATTGTCGCAATGGCTCTTTTTACGGTTTTCTAGGGTGAAGATTTGAAAGACAGTTTGTCTTTGCGTGCACGGGGGCTGTACATCCAGAACGAATGTGAAATGTTTAATGACAGGCTGATGTCTAAAAACAGCAAATGATTGTCTTGAGGTAGCTCATGATTAAACGTCAAGTTTTTCCCTGCAGCATAAAAACTTATTAAAGATTTTTCACATGGTCACAAGCAGTCAAAGATTAAGGGTTGTTTGAAATACAAGAAAATTGTCAGCGTATCGAAAAACTTTTAGTTCTGAGTCGAGGTTTCTAGCAAGTGACTGGTCAGTAAATGAAAGAAAGATGTCACATAAGACAGGAGCTACATATGAACCAATGGAAATTTCCTTGCGCGGTGCATAGATAAATCATTAAAAAATTGAATGTGCTTTTCAAAAAATTCGAGCAAAGACAAAAAATGTTCAACTGATAAACCACAAGAGTTTATAAGTCAGTGCTATCATTAGCATCAATTCATTCTCTACCACATCAAAGAAATTCAACGTTCGGCACAGAATAAAAAAATCTTCGGCATCGGACTGAAGGCATGCTGAAAAGCACTTCCACTACTCAAAAAAATCAGTGACCACGACTGAGTTTTTGTAGCAAGCGGGTCATCAAGGCAAAGCTTCCTTAGGTGCTTAAACAAGAAGTGACTGACTTGAAGTTGCCATGTGCTCCTTTCCGCGACAATAGGCCTGAACGGCCTTTCCGGCTTGTGCGTTTTAACTGAGAAAAAAAACTTCAAGGGCAAAACCTTTGCACTCGCCAATAGCCTTTGCTAGCTAACCCAAATTTAGTTCTCTGCACAAAGATAAAGCACGGCTTTTCTCTTAGTAGGCTTCGCTGATGAACGGACAAAGTTCTTCTCAATAGCTCAGGAGGCCTTCTGCCAGTATTGGTCTTTTGGTAAAACGACAAAGCCTCAATGTTTGCCTGACTGAAAAAAGAATTAGTTCATTTTATTTGAAGAATGACACGATGTTTTCAGTCTAAAGCGTCTGCCAAGCTCTACTATTATTTTTGAGGAATGTGTCAGCTCCCTTGAGAAGGCAACGATCACGGTCCTGTTCTTACACTCTCAAGGAAACGCGCTGGTTCAGAGCCAAAAGTTCATGTGCAGGGACCTCCAGCTATAGGCAAAACTTTGGCCCTTTCATAAGAAAGGAGTCGGCCTCCTCGGGAATGGAAGCATTCCCAATCACACGCACGTCGTGAAGTGTTGGAGGTGACTTACGCGAGCACTTGGGAAGACGTACCAGGAGGCAACGCCACCAGTACTCAGTCGTGCCAGCTGCCAAGCGCTGAAAACACTCTAACTACGCCAAGGCCATCCTTCCTGAATAGCGCGAGTAGCAGAAGGCCTGCAGCAATTCCTGGTACAAACGCACTTGTCTCCGAGTTCAGACTTCAAGATCTTGCAGATACATTTCACATGGCCTAACGAGGGCTGCACATGGCCAGAGGAGTGGTATCTCTTGGAGAACGAAGCCTTTTTTCAAACAAAACTGATGAACCTTGCACGGCATACCAGAAAGCGAACAGGTGGACATAGGGTGGTGTTCGTTTAAAGAAATAAGGGAGTAGGAAAAGTCCCGCTGTAGAAAAAATAGGCTTCAGCATAGTTTGACGTTGGGTGAGTCGGTGCGTAGCTTATTAAAATGATGTTGGCGCAACAGATAATAGCAAAAAAATGGCCCCGAATCTCCATGTTACTCTGCATATGTTGAAAGACGATAGTCTTGCGTCTGGAGAAACTTAACAAAACGTTAATTTGTTGTTCTGCTCAAAAAAAAATTGGTGAATAGAATTCTCTAGGCGCTGCGGGAGTGCCTAGAGCGTGTAGCGGAGGTGAAGGAGCGCATCGAGGCACGTTAGACAAGAGCGCCATCTGGCTGTTCGAAAACAAAGGAAGGCGTGCACACCCGCCGAGAAAGATGCGCGCTAGTCTCGGAGGTGATAAGATGTAGAACGCAAAGCGACGGGCAGGTGCCACCACCGTGTCGCCTTAGCAAAGCGTTGGAAGCACTTTTTTGAGCATCGCGTTGCACTGTGAGCGCAGCGTGATATATACACTACGGTCCTTAGAATCACTTGCATGTGCCTTCTCTAGTATAAAGTCACACATACATAATATTGAAGTGTTGTTACGGTGCCTCAAATATGCGCAATACTTGCTTTTTAATCGACAATCGCAAAAGTGTGAACGCTGAATCTTGAGCAATATAGGTGGGCGCTGCGGATACGGTTGGCCATTTGGTGCTGTTTGAGGTAACGGTAAAGGCGGACAAACAGACAATCGTACAGACAGACTGGCAAAAAATTTTCTGTCGAAGGTCCCCAAGAAAGACTTTCCATCACCCAAGTCTGGCGCTCTATCCTATCTCCACCAAAAAAAAAGAGAGGATAGAGCGCCAGACTTAGGTGATGTGAGGAAAATAGACAAGTTGAAAGTCTGTTGAAGTCATACAAGCAAACCACAGACGACAGTTTGCAGGAACAGATTTCAAGACTAGTTGCAGCCAGTTTTCCTTCGGTGGTATTAACCAGTGTGTCCCAACCTCTGCTCCATAAGCTTAAAGAGTGCAGCAGACAGCCCTAAGCTGTGCGGAAAAAGAAACCACTGGTTTTGCCTTACATGCAAAATATTGCCCGTAGTTTGAAGAAAGCGTTAAAGAGGCATGACGTTCAAGTGTACTTCTCGGCACTTAACAAGCTGTAGAAGCTCTGTGCCCACATTTGTTCGCAAAAAGCTCACCTTTTATGCATAAATAGGCACACCCAGCCAGTTCTCGCCGGGTTTGCCTCTGAGTTTTTTCAATGTTTTGGTCATTTAAAGCAAAGACATGGGTCAAAGTTTCGCTCAGTTACCGATCTCCCGAAGACACGCTGACAACAGGTCTGCGGATGTATTTTGCGAATGTTTTCGGTCTCTCATCATGTTGCACTACGATGACATGCTCCTGAGTCGTCGTCGTCGTCGTCGACAGCCTAGTGCGGTGGCTAGAAGGGGCAGTGTGATGGACTGCCATATGCGAGCCAAGTGAGAGGGGCGGGCAAAACTGGATTGATGTTTTTTCACGCCACTAGGAGCGCATCCGTCGTCGGGAGTGCGCAGGATCATCGCTACGACAGCCAGCCCCGTCTATTTGACACTGTGCGCAAGCTGCCACACGTGTAAGTTTTGTGGAACTCTGGACGTGCAACTGTGTTTGTGTGACTCCTAGACGAGCACCATGTGAACGATTCCGGGTGTAGCGGTGCACTTTTACCGTTCCAGCAAAAGCATGTACGTGTTTTGTGCCCGGCTGCAAAAGCGGGTACAAGCCGTGTCCGGAAAGGGTGTCGCCGTTTCAAGCTCCCAAGGACCCACTTCAGCGGGTTATTTGGGCCCGTAGATAAAATGCGTTTACAAAGAACTAACCAACGCCTTTGTTGTTTGTGAACGGCACTTTGAGGTGAAGTTTATACAGAGAACTTAACGTCATGTTATCAATTGTGAAGCAGTTGAAATTCTACGCGATCGGCCGCTGCTAACAGAAAACTTTGTATCTACAATATTTCCGGATGCGTTAATATACTTCACAAAAGAACAAGCTCTAACTATAAGAAATTAGAGAAACCTGTGTGAACAAGGTAAGCCCCCCACTATAAAAAAAAGGACGACAGTAGGCAGCATCAGCCTAGAGAAAGTGAACAACTATCGAAACAACAGTTCCGAGCAGAATCGCGATTCACTGCAGCCGTTCACACTGACATGACAGAAGTGGAGCCGCAGAGTGAACGCAGTGTGGAATACGCGTACCACAACATCAGGCTTCCTAACACAAGCTGGGACAAACTATTGTTTCCCACTGAGCCAGGGACCAACCCTAGCCATGGTGGAAATTCACGGAGGATGAGCTGGCAGAATAGTGTTGGGCTCTGAGCTGTGAACACATGGGAAACCAGCTTCACTACAGAGACGGGAGCAGAGTAGCCACCCGCTTCTAAAATATGTTGGCGTGAGAGGCCCGGAAAAAAGCTGTCGATTTCGAAGGTGCTCCCGAGTGAGGCTGCACGAACTCGCAGCACCCTCTCTCAGCAGTTCCTGGTTGACTTGCAGCTATCCCCTACCGCTCTAGGACGAGAACTTCCCCCACCAGTAAGCAGAGTTGACCCGTCAGCAAGGAAGTCCTTGAAGACCTAAGCCTAGCCCAGTGAAGCAGAAGAATGTGACGAAGACCGGGACACCGGCGATGAGAAAGAGCGGCTTGGTCGGCAGAAAAGGACCTCTATGGCAGCACCTGACGGAGAACGTCGACGGAGGACCCGAATAAGTGTCGACGCAACAAAAGGCAATGAGTTGACGTGGCAACGCGATGACCAGTAAGAACGTTTTATTATTGAGATGCCATATTGGTTTAGTACTAGCTGCTCAGGTTAGTAACAGAATATACGGAGCCACATTCAGTTTTGGATTTTAATATGTACAAGCCGTTATTGGAACAATTTTTTGAACTCGCGAGTGTTGTTCTCGCTTTTGACTTTTTGCCTTTTGTGTTTTGGGTGATAAAGTGCGTTTGTTTTTCCACGCTCGTCAACCCCGTCTCTGTTTCATCCTTCGCAAGCACTCCCGAGATTAATCATGACATTTAGTTGGCGAGCCTGTTCCAGGATTTGTCTCTTGTGCGCCCCACTGACACTATCGTCGGGAGTGTTAAAATTATGGAAAGGGAGATGATACGGAGAGTCATTGGGGAGCGAAAGCTCAATAAGGAGCAAGGCTTAAAATTCACTGAAGAGAAGAAAGAACGAATTCAGCAACAGTTTGAGCTTATACTCGAGAGAAACAGGAACGTGAGCGAGAACTGCGATTGGCTATTGCCAAAAGCGCCGTTAGACGATATTAGAGAATTTCACAGAAGTTCTGTAGGGAGGATTGAGTGTGCCCAGTTGTCGTAGATATGTTGTCGTTAATCAAATGAGTAGTGAGCACGCGTGTTGTGCAAACGATCACACACTCGCAAGTGATGAAATAAAGAACCCGTGCTCAATTGTTAAATATGATGCTAGCAAGGCGCCAGGTCGGGAGCTGTAGGGCAGTGTTACGGAAGTGGGCATTGAGAAAGGGAACGCAACGCCTCCAGATATGAAAGACGCAGGGCATAGCAGTTCCTTGATGAGCCGGTATATTTAGCAAAGAACCATGTAGACATCGAAAGAAAGAACACCAGATAAGAGTGCGATGACAGGAGTTTCTAAGACGCACAGTGTTAAACTCGGTGAAGTTGAGGGAACGCAGACAGCCCCGAAGACATTCGAAACTAGAAGCAATTATCAGGTCGCGAGAGAGGTTGGGAAAGTTGTCAGTGGTAGACGTGCAAGACCAAAAAAATGTGCCAAAATTCCTAAATTAGGATTTACATCTTCGTAG